>NC_136059.1:1173751201-1174351201 GCF_964261635.1 Lissotriton helveticus | reverse complement strand
TACTGCTTCAGATCATATTTGTGGGAATGTTAATTAACTATGTGTGTTGCATTACAAAGTATTAGTAAAACATTTGCACTTTAATTAATGCATTAGCACTTTAGTTAGTACTGTTGAAAACAATTGCTGCTTTTTTTGGATTCTCTTCTTGACAAGTTCATCTCCTAACAAAAAAACTTTTTTAACACCCATTGTCTTTCGAAATGTTTGTCTTTGCTGATAACCGATGATTTTTAGACTAAAAGCCGATTGATATACTTTTGCCCTTTAATGTGATGCATTAGATTACTTACCCTCGCAGTTGAAATTTAGTGAAAATGAGGTATTAATTTTTGTATCTTAACAACTGATGTTTTTTAGTAAACCAGATTTACGAGGCTAATTATATTGTATCGATAGGTGTAATTGTGAAATAGTTTTTTATCTTTTTGCTTTGTATGAAAAAGCTGTTTTTATTCTGTATTTTATGTGGAATTCCGTGGATTTCCAAATCATAATAAAAATAAAATTGAATTGAAAAAAATTGACATCACTGATATATATATATATATATATATATATAATGCATATGTTCTGGTCTCTTAAGTTAACAATCATTTAAAACAATATAAGAAATCTCCAATCTATAAAAAAGACATTGAACACGATAAACACTTCGAACAAAACATTTGGGCCCTGATCCGACTGACATCGATGCTCATGGGGAAAGGATCGACTACAGGTCAGCTGTTCCAACACCGCAATTAGGATGTGACCGCACATGGTGAGGCCACAAACTTCCATTTTACAATGGGAGCTTGTGCTGCAGGCCAAAACCACCTGCAGCACAAGCTCCCATTGTCAAATGGAAGTTTTTAAACATCCCTGCACTGTGTAGCTTACACCTCATGGTGCCTGCCACCCGGTGCAGGAATGTGAAGAGGGGTACCATAGGTGCTCCGCAGTGTCACGTGCGGAGGGCCAAGGGGGATGGGAGCCCTGCTAGGGACCTCGAAAGACACTCTCCGACAGCAATTTCATGTCGGAAAGGCTAACATGGAACTGCTGTCGGAAATAATCCAGACAGCGGAAACATAGTCCTTAAGGGATTATGCGGCCTTTCCGACTGACTGATGGGCTCCTTGAGTCCTTTTAAATGAGTCGGATTCCCAAGCCGGTTTAAACTCCAACCGCCGTCATTGCAATATGGCAGTCGGAGTTTAAACTTACAATGTCAGTCCGAAATCCTCCGACCAGCGGTTGCAGACTTTTTGACCTACATTGTAATTAGGCCCTTGGTGTCCACACAAACAACAACGTTGCTGCAGCAGGTGATTATAATGTACTATTAATGCAAATATTTTGGAGGAAGACTTACTCATTATGGAAGTTGTAGTTTCCGATTTTTTGAAGGTCCTCACAATTCTTTTTCATTAATTTTTGACTCTCAGCAATCTTCTTTTCCATGAATTCTTCCTACATAAAGACACATGCAAACATGATTTCTATGATGATGAGGAGGACATGGTAACAGCTAGTTTTTTTAGACATCATAGGCCAGTTTTATTATTGGCCTTGTCACACCTCAGATGTTGTGTTTGTGCACAGTCAGCGATGCAACCCAGCCACATCTTTGTGCTGTGCTGAAAGTACAATAGAGCCAGTTGCAAGCAGTTCTCTTCCTTATTGAACATGCTTTTCAATACAAAAAAAACCTAACCTACAGATTGATGCTCACTTTTCACTGTGATGCAGCGGGCATAAAACAACGATCTGGAAGACGGCTCAAGCAATTGACCAGTGGCTAAGACTTTTGCAGATAGTCTACCTATTACCTTTTGTTTTTTTAATTAATTCCACACCTTGTTGCAATGAAACATATAGGACACCTGTGTGCGAATTATGCACTTCTTTAGGGGTGGGATTTTTTTTTTCTGCTCCCAGCATGCAGAAGCTGCTCACTAGACAAATCCAGCATTTAAGGGATCTGCTTCTGCATTGGTGGACAGAACAACCTGCTGTGTCGGAAATCATGATTGGATGCCCTCACACAATCTGATCTAGTGAAGACTATAATAAGTGTCCTTTCACAGTATTCTTTTATCCATGGGTACCCCTCTGGTGCTGGGATTTTATGGACTGGAAAGGCAAAGACAGCCCACGCATGAGTGTTTTTCCATGTTTAAGCACAGAATCCACCCTGACTTGTAGTCTGTTAATGACAGGGTCAGACTGACCTATAGGGCAGTCAGGCAGTGCCTTATGGGCTGATCTGTTAGATCAGGGTGTTGATCGATTTCAGCAAAAATAGCTCAGCCTGTCGCTAATAATATCACCAGAGAAGTGGGTGCCGGGGATGATCACTTTGCCCTGTAAAGAGCAGCATGTCCTACTGTAACATTCCGCACATGCCTTTTTGTAACGTTGTACCTGGTGCCCCGGTGCAATCTTTGGGGGATCCATTTCTAGCCTGGTAATTTATTCTTTTTAACAATCGGATGCTCACAACATTTGACACATGCCGCACACTGTAGCTTTGAATGCTTGCTAGCTAACACAAAGGTTAGATGCGTTTGGGTGATTAAGATGTTGTATTCTACATGCCGATGATCTTGACTTTCCGAGGACAGTAAACTGCAAGGAAAAAACGCAGAAAATTGTTAGTACATTACCTCAGATGAAGATGTTTGGGGAGGGCTACTTGTCGAAAATGTGCATTCCTTTTTGGCTCAGTAGGACAGAAAAATGATTTATACAACCATCTACATGTTGACAAATGGAAAGCTGGAGAATCCATTTTGATTGTTACAAAAAAAAAATGCTTGAGACGCATGTAGGCAACTTGTACATTGGTGCTCCAGCTGTGCAGGTGTAGGTAAAAGTGCGTTGTGCAGCTGCATGAAATCTAGAGTTTCAGAAAACTTTTAGTTAGCTTTAGAATTCGGATTTTTTTCAGCAAAACTAACCTTATTTTTATTTTCTTTACACTAAATGCCCTTAATGGAAGTTAATTAGAGAAGGTAGTATTTCTCACAATGTTTTCGATCTCTGTAAGAGTTTCCTTGTGTTGTCACGTCTAGATTGGAATGTGCAAGAACGAGGGAATGGGTGAAAAAGAGGAAATATGACATTTGTTTTAAGAGCAATGCAACTGTAAATTATTATACGTGTGCACCAAGGGATGGTTTATGCATACAATTTTAGAAGAAGAAAGTGAGATTTTTAGACGCGTGTGCAAGATGATGGACTAAGACAGATGCAGGATGATGAAAGGGTGGATGGATGAAGGATGGATGGATGGATGGGTGTGCGAAAAGGTGGGTGGATGAATGATGGGTGGATGGATGAAAGATGGATGTATGGATGAAAGGGTGGATGGATAAAGGATGGATGGATGTGTGAAAAGGTGGGTGGATGGATGGATGAAAGATGGGTGTATGGATGGAAAGATGCAAGGGTGGATAGATGAACAATTGATGTATGGATCACATACTGTAATTTGGTTAAGTGGGGCAGCATGTACCTGGTTTCACTGGTTGCACATCCTATCCTGTGGCTCATAAACCAAGAAGAAACAGGTGCATCACAATAAATAAATTGCCATTTTTCAGGATGCGCAGACTGGCCCTCAAGCTTCTTCCCCTTTGCTCCCTGCATCCGAGCATGTGGGGTGTTTGTGTGCGTATTGATTGTGTTTTGTGTGCATTTTAATGGTGGAGCGAAGTAATGGGTTGCGTTGTGACAGCGTGCATTGTGAATGTGTGTGCGATGTAAAGACGGCGATGTGAATGTTTGCGATGAAAACGTTTGCGATGTAGCATCATACATCCGCATAGAGGGATGAGTGTGTACACGAATGGACAAAGTGCAAGGCCAAAGTGTGGGGTAAGAGCAGAATGTGGCTTAGTCTGGTGCAGTGAGTCAATCTTGTTGGAAGAAGGCGCACTCTATGGGAAAGTAAATAGGTGGGTGATTTAGGGCCCGATGTAGGTAATTCTTATTTACCACTTCTTAAATACCGAATCTTACCGATTCGGTATTTAAGAAGTGGTAAATATGAAGGGGGGAGATGTAGGTATTTCCAGATGTGTAAATACCGAATCTTTAAGATTCGGTATTTACCGAATCTGGAAATACCGAATCGGTATTTCCTATTGATTCCTATGGGCTGTGAAGCCCATAGGAATCAATGGTCAATACCGATTCTGTAATTACAGAATCGGTAATTACCGATTTTAGCAAGGGTGCAGGGGGTGTCACTTTGACACCCTCTGGCCCCCCAAAAACAGGCTCGGGTGCCATGTGGCAGGCATACATGCCCCAAGGGCAGGTCTGCCTGTCATATGGCAGAGGTGTGCATGCACGCATGTGCATGCACACCGGAATCAGTATTTTACCATCAGATTGGATTTGATGGTAAAATACCGATTTTGTAAGGCTTGTGGGACTCAGAAGAGTCCCACCTACATCTCAAATTTACCGAATCGGTAAAAATACCGATTCGGTATTTTACAGAATCGGTAAATTTACTGATCGGTAAATTTACCGATTCTGTAAAATTAAGGGCCCTACATACCATTTCTGGAATACCGGTCGGTAACGGCCGAAAATACCGATTATCGGCCGTTACCGACCGACCTACTGGCCGTTAGTGCACAGATGGATCAATGAGTGATTAATTGTATGGTTGGAAGGAGTATGTACGTAGAAAGAGGGCTCCATAAATGGGTGAGGACATTTATGGATAAATGGGTGAGAGGATGGATGTGCAAATTAGTACGTTAATTAGAATTGATGAATGCATTAAATATGCATGTTAGAAGTGTTTACTTAGTCTTGAGGTATGGCTTGCCATCAAAAGAGTAAACTGTCAATATTAACTATTACATAGATGATAAAAATGATAAAAGGGCAATGTTTAAATATGAGGCATGGACAAACAGCTGGTCACGTCGAGGGAAGTGACTTTAACGTGTAATGTGTATTTTACATAGATGATAAAAATGATAAAGGAGCAATATTTAATTTTGACATTATAGCTTAACTGCACATATTTTAACAACGTACTTTATCTGAAACATTGCCCTTTTCAGAACCATTGTCCTTTTTCCATGTTCACAATACTTACGACCCATCCATCCATCCATCCACCATTCATCCAACCACCCTTTTACCCACCCACCCACCCACCATTCATCCAACCACCCTTTCACCCAACGAAATGCTCTGCAAATGTAATTTACAAAACATAAAGCGCCTCATGTACCTGTTGTGCAAACAAATATCTAAACGGTTTGCGTTGATAAAGGCATTGTATGGAGAAATAAATAGATTGAGTGTATGCAGATCGAAAACGTTAAAAACAATATCCGATTTCTCTATGTGCAAATATCTCAGCCGGATAGTTTAGAGTCAACACTACATCAGTTTTCAAATTGTTGCTATATCTAGAATATGTGTACAAGTGGGCATGGGTGATGTCTCTTTAAGGGAAGTACTCAGTTAATTTAAAATGTGGCAAAAATGCATTGATAATCGTGATCTAGTTTACTGAAATACTGTGAAACAGCTGATCTAATTCAAGTGTATTTTTTGTTAAAAAGCACCTCTTGGTAAAGACTATTGCAAACAGTAATCCCGTTTTAATAATACTTAAAAAGCGTACAGATTTCCGTGTTCCTACTCCCAAAAAAACACTTAACCTTCATACAACAATAAGCACGTTTTAATTGTAATACCGGACTAATATTTTAAAATACTCAATTGATGATCATATTGTGGCAATATATTCTTACAAAACCCAAGTCTTAATCCCCAGGATTGCAAAGATCACGGCCCAGGGAGTTAATAAACTCGGAACAAAAAAACGATGTAACAGGAGGCGATTTTGTGAACTGCATTGTCATGGTACAAAACAGCAGAGACACTACAATCCCGTGGTAACAGCATGTGCAGTAAATGCATGCGATGTAATGCCTTTTACGATGTAACATCAGCTTAGTAATTGCTTGCGTTGTTCCAGTTTCCGATGTATCATCATACATCCCTCAAACAGTTCCCAAAAGTCCTGGAGAGTGGGGTTCAAGATTTTGAACATTGTGCGCTGTTGCTTTTACAGGAGTTTTGAGGGCCCTGTCCTTCCACGCAGGTTCATGGTGTAGGAAACTGGCTCTATTTATACTACACCAATATGAGGTATAGTGTGTATAGACTCCAGGTGACCCCACAGGTAGGCAGAGGTCAAAGTTAGATAGAGCCTTACTCTCTATTTGTGGTAGAGTGGTCGAGTAGTAAGGCAGTATCAAAGGACAGTGTTAAGCATTTGATGTACACACTCAGTCAGCAAATAAATTCACACACTCAAGGACTGCACTCTAGGCCAATTGTTTTTGTATAAAAATATATACTGTTGTTTTATTTTTAAAACCAAGCAAGCCTGGCACAGGTAAGCATTAAATACTTTTCAGTAATAAGTTGCTTAATATAGAACAGTTTAAAAACGCAATAGAAATTGTACTTTGTTTGATTTACAGGGGATGCAGTAGGTTGAAACACTTAGCAAATACAGTATAATTAAATAAATAGGCTTTTCCAGTAAATTACAGGGAAGTTACTTTTTATGTTACTTTTCTAACTCGGTGCTGGATACCTAGATTCAGCACTGGGACATTTCCTGCAAACAGGTAAGAAAATAAGTTTTGGTTATTCACACAGTTTTTAAAGAATATCTTTAGATTTCAAAACCCCACACTTAGAAACTTTTTCAGGAAAAACAGTACATTTTTTCCTATGGAGGAAAAGTAGGTTATCGGTTCGAAGGTAAGTTATCGTCTGTTATCGTTTCTTCTTGTTTCTTGTCTGGATCTGAGGAATCAAGGTTCAGGGTGCCCCCTAAATACTAGATTTAGGGGCGTTACAGGTGGGTAAAGGGCAGGGACCAATGAGTCTCTTCCCTGGGGTGCTACATCTCACCTCCCCCACTTGAGGGGTGGAGTTGGCAGAGGTGGGCACACCTCTTTTCCTCACTTGTTTTCCCGTTGGCTCTCCCACCCAAAGTGGGGATAGAACTAGTGGGGACCAGTTGCTGAAAGCAGCAAATGGTCTGGGGAGGCTCACAAAGGCCTTTGACGCTTCCCCTTTGTGAACCCTGCCCCTCCTGGGAGAGGAGACTTGGCACCTCGTCCCAGGATGTGTATTGTTTCAGGCCCCAGAGAGCAGCAGACTCTCGACCCAGGGGTCCAGAAACATGTCTGGTGGTGGCAGCTGAAATCAGCCACTCAACCCGGACACTAGTGGTGGGTTTGTTTTCAGGGGGCATCTCTGAGATGCCCTCTGTGTGCATTTTTCTTTAACCCCTTCGCTGCGGGGCTGTTTCCCCCCGCTGTGCTGGGGGGCGGGGGGGCACGCACAGCGCCCCCATGCTCATGACGAGGTCAGCTCGGCATGAGCTACGGCGCTCCAGTGCTCATGGCGAGCTGAGCTTGTCATGGCCACACCCGTTCCAATGGAACGCTCAGCACTGCAGGGGAATCAGCCCAGCATGCGAGCGTTCCAAGTAACGGGCGCAGTCATGACGAGCTCAGCTCGTCATGAGCACCGGAGCGCCGTAGCTCATGACGAGCTGAGCTCGTCATGAGCATAGAAGAGCTTAAAGCCCACACTGGCATCAGTGTGGGTTTAATGTGCTGAGAAGTTTGATACCAAAATTTCAGCAGTGCACTTACAATGTCTAAGAATGAACTTAGACACTGTAGGGGTACAGGGCTCATGCACCTGTACCCACACAACTGGCATAGGGCGCCCAATTGATCAAGGGAATCAAAATTAACATGTTTTGAACATTGTATTACAATATATTTGTTAATAAGGATTATTATAAATAAAAATGATGTGAAATAAAAAAAATCAACATATTTAGCTGTGACTTTTTTTCATAGTCTTGTGAAGCACTCTTTATGCTAATTTGCATTTAAAGAACACTAATTTAATACCTAAATAGTGTTCACTGAGTAGTAATTAGATAATTCTGAAATCACTCAGCAGGTTGGACCTTTCTGAAAAAAACTTAAAGCAGAATAGTGTGATATTCTTGGGGTAATTGGAAATAATTTTTAACACCCCAGAAG
The DNA here is from genome assembly GCF_964261635.1 of Lissotriton helveticus. Taxonomy (NCBI): domain Eukaryota; kingdom Metazoa; phylum Chordata; class Amphibia; order Caudata; family Salamandridae; genus Lissotriton; species Lissotriton helveticus. Next base: position 1,174,343,096 of record NC_136059.1, on the reverse strand, counting down.
CAATTTCATCATGTTAAAAAGAAATTATACCTGTGGAGTTTTGGATGTTTATTTTTACATCATCCTTACATCATCAAGAACAACAGGACCATATGAAGTAATCAGGTACTCATTCTTAAATCCTCCTGAAGTCATCAGGAATAATCACACCTTGTGTATTCATCGGATACTCATTTTAAAATCCTTCTGAAGTCATCAGGAATAGTCACACCTTTTGAAGTCATCAGATACTCATTTTCAAATCCTCCTGAAGTCATCAGGAATAGTCACACCTTGTGAAGTCATCAGATACTCATTTTCAAGTCATTCACGGATCATCAGGCTCAAGTTTCTAAACTCTGATGATGATTTCAAGAGCTTGATGATGTCTGATGATGTGAAAATGACTTCTACAGTAGTTGGTTGATCATCCAAAGACTCTGGGATGGCTTCTAAAGTAATCCTGTTTGACCTGGGTCATGTGGTTACCCAAGAGAGAGGTCATAATCCCCACTCACCAGCTGGGGGTGCCCATGCTACAGCTTCAAAGGTTCCCTGGCCCAGTTCCAAGCTGTGCAGTTCGGGCCATGCTATTGACATCTTCACCATGAACCATGACGCTGACTTTGAGAGGGGCCCTGGCACGCCTTCCTATCTTACACAGGCATACAGTGTCAATGATCTGTAAGTGTCTCCTAGCCATTTATCAGAGGTAGCTAGAAAATGCTCTGTGGTACCTAGAAAATGGGTTCTCCTCATTGTGTGCTGCAAATTGGCACTCGTCTGCAGAGTTTGATCTCCAGTACTAGTGTTCCATAGTGGGAGCACATGCAGGAGCAAGGTGCATTCCCTTATTGCATGGACAATGATTGCCCTTGTTCAAAGGAGAAAATGGTTCTTCAATAATCATGACTGTGCGTTTAATTTCTGACAGATTTGCAGTTTCAGCTGTCACTTTGTCTAAGTATAGGGGGGGGGGGGTCAGAGTTTCCTACTTCAGACCAAGCCCTGCCACCCTGGTCATGCTCATGGGAGTCCGCAGGGGGGAGTTTAAGGGGAGACGCTTGCCTCCTGCCCCTGGATTTTTCACGTGCCCTTTAATGACTACGTCCCTGCCCTTTACATTGTCATAAACGGGCGGAGGAAACAGACATTAAAATTGTGCCCCCCCCCCCCCAGAAAAAAATCTGCAGACGCCCATGGTCAAGCTACGGATCTCTGCACATTGGTGAGGGAATTCGGTATTATTACTGTCAACCGTTCCTCAAACGCAGCCAAGGGTCCCTGACATTCTCCAATCTCCTTCTCATAGCCCCACTCATCGCATGGAAGGCCACAAAATGTCCTCCGAAAAGAGAATAAGCAGGCATCATTCCAGAGCATGCACGTTTATGCATGACGTCATTGCAGAACAAGCACAGCGGAAAGCAGGCACTATCAATAGGCAAAGAATGTCTGCCATTAGTGAAAATTTAAATTTCTGTCTACCCTCTCGCAGCAATTTTTTATTATTTACCCCCATTTTTTTATCTATGCATGCAATATAAATAACTTTATTTGTTTAGAGACAACTCTGTTGTCAAGAGACACGTGCCAGACTCTACACACGTTGCCATCTTAGAATAGTGTTTTTTGGTCTAAAACTAACAAATCTGAAAGCATCTGCGTGCTTCCTAAATTGCCCTACAAGTTCTGCATCAGCCCATAAAGTTTGTATATTGTCCTATGTAATGAAGAAATGTTATGAAATGCTAGGCACCTTGTGCATTCTGAATGCATTTCAAATCATGCGTCACCAACAGTCTAAATATTTCAGGTGGTGTATTCCCACCTGAAACATTTGAAGGGATTTTTTATATTAAATGTATTTTGCATTAGATTACAAATAAACATAAATACGCACATTTTATTAGCTATGTTTTATTCATGTTAAGATTGACCATAGCAAATGTAGGCCTGCGTTTAAAATGGCTGACGTTGTTATCTTGTTTGCGATACGTGTACATTTTATTTCAAGGCAACGCTGAAGTCCGAATTATCAAAGGCAAGGTTGTTTTTGCTTTCTTTCCCATAAGCGAAATATTTTATTTTCATGAGGATAAACATGGAATGTCATAAACAGTTGCATAGACAGGAAGACACCTGCAGAATACAGTGTGGTTCATGTATCTCATTTAGCTGCAGATAGTGTGATTTTGAAGGACACTGAGAATAGCTGTACTCTGGAAGATCTTAGGAAGTTAATGAGCCTGTAAATGTATCATTTCACCTTCACCTGATTGGATCATTCCGATGAGGAATATGTGTGTAGGAGTAGCAAATGTTAGAATTGATTTATTTAAGGTAGAGTAGATTATAGTTCAGGTGAATTCTTTTCCACTTTCAATGCAGTTTAGAGGAGAGTATGAGATTTAGGGTACTTGCTTTATGGTAGAACTGATTTTCAAAACCTTTCCCTTGAAGCAAATCTATGCTAGTTCTTCCTCCTTCTTTTATAAGTTTGAATTGATTTGAAAGCCGTAATAATTGATGTGTTTATATACTGATTATTGATACTAGCTTGATGTGTTTGTCTTCTGTAAACTTTTAGCCTTTAATTAACCTTTGTAGTTTGAAAACTTAATCATTATCTATGTTTCTTGAGGAGCATAATGTGTTTCACATTTATTGAATGTATTGATTTGTTGACCTGTCTTAGTTGCGAATTTCGATTAATCAGATAATGCTTTATGGGCCTCAAAATGTACACCATGAAGAGCACTAACAGTATAAGGTGACACATGCTCCCCACTGGGAGACCCAAGTAGTTAACTGACGAACTCTATTAAGGCAAAGGGTTAAAATCAGACACCAAAGACTCCAAGAAACAGTAGCCATCATGATTCATGCTTCCCTAATGGCCCAATATTTTTTCCTTCAAAGCTGATCTGTGTCACGATTCACCAGGCCGATGCTCTGGTGTTTATGGTGCTCCCCAGTCAGGTTCTACACTCTCTTGGACTATAGCAGTTCAATTATAGTGCAAGTCATTTGAACATGTCAACTATGGCTGTCAAAAATAAGATAAGAGTCAATAGGTTTGTAGACATGGCATGGTGTTTTTTCCCTTTGAAACAGATTCTGCCATTGATGTAGAAACCAATTTTGGTGACAAATGGTTGCTGATATGGTGGATAACTCTTGAATTGGGATGCAAAACTTTCAATTGTCCCAGTGTAGCAAGGCAATACTCAAGCATTGGCTATTCAGCGTTGATGTCCCCCTAGACCTTAAACCCCAAGATGGAGGTAATTACAAATCCCTGAGTTCCAAGTAGTACCCTCTTTTTCCTCTAGTTCCATGGACAACAGGTAATCCTTATGACAAAGATGACCCCGTTGCTGTTAGGCTTTATATGTGCCATAGAGTTGACTTGCCCCCATATATTCTGCATTTATCACAAAGCATCTCTCTTTCTAATACAAAGAGATCCCCTGAAAGAAAGGAACTTTCTCATCAAGTATTTCTGTTTGCCTAAAACAAATAATTGGGGCTTTGCTTGGAAGAGCAACATGGTGGCCACCTAACCACAGAGCTCCTGGCTCTGGTCCCGAGATCTGCGTCCATCTGCTGAGGTGCACTGGCATGGGCCACTTAGGGTCGCAGCGGAATGTCCCATGGTGCACTGGACACTTGCCCCGGCAGATTGGGAGGCACTCACTTGACCTTCCCGGTCTCGCTGCATGGGGCTGTCAGAGCTCATCCACAGTGGGCCTTCACCTGCTCCCACTGATTCTGCAGTAAGCTGGGACACCTTCCCGGAGGTGAGTGAGGGGTTTTCTCAAGCCACATGATCTGGGTTCCTGGTCAGAGAGAAGGGGCTCCGCCGATGTAGATTGCACGTGGTGCCTAAGGCACGCAATGGCCTAGGTGGCTGGGGCTGTGCTCCTGGATTCCTGGAGCATGCCTGGTGGGCCTGGAATGCTTACTGACTGACGCATTACCCCAGGGGAAGAGCAGACTTGGACCCTGGGCCATCTGACCCCTTAGCTTCTCGTGTGCGGCCTCTGGTTTCGGCAGCATGACGGGGATTTCCCAATGGTGGTGCCTGCAGGGAGGGCCCACTTGCCAGTCCTCTCCGGTTTGTTTTGATGACAACCATAGGGAGCACCATAACAGATTGGATATGTTGACCTTCCTGGGACCTACCAGGTGGCTGTCTGCTGTCCCCTGGCCATGTGACCAGTGCCACAGGGGGCTGCTTGTGCCGCCGCGCCCTGTTGGTGCTGGCTGACGGTGGGGCAAGTGCCTCCCTCCGAGGACCAACTCCGTCTGCTTTTCTTGACACTCCCTGCCTGGCCACGCTGTTTGTGCTGCCTTGCTCCCTTCCCACAGACAGAGGGAGGGTAAGCGGGACCAGACAACAGGTTCCTACATCCTCACCAAGTGCTACGGAGCGCAAAAATCCGACCAAGGCGTCCCCTCCACCAGTGGACCACCTGATGTCGAATATGGAGAGGTGCGTGACCCCACCACCCCTTGGGCCCCAACAAGCAGGATACTATACGGAAATGAGTAAGACCTCTTGGACTCGTTTGGAGGCGAAGGTGGATGCAGTCGTGGAGGATATAAATCTTCACCACAACCACCGGAAACTGGTGGATTGGGTCACTCATGAAGAATGTTCCTTGGCAGACCTTCAGTCCCAGGCATCGGATCTGCAGAAAAAATATTTGGGACCTGCCGGAGCAGGTGCAATTCTTGGAAGTGCGTGTGGAGGACGCACAGTGGCGTTTCCAGCTCAGTAACATAAGGATCATTGGCCTGCTGGAGGGCCATGAGGGCCCAGACATCATACACCACATGGAGCAATGGTTCATGGAACTGGTGCCAGCCGCCAACCTTACCCGGTTCTTCTCCAATAAAAGAGCACAATATGGCCCTGCGAGGCGCCCTCAATGGGCCCCTTGCGGCTCATCATCACCAAACTTGTACATTTTAAAGGCTGCAACACCATCCTCTGAGTGGCGCGTCAGGACTCTCCCATTCTCCAAAACAATCATTGCATACTTTTCTTATTGAACTTCACCCTGATTGATGGTCCAGAGGAGATGGGCCTCCTTCCTGAGGCTCAAATACAAAATTAGAGACCAAGGATTGAAGTATGCTCTCCTTTTTCCCCCTAAACTGAAGATGATCCAGGGCAATTAGTCCCACTTCTTCCTGGAGCCCATAGAAGCTTAAGACTGGCTGGAGGCCACATTCTCTAACTTGACGGACCATGAGAACAGAGGGGGCCTCCCAGGGAGGGACCCAGGTACCACTGCCAATCTGGGCATGGTCAACCAGGCCGCCCTTTGGCCCCATGCATGCCGCGCGGCGTCATTTTTAAGGCAGGCAATTCATCAAAATAAATGAGGGGTATTGCATGTAAATAGAATGTTTTTTAAGGTTTCAGGAAAATCATCTGATGTTGGAAATGAGAGGGATATGCAACCCATGTGGGTCGCTTTGCCGATCCACGGCAAGATAAATGTAAATGAGACATAATTGGCGCATGATATACAATTAATGCTTTAGCACTTTGTTGACTGCACGAATATGGACTTGTGTAATTGCTGCTTTGTGCGTTATATGATGTAAGTATTTTACTTCCAATATGGCGTCCGCCATATCGCGTGACGCGATACCCCTCATTTATTTTGATGAATTGCCTGCCTTAAAAATGACGCTGCGTGATGCGTGTGTGTTTAGACATTGAGGAAGGGAGCTTTCCCGAAACACGTCTGTCTTGTCAATAAAGCTTTCGTAAATACTGGAGTGTCCCGGGAGTGCTCCCTTACTTTTCCAAGGACTTGGGGAGAATCTGGAGCGTGGATTTATATCGCGGCACACCACCGCGTGGCAGCACCCGCCGACTGAGTGCCTCACTATTTGGTGTATCGGTAGCTGGAATATATATATATATATATATATATATATATATATATATATTACTGCACGTTCCTACTTTCATCCATTAGTTCGGAATGAAAACGGCTGGCACGCTGGTATCCGATTCAAAGATTTATTACACCAAACCCCCCTCACCCCAAACAGACGCGTTTCGCCTTTACAGGCTTCGTCAGTGTTAAAAAAAAAAATATATATATATATATATATATATATATATATATATATATATATATATATATATATATATATATATATATATATATATATATATATATATATATTCAAACAAAAGAGTTGTCCCATGGAAAAAAAAGATATATATATATATATATATATATATATATATATATATATATATTCAAACAAAAGAGTTGTCCCATGAAGATGCCACTCATGGAGGGGATACGCACATGTGTGGGAGAAGCTGTTTTTTTATTTGATAACAGGCCCGCCCTTCTGGGCCTCAGCATTATGGTTATGGTAGTCCTCATCACAATAAAGCCAGCCTGTATAATCCCTCAATAAAAAGCCAAGTGGAAATCGCTGTTCATCCTGCTTGTAAAAATGTCATTACCCTGTTGGGTGGAAAGCAATCCCAGCATTGTTGTAAGACCGCAAAATAGAACCAGCGGCTCAGGCCCTCTCCATTCCCGGCAGCGCTCGAATAATGTGCCGAGCGCCAGGGATCCGCAGACACTGCAGTGGGGCATCTTCGCCGCTGGACTGGCCGCTCAATTTTCAAACAAAAGAGTTGTCCCATGAAGATGGCACTCACGGAGGGGATACGCACACGCTGCCGCTGGCAGCTAGCCTCCCAGCATGCCTGTCGCTTTACCAGAAGGCCGGACGCGTTTCAAGCAGCTTCCTGCTCTTGATCACTGGCAGCACAAACACACAAAAAGCGAACTGTGGGAGAATCTGTTTTTTTATTTGATAACAGGCCCGCCCTTCTGGGCCTCAGCATTATGGTTATGGTAGTCCTCATCACAATAAAGCCAGCCTGTATAATCCCTCAATAAAAAGCCAAGTGGAAATCGCTGATCATCGTGCTTGTAAAAATGTCATTACCCTGTTGGGTGGAAAGCAATCCCAGCATTGTTGTAAGACCGCAAAATAGAACCTGCGGCTCAGGCCCCCTCCATTCCCGGCAGCGCTCGAATAATGCGCAGAGCGCCAGGGATTCGCAGACACTGCAGTGGGGCATTTTCGCGGCTGGACTGGCCGCTCAATTTTCAAACAAAAGAGTTGTCCCATGAAGATGGCACTCACGGAGGGGATACGCACACGCTGCCGCTGGCAGCTAGCCTCCCAGCATGCCTGTCGCTTTACCAGAAGGCCGGACGCGTTTCAAGCAGCTTCCTGCTCTTGATCACTGGCAGCACAAACACACCAAAAGCGAACTGTGGGAGAAGCTGTTTTTTTATTTGATAACAGGCCCCGCCCTTCTGGGCCTCAGCATTATGGTTATGGTAGTCCTCATCACAATAAAGCCAGCCTGTATAATCCCTCAACAAAAAGCCAAGTGGAAATCGCTGTTCATCCTGCTTGTAAAAATGTCATTACCCTGTTGGGTGGAAAGCAATCCCAGCATTGTTGTATGACCGCAAAATAGAACCAGCGGCTCAGGCCCCCTCCATTCCCGGCAGCGCTCGAATAATGCGCCGAGCGCCAGGGATCCGCAGACACTGCAGTGGGGCATCTTCGCGGCTGGACCGGCCGCTCAATTTTCAAATAAAAGAGTTGTCCCATGAAGATGGCACTCACGGAAGAGAAACGCACACGCTGCCGCTGGCAGCCAGCCTCACAGCATGCCTGTCGCTTTTCCAGAAGGCCATATGCGTTTCAAGCAGCTTCCTGCTCTTGATCACTGGCAGCACAAACACACCAAAAGCGAACTGTGGGAGAAGCTGTTTTTTTATTTGATAACAGGCCCGCCCTTCTGGGACTCAGCATTATGGTTATGGTAGTCCTCATTAAAATAAAGCCAGCCTGTATAATCCCTCAATAAAAAGCCAAGTGGAAATCGCTGTTCATCCTGCTTGTAAAAATGTCATTACCTTGTTGGGTGGAAAGCAATCCCAGCATTGTTGTAAGACCGCAAAATAGAACCTGCGGCTCAGGCCCCCTCCATTCCCGGCAGCGCTCGAATAATGCGCAGAGCGCCAGGGATTTGCAGACACTGCAGTGAGGCATCTTCGCGGCTGGACTGGCCGCTCAATTTTCAAACAAAAGAGTTGTCCCATGAAGATGGCACTCGAGGAGGGGATAAGCACACGCTGCCGCTGGCAGCCAGCCTCACAGCATGCCTGTCGCTTTTCCAGAAGGCCATACGCGTTTCAAGCAGCTACCTGCTCTTGATCACTGGCAGCACAAACACACCAAAAGCGAACTGTGGGAGAAGCTGTTTTTTTATTTGATAACAGGCCCCGCCCTTCTGGGCCTCAGCATTATGGTTATGGTAGTCCTCATCACAATAAAGCCAGCCTGTATATTCCCTCAATAAAAAGCCAAGTGGAAATCGCTGTTCATCCTGCTGGTAAAAATGTCATTACCCTGTTGGGTGGAAAGCAATCCCAGCATTGTTGTATGACCACAAAATAGAACCAGCGGCTCAGTCCCCCTCCATTCCCGGCAGCGCTCGAATAATGCGCCGAGCGCCAGGGATCCGCAGACACTGCAGTGGGGCATCTTCGCGGCTGGACCGGCCGCTCAATTTTCAAACAAAAGAGTTGTCCCATGAAGATGGCACTCACGGAAGGGAAACGCACACGCTGCCGCTGGCAGCCAGCCTCACAGCATGCCTGTCGCTTTTCCAGAAGGCCATATGCGTTTCAAGCAGCTTCCTGCTCTTGATCACTGGCAGCACAAACACACCAAAAGCGAACTGTGGGAGAAGCTGTTTTTTTATTTGATAACAGGACCGGCCCTTCTGGGCCTCAGCATTATGGTTATGGTAGTCCTCATTACAATAAAGCCAGCCTGTATAATCCCTCAATAAAAAGCCAAGTGGAAATCGCTGTTCATCGTGCTTGTAAAAATGTCATTACCCTGTTGGGTGGAAAGCAATCCCAGCATTGTTGTAAGACCGCAAAATAGAACCAGCGGTTCAGGCCCCCTCCATTCCCGGTAGCGCTTGTATAATGCGCTGAGCGCCAGGGATCCGCAGTCACTGCAGTGGGGCATCTTCGCGGCTGGACTGGCCGCTCAATTTCCAAACAAAAGAGTTGTCCCATGAAGATGCCACTCACGGAGGGGATACGCACACGCTGCCGCTGGCAGTCAGCCTCTCAGCATGCATGTCGCTTTTCCAGAAGGCCATACGCGTTTCAAGCAGCTTCCTGCTCTTGATCACTGGCAGCACAAACACACCAAAAGCGTACTGTGGGAGAAGCTGTTTTTTTATTTGATAACAGGCCCCGTCCTTCTGGGCCTCAGCATTATGGTTATGGTAGTCCTCATCACAATAAAGCCAGCCTGTATAATCCCTCAATAAAAAGCCAAGTGGAAATCGCTGTTCATCGCGCTTGTAAAAATGTCATTACCCTGTTGGGTGGAAAGCAATCCCAGCATTGTTGTAAGACCGCAAAATAGAACTAGCGGCTCAGGCCCCCTCCATTCCCGGCAGCGCTCGCATAATGCTCCGAGCGCCAGGGTTTTTGCAGACACTGCAGTGGGGCATCTTCGCAGCTGAACTGGCCGCTCAATTTTCAAACAAAAGAGTTATCCCATGAAGATGCCACTCGCGGAGGGGATACTCACACGCTGCCGCTGGCAGCCAGCCTCACAGCATGCCTGTCGCTTTTCCAGAAGGCCATACGCGTTTCAAGCAGCTTCCTGCTCTTGATCACTGGCAGCGCAAACACACCAAAAGCGAACTGTGGGAGAAGCTGTTTTTTTATTTGATAACAGGCCCCGACCTTCTGGGCCTCAGCATTATGGTTATGGTATTCCTCATCACAATAAAGCCAGCCTGTATAATCCCTCAATAAAAAGCCAAGTGGAAATCGCTGTTCATCCTGCTTGTAAAAATGTAATTACCCTGTTGGGTGGAAAGCAATCCCAGCATTTTTGTAAGACCGCAAAATAGAACCAGAGGCTCAGGCCCCCTCCATTCCCGGCAGCGATCGAATAATGCGCCGAGTGCCAGGGATCCGCAGACACTGCTGTGGGGCATCTTCGCAACTGGACTGGCCGCTCAATTTTCAAACAAAAGAGTTGTCCCATGAAGATGGCACTCACGGAGGGGATACGCACACGCTGCCGCTGGCAGCCAGCCTCACAGCATGCCTGTCGCTTTTCCAGAAGGCCATACGCGTTTCAAGCAGCTTCCTGCTCTTGATCACTGGCAGCACAAACACACCAAAAGCGAACTGTGGGAGAAGCGTTTTTTTATTTGATAACAGGCCCGCCCTTCTGGGCCTCAGAATTATGGTTATGGTAGTCCTCATCACAATAAAGCCAGCCTGTATAATCCCTCAATAAAAAGCCAAGTGGAAATCGCTGTTCATCGTGCTTGTAAAAATGTAATTACCCTGTTGGGTGGAAAGCAATCCCAGCATTGTTGTAAGACCGCAAAATAGAACCAGCGGCTCAGGCCCCCTCCATTCCCGGCAGTGCTCGTATAATGCGCTGAGCGCCAGGAATCCGCAGACACTGCAGTGGGGCATCTTCGCGGCCTGACTGGCCGCTCAATTTTCAAACAAAAGAGTTGTCCCATGAAGATGCCACTCACGGAGGGGATACGCACACGCTGCCGCTGGCAGTCAGCCTCCCAGCATGCATGTCCCTTTTCCAGAAGGCCATACGCGTTTCAGGCAGCTTCCTGCTCTTGATCACTGGCAGCACAAACACACCAAAAGCGAACTGTGGAAGAAGCTTTTTTTTATTTGATAACAGGACCCGCCCTTCTGGGCCTCAGCATTATGGTTATGGTAGTCCTCATTACAATAAAGCCAGCCTGTATAATCCCTCAATAAAAAGCCAAGTGGAAATCGCTGTTCATCGTGCTTGTAAAAATGTCATTACCCTGTTGGGTGGAAAGCAATCCCAGCATTGTTGTAAGACCGCAAAATAGAACCAGCGGTTCAGGCCCCCTCCATTCCCGGCAGCGCTCGAATAATGCGCAGAGCGCCAGGGTTCCGCAGACACTGCAGTGGGGCATCTTCGCAGCTGGACTGGCCGCTCAATTTTCAAACAAAAGAGTTGTCCCATGAAGATGCCACTCGAGGAGGGGATACGCACACGCTGCCGCTGGCAGCCAGCCTCACAGCATGCCGGTCGCTTTTCCAGAAGGCCATACGCGTTTCAAGCAGCTTCCTGCTTTTGATCACTGGCAGCACAAACACACCAAAAGCGAACATACACACAATATATCTATAGATATAGATAATATACATGAATGACCAATGTATATCTGAATTCACTGGTTGACATATTTCTTACTCTACAAAACTCAAAAAAAGAAATGTTTTTGAAAACATAAATAAATAATTTTGTTGCATGCAAGAGAACTGAAACCTACCCCTTTGGTAAAGCAGTCACCAGAGTTCTCTAGACAACATTGCACCACCAGCTCTTGGTAGCCTTCGCTGATTTCTTGAATCAATTGTGCAGAGAATTCTTGATGCCTTCTTGAATATTCGTATGTAAATCTACAAAACGAAAAAATATATACCATTCAATAGAGTCATAAAGCCATTGTGTGCGAGTTGGTTGATTTTCAATAATCCATTAGCAAGCAGAAGTCAGGTGTCTATAAAGGGACAGCAATGGCCACAACCTCTAAATGCTCTGCCAGAGAGAAAGAGGGTCGTTTTGGATGACCTGTAAGTCTAACTGTGATCCTCACTCTACTCCACGCTCTAAAATGTCTGCCATATTAAGGATTGTTATAACCACTGTGAAGGCAATTAAATCTTTCCCCTTAAACCGACACATTACAAAGTTTACACATGAAGTATATATAGTGCATTCTTGTTGGTGCAATTTTGCACTGACATTTACACAGGAATTCGGAGCCATTCGTGCAAACTGAAGGCTGTGCAAGTATCAGGCAAAGCAAATATCAGTATAGCAATTGCTGCAGAGCAATCTATGAAATCTTGAAATGCTGGTGTAAAATCACTCGGGCAAAGAGCAATGTTTGTGATCAAAAGCCATATGATTCCTATAGATTGACTTGTGTTACTTTGTTATTCATGCAGCACCTGTGTCACCAGAATGACTGCAGGGTACCTTATGAATGACAAGAACTGTGTACATCATCACAATAATAAAAAAAAGGCAGATCAATTATTATTAAGATTACCAGAACCCAGATCGAATACACCTCCAATTTCATTTCTCCTGGGAATTATGTCATGCCCCAACAAACATAAATATCAGATCTGCATCAATGATCTGACCGTGATAGTGGGAAAGTAACTTAGGGGCATATTACCAAGCAATAGCGATAATTATCGCTATTGCTTGGTTAGAGACAAAAATGTACCGCTGAGCTGCGGCGATTTTTATCGCAGATAAACCTTGGTATTTCCAAGGTTTATTGCAAATGCGATAAAAAACGGCCGCAATGCATGAATATCGCTGAAAAGTCAGCGATATTCATGCATTACCAAGCTAATGCTCTTAGCCATGTTATCCACCTCCCATTGGATAACATGGCTAAGAACTGCTCAGGGGCAGGTGTTAGCTTTTGGAGATATTCGCGCTTAGCGCGAATATCTCCAAAAGTTGGTAATAGGAGATAGCAATGTTAGCGACTGTTTCCAGTCGCTAACATCTTGGCACGCCCACTTTGCATGTCATTAGTGATAAATATCATTGGCATGCAAAGTGGGGCCCAAGATGGTCGCTATCTCCTACTAGCTGTCGCTAACTGGTGTTAGCGACAGCTAGGTAATAGGGAGATAATTTTATCTCCGCTTTCTTGGCTTTTAAAGCCAAAAAAGCGGAGATAGACCCCCTTGATAATATGCCCCAGAATTCTCAGAATTTAAGTCTCAACCCCCCCCCCATTCGGCAAAGTATGGAACCGCAAGTTGTGTAAGTGGGTCGAGGCGGATGGCAATGCCATTATTCCCCAACAAAGACCACAAGATGGCTGCTTATCTTTGAGGCAATGGGATGCAGTGAGGTTGCTGCTATGTCAAAAGAAAGATGATGCTATACCCCCTTGACTCACTTTCCACTAGTCTGATTGTGAAGTATTCTACCTCTTTCTCCTGCGATCATTTGTCTGGCTGAGTCTGTTTCAGGTACAAGTTGTTCTTGATTTTATTGATCTTCATCTATAGTTCACTATATGATGTATGATTATTAATGGGACTCAGAAGATACCGTATAATGTGGCGCGTAATTCATAGCATGCCTGTTCGTTGTTTAATTACCTGCTTCTGCTGTTTCTTTTCTTTTTTATTCCTTTTCTTTAAACTTTCACTATCTTCTCTCCCCACAATTCCCTTCAGGCACTGCTATATCATACCCTTAAATTTCTAATCATCTCCGATGTTTGAAGACGCTAAAGCAACTATTACCAATTTCTTATGCAATGTCTATTGTTCCAGTTTTATCAGCCTGAAAGCCAACCAAAATATTTGTAGTAGTTGGAGACGAACAGTCAATAAAGTATGTGCTCTTACACTTACCTGTCTGGTGTAATCACTACAATATTTTTTTTAACTAATAATAAAATAGCTACAGGAACGCGATCGCATATGCACATATGCAACAGTAAAGGAATAAGACACAATATTAGGGATGTAGTTAACCACTTGGAAGATCATTTATTACTTGCTCAAAGAACTCTTCCTAGTAGTTTTTAAGTGTTTTTTTATCACACCTGTTCCCCAAATATGGGCTACAAACTCAATGTCAAGAATTCCGGGTGTGCCGTTTGGTAAGGTGGGGGTCTCTGTTATTTAAAAAAAATAAACACAGCACTTCCTTTCAGATCTAACTCCTACCTGTCCGTTTATTTTATATTTTTATTGAATAGTTTATTAGTAGTTCTTCAAAAAACCCTACCCAGGGTGTCAGAACAGTGCTCATATTATGGAATCGAAAATATATATGTTGCAATAAATGCCCTTCCATTTCCGCACAGTGTCCTTTTTAGGTCTCGCTAGACGTAAGCAAAAGCAAAGCTTTTGCGTCTAGCGAGACAACTATAGTAGTTACTTTTCGGGGAATGAGGACAGCAAAGTGCCACGCGCATTTGCAGGCCGAGATTCGACCTCGTGAGCGCGCACGTCGTCACTCACGCATGCGCACAAAGAAAGCCATACACACACTGCATATACACACACGCACCCCCCCTTAAACATACACACGCGCACACAGACAGACAGACACACGCACAAACACACTCAAACAGACACACGCGCATACACCCCACCCCCACTCACCCCTCCTCTCACTCAACACACTTACCTGTTCTGGCTATGCTCGGCGGCGGATCTTCATCTCGGGCGGCGGTAGCGCTTTGCGGGGCTCTCTCACCACATGAGAGCCCCGCCTTCCCCATGCGCCCGGCCGCTCTTCACCCGGTCCCCCATCTCGGGACCGAGACTCAATGCGGAGCCTTCGTGGCTCCTCGGGCAGCTCTCGCTCCCTCTCGCCACGATGGGGCGGTACTTCCGGTTGGGGCCGCGCTGTGATTGGCCGGCTTCCCAACCGCTTCCGGGTCGTCGCAGGCAGCGCGGCGGCCCGGCGGGGATTTGTTTGTTTTGTATTTGGACCTTTATTTTGCAGCTGCTGTCTATGGAGGAGTTTTATTTTCACCTTACTCTTACGACTGGATTGTATGCCTTAATTTTGTGTGTTACAGTGTGTCTACTTTACTTGTATATAAAAGGTTTGTTATTTTGTGTTCTATAGCATCGGCGAGTATGGTGAGTTTTGCTCTTTGTAAGTACGGTGTCCAATTGCAGTGTTCTAGAAAGTTAACTATATCAGTTGTCATGTTCTGTATTCTGCCTTCTTGCATCGGCCACTTTCTTTCCTCGCAATGCCATTTCATTATGTTTCTCCTTTGGTGTCAGTTCTCAACCTCTTCCCTTTCTCCAGCATAGGACGCTCCCTGTGCAGCGGTCTCAGTTGTGAAAGGTCCGATGCAGTAATACAATATTTGTCCATGTTTTCTCAGATCCTTTTTGTGACATTTTGTGACAGTGAAAGCGTGCGTTACAGTGAATACGAGTTAGTAGCTTATCAGTAACATTAAAAGTGTCAGCTTCTTGGTTATTTATTTAATTTGCAGCGCTTGCTGAAAAGGCGCGTTTCTACTCACTAACCTAACAAGCATTTGCAATGCAATAGGTTGCGCATTTATGCAATTTTGAGCTATTGACATTGCAATTAGCATTGCCTTTTATTTTTGTTTTCGTTTTTAAAACATAATTAAAAGGCATTGTCATTTACAATGCCAATAGCTTAAACTCGCATAAATGCGAGACCTATTGCATTGCAAATGCTTGTTATTAGAGTAATTGTCACGGCCGGCTGTAGGGCGGTGCAACCGATGCAGCTGCACCTGGCGACACTGTGTTTAGAGATAACTTATGGGTTTAAAAGCAACTGCTGCAGGGTTCCTTTTGTGTCAGACACTTTTCAGGAAAAAATAAAAATGTCAGGATGGCCCTGGTGATGAATGTTCCTGCAGTGAAAAGATCAGTTTTGTCTAGTAGCAGTTCTGACTGAACATAATTTAGCGCAGAGGGTTAACATGCCCTGCTGCAAAGAATATATACCACGTAGATCACAGAATTGTATTTTAGGTAACTAGCTCAGTGGGTTACTGCTTTTGTCACAGGGATCCTTTTGTTAATTGCAGTTCTTAAGTTACAATTATTTTTTTCAGTTTCATAAAGCGTTAATAGGAGAAACAAATGAACACCATACAAAATCGAAAAGTGAAAAACAATATTCGTAACATCATGACAGTAGGAATGTATGATGACAATTAGAATAGAATAACAATAAGAAAGGTTACATTAAATGAAAGCTTAGTTACTTGATTGTAGAATATAAGCCTATTGATAAGGTTTTATGGGCAATATGAACCGTAACCCCAAAAAATCAGCATAACTAACAAGTGTGTATAAATAACAGTAATCAAATAAACATCAGGCAAGAGTATATATATATATCTATTAAAAAAAATATATATATATATTTATATTCACTGAAAAAACCATAGGTTTTACACACGTTATAGTTAGGAATTAGCATTTTAAAAACCTTTGAAATTCACTGAAAAAACCATATGTTTCACACCAGTTATAGTTAGCTGGTCATTTTACTCATACAAAACCTTTGAAATTCCCCTGTTATAGTTAGTTCAGCTAACTATAACTCGCACGCCCGCAATGCACTGCTGATGATGTCACATATTACATCACTCATGACATGGTCAGTGACATCACTCATGACATCACTGATGACAACTCAAATGACATCCCTAAAAAGGTACATTTGAGAGTGTTAGATGGAAAAGAACAGAATAAGCTTAACAATTTGGTTAGTAATATGGTGGTGAAATGGGAATAAAATTCCACAGTAAAATCGCCAGACCAAGGTGATTTGCCCTTCTTTTGAAGATGAAGAGCAGATGTTACTTCAGAAGGCGAAAGAGTTTCTGGTGGCTTAGAGGACAAATGCATCTATTGTAGGGGCATGTGTTCAACCTCATGGTCACAGGTTCAAATCCCGGTGGGTCCTCAGCCTCTCATCCTTTCTGAGGTTGATAAAGTGAGTACCTTTGAGATGGGTAACACAAACACCTGTTTTTCAGCGTCAAGATACCCCTTTGGTGGTGAACATGCACTTTACAAATACACGTATTATGTTATGTTATGTAAATATCCTGTTCCAAGCTAGATAAATCAGGCATTAACATAGTAGATTTGTCGATAGTTTGGAAAAAAGAGTCAATATCAGGTTCTGAAATTTGATGCTCCTGGGTATAAAGTGTATTATAACAAGTAGCAAGTTCATGAAGAATATAACAGAGTTTATAGATTGGGGTACCACAATTGCATTGCAAACATTTCAATTATTCATGTTTTTTTCATATTTTGAGATAGATGGCCAGGAGTGTAACTAATTTATTGCGTCCTCCATAATATCAAGCACTGAATCTTAGTAAATATGTGGAGACATCATCAGAGGAGATTTTATTAAAGTGGAGTTTAGCTGCTGCCAAATCATGAAGCACAGTGTTTGGTTTATAAGAGTAATATTGATGTTCCAATTGTTTAATAATAGTTAACAGTTGAGTGTGTTGTTTAAGGAAAGATTTATTTTTTGCGAGAGACATAGTTAATAATGAAGCTACATGCATTAACCTTAAAGGTATTCCATAATAACTGATGAGAATAGAAGAGAATCATTGTGATTAGCAAATAAGTCAGAGTTGAATGAAATCAAAGGAGAGGAGAAGTGGGTGTCCAACAATAAAGCATTATTAAATTACCATCTACTAGAAATGTATGAATAGGTAATAAATCAAGAACAGCTATTAGAGGAGCATGGTTTGAAATCACTACAGGAGCAATTTCTACCTAATCCATGTGGTCCAGACAGACCAAGCCACAGAGAACCAAGAACAAATGGACAAGGAGGAACAGGATCAGGAGAAGAAACATTACTAGGGACACTAAGACTATGGTGAGAAGAATCTGGAGCAACAGGAACACAATGAGGATGCGGAACAGGGGGATCAGCACCTAGAAGACCAGGGCCCAAAGAAACAGAAGGGCCAGGGATAGGTGGAACATCATGATGAGGATTGCTAGGAGGATCTAAGACCACTAACCAGGGCCAGAAGGATAAGGGGGACCAGGGCTAGGAGTGGCAGTCCCAGGTGGACAAAAGCAAGCAGACCAGTAACACGAGGACCAGAAACAGGAGGAGCACAAAGATGAGATCAAGGTGGACCAAAACACCAGAATCAGATGGACAAGGACCAGGAAGGACAGGGGCTAGAAGGACCAGAAGGCCTGAGATCAGCAGGACCAGGAGGAAGGAAGACACAGACCAGGAGGAGAATGAGTATGAGGGCCAGACCCAGGAAGATCAGGACAAGAGGGTCAGATGGAGAAGGATTCAGTAGAGTAGCAGAATCAAGTTGGAGAGAATTATTAAGACTAGGACCTTGAGGGCAAGGAAGGGCCAATAGAAGGGAGGGCCAGGACCAAGAAGTGCCAGGAAGATCACAGTGTGGAAGCACTGGAACCAGGAGCAGCAGATTCAGGAAACCAGTCCTCTAGTAACCAAGGATAAGTGTACAGAGGAAGGATGAGGCCCAGAAGGACCAAAACAACCCAGAAAAGGAAGACATGAAACAGAATCAGAAGGAGGACCAACAACAGAAGCCATAGAAGGGCCACGAGGAGATAATCCACATTAATATTATTCCACATTTGTAAAGCGCACAATCACCCGTAAGGGTCTCTAGGCGCTGGGGGCCGTCGGGAAGATTAAGCGAGCTATTGCCCAGAGTCACATGGTGCTGGGCTAATCTGCTGCCGGAGCCGGGGATCGAACCGTGATCCCCAGATTCCAGAGTCAGTCGCCCTGGCCGCGGCGCCGAAAAGGAACAGTTCTTATTCATGCTTTTTATAGTGTCAATCTCTGGAACACCCCCCACACCTTTTTCAGCCCATTCATAGAACTAATGGTAAATATATATGTGAAAAAATCAGAGCATACAAAGTGAATAAAATAGTTCAGAAACACAGGGCTGAAGTCAGATAAATGGCTAATACCTAATAAAAAGGATCAAAGGGCTATGACAATCCACAGAGGGGAGCTGGGGAACATAAGAACACTCTGAGTAGCAGAAGAGGAGTCAGGGAGTTTGCTGATTGATTAGGTCAGGTGTCCCACAGCGAAACTCTGATTAACAATAAGATCTGGTTGGCAGCTATGATAACACTGAGAACCATGGTGGAGAAGTGTGGCTCACTGGTTAGAGGCGGCAGACCCGTAAGTAGAGAACGGCCAGGGACCAGGGTTCGATTCCCGATGCGGCAGGGTCGTGGACCAGGGTCAGCGGACTCGATAATTCTCGCCTCGGTGCCTACTCTAGTCAGAAACCACACTCGGCAACTCTGGGCATCAGCTTGCCTCATCTTCACAACGGCCCCCCCAGACCGCCGGGGATGCTTGGTCGCACCTTAGAGATACCCATCAGGGACCATCTCTCAGGGTGAGCCAGGACGGGTTCCCCAGCGGTCGAAGCGTGGAGATACTCCTCCGGGAGTCGATTCCTAGCGCTATATAAACCCGCAATTAAATTAAATTAAATTAAATGGTCAGGAGTTGTTGTTTTAGCAACAGAGGAGTGGTCAGTGAAGCTCTGAGGGCAAGTTGAAGGGTTGTGGAGGTTTGTACGAGAGGAAAGTGTTTGGAAAGCCAGAAAAGAGGCTCTGATTTTTTAGATCAAAAGAGTAATTTGTGTGGCTCTAAGACCTTTATGATGACATTCTATGTGTGAGTCAAGTATGTGTATCTACAGTGGATTTGTAGTAAGTGTGTAATAGTAAGAGTGTGTGTGGTGAATGGCTGAGTGCTGGAACCAGTGGGTTGCATTATGGATGGCCCCTGGTTTAGCATGGCAAGTGGTAGGGGGTAGATATAGCTTCCTCAGACAGTGGAAGTGTATGGACTACATTTTGTGGCTGGAGGGTGGAAACCCAGATATTGAAGAGAGGGAGAAACAAACACAGAAATTCAGTGAGGTCATTGTTAGCAAGGAGCTGCTGATTAGTTCCTCCTGAGCAATAACATTGGTAGATGGTTAGAGGAAAGGGTAAATCTTGTTAAAAATAAGGACATTTTTGAACATGGCCTGTCCTTTTGTTTGTAACTGATGACTGCTTGAAGAAGGATGAAGGAAACCTGGTTCAGAGATCTCATACATCATTGTACCCAGGTTTTGGAAATTAATGTTTGGAGCCAACATTTTTGTTATCTGCAGTGAGAGCGATCACTTGGCTGTGTCTGAGCTATGGCCAGCAAACAACATTCGAAAAACAACCACCACAAATCAGTTCTGAAACCTTTAAGAGTGAATCCACAAACCTGTCTGGAAAATGATTATAAACGTGTTACTGTAAAGTTATCAATCCATAATCACTGGAATGGAGGTAACTAATGTTTTAGTGTGTTTTTGATGTTTTTTATCTTTTTCTGATGTTCAGGGAATAGTTCTTCATATTCCAATAACTTTCAGACTGTGTAACGTTATGCAAGTAGTTAGAGAATTTGACTATTGCTGGAGTTTTGAGAAGGACATTTTTGTTGAGTTGCTGAAACTCAATTTAGCAGTGTTTATATATGGAGAGGACAGGGAATGGGTGGTCATTTTCCTGGTATCAGTACTGGACTGCATTTTTGAGTATTCATCTCTAAAGTAATTGAACATGTTGGGGAAAATCTTGGCAGAGTGGAGTGTAAACGGTTTCCAAAGGATAAAGTATCTATATTTAGTAGCTGAGAATATCAGGCCAGATATACCTTTTTGCAAAAAGTGGTTACTAATTTTGCACCAACATTTTACAAATGGAATATAATTTTGTGAACCAAACTGTGTATTAATAGGTCAGTTCATAAAATTCCAATTTGGAGTGGGTTGCAATCCAATCTATCTGATCACTATTCTTCAGGTAGGTCACAATTGACAATTGTGATTCACTCCAATTGGTGAACATCTCAGCAGACCACAGTGCTGTGATTTATTATTATTTTTTAGGTCTCACATATAGGCAGCTCATGCACTGCCTCTACGAGGCATTACGTAATCTGTATACTTCGGTGAAACTCCGCCTCATGCCGGTAGTTTCTCCTGCCGCTTGCCATTCGTTAACTGTGGCATTTATTTTGTTAGCGGGCTTATCGCTGGTTGCGGTCCAATTCGTTCACTTCTGTTTTGCTTCCCTTCGGCCGGAAGCAGCACCGACCAACTACAGTTTTGTTCCGCTGCTCGGCGTTATCTATTACTGTAAGAACTACTTTCTTGTTTGTCCCATGATGCAGTCTCTGCTGGGAATCCTGTCGCACCCAGATCCCGGATTGCCATCTGAGGAGCAGTGCTTGTGCTGACGCTGCTCCCACTACACCCGAGAAGACCTCCTGCCGCTGCCCTGTGGCAGTTCCACAGCTCCTGGGCGGCGCAAGACCATTGGCTTCCCCTGCTCTGCCTGTGCGGCGAGATACTCCTCCATAATGCCTCCGGGATTGGACTTGTTAAAACTGCAGTCGCCAGCGCCTACCTCCTACCTGCCTAGCAGTCCTCGCCTCCGCCACATCTTCCCGTGCTGTAGCGCCAACATTGTGGTACTGAAAATTCTGGACACATGTCATAAACATCGTCGTATCACGACGATTTTGATATCAGCAGACCGAGAAAGACTAGTATACTATGCACAAGCATTTTCGTCATATTCGAGTGACGAAATCACCCTGTAATCAGAGTTTTCGTCCTGAACCCTCGGGTTCCATTTTGTGTACGGCAGCCATTTTGTGGGTTGCCCTCACATAGGCCGGTGACTAAGGCCAAAAACGAGTCTGAAGGACACATACACCTTTGCTGACTCCTGCACGACCTGGGCAAGCTGACTCCACTGCCCAAGGCCAAACCTGTTCGGTCAGTTCCTCTCCCAGTGGCCGACGAGATAGTATCAAGGCACAACATGCCATAAACCTTTCATCGCACACAAACCCTTACTAATCTTACACACACCTGCCTCTGTTTCTTTCTTTATGACCTGCTTTACGAGGAGGAGGTGCCCGTTTTTATTGGGGGTTCGTCGATATCTGATGAAAATACAGGGCCTTGCCGGGTAATTGATTGTGGACTGGACAAACTGAAATATGGACTTGTCATCATGACTCTGCTTTTCCTTTGTAGTGAAAATATGTGAATGGTCAACTGTAAAATAAGGAATGTTTGCCTAAAGCATAATATTTTGTATAAAAAGAGAAGGCTGGCTTTGTAAGATTGAGCAGTCTCCTGAGAATATACACCGTGTTGTACTTCTAGGATACCTGTTACTGGCTGCAGCCAATAAATTCGATCTTTGACTCCACCTAGAAGACTCTGTGTTTCTGTAGTCTGAAACAGGAAGGACTCGAAGTCTTAGGGTTCTGAAAAACCCAGTACTTCAGTTGGCGCCCAACGTTGGGCGATATCAGCGGTACCGGTCCAAGCCAGAGGTTCGTGAGGAGCTTCGTGTGAAAATTCTGGAGGAAGGCCGCTACTTCATCGACCCCTGCATGTCGACGTGGTCCGAAAGTCTTTGCTGCGAGGTTCCCCACTTCCCGACGGCTACGAAGGACTGCTGCCCTGACTATCGCCCTGTTTTGGACCCTTGATGATTGGTAGAGCGAAACGATAGACGAGTCTTCTGGTGACTTCATCGATACCTCAGTTAAGTATAAGAGTATCCTCTTGGGATCTTTGATTTGGAACTTGCAAGTACCAAAGCCGAGGGACTCTTGTATTCATGAGAATATCGTATTCGATAATCCTTTGAAGTTTGAAGCTAGACTAAAGAGCAAAGATGCCTGGTCTTAGCAGACTTGGAAATTTGTTTTGTCTTGGTTGTAATAGGGATTCCCGATTGGAGGACTCGTGTCCGGTTCCTCCGATTGGAACTCCGACCTATGAACTATATGTGAAACATGGAGTAGGCCCCATCACATATAATGAAGTATGGATCCGATACACCAGAAAAGATGGTGTTTTAAAATGGCCCCAATACGGTAGCTTTGACACGGAAATCCTAGATAATCTAGAGGTTAAACTTTTTAAGAAGAAAGCCCGGCCGGCGATGTTTGACTCTTTCCGCCTATGGCGTAAGGAAGCCAAACAGAAAGAAATTAAATTAGCGAAGAAAAATAAGAGATAATGCAAGCTGCTACGCAGTATAAAGATAACGAAGAAGAACAGGCAAGTGAGCAGTTGCACAGGCAACGTAAAATGGTAATAGATAAATCCTACCCTGTTTTGCCGCCTCTTCAGCAAGATGCAGCAAAAGAACTTGAAAAAGACCCCCTAATGTCAGACTTATTGAGTTCGCCACCCCCCTATGCGCAGAGTGCTACAGCACCTCCGCAACCTTTAGTTGTGCAACCTCCGATTATTGTGCCACAGGTTCTTCCACAACCGCCAGCTCCCCTTCAGTTGGCTCCTACTCCTATGGCACACCCCTCTCAAGGGCCGCCGACTTTGCTACTTGCTCCATCTGTACTTCCTACGACTTTGCCTACTGCGTTGACTGCCTCTTCTGGTATTCCTTCTGATACTACCTCTGCGTCTGCCTCTGTTTTTCCTCCTGTTCTTTCGTCGACTTCTCCTTCTGTTCGACAGAGAATGACTGATACCGTTGTTAACCTTCTATCTCCTTTATTTGGAGCAGCAAGTATGACCCCTGTTTCAACACGCAAACAGTTGCGTAGTCAATTGCCTGATTCTAGAGAGCGGGAGATATTGGATCATTTGGCACATAAATGGGTTACAGACCCGATAAGATATGAGCTAGAATCTGTTATGGATGTCTTCCATCAATGGGAAGCACCAAAGCAGAGATATGTCTTTGATAAAATGTGTGCTTTTCTTTGTGAGGAATTGGAGGAAAATGATTTGGAATCCAATCCGCCTGAGTTGTGTCGTGTCCGGTTCGAGTTTGCAAAAGGCACGATTGTGGGTTCTGATGTTAAGAAAGCAGTTGCGACATTGTTGTCGTTTAGAATTGAGGGTATCTCTCAGTCGTAGTTTGAGCCTGATTCCTCTGTTAGAAAGAAGGTGAGACAATATCCCATGAGAGAAGTTCCCCAAGTTTGGAGAGAAGGGGACCCAAATGCTAATCCAGCCATTCCGCCACATTTTCAGTGTGTTTGGGTACATGTTCCATGGAAACGAGCTGAAGTCTTGGCCCTCAAACAGACATTGCCTGATCCCCGTAAAAATCCTGCAGGGTATTACAAGGAATTGTCACAGACTGCAGGCTCATGCATTATGAATTTAGCTGATATAGACATGTTGTTTGGAAATGTTGTTCCACAGCCTTTATGGGGAAAGATTCGCCATGCGGATCATGATCAGGAGTTAGGTGACTCATGGGCTAATATTAATGCTGCAGATGGCCGACAAGTTGCTGGTGCTAAACCCGAACCTTTAGTAGCAGACTTTCCTGGTAGGTTTATTAATTACATGAAGACTTTAATTCCTGCGATGCGTGTGAATTGGGACAAGTTGTCTGCATGTAAGCAGAAGAAAGATGAAACAGTATCTGATTTCTTCACCAGGTTTGAAGAGACGTTTGTCGACCACAGTGGTCAAGATATGAGTACAGAAGGTGGTCAACGGTTGTTGGTTGACAAATTTGTGCACAATTTGCTTCCCGAATTGTGTAAGAAATTGAAAGATTCAGAAAGTTCTTGGGCCGTTTCCTCTTCAGCACAGATATTGGCTACTGCACAGTACTACGAAAATACGGACAAAGATGAGAAGGATAGAGCAGACAAGAAAACTAAAGAGTTAAAAACGAAAGTGCTTTTACAGCAGGCGTACCCGCCACGTGGTGGCCAGAATAACTATCAGCAACCTCAACAGTATCAGAGAAACTCGCAAAGGTTCGAGTTTTCTCAACCACGTTTTCCTGTAGGCCCTAATCAGTGTGCATATTGTAAAGAAGAGGGTCATTTTAAAAGTAGCTGCCCTGCTTTGTTGCAGCGTATGAATGGTGTTTCTAGCGCAAGAGGTCGAGGCATTTCACAAGCACCTAGAGGTAGAGGATGTGGAAATTTCCCCCAGAAGGCGTGTTCCTTTCCACCTCAAAATTCAATGAATAGTTTTGATCAGCAGAATAACGCATCTGGTAGGACAACTCAGTACTATGCTGATGACTACTATGCAGAAGATGAGAACATGGAAGGTAATGATTGCTAGGACAGCCATAGACAAAGAGAGGGAGTTGGTTCAGTTCCAGTAGATCAGAGTGGACCCTACGTTGAGGTGATTACATCAGGTGTGTCAGAGCCTTTTCTGTTGGATACTGGTGCTACAAAAAGTTCTATTATGCACTCTAAACTCCCTGGCGCACCTTTGTCTGGCGAAATGAATGTTTCAGTAGGTTTTTCTGGCGCCCCGGTTAGGAACCCGATTTCTAGTCCTATGTCCCTTTCTGTTGGACCTTGTGAATTCGAAGCACCCCTTATTCTGACGACAGGTTGTGGTGAGAACTTGTTAGGATTGGATTTGTTGAAAAGATTGTATGCGACATTGTATTGCTCTCCCTCAGGAGTGCAACTTACACTGGGTAAGAAAGTGATCTCTCCAATGTATTTGTCGAAGGACAAACTTCCTACAGAATTGTCATTTCTTCCTGATATTCTCTGGGCTACTGGTCCTAATGATGTGGGTCTCTTGGAAATAACGCCATATGTTGTGACATTGAAAGCCAATGTTAAAATGCCACGAATTCCCCAATATAAAATTTCTAGTGAAGGTGAAAAAGCGTTGCTAGCGATCATTTACAATTTGATTGAAAAAGATGTAATTGAAGAGACAAGAGGCAATGTTTGCAATAGTCCTGTTCTGCCTGTTTTGAAACGTACTGACCCTTCTCAGCCACCTGTTTACAGGTTTGTGATTGATCTTAGAGAAGTGAATAAAATAGTTGTGCCACAATTCCCAGTTGTTCCTGATATCACTGCCTTATTGACTATGATTCCAGCTTCCGCGACCTGGTTCTCGGTGATTGACTTGAAGAATGCTTTCTTCAGCATCCCGATTGCCGAGGAGAGTAGGGATATTTTTGGCTTCAGTTTAGGAGGCCGAAGCTTCCGCTACAAATGCGCTCCCCAGGGCTACTGTGAAAGTCCATCGATATATAGTCAGGCTTTAAAAACACAGCTTGATACGATTGTTTTACCTGATGGCGCTACCCTTATTCAGTACGTTGATGATTTGCTTGTTGCTGCAGATACTGAGGAAATCTGTAAAGAAGCCACGTTGTCATTGTTGCGTCATTTGTCTGATTTGCATCACAAAGTGTCTCTTTCAAAATTGCAATATTGTCGACAAGAAGTGACCTACTTAGGTCATTTCTTATCGAAGGAGGGAAGGAAACTGACCCCAAAAAGATTTTAGGCAATATCGAAATTGAGTGTGCCAAGGACACAGAGAGAAGTGCGTGCCTTCTTGGGTATTACATCATACTGCAGACAATGGATACCAAATTTTTCTTTGCTGGCCAAACCTTTGGTGGCATTAACTTGTAAAGATACACCGAATCCCATTCCATGGTCTGAAGAGTGTCAGAAAAGTTTTTCCGAATTGCGCAATGCATTATGTTCGGCTCCTGTGTTGGGTACCCCCGACTACAGTAAGCCCTTTACATTGTATGTCCATGAGAAAGAAGGTTGTGCATTGTCAGTGTTGACACAGTTTTTCGGAGACAAGCAGCGTCCATGCGCGTATTTTTCTTCGACTTTGGACCCGGTAGCTAAAGCGTTGCCGAGTTGCTTAAGAGCCACAGCGGCAGCAGCTGTTTCTATTCGGCAGTCTGCTGGTTTAGTGATGAATAATACATTGGTTGTGATGGTTCCACATGCAGTGGACACGTTGTTAAACAGTACCAAGACACAGCACTTAACTAGTGCTCGATTGTCAGGTTATGAGTTGACACTTTTAGCGAGTCATGTACACATAAAGAGATGCAACACGTTTAATCCAGCTACGTTGTTGCCGATTGTAGCAGAGACAGATGCTTCTGAACAGCATGATTGTTTTCTCAGAACAGAAGAAGAAACGAAAGGGAGAGTAGATCTTCAGGACACTCCTCTTGTGAAGTGTGATGGTACCTTATGGGTGGATGGTTCATGCTTCAAGCTTCCGAATGGTGATACGACTGCAGCATATGCTGTCACAACTTTGCATACGATTGTTGAAGCTGCACGTATCCCACATAATTCAGCTCAAGCAGCAGAGTTGATTGCACTTACGAGAGCGTGTGTGTTTTCGAAAGGAATGAAAGTGACCATATATACCGACAGCCAGTATGCATTTGGTGTGGCTCACAGTTTTGGACGATTGTGGAAAGAACGTGGGTTTCTGACTTCGCATGGAGCTAATATACAGCATGGTCAGTTGGTGAATGAACTTCTTGAGTCACTTACTTTGCCGTTGCAAGTTGTGATAGTGAAATGTAGTGCGCACAAAAAGGTTACTGATGATGTTGGTCGTGGCAATGCATTTGCTGATGAAGTCGCAAAAGAAACAGCAAGGGATGTGATGAGTCGAATGTATGTTGCAGGCCCTGCAAGATGGGTTGGTGACGTTAGAATGTGTGAAGACACGATAGAGAGTGTGAAGTCTATTCAAGCTGAAGCTACAGAGAAACAGTTGAGTGTGTGGAGAGAGAGTACGGGTAAAATGGATGCAATTGGTTGTTGGGTCGAATTGTCAGAGCATCAGCGATGGTTGCTACCCTATGCGTATGTGCTTGCAGTAGTTACAATGGCCCATGGAATGGCTCATATCAGTGTGAAAGGGATTTGTAAGTTGTTGGCTCCAGTATGGTAAAATGCTGGAATTCTTAAGTGTGCAGAAAATGTGGTCAAAAATTGTATGGTGTGTTTGAAATACAATCCTGGTAGGGGACCCCCAACTCCAGCTGGTCATTTTGCGCCTCCTACGTATCCGTTCGAGGTTTTGCAGCTAGATTTCATCCACATGGAAAGGTGCAACAATTTGAAATACGTACTCGTTGTTGTTTGTGCCTTTTCGAGATGGGTGGAAGCATATCCCCTGAAAGACAACACTGCCTTATCCACAGCTAAAGCCCTTGTCAAAGAATTTTTCCCTAGGTTCGGTTTGCCAAGAATGGTCTGGAGTGACAATGGGAGTGAATTTGTGGGTTGAGTGATGAAGAAAGTATGTGAAGGGCTAGGTATCCAACAGAAATTCCACGCTGCAAATCACCCCCAATCAGCTGGACTAGTAGAATGCTACAATGGCACGCTGAAACTAAAATTAGCCAAGATTCAAGCGAGCTCGGGTCTTAAATGGCCTGACGCTCTGCCTTTAGCACTCCTATCAACAAGAATGACTGTGCATTCGAGAGTAGGACTTAGTCCGTATGAAATCGTGTTCGGCCGTCCGGCCAACATATTGGGAGTGCCAAGGCCGACAAAATTCAGTGAGATCGAACACCCTGTACTGCTTGATTATTTGTACGAATTGACGGCTAAATTGCGTGTTTTCAGGTTCACGATACTCTGCCTCAGGTCTCCGAAGCTCCAGGACATCCGATCGATCCTGGATCCTGGGTGCTGGTCAAGAATTTCCAGCGGACAAAGAATGACCAGCCCCGTTGGACCGGCCCCCATCTAGTTCTTCTCTCAACAAGATCAGCCGTTCGAGTGGAAGGAAAGAAAAACTGGATCCACGGCGTACATTGCAAGAGGGTCCCTTTGCCTCTGCCGTACGACCGGTGGGTCCAGGAGGGTGTCGCTGACTCAGAGACTGAAACTGTGCCTCGTTTTCTGCCTTTCAGTGATGCACGTGTAAAAGGAACAATTTCTGAACAAGAAAGTGACAATCTTTTGCAGGAAGCTGTGCTACCGTCAATTCGATTGGACACTACAGAGCCTGAACTCCTGTTCCAAGACCAGACATTACCTGGAAAAAGACGCTATAATCTGAGGCCGAGAACTATGGACTAATAAAAAAAATTCATTTTCTTTGCTATTTTTCAAAAGTGCAGCTCTCTCATCTGAGAAACTTTTTTATTTTTGTTTTTCGAACCACCATCCGGGTTCAGCTGTAGGGTCGCGGTTGCCCAAGTCTTTGGGGTGCAGCTGAAGACGTTAGGTCGACAGTTCTGGTTGGTCTAAGGTAGTTGCCCTGGACTGACAGAAGCATTCCTTAGCATAGAATACCCTACCATCGCGAGCAGCAATTAGAGAGGATGGAGTTTTTCGAGATGGAGAGACCTGCCAAACAGATGAACTTTAAAGCTAAAATTTGCAGAATGATGACCAAGAAACGTTTTTTGATATTATGCATTTTTATGTTGTTCAGTGTAATGATGTTTTTAATAGGATATGTTTTATTCTCTTTTCGAGTGACATTTGCACCCACTACACAGTCCATACCTCCTCCTACTGTTTCCTCGCATTCTTTCCACCCTTTTTCTAAACATGAGTCCGTTAGGAGATTAGAGTTTATTAATAACTCCTTTGTTCAGCTGTTGCACCAACACCAATTAGTAGTGAACACGACTAACTGCTGGGTGTGTGGTCTTATGCCTCATACTACCGATAAAGGTATCCCTTATCTGGTCCTGTCTTTCAGCCACAATGGTTCTGTGTGGGCATACAGAACAATGTTCATCTACGCACATGAAGTCTACCCCCTATGTTCTGTGAAAGATAATCCTAAGAATAGTGCTCTAGTTAAGGGTATAGTAGATATGATTAGGGAAGATATTTCCTATGAGACTATCCTGAGAGATGAGACACTAGTATATATAGGATGGAACGTGACCGGATATGGAGTTACTCTGAGTGAGAAACAGCAAGCTAAGAGATCTTCCCCGATTTGGATTGTTCCCCATCAGGGTCACCTATGTCTGCAAGGTAATGGCAAGAATCCCAGAGCTCAGTTAGGGAAGAGTACCTGCACTGAAACATATGTTTTTGCGTCTCAGACTTCCCCTTCGTTCCTAGCAGCTAAGGGTACCTATTTCATCTGCCATGATAGAGCCTATACATGGTTGACCCCTGACTTTTCGGGCACATGTTTTGTTTCGTTCCTGTTACCTCCCACCTACACAGCTACTGCAGATTACCATAAGACAAGGATAGTTAGAGGTGTCTTCAGTAAAGAAGACACTGCTGGACAAGAATTTGGAGACTTCGTGAAGGGTTTTCTGCCGTTTTGGGGACCCATGGTTAACAGCAGGAACATTAGGCAATTGACGAGGGTGGTTGAATCCACCGTAGTTGAAACCGCCGGTGCCCTTAGTAATTTGACTGCTGAGTCCAGTCGGATCATCTTATGACCCTTCAGAATAGGGTCGCGTTAGATGTCATACTTGCAGACCGAGGTGGGGTATGTAGAGTGATCCAATCGAGTTGCTGTGTTTTCATTCCAGATAACGCTCCAACAGTGTACCAGGCCATTTCCAAACTGCATAAGATTTCCGAATCTATTCATGTGGATAAAGGAGATTGGTCGTTGATGGGATGGTTCTGGGGACTGATATCCGCCTGGGGATGGAAAATTCTGATGGTCATTGGGATGATCTTAGACATTCTTTTCCTGTTCTGTCTGTGCGTACAGTGTGCTCCTGCAATATGTGGCCTCTGTGCTACATCATGTGTAAGGAAACCTGTATCAAGGGACGAGCTAAGTAATAGGATGATGCTACAGCAACATCTCAATGACTTTATGAATATAGACCTGGACTCAGATTAGCGTGAGTATAGGTTATTGCCTATGTAAGGGCAAAAGGAGGGTCTGTGGTACTGAAAATTCTGGACCCGTGTCATAAACATCGTCGTATCACGACGATTTTGATATCAGCAGACCAAGAATGACTAGTATACTATGCACAAGCATTTTCGTCATATTCGAGTGACGAAATCACCCTGTAATCAGAGTTTTCGACCTGAACCCTCGGGTTCCAGTTTGTGTACGGCAGCCATTTTGTGGGTTGCCCTCACATAGGCCGGTGACTAAGGCCAAAAACGAGTCTGAAGGACCCATACACCTTTGCTGACTCCTGCACGACCTGGGCAAGCTGACTCCACTGCCCAAGGCCAAACCTCTTCGGTCAGTTCCTCTCCCAGTGGCCGACCGAGATAGTATCAAGGCACAACATGCCATAAACCTTTCATCGCACACAAACCCTTCCTAATCTCACACACACCTGCCTCTGTTTCTTTCTTTATGACCTGCTTTACAAAGAGGAGGTGCCCGTTTTTATTGGGGGTTTGTCGATATCTGATGAAAATACTGGGCCTTGCCGGGTAATTTACTTGTGGGCTGGACAAACTGAAATATGGGCTTGTCATCATGACTCTGCTTTTCCATTGTAGTGAAAATATGTGAATGGTCAACTGTAAAATAAGGAATGTTTGCCTAAAGCATAATATTTTGTATAAAAAGAGAAGACTGGCTTTGTAAGATTGAGCAGTCTCCTGAGAATATACACCGTGTTGTACTTCTAGGATACCTGTTACTGGCTGCAGCCAATAAATTCGATCTTTGACTTCACCTAGAAGACTCTGTGTTTCTGTAGTCTGAAACAGGAAGGACTCAAAGTCTTAGGGTGTTGTCCCTGGCACCGCTGGGTTCTGAAAAACCCAGTACTTCAACATGCTCCTGTCCAGATTGCTGTAGGCGCCTCTCCCACTCCCTCTCTATATACTCCCTCCAGCAGTATATATAATACCTTTCCTAGGCTGCACTTATCGCTCCCGTTGCTTCAACCTATTCTTCTTCCTCCCCAGCAGCCTTAAATAACAACCAACGACCATAACGGCTCTTCCTAAAGATAAGAAAGTGCTTCGCCGGACGAAACGGCGAAAAGAGCCCCGGAGCTCATCACACTCCGATGCATGGTTGCTCGCCAAAATTTATATGGGCAGTAAAGAACAAATTCCTAACCTTGTGAAAGCAAATTTGAAAACAGACAAACACTTGCGGTGTTGTGAGCCTCTTAACAGTCACATGTTCACGAGTAATCCTACTATTTATAATGGGGTCCTGTTTTAAAATGTGCCAAGGGATGCTACTTTGTGTCAGCACTTTGTGTCTGCTTGTGCAGCGTGTTTGTGCAGCGGTTTGTGAGCTGTGACTGTGCTGCTGAGGATCTCCGTGCTTCTAACATCCATTGCTATCCACCACCACCACTGTCCTGGCATCACTAGACCTAGTGTCTGTCGACACCGCTGACCCAGTATCTCAGGGTACTGGGGGTATTTGTGTAAGAGTTGAGCGTGGGCGCAGTTTTGCACTTCAGTGTGGCAGGAAGAGAGAGACGGTCCTCGTTCTTCTTCTTCCTGCAGCTGAAAATGTCTTACACAAACTATGTACCTGCCTGTGCGTTGTAGCTTCTGTATGGGAGATATGTGGAGCTGGTGTCCGGCCTGGGATTTTCATGCAAGGGCATGGCTCGAGCTCAGCTTTCGTGCAGACAGCAGCCCAGGAGTATTTCATATATTACACTCAGATTTCACGAAAGTGGTGCATATCTCAAGTGGGGGGAAAACAATTTCGCCCACATTTAATCCCGGTGTATTGGTGACAATGCTGTGATCTTTTTTTAAAAATATATATTTTAGTGTTCGTAAACTGTTTTTGCCACACCTTCCCCCACATGCCGTGCATTTTTAAGGTAAGAGGTACGTGCTTGTGAGCGCAGCGCTCTGTCCCAAAGTGGGCGCCTGTTCTTGTGTTTAAATATCGGTGAACTCCTGAGAGAAGACGTCCTACCCCCTCTCAGTCATACAGCTACCCATTCACTGCTCCCAGCATTCACATCTGTTCTCAGCTAGGTGCCACTGCACTGGGCACACTCTTTCCAAAGTGCCTAGGCGCTTTACAAACGGTGCTGAAGAGCTACGCTTGCATAATAGACAGAGCACTCGTTTTATCGACCTCCGAAGTATGAAAGGCAGAGTAGACCTCAGTGGGATGTGGACCTGAAACAGTGCAGATGTTTACAGCCACAGCGGTACCTCTAGAAGTGATTTCTAAGGGCTTGGGGACAGGGGAAGGAGATGCAACTGGCCACAATTATAATTGGCGGGGCCCCCAATAATGGGCAATCGTGAAGGGTGTTTGTGCACATGTGTGTGTGTGTACACACATCTGTACTCACCCACATACAAAGTTATAGTAATCGCACTCACAAAACACTGTCAGTTACAGACTCATGCATTTCCTTAGTCACTGATATACAGTGAGAGATACTTGGACAACATGGGAAAGAACAGATTTAAATTGTTTTTCACCATCACTGATGCTAACACACCGAGTGCCAGCTGAAGTGCACAGCCTTTCAAGGAACATTTGCATTCCATAGCTTGTTAGGTGTATTTTGAAGATGCTATATGAAAAATGGCGCAAGAAGAGGCCCGGTTGCTCATACAGTTTGTGCTGTCACAGAGATTGCGCCCTGTGAAGCAAGGCTGCCTATTATTTCTGTCCATCTCTTGTAAGATTGCTGAGCTTTCAGGCTTATAAGCAGCTACCATATTTGGGTTAACTATATCCACTGTTGGTGTGTTTCTGTCTTCATTCCAGCTGAAGGATGCCAGGAAAGGAAAGTTTATAAAGAAAATGACACGAGCCTACTGGTGAGAGATCGGAGCTGTGGCGTACTTAAACTCCCTGGTTGAGGCACTTTGACACTAAGAACCATCTGGAATTGCAGAGGCCGCCTCACCCCCCCCCAAAGGGGGGGGGAGGCTCAGGGGCCGGCACCATAACCCGCGCCATGCCCCCAGGGGAAAACCGGTTCTGGGAGCTTTAAAGCGCCCAGAAGCCCGTGAAAAAGGAGAGTGCCCAGAGGCGACCAATGGGCAGGTGGCGCTAGGTTCGAACCCCCCAATCAGGGGGTGACACCTGAGCACCAAGAGAAAGGAAATGGGGATATAAGTCGCCGCTCTCCCGAGTAGCTCCTAACTTCGTGGAGCAGGGAGGGCGGCGCACCGGACGGATTTCTGCAGAAGGCCCAAGGTAACTGTGCACGGCGAAGCTCTGTCGGAGTGGCGGGGAGACTACGGGACCAGCGGAGAGGAAGCAGCGAGAAATCTACTGGACGCAGCTGTTCTCGTGGAGATTAAGACAGATATCGGGAAACAAGTGCAAAAATACCCCAGCTACACCTGCGGTGATTTTCAACAAACTGAGCAGCCAAGAGCACGGTGCGCCGGCCAGGTGAACGGTGCCCTCGCCACCGAAGACACCCAACCTACACACGGTGCGATCCCTTCCCGCGCTTTGTGGCAGGCAGCGGGGGGCCCGGCTCAAGGGGGCAGCGAGGTGCGTGACGCACCACACCACGAAGGAAGCCCGATCACCTCTTCGGTCGGAAGCGGAGAGGGGCCCGGTCAAGCCTGATCAAGCGGGAGTCGGAAAGGAGCTCAACGGCAACCAGGCGATTAGGTTACAGAGAGGGAGACGGCGCGAGCGAGTGGCGAAGAGCCCTCGGCCGGTGCTGGCGTGTATCATTGGGGAAACTGCCTATCGACACCAGCAGCGTGTGAGGGCAACGGCACAGGCCTGCAGTCGCCCACAAAACCCGCGCCGCAAAGAGCTGCGCCAGGCGCCGCGGTCAGCAATTTGAACAGCGGGGCTCACCACAGGAGGGACGCCGGGGGGGGGGCCGAACGGCTCGGTTCCAAAGCAGCACATACAAGTGTCTGAACAGCGGGCAAAGGAGGAGATGCAGCGCACGGGGACCGGCGTGCAAAAAACAGCGTCCCAGGCTCCAGTGAACAGATCCTTATTCTCGCTTGGTGCATCCAAAGGCGGCAGCACCCCGCCACGAATCATGGCCGAGGGGCAGCCAGAGGAGCTCACCGAGCTGCTCAAGCGGGTCCGAGAGGTATCAGCGGTTCATGGCAATGACTGGCTGCAGCCACACCTGGAGCAGGCAAGAAGCAACGGCTCAGAAGCGCGAAGGGAGGGCGAAGCCGGCCCTTCTTCGCCCAAAAAGCGCAGGATCACACCGCAGAAGAAAGCACCCAGAAAGAAGCCCCAAAGGAGAGAGCGGCCGACCGGGGGCCCACCAACCAGGGCAGAGGACCACAGCGAGGCTACCAGCAGCATGGCGAACGGTGAGCATATTAACAACCTCGTGAAAGCTTTGCTCCAGATCCCTAGGATCAAAAGAGAGAGACAGGGAGGCCGAGCTCTATCATACAAAGGCCCCACCCTCTGGAACTCTCTGCCTCTCACCCTTAGGCTAAACTCTAATCTGCCCACATTCAGGAAATGCCTGAAGATGCACCTATTCTCCATTTAGTAGCCTCTCACCAATGTTATACAGATGTCTCTGTCTGGCTCAGTACACGGAAAGAACAAAAGCGCGGAGATACCTCCTCGAAGGTCGAATTCCTGCGCTATAAAAGAGCTTAAATAAATAAATAAATAAATAAATAAATAAAGAATGTCTTAAATCCATGGCACCTACGTGGTTTAAGGGTGCAGGACAGGGGGCAATAGGGCCAGAGGGGCATCGTGCAGAGGAGACATCAGGGCTGCCATGCCACTTGCTGGACCCAGGCTGGGCACGACAGGCAAGAGTACAAGGGCAGGTAGGGCAAGTTGCCCAGGGTGGGCAGGGATCCCCAGTTGCAGCATGGGGGTACAATAGCATTGCAGGTACGATAGCGCACAAGGGTCCAGTTACTGATCCACACACCAGGCCGTCCCCCGGCCAGGCGTCATTAGTCACAAGAGCCACCCGCTTAGCCTGTCTTATCCCCCTGGCAGTCAAGGAGAGGATATGGTGTAAAGAATTTATAGATATTTTCTCCCTGCTTGACATCCAGCTTGAGGGACTGGACCTCACAACTTGCGATAAGAAGGACGAGGACAGAAGGGAAAGGCGCAGCGCTAGGAAGGAAAGGAACTTTGACAATTGGCTGGATGCATTTAGAATTATGGCTTGCATTATAGTTGAAAGATTCCCGCGCTGCACGGCAGATTTATGGCTCTACGAGGCCAATATTCACTGGGCACAGAGGCAGTTTCCTGGGGACGCCTGGCTGGAATATGACAAGGGTTTCTGGCTGAAGATGCAGAGACACCCTGAGATGGAATGGAATGAGGAGGATGTCTCTGGCTTTATACATAAGATGCTAGTGGCCAAGGAGGTAAAAGCCTGGGCAGGAAAAAGCGACCAGTCCTTTCGGAGCTCCTACCACAAGGGAAGGGACAAGTCATTCCACAGGGCGAAGCACAGCGCAAGGAAACCCCTGTCTCCCAATGGTGCCACGGCCATTTGCTGGAAATACTATGCCGGGGATTGCTCATGGGGCGCCGCGTGCAAATTCCAGCACACATGCTCAAGCTGCGGGGGAGGTCACCCAGGAGTGGCATGTCGGAGTAAGCGCGAGCCCAAAAGGGACAAAAAAGACAAGAATAAGAAACACTAGATTCAAGACAACAGGTGGGGGGGATTTGAGAGACCTACAAGATTTCCAGCTGGCCAGATCCCCAATTAACACACAACAGCTGCGCAGACTAGCTAACAAATACCCTAACAGAACAGACGCCACGGTCCTGGTGGGAGGTTTTGAGGATGGTTTTGTGATCCCATTCACAGGCCCTATGCCACTAGAGGGGGCCAGCAATCTAAAATCCGCACTCCAACACCCCGACGTGGTGCATGCCAAATTGGATAAGGAGAAGTCATTGGGCAGAATTGAGGGACCTATCCCACCACAGTTGCACAAGGGCATAGTTGTCTCCCCCCTGGGGGTGGTCCCCAAGAAGGAGCCAGGGCAATTTAGACTCATTCCATGATGGGTCCTCCGTGAATGATGGGATCGCCCCAGAGGCTTGCTCAGTAGGCTACGCATCTGTGGATGATGCAATTGACCTGGTAAAGGCGGCAGTAAAGGGGGCACTAATGGCCAAGGCGGACACTGAATCCGAATTCCGCCTCTTACCCGTTCACCCCTCCAGTTTTACCTGTTGGGCTTCCAATGGGAGGAGGACCTGTTTATCGACAAAGCTATGCCCATGGGTTGCGCCATATCATGCGCATATTTTGAACAATTTTCCACCTTCCTGGAGTGGGCCTTGCATGTCAGACACCGGGGGTGGTAAACTTCATTACTTGGATGACTTCATGTTTACAGGCTCCGCAGGGTCCTCCACATGCGGGGACACCCTGGCTGCTTTTGAAGAGCTGGCCGGGATATTGGGGGTCCCCTCAGCATCCGAAAAGACCATGGGCCCAACCACGAGACTTACGTTCTTGGGCATAGAGCTGGACTCCATAGCTGGGGCAGCCAGGCTGCCGGAGGACAAGGTGAAGGATTTCAGGGAGGAGGTTAGGAACTTATGTGGCCGGAGTAAGGCCACACTCTCGAATTGCAGGGCCTGATTGGGAAACTCAATTTCACGGCAAGGGTCATCCCCGCGGGGAGAGTTTTTGCCAGGCGCTTGAAGCAGCTGACAGCAGGCTTCACCCACAAACACTACCACATCCGGCTAGGAGCAGGGGTTAAACAGGACCTACTCATGTGGGATGTTATGTTATGTTATGTTATCCGGATTTATAGAGCGCACAGATGCCCCAGCAAAGGGGCGTCCTGGCGCTAGAACAGAACAAAAACCGGACAGAAGGTGGAGGGCACAACACAACAACAGAACTAAGGACCTAAGGGGAAGAGAAAGGTTTTAACAGCCTTCCTAAAAGCAAGGAGCTCATTAATGGCACGAATGTGGACAGGCAAGGAATTCCATAACTTGGCGGCAAGGACTCGGAAGGAACGACCGCCAGTCCTGGATCTCTTAAAACGAGGAACAATGGCAAGGCGGAGAGCAGAAGACCTCAGAGAACGAGCAGGGACATAAGGGGAAATAAGTTGCTGCAAAATCTGAGGGGAAGAGAACTTTAAAATTTTAAATGTCAGTATGAGGGATTTAAACTTTATTCTCTGTGCCACCGGAAGCCAATGGAGATTAGAGATGGTTTTTCTAGCTGAGCAGAATCTGGGTAAGCCAACCAGGGCCCTGGCAGCAGCGTTTTGGACGCGTTGGAGACGGGAGAGCTCAGCTTGATTGACTCCAAGAAAAAGGGAGCTGGCATAATCTAATTTAGACAAGATCATGGCTTGCACAATCAGTTGTCGGGTGGGAGCGTCAAAGTATTTGAAAGTGGACCGAAGCTGACGCAAAATCCCAAAGCAGGATGCAGCAATCTTTTTAGTATGAGTGCAAAAGCTCAATTAGGAGTCGAACCAAACCCCAAGGTTTTTCACTTCAGAAACGGGGGTAGGGGTAGGACCGAGCTCAGCTGGCCACCAGCTGTCGCCCCACAGATGAGTTTGTTTCCCCACAATGAGCACCTCGGTTTTCTTGGCGTTCAATTGCAGGAAATTATCATTCATCCAGTGGGCCACAGATATAAGTCCCTCGCGGAACTTTGCTGCCTCGAGATCGGAAGTTCCACTAATCGCAACCGCCAGCTGCGTGTCGTCTGCGTAGGACACGATGGAAAGGTTCCCACGCAAGGCGACAGCAGCTAGCGGCTGAACATAAAGGTTAAATAGGGTGGGGCTCAAAGCCGAACCCTGTGGAACTCCCTGGGCAATCGCATGAGGTGTGGATTCGAAGGGGGGAGTGATGACCCTAAAGGAGCGATCGGATAGAAAAGATCTGAACCATTTAAGAGCCAGCTTATCCACCCCAGCCTCAGCCAGACGTTGTAGTAAAATGTCATGGGAGACAGTGTCGAAAGCGGCACTTAAGTCAAGAAGCACAAGTGCCGCCGTGTGGCCTGAATCCATCAGCATGCGAAGATGTTCCGCCATATACAGGAGAGCAGTCTCAGTACTGTGACCGGGCCTGAAACCATTCTGCGAGGGGTCTAAAATATTCGCAGAATGGAGATGTTTTGCTAGAATGTTCTTAACATGAGCCTCGGTCGTTTAGCGGCCCACGGGAGGAGAGAGATGGGGCGATAGTTTGCCGCTTTTTTGGGGTCTAGAGCAGGTTTTTTCAGGACAGGAATTACCTGCGCCTGTTTCCAGGGACCAGGTACGGAGCCCGAGGACAGGGACAAATTAATGAGCTCACAAAGCGGGGGAAGGCAAATGGAGGAAGATTCCCTGAATTGTAATGGCCGCAGAGGATCTTTCGGGGAACCAGATTTCACCCTAATCACAAGATTGTCAAACTCCTCCGTAGAAAGCTCCGGAAGATGGGATAACGAGATGGTGGTCTTGGGAGTAACTGTGTTACACTGCCGGGAGCCTGTGGGGCTGGGAAAGGCTTGATAAATACCTTCCACCTTATTAATAAAGAAGGCGGCCAGGTCCTCACAGTGGGAGGCAGAGCAAATCTCGGCGGTAGAGGTTCTACAGGCCGAGAGATCTTTCAGTGCTTTAAAGATAAGTTTACTAGGGTTGGTACTAGCACTGAACTCACGAGAGAAGTAAGAGGCCCGGGCCCTGCAGATAGCTCTATGATATATCTTGATGGTAGCAAGGTACGAAGCTTTCCTGATCGGGTCATATGACTTGCGCCAAGCTCTTTCGGCTTGCTTGCAAGATCTTTTTAGTAGCCGAAGAGCGTCGTCATACCAGGGGCTGGAATGGCTGCGCTGTTGTTTAGTCAGGATAGGAGGAATAAGCTTGTCCAATGCATTGGTAATCCAGCTGCAGTAAAGATTGTAACCAGACTCCACATCTGTGAAAGGGGCCAGGGGAATCTCGCCTAAGAGCAGATGAAAATCGTTAAGTTTCAGCTTTTTCCACGGGCGCCTGAGAGTGGCAGGAATGGCGGTGGCAACAGGGGGGTCTTCAAGTAAAAGATGGCATTCAATAAGGTGGTGGTCGGTCCAGGCCATAGGTCTGGGGGGCAGGACTTTGGCCGATGTAAGAGAGGTAAAGAAAGGGTCAAGGATGTGACCACCAATATGTGTGTCAAGATGAACTAATTGAGAGAGTTGGAGAGCCTCCAAATCAGCACAGGTGCTGCTGGCCGCAGAAGGACAAGGGGAATCAAAATGCAAATTCAGATCCCCGATAATATTAAAATTGGCAGTTTTCAGAGCCAAGGAGCTAACTACATCAGGAAGGGCGGCCCTGAAGGCAGCATCAGGGCCCGGGGGACGGTAGATGAGTAAGCCAGAAAAAGAGAAATGCGGATTAACTGAAATCGAAAAATATGCGCTTTCGCACCCCGCAATATTCATAGCCTTCCAAGTACAGGGATACGAGGTTTTGACCGCGGCAGCGATGCCACCCCCTCTAGAGTCACGATTGAGGGTATAGATAGTATACTCTGGGGGGAGTGCCAAATTGGTAGCAACTGAAGCGTCATTATGGAGCCAGGTTTCGGACATAAAAAATATGTCAGGGGCCTCAGCGAGTAAGTCATAAACGTCAAGGTGGTGCTTGACTAAAGATCGAACATTAAGATGATAGATCTTAATTGTAGTAGGCTCTGATGACCGACGAGGAATAGGGCACTGGATAGAGATCGGGGTAGGTTTAGGAAATAAGAAAGCACAGTCAGGGCACCTAAAAGGCCCACACAAAGGGTGACAAGAGTTCACCGTGCAAGGGTCAGGGGTAGGACGGAGGTGAAGAAGGTCGGTTTTAGAATACATACCTGAAAGGCAGACGAAGAAGTACAATAAATGTACCGACCAGGAGACAGAGCCCTGCCCTAGCGCTTCCTTAGCGCTGACGGGCGCAGACGGGCAGGACTCTGGCGCGACTCAGGCGCAGTGAAGGCGCGACCCGCTGCGCGTCACCGCTGCGCGCTGAGACAAGATTTAAATAGAGCGGGCGGAGGAGGGCCGCAAGGCTAGAGCGCTCGGTCCGGCGCCTCTAGACGGCGCGTCCTCACCAAAGATGGCGCCTGTTAACTACCGGCGAGCTAAGAGCTAGGAGCCCACAGAACCCAGACCCGCAAAGCAGCGGTGTGGGAAACAATTATGGTGCAAGTGGGGGCCGGGGGTCCCTATTAAAATCAGGGAACAAAAAAATTTAAATAAACAAAATATCAAAAGCGGTAAATTTTAAAAAGCGCGAAGCGCTAAGCAGCAGAGTGTTGCAGCGTGCGAGGCTCACCACGCTGTTTGTCCAGCAAGAGTTCCTCAAAAATTTTAATGGCATCTTGATATGGAGAGAGGGTTGGGTGACAGCCAAACAGATAGCCCTTGTTACGGACGCGGCAGGGAGCCTGGGCTTCGGGGCAATCCTAGGGCAAAGGTGGTGCGTGAGCCAGTGGCCGGAGAAATGGCACAGACAGGGCACCACCAGTAATATCACATTCTTGGAACTTTTTCCAATAATAGTGGCACTAACAATATGGAAACAGGAGCTAAGAGACCTTAAGCTAACCCTCTGGTCTGACAATAAGGGGGTAGTACAGGCCATTAACAAAGGCGCAGCGAGGTGCCCTGACACGTTAAGGTTAATGTGACAGTTGATTAAATTGCAGCTGGAGGGAAATCTGGAGCTGAAGGCTCGCCATGTGCTGGGGGTGGAGAACACGGCGGCGGACGCCCTTTCACGATTTCAGATGAAACGATTCAGAGAGCTGGTGCCAGGGGCAGACAAGGAGTTGACCCCTTTCCCAGCATACCTGTGGGCCCTGGGGGGATAGACTTATCCACACTGGTAAATCACTCACTTACCTTCGAGGCAACCAGAAGGTACAAGAAGTATGCAGCCACAGTAATGAGAATTGGGGGCATACAGTCACTGGGCAATAGGGCTGGGACACAAGCGTTGGAGAAATTTATACAGTGGGCATTTAATAACAAAAAGACAAGGTAGTGGGCGCAGGCTCATCTGGCAGCCATTGCCCATTTTGCCAAGATCCACACGGGGGAGGATCCCACAGCGTCCCTATACCTCAAGGCAGCATTAAAAGGGTGGAAAAGAGCTGAGGGGGCAAGGGCAGACACCAGGCGCCCCATTGATCTTAAAAAGCTGGGCCAGCTACTAGAAGCATTGGTATGGGTTACAAAAGACAGTTTTGAACTTCAACTCTTCAGGGCAGCATTTAACACTGCCTTCCGCATCAGTGAATTGGTGACACCTAACAAGCGGGGCCCGGCCCAATGGTGTCTCCAGGCCTCTGACATCAGACCCGTAATAAAGGCAGTAGAGATAAGGTTAAGAAGGTTAAAAACTGACAAGGCAGGTAAGGGCGCGATTATATGGCTCCAATGCATTCCAGACTCCAGGTCCTGCGCAGTATGCTGCCTGGTCAAATACATGGTGACCCGTCCGGCAGGCGAAGGACCGCTCTTCAAACATCGGGATGGGAGTAACTTGAGCAAGTTCCAATTAACTGCGGTTATGCGCCAGGGCCTCCAAAAAGCCGGGCTCCACCCGGAATGCTTTGCCCCTCACTCTTTTAGAATCGGCGCAGCCACCTCGGCATCGCAGCATGGCATGATAGAGGAAAGAATTCAGGCTGTCGGCAGATGGCAGTCCCGGGCCTACAAGACGTACATCCGGCCTCAATTGTTGTAAAACTGAACAGGCATTGAAGGGGGAGGGGCAGTCACTTTGGGATGCGGCAGGGTGAGCACCAGGTAGGGCAACCTTGGGATGCCGCACGGCAGGGTGTCAGAACTTCCACCTCCGCACCCCAGTCTGCAGTCAAAAGGTATCGGTGCGCAGCATGCCACCTTAATGTTGCTATGCTTGTTTCAGCAGGAAGACGCCCACGGCTGGTATGGGTGGTGGGATATTCCTTCGTGTCCAGGATGGAGACCTGGTGGCAGCAGTCGGGATACAGGTTGGCGAACAAACCCAAAGCGACGTGCATCTGCTGGCTGGGGCAGCCAGGGATGAAATGGAATGAACTACCAGCAACACTGGACAATCTACTAGCATATTCAGCATGGCATCCGGATGTACTGGTCATTCATCTCGGCGGCAACGACCTGACCCAGATGGGATCCAAAGCATTGGGGCAGGCCATCCAGGCGGACCTCACCAGGGCGGCTACATGGTTCGGTGACACGACGGTCATGTGGTCCGAGATGGTTAACAGGAGGCATTGGAGGGGCGCAGAGTCCAACAAGGCGGTGGATTATGCCAGGAGAAAACTGAACATCGCAATGCACAAATTCTGCAAGACCAACGGACTGGAATCCGTCAGACATGGTCTGATTCACCCAGGATGCCCGGAATTGTACGGGCCAGACGGGGTACATCTCTCCGTCGGAGGGATGAGAGTCTTTTGGGTCAGCTTGTGGGGCGCAATGGTCCTCGCAGGTTGCAGATACATTTTATTTTTAAAAAGCAAACATTTTGTCTTGGGGGGAGCCGCGGAAAGACGTTAGCCTCCCCGCGGCGTGGCGAAAATTGGTACAATGATTGGCGAAGGAGACACACCGACAGGCGGTGTGTAGGATGAGGGCCACTCACTTTTGGATGCCGCAGAGCGTAGTAGCAAAGGAGACGGCGCTCGCGGCCCAGACCCGGCCGGACGGCAGGGCGCAAAAAGGTAGGGAGCTCCAGAGAGAGAAGCTACCCTCCACTACACGCAGAGGGCGTGGGTGATCAGCCAAATGGTGATTCCAGAAGGGACAAACAAAGAGGACTACCAAGGACTAACAAAAGAACTGGTTTGGGCGTGCCATTTACGAACTGAGAGGTACCACAAGAGTATCAGCCCAGGATGGTTTATGATATGTATGATGTATGACAAGCGTGCAGTTCGCAAATGACAAATGTATAACCAGCATATGTACAATCATAATAAAACTGCGGCCAACAACGACCACTAACAATAGAGCACATTGTTGGCTAACTTTCTGGTAAGGATGGTAGATGGGGGGGCATAGTTATGGCTTCCACGGAATGGGCACGGTGCGAGGGTTATTGCAGAGGCTGCCTCACCCCCCCGAAGGGGGGGGGCTCAGGGGCCGGCACCAAAAGCCGCACCGTGCCCCCAGGGAAAAACCGGTTCTGGGCGCTTTAAAGCGCCCAGAAGCCAGCCGGAAGGAGATGCCACCCCGCAAAAAAGGAGAGTGCCCAGAGGCGCCAAAAGGCGACCAATGGGCAGGTGGCGCTAGGTTCGAACCCCCCAATCAGGGGGCGACACCTGAGCGCCAAGAGAAAGGAAATGGGGATATAAGTCGCCGCTCTCCCGAGTAGCCCCTAACTTCGTGGAGCAGGGAGAGCGGCGCACCGGACGGATTTCTGTAGA
Organism: Lissotriton helveticus; assembly: GCF_964261635.1. Taxonomy (NCBI): domain Eukaryota; kingdom Metazoa; phylum Chordata; class Amphibia; order Caudata; family Salamandridae; genus Lissotriton; species Lissotriton helveticus. The sequence continues at coordinate 1,174,299,238 of NC_136059.1, read as the reverse complement.
CCCACCCACCCACACCTAAGGAACAGCAGTGTCGCAGGGCTGGATAGTGGCACGGGTGTTTGCGGAAATTGGTACAATGATTGGCGAAGGAGACACACCGACGGGCGGTGTGTAGGATGAGGGCCACTCACTTTTGGATGCCGCACGGCAGGGTGAGGTGGCCGCGCCAAAGAGCCTAGTAGCAAAGGAGACGGCGCTCCCGGCCCAGACCCGGCCGGACGGCAGGGCGCAAAAAGGTAGCGAGCTGGGGGCCTAACTCCAGAGAGAGAAGCTACCCTCCACTACACGCAGAGGGCGTGGTTGGATGGTAGATGGGCGGAGGGGCATAGTTATGGCTGCCACGGAATGGGCACGGTGCGAGGGTTATGTTCCCTGCTGGAGCCAGCGGAAGTCTCTCTCTGGTCTCTGTTTCGTCACTTAGCCATCTGGCTCCGGGGCGATGGTCTGCCCTTGCGAGCTGATTCATTTTGCGTTGCTTGCCCCAAGCATGCATCTAACGTGGGAACAATACAAATAGTCCACCCACATCTGCGTACAGTGAGTAGGACACCCCACATCTGTGCGTCATGAGCGAGCATCCTAACACCCACAGACTGCATTAAAACCACACACAACCCCTGTGCGTTGTGATTGTTGTAATGTAGGTGCTTATAATAATATGCACGGCGCTGTATTTGTGAGCATAAGCACTTTATTTATTTAATTGGGATCTCTGCTGAGGAGCGCCGGCCGGCGCTTCCTACGGTGCTAGTTCTCAGCGCGCAATGAGGCTGCGCGCGCAGCTTGCCGCCGAGGCCGTCGCACGTCACGCCTACGTGACGTGCAACAACTATGTGCGTCCGCTACATATCTCCCCCTTTTTATCAAACAAGAAGAGTCACTTACAGTTCATTGTCCATTTCAAAATCTCTATACCTGGAAGGTCTTACCACCTGCCTTCCGCTCCTCGTGACCCTGACTGGGTTCTCCATTGTCTCTTGACTCTGCAACTCATTGCTTACTGTTCCTTCGTTCAGAGCTCCCTCTTCATGCGTGCTTCTCTCCAATCTGTCCCATTCCATTCCTTGACTTCCATCTTCTCCTTCCTCTTCACTTTCCGTTCCTGCTCTCACTCCGCCTCGCTGCTCCGCGGTCTCTTGACTCCTTTCCACTTCAGAACCTTCATTGTCTTCCCAATCGGTGCCCTGTTGCTCCCAGCCCAAAACCTTATTGCACCTGGCCATGCGGTCTTGGGACCACACGTTTCCGTCGCTTAATAGGGCTGCCCGATCATACACCTCTACCACTTGCAACGGCTTGCTGTACTTGCTGTCTCCCTTCTTCTGCAGGGTGGCCAATCTTACTCTTACCCACTCTCCTTGCTCCAGACCTGTGCTTTTGACATTCCTTCGTCTGTTGTAGTGGTTGCTGTAAACTGTCTGTGCTTTTTCCAGGTTGGCCCTCACCACTGCAGGGGACCATTCACTAGTGATAAGCTTTTCCTTCCACACTCTGTTATCGTGGGTAAAGGGTTCACGTCCTCTCAGTATTTGGAATGGACTATACCCCGTACCAGTGGGTGTTATTCTATAGGCCCATACCATGTTCTCTAGCGCCTTCTCCCAGTTCTGTTCACTTGATATAGCTGCTTGTATGGCTCCCATCACCACCCTGTTAAATCTCTCCACTAAACCGTTTCCAGCCGGATGGTAGATTGCAGTATGCTTGACCGTGACGCCATTTCTTTGCATGAACTTGTTCCACTTTTCTGACGTGAACTGGGGTCCGTTGTCACTCAAGATCGCTTTAGGTATTCCTTCCCTCGTGAAAGTCTCTGACAGAAATTTAAGGATGTTCTCTGTGTCCATAGATTCATCTATTCTCAACTCTGGCCACTTCGAATATCGATCCATGAGTACACACACGTATTTCTGTGTGCCTTGGTCATCTAGGACCGGTCCCAAAATGTCTATGGATAGTTCCTCCCACGGATTAGAAGGGGGGTCAAACTTTCCTATCGCTGGCCTCAATGGTTTTAATGTCTTGTCCGCCCGTTGACATTGGGGACACTCTCTGACATGTCTTTCAGCCCTTATGTCCATGCCTGGCCACCAGTATTTTTGTTTGGCACGTGCTTTGAGTTTCCCTATGCCCAGGTGTCCCTCATGTAGCAAGTCCATCAGTTTTGAAGTGAGGTTCCTTGGGGGAATCACCTTGTCCCCTCTGTATATGAAGATTCCTTTGTCTCCTAACGACAGTTCTTCCCGCACTTCGAAGTACGGCTTGAGACTTGTCCTCACGTTCCTTTTGTCCGGCCATCCCTGTACGATGTACCCCTTCACTTCCTTTATGTCAGTGTCCTCTTCATATGACTCTGTCCATTCTTGTAGGCTGATTAATTTCTCTTGATCCTCTATTAGCGCTACCAACTCCCCACTGCCAACATGGTCTTCCTCTCCTGGCTCCATGGCAGCTGCCCTGCTCAGATAATCCGCCACTCGGTTCCGGCTCCCCGGAATGTACTCGACATCGTACCTGAACTCGCGCAACTTTAGAGACATTTTGGATATCCGGGGGGTGGCACTGGCATGTCCACTCGACGTCAGCACCTTCACCAACGGTTTGTGGTCTGTCCTGAGTAGGAAGCGTGTTCCCCACAGAAATTGCCGGAATCTCGTCAGGGCCCATACGACCGCCAGCATTTCTTTCTCAATCACGCTGTATTTGCTTTCCGTGTCTGACAAGGCTCTGGACGCAAAGCTGATGGTCTCCATTTCCCCTCTGCCTCTGTCTTGCATGAGTACAGCACCCAGGCCCTTGTCGCTGGCATCTGTCGTCAGTACAGTGGTGCCTTGTGGGTCGTACCCTTTGAGGGGAACAGCTCCAGTGACATCCCTTTTGATCAGCTCGAACTCTGCTTGGGCTTCTGGTGTCCACTGGAACACTGTGCTGTCTCTGGTCAACAACCTCAAGTTGTGGGTCTTGGAAGCGAAGTGTACCACGAACTTGCTGTAGTACTCCGCCATCCCCAGGAACGACCTGACTTCTTCCTTGTTCCTGGGCGGCGGTGCTTCAGCGATGGCTTTGACATTTTCCGATTTGGGGGTAACGCCCTGTCGTCCGATCTCGTGACCTAGGTACGTTACTGACTGCAGTCCCAACCGACACTTCGACCACTCCGCCGTGAAGCCTTTGTTCTCTAGTGTTTTCAACACCTTTCCCAGCTTCTGATCATGATCCTGCTGGTCTCGGCCCATCACCAAGATGTCATCCTGGAAATACTGGACATCCTTGCAGTCTCTGAACAGTTGGTGCATCATTTTCTGGAAGACAGCGGCTGCGGAGGCCAGCCCAAAAGGCATCCGACAAAATTGGTAACATCCAAACGGGGTGATGAAGGATGTGAGCCGTTTGCTGTCCGGGTGAAGTGCAATTTGATGATAGGCTGAGGTCAAGTCGATGGTGGAGTACCACTGCACCCCCCTGGTCTTAGTCAACATTTCCTCGATCCTGGGGAGGGGAAATTTCTCCACAACAATATTCTTATTCAGTTCTCTTAGGTCCACACAGAGCCCGACCTTCCCATTTGGCTTCATTACGACCACCAGGGGCGCCAACCATTCTGCACAGGTTATCGGCTCTATTATTCCTTTCTTTTCCAGTTCCTGGAGTTCAGTTTGGACTGCTTCTCTCACCGCAATCGGCACATTCCTCACCTTGTGGGCTACCGGAATGGCCCCTTCCTTGAGCACAATCCTGTGTTGGAAGTTTTCCATCCGTCCCACTGTGCCACCAAACACTTTCGGGTAGTTCTCCTTCCATTTGTTCATGTCTGGCCATTCTTCTTGCTCTGTGAGTAATATTTGTTCTTTTCCTCCTGGGTCCAGTTTTATTCCTAGGTCCCCTTGGTCTAGCCATCCCAGGACCGAGGGTCCTTTCTCCGCAATGTACAGCTTGCACCATGCTGACCGGCCCCTGAATTCGAACAGTAGGCGGCGGAACCCCAACATTGGAATGCGGTCGCCATTGTAGGTGACCGGTCGGATGTCTAACTTTTCCAACTCCGGTCCCAACTTGGGTCTGAATGTTTCTTCCCATACTGCCTGTTGGATGATGGTGAAGGGGGATCCTGTGTCCGCCACCACGGTGATGGTGATACCTCCCATTGACATGTCCAGGATGGGTTTTGTGGATTTCCTCCCTTCTATGCTCATTACCTGGTCATAAATGCACAGGACGGTGACCACCTCTTCCTCTGCAACCTCTTCCAAATCTTCTTCCCCTTGCTCGACGCATTTCACTGTCTCCTTAGAGTGTTTCTTCCTACACACCTTTTCGTAGTGGCCCAGGATGCCGCAGTGTAGGCACTTGGCTCGGAATGCGGGACATCTTCTGTCGCGTGCGTCGTGGGACCAACTGCCACATCTGTAGCACGATTTCTTGCTGTCGCTCCCTGTTTGTTTTCCTTGCCATCTACTGGTTCCTTTGGTTGGTGGGTCTCTTCCTCTTTGGTCCTTACGATGGTCTCCCTCTTGTATCCTGTTCACCATTGTTGGGGTGACCACTTCTTTCTTGGTCGCTGCCGCGCACCTCCTGGCAAGCTCCGCCCTTTTTACGATGACCATTACTTCTTTGAGCGTGGTGTCGCCGCTCGCCCACAACTTGTCTTGGACCTGTGTACTCGTCGTGTGCATCACGATCTGGTCTTTTATGAATTCATCCTCCCACAGTGCGTATTTACACGGGGCCGCTAGTTTCCTCAAGGCCCCTACATATTCCTCTATGGTTTCTCCAGCCCGTTGTTTCCTTTGCTGGAAGTTAAACCTATCCACAGACACACATATGGTGGGGCGGTACCTCTCATCCAGGTCTTCTACTGCATGGGCATAGACGTCCGTGTCGTTATCCTCTCTCTTCTTGGGCACCAGGCTCTTGTAAATCCTGAGACCCTCCGGTCCCAGGTTCAGCAGCAGGATACGTTTCTTTCTTTGGGGGGTGAACTTCTCTTCATTTTCATCCTCTAGGACCCCTATGAAATTATCAATATATTCCTTCCAATCTTCCCACTTCATCAGGGGTTCGCCAGGTTTCGGTAGGAACTGCACCGGCGCAATTGCATAGCCTGCCGGTGTGCTCATCTTCACCTCCCTGACCTCAGTCGCCTTGCTGGTGGGGCTCCCTGGGGCACTGTCCTGCACTTCTGTATGCGCGTCCTCCTGGGGACTCCTAGTTCTGGTCCCCTCTTCCTCCCTTTTGGTAGCCAGCTCTGTTCCTACCTTCCCCGTTGCGATGGTAAGGTATTTGCGATTATTGGTCTTCTGCAGGTTGCGGTGTTGCCTCTCCGGCCACTGCGCCGCCCCTCCGGTTGCTGTGGCACTGCCACGCTCCTCAGCCTGTCGTCCTCGGTGGGCTCAGTCTTGCCCCCTTGTGCTCTCCACACTCTGGCCTGTTAGCGCCGCTCTGCGCTGTGTCCCAGTGATCAGGGGGTTGCCTGTTGTGCTGCTGCCCACGTGGTGGGGGTTCGATTTTTTTTTCCTTACTTGGTGCCAGGTGGATCCCCTGCCTCGTCGCCACTGTAATGTAGGTGCTTATAATAATATGCACGGCGCTGTATTTGTGAGTATAAGCACTTTATTTATTTAATTGGGATCTCTGCTGAGGAGCGCCGGCCGGCGCTTCCTACGGTGCTAGTTCTCAGCGCGCAATGAGGCTGCGCGCGCAGCTTGCCGCCGAGGCCGTCGCACGTCACGCCTACGTGACGTGCAACAACTAGAGTGCGTCCGCTACAATTGTGCACCTCAAACTCATCGTACTCATTGAGACTTCTTCAGCGTCACATCTGCACGTCTCGGCTGCAGTCTACTCCCTTTGTATCAGGCAAGAGTCAGTGTGTATGAACGGCACATACTATTGTTAGCTAATTTACACCATTGTCTGCTCTATTACCTAGAAAGTTACAATTGGGGTTCTGTACATTGAAGGCCGCCGGCATTCTAGACACGCGGCTGATATTAGAGGGTGTGGTTTAATGGCTAAAGCGGCCGACCTTAGAGCTGGGGAACCAGGTTCGAGTCTGGTGGCAGGCTAAAACATCTTAGTTCCTCAACTCCGATGTCGGCCGCCCTAGTACTTTAAGCCAGACTCTGACCCTGCATCTAAAGAAAATAATATATCAGTCTGTAACGCAACTTGTGCTGGTGTAAATCGCTGTGATACCTTAAAGTTGAGTTTGCATTATATAAATCTAAAAAAAAATGCGGCCCATAGAACAACACCTAAAAATACTGTGAAGGGCACCACAAAACCCAGCTACGATAAGGGACTTTAAAAATACATTTAATGCAACCCTGTAAGCCTTTCTGACCACGCCACCCCCTTTCAGGAAACACTCTCCTCCCCACGGAAAAAATGCCGGCTAAGCAGCATGAAGCCCAAACCTTTCACTACTAGCTACCTTAGCATCCTGCAAACCCCGATTCCGCAGCCACACGCCCACAGCCCTCCCTGCTACTCACACGGCCACCCCCAAGCAGGAAATAATGAACCAGAGAAAGGAGAGACCCTCTCCTACCTTCCAAATGTCATTGGACCCCTGGTGCTCTACTCCCTCAGGCAATCCGTGGATCCGGCTCCACAGGGACCACTGCCACCTTGGTGCAGCAGGTGCAGAAGCACCAGGGCCCCCGTGACCCAACAATTGCTCCTCTTTTGCACTCCAAAAGGAGGGGCCCCTCTTACTTGCACCTATAAATCTCGCAGCAGTGCTAATACTAAAGATTTACAAATACTATCTTGCCTCTTGTCTGTCAGATCTTATATGGCAAAGAGGGTACAAGTTCTTCTTCAATTGTGCTCCTGTTACTCCATTAAAGTCCAAGACCTCTTGAATGTTGCGGCCTGATGCTCCGTCGTCTTTGCACAGATTATTCTCTAAACTCCACAGTCTTGTGCTTAGCAGTGAGGGTGAGAAGCAATGAGAAGAGGGGAGGACTAATCCTCCAAGCATGGTAGGCCCCGTGGCACTGAGCCCACAGGAGATGACCGGCAGGCCTTCACCTCCCTACTTACATTACACGCCCTGAATACCTATCAGCAATGCAGGGGTATGTTGGGGCCTATACCGCACCAGGGCAATCATAGTACAACGTCTGTGCTGCCTCCTGGTGCATGACACCCGCATGCGTGCATGTTGCCCCCTTATCTCCATGTCTTATGCAAACTAGCGTTCTGACCCACACACACACCGAGGGGCATATTATCAAGGACCGGTGTTAAAATTATCGTCGTTTTATCGGCAGGAAACTGCCGATAAAACGGCGATAATGGGCTTGATAATACGCCCTTGTTAATTCCCATAGAAGCCCATGTTCTGATGTTAACATGGGCTTCTATGGGAATTACCAAGGGCGTATTATCAAGCCCATTATCGCCGGTTTATTGGCAGTTTCCTGCCGAAAAAACTGCGATAATTTTAACACATGTTCTTTCGGGGGTGCTCCATGCTTAGTGCTTCAGCAATGAAAGCGCTACATTTACCACACATCTACAACATCACTATCCTAGGGTGGTCCCTCCTCGATATTCGCTTCTACCACCTAATGCCCTCTGCACCTCTACCCCCGCCCCCACGCCCCATTGTGCCTTCTCACCATAGCATCTTAAAATATGCCATGGTAACCACTTCCTGCATTGTATTCTATGGTCTCCAATCACAATCGCAGGCAGAGGACCACCCCTCTCCCCTGGACTGATTCCAGCTCTTTGTCTGAACCAGGCAAAAGTTCAGAAATAATCCCTCCTCGTCAAGATGCAGTCATTGGTTCTGGCTGATCTCAAGAGCTGTTGGCACCACGAGGCATGCGTCATTTGGTTTTGGGTGTCAAAATTGCTCCAAATGAGGTCATGTTAACTTGTAAAATTGCCAACGTTATGAGTTAATACTGACAAAATGTGCTGCATTATGCTGCAGAATTTGCCTTTTCATTTGTTGCCTAATTTAGTTAGACCTAACGCATAATTTGGGCTTCCCCATACGCATATTTTCAGTGGCCCTACTCATACATAATCTAAATACCAACTCTGGGGCCATTTTAAATGCTGCAGTCCTGTCACTCCACCACCAGTTATGCACTCCTGACCTGCACCTATGTGTCATTGAAGTGATCAGTGCTTGTAGACATTAACCCTAAATGAATGTCACAAAATACCCATAATCCAACACAGCTGTTAATTAGCTAAAAAATGAATTTTCCTCGAGGCACTGCAAATTTAACATGACGCCTGGCCACAGCATTGCTGCTCGCTTCCTAAGTTTTCACCTATGACTTCTAAGTTTAAGAAAAAATAGGACATACATGAAATGCTAAATTAAATTGTGGAGGAGAACCTAATTTCCAGGGATATTTATTTGTCCATATCTTTGTCTCTTATGCAGTTCCTATACTTCCACTATGTCTGCTGGTTTATATGTTGTGGCTCTAATCTCAAAAACAAATTCAGAAACAGGGCTTAGACATGGCATATAATTACAATTGGGCTTTCTGTGAAAGTAAGATTTAGAACAGGAGAACCGATATGTCAGCCTAAAGAAAAAAATCATAGTATAGAAGCACAATACTCGTACAGCATTACTGGCCCCCTTCTGCCTCCACTGCACTCATTTCCTGCCTTTCTATGATACAATCTTCTAGTCCTCTTTTCTCTCTCATTCTTCTCCATTACATCCACGCTCTAACACATTATGTCCTTCCTTTTCATCAGCTAATACTTGCTTACAGTCGCTTCATTCCTCGCTCCTTATCTTCCTTCTCTTCCTTCACTCCTTTCACTTTTCCTTACCTCCTTCCCTTCTCTTCATTACTTACATCACCTCAACACCACTCTTCTTCTTCTCAAACTCCCTGTCCTTCTCGTTCACCAATTCCTTCTTTTGACTCCTTTCATTTTCTTCCTTCGCTAAACCTCTTCATACACAAACTACCTATCCCTCTCATTCTTACTTTCTCTGTATTTTATACAGCCCTCACCCCTATCTATTTGCCATACCACTTATTTACAACACACAAATACACTACATACCACAGAATTCCACCTCACACAATTCAACAACTAAAATTCCAATTCAAACCATATAATTCCACTTCAAACAACATACATACATCGACCCCACTCCAAACAACTAAACATAAATAAAAAAACAAAATCATATACAACGCCAAAAATTCAAACTTCCACAAATGCGATACCGATGGCATTGCAAATGCTTGTTTTAAATGCAGCCCACTATCAGCCCAACTCTGGAGTCAGTAATTTTTCAATGTTTTGCAACCGAATTAGGTTAAAAAAAAACTTTGATACAGTGCCCTTCAAATCACAATTTGGAAGGAATGTCCTAAACATCCCCTTTCCAGATAGCAATTCGTTATGATTTTTCTAAACCCATTTTGTGATTTGTAACCATTTATAAAATCACAAAAAGGGTTTAGTACATAAGAAAAATCTTTTTTGCAAATCATAGACTTTGTGACTGCAAAATGGCTTTGTCCCCAGGTCACAATGCTTGATCTTTTTGAGAGAGATACAAGCATAAACATTCTTTCATTCAAGTCTCTTATGTTGAAGAGCCATTTTGAATCTGTTAGATCATTTGATCATATGTTTCTTCTAGTAGTTAATGGCAGAAGATAATGGCTTTAGGTTGCCTTCTTAGAGTTAGGAAGGATTTAGGTTGGCCATTGGAGAAGAACATCAAAGAGGGAGTCCCAAAGAAGATAGCAATTTCACCTGACCACTTAACATTCAGCAGCATGAGCTGTTTTAGTAAATTTGCAGGATAGAAATTAATTCCAGCATAATCCCGTTTTTTAGATGGGATGGAAAGAAGTTGTCAAGAAACAGATATTTTTTTGATAAAAAACGAAGGGGCTCATGACGATGGCGGAGGGCCCACCACCAGCAGCCGGGAAACATCCTTTACAACACAACTTTTACAACGCACTACCATTACGAGGTAACTTTTACAACGCAAGTCATTACAACGAATCGCGCTGGAGGGCGCTCTAGGATAGGGAATAGTTTAATTACTATCAAACACCTTCCCTACTATCCACGGGGACTGGAGTTGGAATAGTAAATTAAACTATTCACTATCCAGCGCCCCCCAACGCAAGTCATTGTAACGACTTGCGTTGTAAAACCTGCGTCGTAATGGCATGCGTTGTAAAAGCATGCATTGTAGTGACATACATCCCCGCCAGCCAGTCGGTGGCGGGCCCTCTGCCATCGTACTGCTGTTTCCCCCCTCCATATTATGATGGCGGGGGAATCGTTGGTTAGGCGTGGCAGTCGTAAAGTCTGCCCGCCACAGTTCCGACATGCGCCCTTTTCTGACCACCTATCGGAAAAAAAAAATTGCCTAACATTGCGGCGATCTCTTGGAGGCACCGCCGTAGGGATTATGATATCCCTTTCCTCCGTTTGTTTTGCGGCCGACAACCCGCAGCAAACCAATGGTTGAAACTGATTTGTGGGCCTTAGCAGGCCCCCTCAATCCCAGGTGCAGGGACATGTGTCCTGGGTCATATCCCTGCCCCATGTGGCAGGCAGTGCAGGGTGCCTGCCACGTAGTGCAGGGTTGTGTCTGCACCCTCTATTTTGCATTGTGGCAGGGGCTGCTGACCGCATATACGCCACAATGCAAAATATAGGTGATGCAACCGCCGTGGTGGCGGTCGCATCGTGATTAGGATTGTGGGGAGGACGCCCCATAGGTGGTCGTTCCAAATCCATGTCGATGGTGGACGGACTTCATAATGAGGCCCTAGGATTGGATATATTGTTCTAGGGGACTCTAAAGTCTCTGTTGAAAACATTGAAGGTGTAGTGTAGGGTCCCAGAAGACACCAACTGCCTCAAGTGACTTGGCAAAACCAGTATCATATCCTAGAGGTAGAAGAAAAGTGGATTTTTAGAGAAGAGAAGATTTTACTGGGGATGAACATAAATTCAGAGAAAGGAGCACTACAAACCAAGCACATATTAAAATATTGCAACCCCCTACTTCATCAAGCTGATCTTTTGTAACTAAGAAGCTGAAAACTGTCATTGAGCATTGAAAATCTCAGAGTTTGTGATAAACCGGAGATCCAACCAATGATCCCTGCTGAGATCACCAAGTTATATCTGATGTAGCTTGGTACAACAAGTATTTATGAGCATGCAGTTTAGAGAGGAATACAGATCCAGAGTCTTGACTGTGGAAGAAGATGGTATTTGAATATTGGTGAGGCGATCTCAATTTGCACCTTGTAATATTTTGGGAGGGAACATTTGTTATTCAGTAGGTTCATGGAGGCTGAATCAATTAAAAAACACTAATTGAGTGTCCCCAAAGGGAAGGAAAAACAAAAACTCTTTATTGGGATAGCAAAACCCACTTCTGGCCATGCATCGATTCAGAGGTACTGGGAAAGGAGCGTGTAATTGTTGCAAAGTGATTGAATGATAAAACCACAGATTAAAGTCAAGAGTGTACTTTGATATGATGCTATAAAAGCTGTCAGGCCGCCTAGAAGTCACCAGGCTGGCTCTCAGTGTAGGGATCATAAATACACTAAACTGAGGAGACTGAACATGTGGATAAAAAACGGAGCAGGCGATGTGTACCATAGGCATTTGATTGAACTAGAACTTTAGCTGTGGCGGCTAAGGAACACAGAGCAGTTGATGTAGAGAATCAAAACAGCTCAATCTACATTGGACATCAGTAAGTGCTGAAAAAAGCAGATATTTTATAACATATATGTCACATGCTTACCAAACTTAAAACAATGTTTTGCTTCTTTTTTTTAATCAAAAATATGTACACCATCTATGCCTGCTGTCTCAAGCCGAAATACTCGAAGCAGCAGAAAAGTGGCACCCAATCCTTTAATTCACCCCTGCCCTCTTTCCCTGTGTGTTCTCTGGCTGTTTTTTATTTAGTTAACCCATCAGCAGAGTGTGAGGCAAGCTTGTGATTCCCAACTGAACTATACCCCTTAGCTAAAGATTGACTGTGGTTAGCCTTAAATGGCCAGCATGAATTCCTGCACTTTTGAAATGGCATTGTACACACCATGGAGAGAATGAAAACAGGTGGGGACAACAAATATACAACCCTCCATGCAGGCACTCACTCTCTCAAGAGTCATGACTCACCATCTTCCTACATTATTGCATTGGTAAGGACTGTCAGAGTTAGTTTTTCCTTCAGATACAACTGATGCACTATGCTTTGATCCCTCAGCCTTGCTGTAAAACAACTCATATTTACACTATTCATGGAAAATTACAAAAAAACAACATAGCATTAAAACATGCATTACCACCAGATAACAGCACTCAGACGTACCATTTTTTTAGTTGGGTAACCCCACAAATAAAATAAAAAATCAACCATCAAAAATATTAATCGAATTTGAATTTTCCTGAGATGAACTCCATAAAACAACTATTTCCAAAAAGCCAAACACAAAGATGCTTTTTGGATTTCGGTAAGCAGTCTGGCATAAACAAATAATAATGCAGCTTTAATGAAGAGCCCATATCCAACAGTAAACTGTAACATTAAATTAAAAGACTAACAGCCTTGGCATTTGACCAACCCAACCAAGTAGAAAAACATTATACTACACTGTGCCAAAGCAAATATATTGTGAAAAATTAGGGAACATTGGCCAACTTCCATAACTACTTTAAAGGCATATGCATAGTTGCATAGTTCACCTAAACAGGCCAGGTAAAAATGCCACTATGATTCCAAATAACACAGTGGAATTGCTACGCGACTTGTTTAGAAGATAAGGCAAAAAAGCAAAACTTCTTTTGAAAGATGGTCTAAAATGTGGAAAAATACTCCCTGCCCGTCTATAATTTTGTGGAAGGTGTGATAAAAAGGAAAAGACTCAAAGAAATGAGACATACACAAGCGTTATATGGCAATACTAATTTAAAACATTTGAAAAAAGAAAGAAAATCAAGCACAGTTACTAACTAAATATGGACAATTTGGATGTGTTTCAGATTTAGACTACCTATAGGTGGTTGCATTTACAATATAATATATAAAAACAGCCTATTAAAGCAAACATTTTGGGGCCATGTTCCCCAATTGAACAACCATTAAATCAACTAAGAAGCCCCTTTTGACAAAATTAAATGTTTACCCATAGATCCTTTACTTGTTGCCTTGCTGAAATCCCTCCAAACAATTCCATGCCATACGCAATGACCCATGACCAAAGCTATAGTCCACTCTAATCTGAGGCCCCAACTGTCCAAAGATTCCGAACAATTTTGAAATGTACAAAAAAAACTGCAGGGTAAGGCCATCAAAAACCAGAAAATTATGTGCAAAAAAAATTTAAATATAAAAATGCTCTAGAGAACACCATAGCACATTCATAGACAGCACAAAGTAACTCTTAAAACTCCATACAAACCATTACAATTCCAAAAACCAATCAACTAAGAAGTTAAAAAAAAAGAAAAAGAAACTCCAGGAACTCCAAAAATGAAATATAGAAGTTGAGGCTCTGTTCTGCCATTGATGTAAACCATCACTGCTGCCATCTTCTGTAGCAATTGAAACACCTGGACTGTAACTCAGGTAACCCACCTGAACATACAATACTAAACCCATACCTAACATGCATTATGCTTGAAAACAACATTACTCTTATGCTTAACTGAACATATTTCGAAAAACGAAAACACTTCAGAGGGGGTTTAACCACGACCTGCCACTACAAACTCTTGGCTGATGAATTCTGAAAGAATTTACATGGATATATAATGGAAAGAAAATGGCAGATGAAGGAAATTAGAAAATATTTTTTACCACTTTAAATAACTGTTATATTATTACATTAAAACATTAAAAACATGTATAAATAAATTATGAAGAGTGAAATATTTTTTACATTTTTAGAATTAAATATACTAGTTTATGAAAATATCTGTTTTCATTAGCATAAAAATGAAAAGCAATACAAACAAATCAGAAATGTATGTATTTATTGAAATTACTGCTTTTATATATTAGCTTATAATAATAATAATTAACCAACATAAATATTTACATAAAAATGTGTTTTCTAAATGTAACTCCAGTATTTGTAAAGTGCGAACAATTACCCAAAGGGGTCGGGGCTGTCGGGAAGCTTAAGCAAGGTTTTGCCCAGTGTCACATGATGCTGGGCTTACCTGCCGTCCGCGATCAAACCATGAGCCCCCGTGTTCAGCCACCCTGGCCACTGTGCCACACCTCTTACCTTTTCTAATACAACTGATTATAAAAATAATAAATTAAAATGTATTTTCTTTTTCAATATGTCTTTTAAATTGGTAATTCAAATATTTCCGTATTGAAATAACTTTCTAAAACAATGTTAAGAAGTCTCAAATAAACAACTATATACATTGTTATTTATTTTCTATTCATTTGTTTAAAATATATATATGTGAATGTACATGTATTAAAAAATCCTCAGTAAGCAAACTTTTGCATCTAAAATGATAATCCAATGGTTTAACTTGATGATTTTCACAATAGTGTTGGGGGCGGGGGGTCTACAAATCCCTCAGCCATAGTTAAATTATATACAATATTCATTGATTCTTGTTTTATTATGGGGTGTAAATACCCCAGCTTTAATAAACAATCAATATAATATTTTTTAAGTTTTTTTAATAAGCTGGTAAACCCACAAATCCCCAATCCCAAATCAAAGTGAATACCATTGTTTTACCTTTACAAAGTCTGAAATTTTGGGCCGTGGGATAAACCACTCCATCTCTCTTTCTTAATCGTAATTAGTTTAACGTCTTTTGCATATTTTATGTGCCTATGGGGATGAACCCATCCATACTTAATACAAAATGTTACTTATTTTTATAGCTTAATGTGGGAGGGGGTGTATAGACCCCCAGCCCATTTCCTAATACAATATTGTTTATATTGTTATTATACGCACATGGGGGTATGATCATGTACTACCTTTCTGTTGTATTGGCTGAATGCACTGTAATAGATGCACACCATTGAAAGTACATGGCTACCCTTATGTTGATGATAACTGATTTTGCATTGAATTTCTTTATTTCTTTAAAACTTTTTTTGTTCTCATTCCATCATCAGTTTGCACCTTACTCGAAGAGTTGAGCATATGCACTGCAACCGAGACTAACTGTTGCGCATTCTTACTTACTGAATATTCCGTTCTATTCTGGGGGGACGGCCCTTATTTCAGCAGTGCTTGGGTGTAATCATAGAACAATTACAATGTACTTTCAGACCACAAAGGGGTTCCAACTTTTCTCAACTGAAGTGAACTTAGGATCCAGATCTAATTTACTGACATAACACACAAACTTGAGTCATTCTGACACCAATAGTGGGTCGGGGTTGATCCATCTCTCGCAGATTTCCCTTCTTGCATGCAAAATCAGGAAAAAGATCAGTGACTCATACTCATTGTTCAACTCATCATGCAGTGATAATGGGTCAGTCCCATATAAAATCAAGCACGGGCTTACCTTAAGTTCAAGGCAGATGATTACCTTTAGGACTTTACTTACATCATGCCAGAAAGATTTTAGTGCTGGGCCATCTACTAACGCATGCTTATCATCTGCTTCTGGCTAACCACACCTCCTACACCATGGAATCCCTTGTGTTAATTTGTCCAGTTTTGTGGGGGTCCAGTAAACTCAATGGAGAGGGAACAGATGATTTTTTTTAATGATGCAAATGTTACTACTCAATATAGTAAATTCAGAGATACTTGCCATAGTTGTTCTCTTGCCAGCTCCAGGGGGTCTTTTTTCCACAACTGATGTGGATCCATCATCATCTTCTTATCTCTGCAGCAATGATCTCACATAGAGAGACGTAGGGGCATATTATCAAGGACCGGTGTTAAAATGATCGCCGTTTTATCGTCAGGAAACTGCTGATAAAACGGTGATAATTGGCTTGATAATACGCCCTTGTTAGTTCCCATAGAAGCCCATGTTCAGATGTTAACATGGGCTTCTATGGGAATTAACAAGGGCGTATTATCAAGCCCATTATATCCGTTTTAACGGCAGTTTCCTGCTGATAAAACGGCGATAATTTTAACACCAGTCCTTGATAATATGCCCCTAATTTCTTAAATTGCTGCATATCCCTCAACTGATCAAAGAGGTCTCCCTGAGCCCAATAGTTCACCTCTGTAAGCTTTTGGGATGCCCACAAAAAAATAGATGCAGGTATTTTCATTTTGAGACTCCCCCTTTTAAAAGGTTGGAAAACTTCTTCCAGGCAATAGAAGCTGCTCCACCCCTTAGATCCCCCCAGGTACTACAATTTCTATTCCAGGGAGGATAGCTGAGCTTGTCTTTGAGCCACTCGGGGGTCCTGGTAGAGTCCTTAATGGGCGGCAGACCCGCATAGTAATGTATCTCTAAGGCTTTCCTCAGATATACCCACACCTTAAGAGCTGCAAGAAGTACCTTCAATTTCACTCATTTGGAAAATTTCCAGTTCCCAAACTTGAAAAGGAAGTTTTCAATTCCAACGTGAGCAAGCATGGCCATGTACAATTTCCCCATGTATGATTCATCTGATTCCCTAGCTAGGGCCCACATTTTTTTAAACTTGATCGCAAAGCAGTATATTTGAACAACTGGTAGAGACAAACTCCCTTGTTTTAACTTCCTCTTTATTATTTTCCAGGAAATCCTGGCCTCCTTGGATGCCCAGATAAAACTGCTTACCCTCCCTTGCAGATTCTGAATACTTTTTGGGGAAAATGTCAGTGATATAGCTTTGAACAAAAAGGTTGCTTTGGGAAGAACCAACATCTTAATGATGTTTAACCTCATATAGATACCTAACTGCAAATTCCTCCATCTTCTGAGAAGGGCTTCTATATCTTTACAGGTCTTGGATAGGTTACTACCCCGGTAGGTCGTATAAATTTGTGTTATCCGAACCCCTAGGTAACTCATTTGCTTTTTGAACTGATATGCTACATTCTCGCTATCCCATGTCATAATCTGTTTTCTCCCTATTTATTGCATAGCCAGATACTCTTCCAAACTATTTAGAATGCTATTTAGTAAAGGTACCACGATTCAACAAAGTCAGGGCAGGGGGCAGAAGATTTGGGGTGGCGGCAGCTAGGCTGTGGAACACTCTTCCTCTTGCACTGCGGCAACATGGGGAGCTGCTTGCGTTCAGAAAGAACCTTAAAACCTGGCTATTCCCTATGAACTAGCCCTGCGCTTCAACTCCCTCCTGTGCTGACATGGTCTCAGAGTTACCAGCGCCAAGATGCCTGTTAGGTGGAAGTGCGCTTAAGAAATTGGATAAATAAATAAATACATAAATAAATAATGCTGTTCAAGTCTGGGAATAGAATACTCTTGATTAAAAGTATAAAAGATTATGTTGTCTGTGTATAAACAGACCATCCAGAATTTTGCAATGTGCAAAAAAAGAATTGCGAAAGATGCAGTTTTGTAAAAAGGCTGCGCTTCTTATAAAAGTGCCCATAAAATTTGGAGAATGCGACCCTCCTTGCATTGGTCCAGTGGCCCCCTCAGCACTGGTCAAATAGAAGGAGGGTCTCACAGGCCGTAACTACCCCATAGGCCCGCCACATGCACCATGGGTGGCGGCTCTAGCTTTAAGTATCTGAAGGTGGCGAGGTGCTGCATTGCATGGCTCCCGTGACCTCGCTAGCTCTTGCTCCCACTCACTGTAAGGAGCCAGGCATGGCTGGCACAGAAGAATGTTCAGCAATTACGCTCACATCAGCTTTCCATTCAGTCAGACCTCTCCAGCCTGCACACTAGATATGTCCCCTTTTTTAAACCCATCTGTTCTGAGGGGGTGAGGAGAAGCTTTACGTCGCTGCGTCAACAAAATAAAATGCTAAATAACCAAGCAAGAAAGTCGACCACTAGCCGCATTTTCATACAGTAGACCCAGAACCGAATTACAAAAAATGGATTTAAAAAATGAGAAACTGTGTTTGTCCCCTTTAGAGTAGAGTGATCTTGGGAGACGAAAACCTTAATTACCGCCACGGAACTTCGCCAGTACAATCAAAGCTTTGGTCACTTACCTATTCAATTTCCAGCTCTAGGCTTCAAACTCTTAACATACAAATAAGTCACAATATTGGTAATAGGCACACTCTATAAAAGTGGCACGCTCCGTTATCTACTATCCAATAAAAGTTCCATTGTGTATGTAAAGTTATGGTATCCCTCTAAAGATGACAGGACACCGATTGCTGGAGAGAAGCTGTTTATTCAGCTAATACACTTAGAGAGCGCCGAGCCGATAACCTCTCTGCTCGAGCGCTCGCGCCTTTCGTTGGATACGCGCGCATCCGTCCAAAATGGCCGCCGGCACGTCACGTCACCACGCGACGTGCGTGTGCTAGAACGCTAACATTACATATCTCCTTTTTTTCCAAACAATGAACTTTTAACTTACAGTCCGCCACTCATATCAAAGTCTTGAAACCTGGCTGGTCTCACCACTGTTCTTCCCCTCTGGGTCAGTCTTACCGGGGTGGTCGTGGCCTCTCTCTCGTGAGTCTCTGCGCCAACCCCTTCATTGCTTGGCACGGCCGCGCTCTCCACTGATCTCCTTGTGTTCATTTCCTTCACCATCCCGAGGCTGCTGTTGTCACCTCACTCCTCGCCAAATTCTCCTCTCCTCATGTCCATTTCCTCATCACCTTGTTCCTGTTCTGCATTTGGTTCCTCCACGCCTCCCAGATCCGGTCCACCTTGGCTCCACTGTAGTACCTTGTTGCATCTCGCCATGCGGTCCTGAGACCATACATTGCCGTCGCTCAGCAAGGCTGCTCTGTCATACACCTCCTTAACCTGCAGAGGTTTACTGTATTTGCTGTCCCCCTTCCTCTGCAATGCCGCCAACTTGACTCACACCCACTCGCCTTCTTCTAGCCCAGTGTCCTTCACGTTCCTACGCTTGTTGTAGTATTTAGCGTATACTGCCTGTGCTTTCTCCAAGTACGCCTGGACCACTGCAGGGGACCATTTGCTCGTTATGGTCTTCTCTTTCCATACTCGGTTGTCCTTTGTGAAGGGGTCACGGCCCCTCAATATTTGGAAGGGGCTATATCCGGTTCCTGTGGGGGTGATTCTGTATGCCCATACCATGTGCCATATTTCCTTCTCCCAGTCCTTGTTGTTTGATATCGCTGCTTGGACTGACCCCATCACCACTCTGTTGAAACGTTCTACCAGTCCGTTTCCAGCTGGGTGATAGATTGAGGTGTGTTTGGAGAGGATACCATTCCTTTCCATGAAGTTGATCCACTTGTCGGAGGTAAACTGGGGGCCGTTATCACCCAGGATGGATTTGGGAATGCCCTCTCTCACGAGCGTGTCAGTCAAAAACTTTAAGATAGTCTCTGTGTCCATTACTTCCTCCACCTTCATTTCAGGCCATTTCGAATATCTGTCAATGAGGACGCACACATACTTTTGGATACCTTGTCCATCTAAGATCAGGCCCAAGATGTCTATGGACAGCTCCTCCCAAGGGTTCTGTGGTGGGTCAAATCTTCCCAGCGCCGGTCGCAGGGGTTTGAGTGTCTTGTCCGCTCCCTGGCACTGTGAGCAATCCCTGACATACCGCTCAGCCCGTAGGTCCATGCCTGGCCACCAGTATCCTTGCTTGGTCCTCAATTTCATCTTCCCTATCCCCAAATGGCCTTCGTGGAGTATCGCCAATAATTTAGGAATCATTTCTGCTGGGGGGATGACCTTGTCTCCCCTGTAAACAAACACTCCTTGATCATCCATTGACAACTCTTCCCTGACCTCGTAGTACGGCTTTAGGTTTTCGTTGGTATGTCTCTTTTCTGGCCAGCCCTTTACAATGCATGTTTTCACCTCCTGCATGGCCTGGTCTTCACTGTAGGCTTCTCTCCATTCCTGGTTGCTGATAACTCTTTCCTGGTCGTCCATCAGGGCCACCATTTTTTCCCCACCTGTCTGGTCCTCTTCTCCGGGTTCCATGGCCGCCGCCCTGCTTAAGTGGTCTGCCACTTTGTTCCGACTGTCTGGAATGTATTCTACATCATATCTAAATTCCAGTAGCTTCAATGTCATTTTCTAAATCCTGGGGGTGGCAATCGCGTGCCCACTGGACGTTAGTACCTTCACCAAAGGTTTGTGGTCCGTCTTTAACTGAAACCGTGTGCCCCACAGGAATTGTCTGAACCTTATCGTTGCCCACACCACCGCCAGCATCACCCTTTCAATGACGCTGTACTTCCTTTCTATGTCGCTCAATGTGTGAGAGGCAAAACTGAGGGTTTCCATCACTCCTTGCCCTCGGTCCTGCATCAACACCACGCCCAAGCCTTTGTCACTTGCGTCTGTCGTGAGTACCGTCCTACCCTGGGGGTCATACCCTTGCAGGGGTATGGCTCCTACCACGTCCTTCTTGATGTTCTTGAATTCCCTTTGCGCTTCCTCCGTCCAGCAAAACACTGAGCTCTCTCTTGTCAACTTCCTCATGTGGTGTGTCTTTGTTACGAAATACTGCACAAACTTACTATAGTATTCTGCCATTCCTAGGAAAGACCTGACATCTTCCTTGCTGGTGGGTGGTGGTGCATCACAAATCGCTTTTACGTTTTCAGTTTTGAGTGTGATGCCTTGCACTCCGATTTCATGCCCTAAGTAGGTCACTGATTCCATGCCCAAGCGGCACTTTGCCCACTCCGCCGTGAGGCCTTTTCCTTCCAACACTCTCAGCACTTTGGTTAGCTTTGTATCGTGGTCTAACTTGTCTCGCCCCATCACAAGGATGTCATCCTGGAAGTACTGGATGCCGTCCATATTTTTAAACAGTTGGTTCATCAGTTTCTGAAACACCGCTGCCGCTGATGCTAGTCCAAACGGCATGCGACGGAACTGGTAGCACCCGAAGGGGGTAATGAATGATGTCAACTTCCTGCTCTCCGGGTGCAATGCGATTTGGTGGTATGCTGAGGTCAGATCTATGGTAAAGTACCACTTGATTCATCTCGTCTTGGCCAACATCTCTTCGATCCTTGGCAAGGGGAACTTCTCCACCACAATGTTCTTGTTCAATTCGCGCTGGTCTACGCATAGCCTGACCTTCCCGTTGGGTTTCATGACCACCACCAATGGCGCCAGCCACTCAGCGCACGTGATCGGTTAAATGATTCCCTTTCTTTCCAATTCTTGCAGTTCTTCTTGCACCGCCTCTCTCACTGCAAGGGGTACATTTCTCACTTTGTGAGACACCGGTATGGCCTCTTCCTTGAGAACTATTTTGTGCGCAAACTTTTCCAGCCTTCCCACCGCGCCTCCGAATACCTTGAGGTACTCTCTTTTCCACTTGTCCAGGTCTGGCCAAACTTCAGGTTCTGTGAGTAGGATCTGCTCTTTCCCTCCTGGGTCCAGTTTGATGCCCAAGTCGCCCTGGTCTAACCATCCCAGCACCGATGGTCCCTTTTCAGATATGTACAGTTTGCAGTTGGCGCTGCGTCCTCTGAATTCAAACTGTAATGGCCTGAATCCTACCATGGGGGAGTCTTGACTGTGGAAGAAGATGGTATTTGAATATTGGTGAGGCGATCTCAATTTGCACCTTGTAATATTTTGGGAGGGAACATTTGTTATTCAGTAGGTTCATGGAGGCTGAATCAATTAAAAAACACTAATTGAGTGTCCCCAAAGGGAAGGAAAAACAAAAACTCTTTATTGGGATAGCAAAACCCACTTCTGGCCATGCATCGATTCAGAGGTACTGGGAAAGGAGCGTGTAATTGTTGCAAAGTGATTGAATGATAAAACCACAGATTAAAGTCAAGAGTGTACTTTGATATGATGCTATAAAAGCTGTCAGGCCGCCTAGAAGTCACCAGGCTGGCTCTCAGTGTAGGGATCATAAATACACTAAACTGAGGAGACTGAACATGTGGATAAAAAACGGAGCAGGCGATGTGTACCATAGGCATTTGATTGAACTAGAACTTTAGCTGTGGCGGCTAAGGAACACAGAGCAGTTGATGTAGAGAATCAAAACAGCTCAATCTACATTGGACATCAGTAAGTGCTGAAAAAAGCAGATATTTTATAACATATATGTCACATGCTTACCAAACTTAAAACAATGTTTTGCTTCTTTTTTTTAATCAAAAATATGTACACCATCTATGCCTGCTGTCTCAAGCCGAAATACTCGAAGCAGCAGAAAAGTGGCACCCAATCCTTTAATTCACCCCTGCCCTCTTTCCCTGTGTGTTCTCTGGCTGTTTTTTATTTAGTTAACCCATCAGCAGAGTGTGAGGCAAGCTTGTGATTCCCAACTGAACTATACCCCTTAGCTAAAGATT
The DNA here is from genome assembly GCF_964261635.1 of Lissotriton helveticus. NCBI lineage: Eukaryota > Metazoa > Chordata > Amphibia > Caudata > Salamandridae > Lissotriton > Lissotriton helveticus. The sequence goes on along the minus strand of NC_136059.1, from coordinate 1,174,276,814 downwards.
GACTGTGGTTAGCCTTAAATGGCCAGCATGAATTCCTGCACTTTTGAAATGGCATTGTACACACCATGGAGAGAATGAAAACAGGTGGGGACAACAAATATACAACCCTCCATGCAGGCACTCACTCTCTCAAGAGTCATGACTCACCATCTTCCTACATTATTGCATTGGTAAGGACTGTCAGAGTTAGTTTTTCCTTCAGATACAACTGATGCACTATGCTTTGATCCCTCAGCCTTGCTGTAAAACAACTCATATTTACACTATTCATGGAAAATTACAAAAAAACAACATAGCATTAAAACATGCATTACCACCAGATAACAGCACTCAGACGTACCATTTTTTTAGTTGGGTAACCCCACAAATAAAATAAAAAATCAACCATCAAAAATATTAATCGAATTTGAATTTTCCTGAGATGAACTCCATAAAACAACTATTTCCAAAAAGCCAAACACAAAGATGCTTTTTGGATTTCGGTAAGCAGTCTGGCATAAACAAATAATAATGCAGCTTTAATGAAGAGCCCATATCCAACAGTAAACTGTAACATTAAATTAAAAGACTAACAGCCTTGGCATTTGACCAACCCAACCAAGTAGAAAAACATTATACTACACTGTGCCAAAGCAAATATATTGTGAAAAATTAGGGAACATTGGCCAACTTCCATAACTACTTTAAAGGCATATGCATAGTTGCATAGTTCACCTAAACAGGCCAGGTAAAAATGCCACTATGATTCCAAATAACACAGTGGAATTGCTACGCGACTTGTTTAGAAGATAAGGCAAAAAAGCAAAACTTCTTTTGAAAGATGGTCTAAAATGTGGAAAAATACTCCCTGCCCGTCTATAATTTTGTGGAAGGTGTGATAAAAAGGAAAAGACTCAAAGAAATGAGACATACACAAGCGTTATATGGCAATACTAATTTAAAACATTTGAAAAAAGAAAGAAAATCAAGCACAGTTACTAACTAAATATGGACAATTTGGATGTGTTTCAGATTTAGACTACCTATAGGTGGTTGCATTTACAATATAATATATAAAAACAGCCTATTAAAGCAAACATTTTGGGGCCATGTTCCCCAATTGAACAACCATTAAATCAACTAAGAAGCCCCTTTTGACAAAATTAAATGTTTACCCATAGATCCTTTACTTGTTGCCTTGCTGAAATCCCTCCAAACAATTCCATGCCATACGCAATGACCCATGACCAAAGCTATAGTCCACTCTAATCTGAGGCCCCAACTGTCCAAAGATTCCGAACAATTTTGAAATGTACAAAAAAAACTGCAGGGTAAGGCCATCAAAAACCAGAAAATTATGTGCAAAAAAAAATTTAAATATAAAAATGCTCTAGAGAACACCATAGCACATTCATAGACAGCACAAAGTAACTCTTAAAACTCCATACAAACCATTACAACAGTTTAATGTTGATGTGTACAATTATGCAGACGATCTGCAGTTGGTCTTTGTTTTAAACGCAGACAACGCGGCTGAGGATTTTCGAGCAACCATGTCTTTTATTCAAAGGTGGATGTCGTTAAACCACCTTAAGCTAAATCCGGGAAAAACTGAGCTCATTCTACCTGGGAAGAGTGAGATCAGTTGGAACCCTTATTTTTGGCCATCGGACATGGGCTCGCCTCCTAAAAAATCTTGTACAACTAAAAGTTTAGGAGTGACTCTCAGTGAGGATCTTTCCTTGGAAAGTCAAATTGGAACAGTGGTTTCCACGGGATTTTTCCAGCTGAGGAAGATCAAGAAGATAGCACATCTCCTCACAGGTATGGCTTTAATTCAAACAGTCAGTGCTCTTGTCCTTTCTCACATCGATTTTTCAAATGGCCTCTATTTGGGGGCTCCTATTGGCCAGTTGAAAAGATTGCAATATTTGCAAAATCAAGCAGCAAGACTCATTTGTAAAGTCCCGAAGTGGGAATCGATTAGACATGGACTGGAGACTTTGCACTGGCTGCCTGTGGAGCAGAGAGCAATGTTTAAGGTAGGCTGCATTGTATTTAAGGCCTTGGAGGGCAAGGGTCCTATCTTTCTTAGACAATTACTGCGTAGATACCAACCTCCTCGCAGTTTGAGATCTGCCCAGCACAACCTACTTGAGGTCCCCCGTTTTAAAAGGAAACGTCAGGGAGGTAGCAGTTTCCAATTTTTGGCGGCCTCATTGTGGAACTCTCTCCCCCTGACTTTGCGACACAGTAGGGACCTCCTTACTTTCAGGAAGACATTTAAAACTTTCCTTTTTTCTCAGGTTTACTATAAGTAGCGATTTGTGTCTTTTTATGCACTGTTATGTTTGATTCTTTCCAGCGCCAAGAAGCCTTCGGGCGTATGCGCGCTTAACAAATAAAAAATAACATAACATAACATAACATAACATTACAATTCCAAAAACCAATCAACGAAGAAGTTAAAAAAAAAAGAAAAAGAAACTCCAGGAACTCCAAAAATGAAATATAGAAGTTGAGGCTCTGTTCTGCCATTGATGTAAACCATCACTGCTGCCATCTTCTGTAGCAATTGAAACACCTGGACTGTAACTCAGGTAACCCACCTGAACATACAATACTAAACCCATACCTAACATGCATTATGCTTGAAAACAACATTACTCTTATGCTTAACTGAACATATTTCGAAAAACGAAAACACTTCAGAGGGGGTTTAACCACGACCTGCCACTACAAACTCTTGGCTGATGAATTCTGAAAGAATTTACATGGATATATAATGGAAAGAAAATGGCAGATGAAGGAAATTAGAAAATATTTTTTACCACTTTAAATAACTGTTATATTATTACATTAAAACATTAAAAACATGTATAAATAAATTATGAAGAGTGAAATATTTTTTACATTTTTAGAATTAAATATACTAGTTTATGAAAATATCTGTTTTCATTAGCATAAAAATGAAAAGCAATACAAACAAATCAGAAATGTATGTATTTATTGAAATTACTGCTTTTATATATTAGCTTATAATAATAATAATTAACCAACATAAATATTTACATAAAAATGTGTTTTCTAAATGTAACTCCAGTATTTGTAAAGTGCGAACAATTACCCAAAGGGGTCGGGGCTGTCGGGAAGCTTAAGCAAGGTTTTGCCCAGTGTCACATGATGCTGGGCTTACCTGCCGTCCGCGATCAAACCATGAGCCCCCGTGTTCAGCCACCCTGGCCACTGTGCCACACCTCTTACCTTTTCTAATACAACTGATTATAAAAATAATAAATTAAAATGTATTTTCTTTTTCAATATTTCTTTTAAATTGGTAATTCAAATATTTCCGTATTGAAATAACTTTCTAAAACAATGTTAAGAAGTCTCAAATAAACAAATATATACATTGTTATTTATTTTCTATTCATTTGTTTAAAATATATATATGTGAATGTACATGTATTAAAAAATCCTCAGTAAGCAAACTTTTGCATCTAAAATGATAATCCAATGGTTTAACTTGATGATTTTTACAATAGTGTTGGGGGCGGGGGGTCTACAAATCCCTCAGCCATAGTTAAATTATATACAATATTCATTGATTCTTGTTTTATTATGGGGTGTAAATACCCCAGCTTTAATAAACAATCAATATAATATTTTTTAAGTTTTTTTAATAAGCTGGTAAACCCACAAATCCCCAATCCCAAATCAAAGTGAATACCATTGTTTTACCTTTACAAAGTTTGAAATTTTGGGCCGTGGGATAAACCACTCCATCTCTCTTTCTTAATCGTAATTAGTTTAACGTCTTTTGCATATTTTATGTGCCTATGGGGATGAACCCATCCATACTTAATACAAAATGTTACTTATTTTTATAGCTTAATGTGGGAGGGGGTGTATAGACCCCCAGCCCATTTCCTAATACAATATTGTTTATATTGTTATTATACGCACATGGGGGTATGATCATGTACTACCTTTCTGTTGTATTGGCTGAATGCACTGTAATAGATGCACACCATTGAAAGTACATGGCTACCCTTATGTTGATGATAACTGATTTTGCATTGAATTTCTTTATTTCTTTAAAACTTTTTTTGTTCTCATTCCATCATCAGTTTGCACCTTACTCGAAGAGTTGAGCATATGCACTGCAACCGAGACTAACTGTTGCGCATTCTTACTTACTGAATATTCCGTTCTATTCTGGGGGGACGGCCCTTATTTCAGCAGTGCTTGGGTGTAATCATAGAACAATTACAATGTACTTTCAGACCACAAAGGGGTTCCAACTTTTCTCAACTGAAGTGAACTTAGGATCCAGATCTAATTTACTGACATAACACACAAACTTGAGTCATTCTGACACCAATAGTGGGTCGGGGTTGATCCATCTCTCGCAGATTTCCCTTCTTGCAAGCAAAATCAGGAAAAAGATCAGTGACTCATACTCATTGTTCAACTCATCATGCAGTGATAATGGGTCAGTCCCATATAAAATCAAGCACGGGCTTACCTTAAGTTCAAGGCAGATGATTACCTTTAGGACTTTACTTACATCATGCCAGAAAGATTTTAGTGCTGGGCCATCTACTAACGCATGCTTATCATCTGCTTCTGGCTAACCACACCTCCTACACCATGGAATCCCTTGTGTTAATTTGTCCAGTTTTGTGGGGGTCCAGTAAACTCAATGGAGAGGGAACAGATGATTTTTTTTAATGATGCAAATGTTACTACTCAATATAGTAAATTCAGAGATACTTGCCATAGTTGTTCTCTTGCCAGCTCCAGGGGGTCTTTTTTCCACAACTGATGTGGATCCATCATCATCTTCTTATCTCTGCAGCAATGATCTCACATAGAGAGACGTAGGGGCATATTATCAAGGACCGGTGTTAAAATGATCGCCGTTTTATCGTCAGGAAACTGCCGATAAAACGGTGATAATTGGCTTGATAATACGCCCTTGTTAGTTCCCATAGAAGCCCATGTTCAGATGTTAACATGGGCTTCTATGGGAATTAACAAGGGCGTATTATCAAGCCCATTATATCCGTTTTAACGGCAGTTTCCTGCTGATAAAACGGCGATAATTTTAACACCAGTCCTTGATAATATGCCCCTAATTTCTTAAATTGCTGCATATCCCTCAACTGATCAAAGAGGTCTCCCTGAGCCCAATAGTTCACCTCTGTAAGCTTTTGGGATGCCCACAAAAAAATAGATGCAGGTATTTTCATTTTGAGACTCCCCCTTTTAAAAGGTTGGAAAACTTCTTCCAGGCAATAGAAGCTGCTCCACCCCTTAGATCCCCCCAGGTACTACAATTTCTATTCCAGGGAGGATAGCTGAGCTTGTCTTTGAGCCACTCGGGGGTCCTGGTAGAGTCCTTAATGGGCGGCAGACCCGCATAGTAATGTATCTCTAAGGCTTTCCTCAGATATACCCACACCTTAAGAGCTGCAAGAAGTACCTTCAATTTCACTCATTTGGAAAATTTCCAGTTCCCAAACTTGAAAAGGAAGTTTTCAATTCCAACGTGAGCAAGCATGGCCATGTACAATTTCCCCATGTATGATTCATCTGATTCCCTAGCTAGGGCCCACATTTTTTTAAACTTGATCGCAAAGCAGTATATTTGAACAACTGGTAGAGACAAACTCCCTTGTTTTAACTTCCTCTTTATTATTTTCCAGGAAATCCTGGCCTCCTTGGATGCCCAGATAAAACTGCTTACCCTCCCTTGCAGATTCTGAATACTTTTTTGGGAAAATGTCAGTGATATAGCTTTGAACAAAAAGGTTGCTTTGGGAAGAACCAACATCTTAATGATGTTTAACCTCATATAGATACCTAACTGCAAATTCCTCCATCTTCTGAGAAGGGCTTCTATATCTTTACAGGTCTTGGATAGGTTACTACCCCGGTAGGTCGTATAAATTTGTGTTATCCGAACCCCTAGGTAACTCATTTGCTTTTTGAACTGATATGCTACATTCTCGCTATCCCATGTCATAATCTGTTTTCTCCCTATTTATTGCATAGCCAGATACTCTTCCAAACTATTTAGAATGCTATTTAGTAAAGGTACCACGATTCAACAAAGTCAGGGCAGGGGGCAGAAGATTTGGGGTGGCGGCAGCTAGGCTGTGGAACACTCTTCCTCTTGCACTGCGGCAACATGGGGAGCTGCTTGCGTTCAGAAAGAACCTTAAAACCTGGCTATTCCCTATGAACTAGCCCTGCGCTTCAACTCCCTCCTGTGCTGACATGGTCTCAGAGTTACCAGCGCCAAGATGCCTGTTAGGTGGAAGTGCGCTTAAGAAATTGGATAAATAAATAAATACATAAATAAATAATGCTGTTCAAGTCTGGGAATAGAATACTCTTGATTAAAAGTATAAAAGACTATGTTGTCTGTGTATAAACAGACCATCCAGAATTTTGCAATGTGCAAAAAAAGAATTGCGAAAGATGCAGTTTTGTAAAAAGGCTGCGCTTCTTATAAAAGTGCCCATAAAATTTGGAGAATGCGACCCTCCTTGCATTGGTCCAGTGGCCCCCTCAGCACTGGTCAAATAGAAGGAGGGTCTCACAGGCCGTAACTACCCCATAGGCCCGCCACATGCACCATGGGTGGCGGCTCTAGCTTTAAGTATCTGAAGGTGGCGAGGTGCTGCATTGCATGGCTCCCGTGACCTCGCTAGCTCTTGCTCCCACTCACTGTAAGGAGCCAGGCATGGCTGGCACAGAAGAATGTTCAGCAATTACGCTCACATCAGCTTTCCATTCAGTCAGACCTCTCCAGCCTGCACACTAGATATGTCCCCTTTTTTAAACCCATCTGTTCTGAGGGGGTGAGGAGAAGCTTTACGTCGCTGCGTCAACAAAATAAAATGCTAAATAACCAAGCAAGAAAGTCGACCACTAGCCGCATTTTCATACAGTAGACCCAGAACCGAATTACAAAAAATGGATTTAAAAAATGAGAAACTGTGTTTGTCCCCTTTAGAGTAGAGTGATCTTGGGAGACGAAAACCTTAATTACCGCCACGGAACTTCGCCAGTACAATCAAAGCTTTGGTCACTTACCTATTCAATTTCCAGCTCTAGGCTTCAAACTCTTAACATACAAATAAGTCACAATATTGGTAATAGGCACACTCTATAAAAGTGGCACGCTCCGTTATCTACTATCCAATAAAAGTTCCATTGTGTATGTAAAGTTATGGTATCCCTCTAAAGATGACAGGACACCGATTGCTGGAGAGAAGCTGTTTATTCAGCTAATACACTTAGAGAGCGGCGAGCCGATAACCTCTCTGCTCGAGCGCTCGCGCCTTTCGTTGGATGTGCGCGCATCCGTCCAAAATGGCCGCCGGCACGTCACGTCACCACGCGACGTGCGTGTGCTAGAACGCTAACATTACATATCTCCTTTTTTTCCAAACAATGAACTTTTAACTTACAGTCCGCCACTCATATCAAAGTCTTGAAACCTGGCTGGTCTCACCACTGTTCTTCCCCTCTGGGTCAGTCTTACCGGGGTGGTCGTGGCCTCTCTCTCGTGAGTCTCTGCGCCAACCCCTTCATTGCTTGGCACGGCCGCGCTCTCCACTGATCTCCTTGTGTTCATTTCCTTCACCATCCCGAGGCTGCTGTTGTCACCTCACTCCTCGCCAAATTCTCCTCTCCTCATGTCCATTTCCTCATCACCTTGTTCCTGTTCTGCATTTGGTTCCTCCACGCCTCCCAGATCCGGTCCACCTTGGCTCCACTGTAGTACCTTGTTGCATCTCGCCATGCGGTCCTGAGACCATACATTGCCGTCGCTCAGCAAGGCTGCTCTGTCATACACCTCCTTAACCTGCAGAGGTTTACTGTATTTGCTGTCCCCCTTCCTCTGCAATGCCGCCAACTTGACTCACACCCACTCGCCTTCTTCTAGCCCAGTGTCCTTCACGTTCCTACGCTTGTTGTAGTATTTAGCGTATACTGCCTGTGCTTTCTCCAAGTACGCCTGGACCACTGCAGGGGACCATTTGCTCGTTATGGTCTTCTCTTTCCATACTCGGTTGTCCTTTGTGAAGGGGTCACGGCCCCTCAATATTTGGAAGGGGCTATATCCGGTTCCTGTGGGGGTGATTCTGTATGCCCATACCATGTGCCATATTTCCTTCTCCCAGTCCTTGTTGTTTGATATCGCTGCTTGGACTGACCCCATCACCACTCTGTTGAAACGTTCTACCAGTCCGTTTCCAGCTGGGTGATAGATTGAGGTGTGTTTGGAGAGGATACCATTCCTTTCCATGAAGTTGATCCACTTGTCGGAGGTAAACTGGGGGCCGTTATCACCCAGGATGGATTTGGGAATGCCCTCTCTCACGAGCGTGTCAGTCAAAAACTTTAAGATAGTCTCTGTGTCCATTACTTCCTCCACCTTCATTTCAGGCCATTTCGAATATCTGTCAATGAGGACGCACACATACTTTTGGATACCTTGTCCATCTAAGATCAGGCCCAAGATGTCTATGGACAGCTCCTCCCAAGGGTTCTGTGGTGGGTCAAATCTTCCCAGCGCCGGTCGCAGGGGTTTGAGTGTCTTGTCCGCTCCCTGGCACTGTGAGCAATCCCTGACATACCGCTCAGCCCGTAGGTCCATGCCTGGCCACCAGTATCCTTGCTTGGTCCTCAATTTCATCTTCCCTATCCCCAAATGGCCTTCGTGGAGTATCGCCAATAATTTAGGAATCATTTCTGCTGGGGGGATGACCTTGTCTCCCCTGTAAACAAACACTCCTTGATCATCCATTGACAACTCTTCCCTGACCTCGTAGTACGGCTTTAGGTTTTCGTTGGTATGTCTCTTTTCTGGCCAGCCCTTTACAATGCATGTTTTCACCTCCTGCATGGCCTGGTCTTCACTGTAGGCTTCTCTCCATTCCTGGTTGCTGATAACTCTTTCCTGGTCGTCCATCAGGGCCACCATTTTTTCCCCACCTGTCTGGTCCTCTTCTCCGGGTTCCATGGCCGCCGCCCTGCTTAAGTGGTCTGCCACTTTGTTCCGACTGTCTGGAATGTATTCTACATCATATCTAAATTCCAGTAGCTTCAATGTCATTTTCTAAATCCTGGGGGTGGCAATCGCGTGCCCACTGGACGTTAGTACCTTCACCAAAGGTTTGTGGTCCGTCTTTAACTGAAACCGTGTGCCCCACAGGAATTGTCTGAACCTTATCGTTGCCCACACCACCGCCAGCATCACCCTTTCAATGACGCTGTACTTCCTTTCTATGTCGCTCAATGTGTGAGAGGCAAAACTGAGGGTTTCCATCACTCCTTGCCCTCGGTCCTGCATCAACACCACGCCCAAGCCTTTGTCACTTGCGTCTGTCGTGAGTACCGTCCTACCCTGGGGGTCATACCCTTGCAGGGGTATGGCTCCTACCACGTCCTTCTTGATGTTCTTGAATTCCCTTTGCGCTTCCTCCGTCCAGCAAAACACTGAGCTCTCTCTTGTCAACTTCCTCATGTGGTGTGTCTTTGTTGCGAAATACTGCACAAACTTACTATAGTATTCTGCCATTCCTAGGAAAGACCTGACATCTTCCTTGCTGGCGGGTGGTGGTGCATCACAAATCGCTTTTACGTTTTCAGTTTTGAGTGTGATGCCTTGCACTCCGATTTCATGCCCTAAGTAGGTCACTGATTCCATGCCCAAGCGGCACTTTGCCCACTCCGCCGTGAGGCCTTTTCCTTCCAACACTCTCAGCACTTTGGTTAGCTTTGTATCGTGGTCTAACTTGTCTCGCCCCATCACAAGGATGTCATCCTGGAAGTACTGGATGCCGTCCATATTTTTAAACAGTTGGTTCATCAGTTTCTGAAACACCGCTGCCGCTGATGCTAGTCCAAACGGCATGCGACGGAACTGGTAGCACCCGAAGGGGGTAATGAATGATGTCAACTTCCTGCTCTCCGGGTGCAATGCGATTTGGTGGTATGCTGAGGTCAGATCTATGGTAAAGTACCACTTGATTCATCTCGTCTTGGCCAACATCTCTTCGATCCTTGGCAAGGGGAACTTCTCCACCACAATGTTCTTGTTCAATTCGCGCTGGTCTACGCATAGCCTGACCTTCCCGTTGGGTTTCATGACCACCACCAATGGCGCCAGCCACTCAGCGCACGTGATCGGTTAAATGATTCCCTTTCTTTCCAATTCTTGCAGTTCTTCTTGCACCGCCTCTCTCACTGCAAGGGGTACATTTCTCACTTTGTGAGACACCGGTATGGCCTCTTCCTTGAGAACTATTTTGTGCGCAAACTTTTCCAGCCTTCCCACCGCGCCTCCGAATACCTTGAGGTACTCTCTTTTCCACTTGTCTAGGTCTGGCCAAACTTCAGGTTCTGTGAGTAGGATCTGCTCTTTCCCTCCTGGGTCCAGTTTGATGCCCAAGTCGCCCTGGTCTAACCATCCCAGCACCGATGGTCCCTTTTCAGATATGTACAGTTTGCAGTTGGCGCTGCGTCCTCTGAATTCAAACTGTAATGGCCTGAATCCTACCATGGGTTTGCGATCACCATTGTACGTGACTAGCCGTATGTCCAATCTCTCCAGGTCCGGGCCCAAGTGTGGCTTGAAGGTTTCGTTCCACACCGCTCTCTGGACTATGGTGTAGGGCGAGCCAGTATCTGCCACTATACTTATTGGCACTCCTCCGATCGTCATGTCCAGCCCCGGCTTGGTCGATCTTTTGTTGTCTACGCTCAACACTTAGTCGTAGATGCAGAGTATGGTGTCATCATCTACATCGTCATTCTCTTCCGGGTCCTCTTGTCCTTGGTCGATGTATTTCACCATGCTCCTAGATGATTTCCTGCGGCACACTTTCTCGTAGTGCCCTACGATCCCACAGTACATACATTTGGCGCGAAACGCCGGACACTTCCTGTCATGTGCTTCGTGGGCCCAGCTTCCGCATCTATAACAGGACTTCTTGTTGTTCCCCGTCTGTTTTCCTGGTGGTCCTGGATTACCTTGCCACCTGTTCGGTCCCTTCGATGAGGACCTTTTGTTTCTATTGTCCTTGCGGGGCTCCTCGTCTTCTACCCTGTTTACCATTGGACTTGCAACCGTCTCTCTCTTTGCCGCCTCCGCGCACCTTCGCGCCAATTCCGCCCTCTTGACTATCACCATCACCTCTTTCAACGTGGCGTCGCCGCTGGCCCACAGCTTATCCTGCACGGCCGTGCTCGTGGTGTGCATCACAATTTGAACCTTGATGAATTCATCTTGGAATGTGTCATATTTACACGTGGCCGCCAGCTTTCCTAATGCCGCCACGTACTCTTCCACTGATTCCCCTGGTCGTTGCTTCCTTGGCTGGAAGTTGAATCTGTCGATCGAAAACACAAACCGCTGGTTTGTAGTGTTCATTTAAGTCATCAATTGCGTGGGCATATACCTCGTCGTCCGTGCTCCCCCGGTGTTTGGGTACCAGATTTTTGAAAATTCTGAGCCCTTCCGGGCCTTGATTATGTAACAATATCTGCTTCTTCCTCTTACTGGTAAACTTTTCATCGTTTTCGTCCTCGAGCACTTCAATGAAGTTGTCAATATAGTCTCTCCAATCTTCCCACTTCATGAGGGGTTCCCCTGGTTTGGGTAAAAATTGCACAGGGGCTGTCGCATACGCCGCTTGTGCGCACATCTTTTTGCGCCTTTCCGTGGGTGGCGTACCGCTGTGGCTTCTGGGGCTGCCTGGTGCACTGTTCTCCTCCTGTTTCTCGGTTTGCAGCTGGGGGCTCTCTGTGTCTGCCCCTTCGCTCTTCCCTGAGGTAGCCAGCGCTGATGCCCTTGGTCGTGGGGTGTAGTGGGGTGTCCTGGGTGCTTTTCCCTTTTGCGCGCCCTTTTTGCTTCCTCCCCAGTGCTCAGTTTGGCTCCCGTGGGGCAGTGGGCTCTGCCGTGCTCTCTAATGACTGCTCGTCTGTGTGTAGTTGCTTACTTGCCGGCTGACGCTTCACTGGTCATGCCTGGTGCCTGGTTCAGCTGGCCTGTCTCCACTGTCCTGTTCGTCTTTATTGTTCTTCTTTTTTTTTTTTCAGTGTTCCTTTTCCTCATCCCGGCCTCGTCGCCATTGTAAAGTTATGGTATCCCTCTAAAGATGACAGGACACCGATTTCTGGAGATAAGCTGTTTATTCAGCTAATACACTTAGAGAGCGCCGAGCCGATAACCTCTCTGCTCGAGGGCTCGCGCCTTCTCGTTGGATGCGCGCGCATCCGTCCAAAATGGCCGCCGGCACGTCACGTCAACCCGCGACGTGCGTAGGCTAGAACGCTAACATTACAGTGTGGTGTTATATTTCTGTTACTGCACCAGCAGAAGTCCGAACCCATGCCCTGTATTTCCAGCTAAAGTGGTTAGTAAGAATAATATAAGATATATATAAGGCTGCCATGCGATTCGAAATCTATTTCTTTTCATCTCAGGCTGGCAAGCCTAACACTTTTTTCTGTTTTTGAAACGCACGGTTCAGTAAAGCCAGAAATTGAAAATGAATCTCTATCTGTAGAATTCCTCACTTAAGATAAACATCTTCTGTATATGTAAGAGAATCTGCATCTTGACGACAGCTGTACTCCTTTTCAGTGTTTTTTTGCAGTTTTAGATAGGGAGAACTTGACGCAAAGGCATTGAAGCGCTTTACACGAGCACCGGTTACATTACTCAGTGGCATATTCATTTATCAATTTTTTGTAGGCACAGGAAGATTAAGTGATTTGCCCTCAATCTCAGGATGTTGAGCTGACAGCAAGACGCGATAAAAAATATTAAATAGCCCCTTCACGTGCCCCTAAGGCAGCGGGCCCTAGATTTAAGTATAAAATATTACCACCTGACCCAGCCAGATGATCATGGACGGGAGGCCCAAGGGCAATATGTTTTAACTAAATCTAGGGCCGCTGTTCATGGGGCATGTGGCGCGCCCAGGTGGACATTATTTTATGTAGACTAGCAAAATAAAGTGCCGCAAAAATGCAGCAAAAGCTCCAAATCTGTGCCTTGAAATTTCCTCATTTGTGCCGCAAAATTTGCTAATCCATGCCGCAATATCCTGGGGGTTCTGCATAAAGCTATCTTTGTTGGTAAGCCCGGAACTTCAAATAGGAGAATACATTTATCAAGATCGATAATGTGGGCAAAAGGCTTAATAAGTAGGTTCAACGGGAACGGCGAGAGCAGACGATCTTGCGTAGTAACTTTGCATATCTTAAAGGATGCGGTGAGCTCACAATTAAACAGCATCTTAGCTACGGGTGTTTTGTACAGGGTTTGTATAGTCTTGATGGTGTTGCTGTTGAATCCATCACTCTGCAATACTTCCCATAGGTAGACCCAGGTACACTATTGAATACCTTTGTAGCATCCACGGTTGGAATCGCCAACAGAAGTTTGAATGTCTCAGCCATATCTTTGGCCCCAAAAAGAAGATGGGTCAACTTGGTTAGCTGCCTGCCTGGGATAAATCCCTTCTGATCAGGGTGAATAATTGTTTGTAGAATATTTGACAGTCTTTTAGCCAAGATTCCTGCAAATATTTTATAGTTGCAGTTTAACAGCGATATAGTTCTATAAGAATCTGCTCTCCATGTATCTATACCTCCTTGCTTTGAGGTCATGATAACAATAGCTTCATGCCAGGAAGGCGGAATTTTATCATTGTTCAAGTAAATTGCATTACACAAAGTTTTCCACAAAGGGAGAAAAAAAAAAAAACTAAGCACATGTTTATAAAATTCTGCAGGAATTCCCACTGGACTGACTGTTTTCTTATACCCAACCCTTTGAACTACTTCCAGATTTCTTACTCTGTGATTTCTACCTGAAGGACTGCAATTTGTTCATCTGGGTGATTCAAAGAAGCAAAAGATTTTTATCCTGCAGCCAATTTTAAATCCCCAATGGGTCTGTATCTATACCTTCACTATCCAATGCACCAGGATTGCCTAGCATCTCTGCTTTTACTTTCTCTACTGTGTTCAAAACCTTCAGAGTGGCTGACTCCATGATACATTCAATTGTGTTCTTGCCAAGATCGACATTCATCTTCCAGGCTAGCACAGCCCCACTGTATTCCCCATACTCACAGTGCATCAGCTTACTGGCCTTCCACTTATCGTGCAATGTGTTGCAATGTGTTTTCTATGCTGATCTTATACTTGTTTAGTAAATGTTCAAGTTCAGCCCTTAAAGGGCAGTTCGACCTAGATGACTTCATTGCCTCGGATTGCAATTCTTTCTTCTTCTGGACAATACTCATAAACATTTCCCTCTGATGATCTTGACTTTAAATATTCTGAATGTACAAGAGTTTTGTGACACACCCTCTAAGATTGTTTTACCGGGAGCAGTCACGGTAGAAGGGGCTTGCATGCAGAAGCAGCAGGCAATGTTAAAGGGTCCTCGAAGGGCAAAACCACAATCAACTTGAGCTTTGGAGGGTTGGGGGACCTTGTTGACACTGTTGGCCCACTTCAACTCAGGCCGGTGGCAACAGGTGCTGTGGTGGCTTCAGGTGTCTGGTTTGGCAGTTCGGAGGTCTCAGACTCTTTGCTTCACAGTTTCTGCAGGATGCAGGAGAACATGTTCGCTGTTCACAGAAGGTCTTGGGTCTTCATTGAAGACAGGCAGACCTCCAAAGTTTCTAGAATCAACAGCTTCAGGACCAGTCGACTTCGGCACCATTTGCGACAAGACATGCAGACAGGCTGGCAGAGTTGGTACTAGTCCAGCTGCTTCTTCTCACCTATCTGATTTTGCTGCTCTTCGGTGTCCTCTCTCTTCTGAGGTTATCAGGATCTGCTTCTCTGGTGTCAGGTACTCCTCTAAATACTGCACTTAGGGGTGTTTGCAGAGTGTAAGGTAGTAGCCAATGAACTACTTAGGGTCACTACACCCCATATATGACGATTTCCTGTGGGAAGTGGGCATAACCCTGTCCCAGAATTCCTAGGCATGCCATCCCAATGATGGCTACTTCTGAAAACTTATGCCCACCTCCATGTAGTCCACCTTAAAGGTGGTACTGGCCAGGAAGTGGCACACCTACCTGGCTAGTTAATTTTCCCGCTTGTCCTGATCAGGTCGCAGTTTCTTGAATACTGTGCATCTAAACAACTAGAAATAAACAAATTGAAAAATCAGCGCAGGAGAGAAAAAGCAAAAAACATGGAAAAAATCCAGGATAAAAACTGGGTTGACATCCAGACAGCAGCAAAACAGAATAACCAACGTGCATACTGGAAAACAATTGCCAAAGAAATAGGCACAAAAAAGTATTACAAGCTATCCCGGTCCGCCTTGGCAGAAAGAGAATCATACCTAGCCAATCTGGACAAATTAAATAACACCTCAGTAAGGAATCACAGCCCTGCTAGATTTCATAGAGTAAATACACTGGATTTCGGAGCGCCAAGTCCCTTTTCAATCAAGTTACACATAAAAAAAGGCGGGAGCACTGGGCCCGGACTAAATCCCCATTAAAGTCCTCCAAAGCAATTCTAATGCATGGAGCAAATTCTTAACTCCCCTCTTTAGCCACATTTTCACAATAGGGGAAATCCCCAAATCATGGAAGGGAAGCATTGTAATCCCAATACACAAGAAAGTTTCAAGGCTGCATCCCGGCAACTACAGGCAGATAGCTCTCCTGGATGCAACAGGAAAGATCTTTGCAGCAACAGTATTAGACCATCTTAAAGACTGGGCCTTCTCATCAGGTCTAATTCCATTATATAAAGCCGGATTTAGACCAAAGCACTCGGTCATTGATAACATCGCTGTATTGCAAACCATACTAGATAAATATGTGTCCTCAAAATCTCAGGTTGTCTATGCTGCTTTTGTCGACTTTACCACCACATTCGACAGGGTAGACAGAGGAACACTTTGGAGAAAGCTCAGCAGAATGGGTATCCCGGATCACCTACTCCACGTAATAACATCACTACATTCCGTGACTTGGTGAAAGGTCCAAATGGGGAGGGAGAAGGGTCTCACAAGCCCGATTTTGATCCCAAATGACCTTAAACAAGGATACCTTCTTGCTCCCTCATTGTTTTCCCTATATCGCAGCGATCTACCTGAACGTTTTAAACAGATCTGCAACTTTCCACCTAAAATTGCTCTCAACAAAATTCACACCATGATGTATGCAGATGATGTAATAATTTTAGACTTAACACCATTTGAACTGCAAACAAGCCTGCAAGCACTCCACAACTATACAGAGGAAAATGATCTAATATTGCAAAAACAAAAATAGTTCCATTCTCGGGAAGGAAACGGAGTGCCAAATTCAAATGGAATCGGTGGAAGTGACAACCGAGTACACCTATCTAGGTCGAATCTTTCCAAAGTCCCTACAAAATGTGCTCCATAGCCGATGTTCATGCGGGGGCACTATCACGTTTATATGCCTCGACTGGTCAAAGACACTTCTCTTCGTTACTCCAGGTTTATAGATTCCACCAGTGCTTTCATATGCTCTTGAACATATCCCATTAAAGCAATGTAAACACCTAGGTCTAAAAGAAGGGAAGATCTTACGGAAACTCGCAAAGATGTCCCAAGCAGTCCCGGTACAAGCTCTTCGCCTTGAATTCTCACTAGCCAGTTTCTATGCTAGAGGAATCAGCAATGTGATCAGATGGGCATATAACCACCTCCACGCAGAAGAAGGGACGCTACGATCCCTACTCGAACCGGAGACATTTGACCAAGGAATTTTGAAATACGTATTCTGTAGGAACGTCTCAACGGCTTTCAAATTATCTAACGTTAATACTGATTTGTTACAATCATGGACTCCTGCCCAGCTGACGCTTTTCTTAAAAAACTTCACTCCAAGACTAAGCGTTGACCTCGGCGTTCAGCATTGTGCCAAACTGTCACTATATAATAAATAAGCTGAAACTTTGGTCTATAGGAAAACACAACAGTATATTTATTTTCACCTAAAGCACGGAGTTAGGAGACCAATTGTTTTGCTCTGATTTCCGATACTTCCTCTAAAATCTTTTACTTACAAGTGGCTACCAAATGAAAAATCTAGTAGTCTCTGTAACGTATGTAATGGTGGGGAGCAAGACTTGGAACTTTTGTTGTTTACTTACCCAAATTCGATAGTCGTAGAAGCAAGAAAAAGATTTCTACAACCAATTTATTTAAAATGTAGAATCACCTCTGTTCAAGACCTGATCTCGCTTTGCAAGGTTCCGCCAAATGAATTTGTCTGTTATAATATATTAATATTTTTAAAACCCTTTTTAACTTTGTATTAGAATGAAATCTTTTATCATTTTACTGTTTACATCTTTATATCATATTTCAAATATTTATGGTACTCAGTCGAGAACTAAATCAAATAAACTTAAACAAACGAAACTTGACATCCCGCTTGTCCATGTGTCATGGGGGCCCTAGACAAAAGGGGCGGCTTCCTGCCCTATGAGGGGAGGCAGATTCATATTCCAAATGTGGCATCTCTGTGAAGCCTGCCGGCCAAGGAAGACAAATCAGCAGAATATCCTGTGGAAAGGGGAGTTACATCCTCTTCCCAGACAGGCTTTTGTTCTGGGCCTCCTGAGAGCAGAGGCACTCACACTAGGAGGTCAGAACAGCGTTTCAGGTGGCAGGTTGGCAGAAACCAGTC
Source organism: Lissotriton helveticus (assembly GCF_964261635.1). NCBI lineage: Eukaryota > Metazoa > Chordata > Amphibia > Caudata > Salamandridae > Lissotriton > Lissotriton helveticus. The sequence goes on along the minus strand of NC_136059.1, from coordinate 1,174,259,100 downwards.
AAGGAGCACAGCAAAGGCTGATAGGTTTCCAGTGGGCACCTCTAAGATGCCCTCTAGGTGCATGTACTGGTAAATCCATAACTGACACCAGTGTGGGTTTATCAATACGAGATGTTTGATACCAAACATCCCTATTTTCAGTGAAGCCATGATGTAGCTGGGGAGCTTATTTTAAACATGTTTTAAATTGACTCCCATGTCAACTTGCGATGGCAGTAAGAGGACTGACCAGCACAGGGGCATTACTGCTAATGCAGGTATGCCCTTACATGTAATAATCTTCACCCTGCCTTAGGGCTATCAGGCCTGCTGTAGGGATGAATTATAAATATCACAGGCAGTATTAGGGGACATGGCACACAGAGATGTGTGACATGTTGTGTTCTCACTTTCGTCAACACCAAGACATGCAGCCTGCAATGGCAGCCTTGCATGTGCTTGGTGAGGGGTCCCTAAGGGTGGCACAATGTTTGCTGCTGCTCTTTTGGACCCTCTTTAGTACCTCAGGCCCTAGGTACCAGGGGTACCATTTACAAGGGACTTACAGAGGGTGCAAATTGGGGAAAGAATTCTACAGTTTGGGAAAGGTTAGCAGGAACCCAGTGCACTTCCAGTCAAAATCACATCAGTTGCCAGGCAAAAAATGGGGATGTCCATGTTAACAAGCATTTGCAATGCACTCGGTCTCGCCTTTGGGACCTTATATGTATTTAGCTATGCAGCACATTAGCCTGGGTGCTGAAACATGTTCTGTTCTTTAACATGGAGGGAAAGTAAGTACCAAACTGCGTGACACACCAGGCATGGGAACACATGGAGAGAAATATTGCCTTTCAGCGGGAAATGGTATAGTCCAAAGGTCTGTTTTTAATATAAAAGCAGGGCCTTCGGTGGTCATATCACTGAAAATACAAGATTTGAAAAAAATATTATTGTCTACGGGTGCTCGTGGAAGACAATTTTAATGGACTGGAATCTAGAGAATGCTAAAGAGTTTCTGGTATTTTACTGACCTCTGCTGGTTGTTTTCTATCAAGAAAGTTAAATAGAGGCAGTTGCCAGAAAAATAGAAAAATAGAAAAAAGAAAGTCCCTCAGCAGAAAGCAATTCTGGTATTTTACAGACCTCAGCTGGTCGTTTTCTATCAAGACATTTGAATGGAGGCAGCTGAACAGAAAAAAGTCACGAAGCGGAAGCAGACAAGTCCTAGGGCTGAACTCCAGAGCCCAAAAAGTACATACACATATAAGTATATACTAAAGTAAGTAAGTAAGTATATACTAAAGTATGTACAAGAGGTCTCGAATGCTTGACGTAAAAAGGGCTAGTTTCCAAGATAACCCCCTCCTCCAAACGAAAGAGGATTACACTAACGTTTCCTAATAAAGTCTTCTTCTAAGAGGAAGAACCTGGAATGGTCATCTGCATTGGCAGTCGCAGGTCTGTGTTCCACTGTGAAGTAATTTCACTGTAGGGAGATGGACCACCTTAACAGTTTTGTGTTTTCACCTTTCATTTGCATCAGCCATCTGAGAGGCCTGTAGTCAGTTTGAACAAGGAAGAGGAAGTCAGAGCCAAACAAGTATGGCCTCAGCTTCTTCAGGGACCAAACGACACCAAAGGCTTCTCTTTCAGTGGCAATCCTACGCTTCTCTATGGGTAGTAACCTCCTGCTAATGAAAGCAAAATGTTGGTCATGGCCATCATCATTGGTTTGGGATAGGACCACTACTATCTCATATTCAGAGGCATCTGTCTACAATAGGAACTGCTTTGCATAATCTGGAGCTTTATGACACGGGTGCTGAGCACATTGCTTAAGAGTGTCAAAAGCTTTTTGACAGATCACAGTCCAATTAACTTTCTTTGGCATCTTCTTGGAGGTCAGTTCTCTGAGAGGGCCACAATGGACCCATATCCCTTCACAAACCTCTTGTAATACCAAGTCACGTCAAGGAATGCCATGACTTAAGTCTGGTGGTTGGAGCTACCCAGAACAGAATTGTCTGGATCTTGGGATGTAGGGGTTGAACTTGGCCGCCACCTGCAAGAGGGCCCAAGCTGACATTCAAGCCCTGCCCTATCTACCATATGCTTGCCCTAATAGTGAGGCCTGCACTTCTCAGAGCCTCAAGGACCTTACCAAGGTGGATCAGGGATCCTGCCTACAGGAGCTAAAAGACAACAATACTGTCAAGATAAGCTGCACTACAAGACTCTATTCCAGCAAGGACCTCTAGTCACCTGGTTTCCAATCTTTTTGCATTTTCTCTAGGAAATTGGGCCATTATCATAGGCTCCAGCTCTTCTTTTTCACCCTGGGCTCTACACTGTGCTCTTGTTTTTACACACACCCTATCAGGTATACCCAGCGACGCTGCATGGGTCTTTCTTTCGACCTCAGGCCATGCTGAGGCCTCCAGATCATTGCCTAGCAGACATTGTACACGAATAGCTGAGGATGCCACACCCTTCTTTTGGCCAGTAACCCCTTCCCATTCGAAGGATACCATCACCATGGGATGTACCTTTTCCTGAATATCAGCGTTGATGACTTAATATGTCTCATCAGTCAAGTAATGATCTGAGGGCACCAGTTGCTCAGTCACCATGGTGACACTGGCACCAGTGTCTCTCAATGCTTCAGCTCTCACCCCATTAATATATAGCTGTTGTCTGTATTTCTCCACTAAATGAGGCGGACGCTGTGTCCTATGACCTCATTAAGGACACCCTGATTGAGGGCTTTGGACTCACCACTAAGGAATACAGGATCAGGTTCAGGGAGACTAAAAAAACTCTGCGTCAAACCTGGGTAGATTTTGTAGACAATTCAGTGAAAATATTAGGTGGCTGGTTGACAGGTAACAAAGTGCATGATTATGATGGGCTTTATAATTTAATTGTGAAAGAGCATCTGTTAAGTAATTGTTTTCAGGAGAAGTTACATCATACCTGGTAGACCTATGTCCCATTTCTCCTCAAGAGTTGGGGAAGAAGGCAGACCACTAGGTCAAAACAAGGATGACCAAAACTTCCACTGGTGGGGGTGGCCAAAAGAAAGGGGTTGCTAAGCTCCCAAAGGGAAAGATGCTGCTCAAGCAAAAGATAAAAACAAAGAGTCTTCTAAGGGCCCCCAAAAACCTGTTCAGTCTAAGGGTGGGTGGTACCAGGCTAAGAACTACGATCCCAAAAGGGCATGGTGTCATGATTGTAAAGCTCTTGGACACCGAACCCACAAAAATAATGTCTCTAGTGCACCTACAGTAAATGCAGTGGTGAATCTCCAGATCGGGTTAAGGGTCAGCCCTGACCAGGTCAGAGAGCTCACTGAGGCTACTCTATTATCAGAAGGTGGTGTGGATGTAGCTACCCTGAGCTTTCTTTCATTCAGTGAACTAATTGGCCCCTGTTCTTACCCTCTCTGAAGAATCTAGTTGGAAAGAAAGTTGAAAGTGGGCCAGGCCCACAAATCCAAATGCACCTATTATTCTAGCCATGAGCTGGGTAGGAGCCAGGTTTTTGTCTTCAAAAGAGTGAGGCAGCAGCAGTGGGTGCATTATCAACACTTCTTGATGTCCCCTTGACTTATGCTAAGTGCTAGTTGTCATCTCACTCACTGGTAGACAGGTTGCTTCTTCTGCAAGTGACTTGCCCACCACCTAAAACGCAACCAACCTGTTGCCTACTATCATATGATGGGAGAAGGTGAGGTATGGAGCGCTGTTGTGAAGCATTTTATTATAGGTGATGATGCAGATTCACTGTGCCTCTGGCAGCCTAGGCTAGTCATGCTCTTGTGGAGTCCTGATATCTTCTGTAGCAGGAAACAGGGTATGACAAGCACAGACTGTGTCCAGGCGTGGCCGCTATGACTCGCAGGTGGGGGGGCGGGAGTCATGGGGGAGAGGGACGCGCGTGGGGAGGTTTAATTAAAAAAAAATAAAAGTTAAGTTAACTTACTTGTGCCGGCCCGTCCCACAACGTCGGTCTGTGTCATCCTCTCTACAACAGGAAGCTGCTGCAGGCAGCCTCCTCCCCAACCCCCAAAGCCAATCACAGCGCTTCAATGGCAGCATTGTGATAGGCTGGGACGCTGACCCCACAGGCGTCTATAGGGAGGCCATTTTCTCTATGTAGGCTGCATGCAGCCTACATAGAGAAAATGCAGAGTGAGTATGACTGGTTTGGTCGGCCCTGGGGCCACTCTTCCCCTGCCCTAGAGCAGGACCGCCCACCTGTCCGCCCCAACCCAACCCTGCCTTCTGCTTTCTCATAGTGTGAGAAGCTGAAACATAAAATGCTATTTAAAATACGATTTTATGTTTCTGCTTCTTGCACTGCGTGAAAGCAGTGGGGCGACGCTCCTCCGCCCACATGTTAGAGGCGCCACTGACTGTATCCTCCAGACATATTCAGCACAGAAAAGGGGTGAGGGTCATATAGATTTAGACTCTACCACCCCTGGCCCCCAGAAGTCTCAAATGTACATACACAGTAGCAGTGGTAGGAGGGAAGCCTTGAGATTCCTAATTTTCTCCTTAAGGCATTTCCCTTCCCTTTTTTATTTTTAATCCTGATAGGGGTACCAAGGAAAGTTTAATAAAGGCACTTGTTTGGTTGGCACCGCTATTCAGTTTTAAGCACTTCTCTTGAACTGCACTTTTGGTCGCACTTACAGTTTTGGTCACTGGGTGTTTGCACGGCTTTCACCGCTATTCATGTTATGTGTTGTCCTATGTTGAATTACTCTGGTTGTACGTTCTGTTAAGTGGAATTTATTATTTTTTTCCCCCTCCCTTATGCTCCGCCCTGAGTGTGGCTACACCAGGGTTTATTGTAAGCAGGACCAATGATGAAGCAAGTCACGTACTTCGGTATGTGTGTGAGGGCAGTTTTTCCAAACAGAGCAATTTGCCTGATTGGGGTATTTATGTTATGTTTTGTGTTTTGCTTGTGTGGTCTACTCTATACACCCCCTTTGTGTATGTATCCTCCAGACTCCAGATGTCAACAATGGTTATGAGGGATTGGAAATATAAGATAAGTTAGGGAACTAAGAGGTAGACTGGAAAAAATTAACAGAGACAAAAGAGGAAGTCTAAAGAAACAGTAAATTGATATTTTGGAAACAATAGACATATATTGAGGGTTGTACGTCAGAATATTGTTGACAAAAATATTGTGCCAGTGATAGTTCAGCTATCAAGAGGGGCAATTCATATATATATATATATACAGGGAGTGTTACATGAGAATCAGTCCTACTTACCTGGTAGGCATTCAAGAAAGGTACCATAACGAACTGTACAAATGGAGAGGCAAAGGCCTAATTAGCAAAAATGAATTTGAATTCCTAAAGACTGATTACCCCGTCACAGCGCAACTGTATCTGATCCCCAAGATACACAAGAATGAAAACATACCACCCGGAAGACCAATAATTTCGGCAATAGGGAGCCTATTCGAGAACACAAGTGTGTTCATTGATCATTTCCTTCAACCAGAGGTCAGAAAATTACCGGCGTACATAAAGGACACAGGAGACTTCTTGAGAATGATCTATGACACAAAGTGGAAAGAGAACTACATTTTTTTGACTCTTGATGTCCAAGCTCTTTACACCAGCATTAGGCATAAGGACGGTCTCAATGCCATAAAATATTTCTTGGGAAAAAGACCTATAAACCAATATGAACACACTAAAATGCTGTTGGAGATGTGTGAGTGGTGCCTTACGAATAATACATTTATATTCGACAAACTGTTTTACAAACAAATCCAAGGTTCGGCGATGGGCACTTGCTTCTCTCCCAGCTATGCAAATCTGCATATGGGCTGGTGGGAGGAGCAGGTGCTACTGAAACTATATGGACAAACAATGAACCACAATGTTGTTATCTATAAACGTTTCATTGACGACATCTTTATTTTGTGGGAGGGCAGTGAGGAGAGTGCGAGGAGTTTCACTGAACAGTTGAACGAAAATTCATTGAATCTCAAATTTACCTGTAATGCAAACAAAGAAAGTATACAATTCCTGGATGTAGAACTGTTTGTTATGAAAGACACAATACAGACACGCACGTACAGAAAGCCCACTGCGGGCAATACAATCCTCCATGCTAACAGTTTCCACCCGACACCTCTAAAACAGTCTATCCCATACGCAGAATGTCTTAGGATGACTCGAAACTGCAGTACCAAGGAAGGGTTAACTGAAGCAAAAACCAATCTCTTTACGAGATTAAAGCACAGAGGGTACACTGATAAAACATGCAAAATTGCGGAAGTCAAATGTAGCGCCAAAAACAGACGGGAGCTACTATTCCCTGATGTGACAAAATCTGGACCCAATCAACAGGAAAGGCAACCCCCGAGGCTAATTACGGGCTACAATCGCCACCATGCCAACCTTCGAAGAATACTCAGAAGGCACTGGCCATTGATCCGTAATGACGCAATCATAGGGGATAAAGTGGGTGACAAACCATTGGTATCCTTCAGGAAGGCCCGATCAATGCGTCAACAGTTGGTCAACAATGCCCCAGCCATCCAAAAACAGAAAAACTGGTTCCAGTCGCAAAAGGGTTTCAAAAAATGTCCCAAATGTAAAGCTTGTACCCATGGGAAAAACACTACGAGTGTCATAGTACCCTTTCGCAAGCAACCCTATGTCATTAGGCAACACTTCACGTGCAAAACGGAATACGCCGTTTATGTACTTGTATGTGAATGTGGTAAACAATATGTAGGGTCGACTATACATCAAGTGCATGTAAGAATCTTACAACACCTGAGAGCTATCACCAACAAGGACCCAGCCTACCCAGTAGCGAGACATATCCATGAGATGCATGGAGGGGACGCAAAAGGTCTGACATACTTCGTCATTGACAGCATCCCAAGAAATGTAAGAGGCGGCAATCGCAAGCTTGCGTTACGCCGTCTGGAATCCAGATACATTATTCTGTTGAATTCCAAGATCCCCGCAGGGCTGAACGCTGATGAAGCCCTCAGTGTACACATTTAAATAGCCTACCCTTACAGTACCTGAGTACCTATGTAACAAAGACCCAGATGGCGCGATCAGTATACTAATTTCAGTACAAGTCACATGGAATCCGCACCCACTTACCACACCAAAAACTTCACTTCGTATTGTAAGTTTAATACCCGTAAAATATGTGAAATCGGTTGAACCTTAACGTAGTGGGATATGCACAATACCGAACACATAGGGTGCGCACTAGCGCGTAATCTGCCGCTCATTGAGGCTAACATGAATATGTGCGCTCACAATAAGAATGTGAACGCGGAAAATCACACGCTTCACTTACCAGACGCACGAGGAGGGACTGGGAAAGCTGTAACATGTTCTGACTCTGCCACCAGGCCAGCAAACCGATCCCCGGTGTTACCGAGCCCCTTTGTAGGTCTTCGCACAAAAACCAATCACCGGCCTGGGCAGTGACACACACCCCTCCATCAATCACGCCCAAGAGCTGTGACGGAATCAAAGTAATTTAACGAAGGGCGCAATTTTGAATGCCTCAACGCAATGTGGTGATTTAAATAAGTTTAAAACAGGGTATTTTGATTAAATGAAATACGAAGCAATGTCAGCATATTGTTTAAACATGACGGTAATGTTTAGTCAAACATGATCATATGTATGCTGTTGTGTAATAGCAATGTTATATTCGTGGAAGTGGTCACGTAGACATGTGGGTGTAACCAGAATCACCATGGCAACACTAAACCAATTAGAAAATTACAATTATGACTCATGTGATTGTGTAACATGTGTATGTGTATATATAGCGCAGATTCAATGGGTCTGATGTTAGTGAGCAAGGCGGGAAGAGCCGCCGAAACGCGTCTGAGCAGAAGCTGTTGTAACAAATAAACCCTTGAACTGAGATACACGGAGTCAGCGCCTCTTTTGATGATGAAAGTTTGGTTGGTGGTAATATATATATATATATATATATTTATATTACCTACTGGCGGTCGCCAGTAGGTATATATAGTTAGGATTTTTTCTCTATGGGATTTTTGAAAATTCTATGTCTAATAACTTTGGCGTTTGTGGACGGAATTGGCTGAAATTTTCAGGAAAATGGCACATTTTGTTTCTGAGCAGCCCTTGAAAATTTGGGGGGGGTTCATCAAGGGGGGTCCGAGAAAAAAGGGGGGTCCCAAAACGTGTTTTTAACATTGAGTTTTCCATAGGGCGGTTGGCCTCACTTTTAGCCCGAACGGCTGAATGGATTTGCACGAAACTTGGCAAAATTGTAGGGACTGGTAGCCCGATGTGCCTTTTGTAGGTCTCAATATATGTGCTCCAGTGGATTTTGAGAAATTAATGTTTAAAAAAAGATATATATCTGTAACAGCGGACCGGGCAGCGTCCCAGGACGCGTACTTTTCGCGCAACGGAGCTTTGTGAAGCGAAGCTGATTAGTTCTCTGGCGTCTGTCAACATTCCAAAAAGTCCGTAGCGGCCGCCATCTTGTCTCTCGGTAGGATCGAGAGACAAGAGGAGGCCAAAACAAAGGGGGAAATAACCATAAGGGGGCATAGTAGATCCTCGCTGACCCCCTAGGTTTGATGTGGAGGTTTTAAAAGGGCCCCGCGGGGCAAAAAAAAATAATAATAATAATAATCGAACGGCTGAATGGATTTGCACGAAACTTGGCAAAATATTAGGGACTGGTAGCCCGATGTGCCTTTGCTAGGTCTCAATATATGTGCTCCAGTGGATTTTGAGAAATTAACGTTCAAAAAAAGATATATATCTGTAACAGCGCTCCGCTTCGCGTAACGGAGGTTTGCGAAGCTGATTGGTCATTCTGTCACTGGGCTATAGTTGGGCTACATCTGGCTGATATTTGGGCTACATTTGTTTTTTTTGTGTCTGGCGGCCATCTTTGGGCTACATTGGGCTACATTGGGCTTCATTGGGCTACATTGGGCTACATTTGGGCTCCAACATATATATAGGCCAATGTAGCCCAATATATATTTTTCAAAGTTAATTTTCGTAAAAACCACTGGAGCATATATCTTGAGACATAGCAAAGGCACATCGGGCTACCAGTCCCTACAATTTTGCCAAGTTTCGTGGAAATCCATTCAGCCATTCGAGCTAAAAGTGAGTCCAACCGCCCTATGGAAATGAAGGAAATGAATGGGTAATTTGTAATTAGCAAATAGCTAATCGCAAACTAGGAATGGTAAAGAATCGCTATTTATTCCTTAAAGTTCGCTATTTAGGAAATGCAAAAAACTTTGATGATACATATGGCGGTTCATCTCTAACAAGATAAGAAGCATAGGGATAGATTTATGATGACTGGCGCATCACCAGGGATGTGTTAGTCATTCTGTGCCGCTGTTCCGTCACCTATGGTGTGCTGCATTTACAATGCGGCGCATCATGGGGCAAAAACAGCACAGATGCGTGATGTATCTGTGCCGTAAAGGTGGCGCATTGCTGGAGTTGTATCGCAAGTGTGATGAAGCTCCAGCAAGGGTCGGGGGTGCCCCTGTCGCAGGGTTTCTGTTCTCACACAGAACTGTGGACAGAGGATTGGAACCTCGGCAAATTAGGGTGTCCCAAAACTCACGTTAGTAATCAAAAACCCCTTAGCAAGCTAGGTACAGTGTCACATTGGATATAACAAACTCTCAATGTTTAGACAATCCAGAATATGAACTTATAGTACCTCAGGATACGTGGAACTCATGAACAGTCGGTCGTTATATATTTCTTAGAAACCAGAACATGGAGTTAAGAAGAACACATGTGTATTTGAAATGTTTATTTACTAATGCCGTCTTCTCAGGCGTAGTATCTTAGATAATACAAGTACACATATTATCAGTAGCAAAATTACCAGCATAGTTACTAGTACATAAAAAGCGAATGGTGATAGTATGTTAACATGCTGTAAATGAATAAGAGTTAGCAACACTTATAAGCAGCCGCGGGCCGTGGAGGGAGTTACGGTGAGGCAGGGAGGCGGGGAGGGGGAGAAGCAGGGTGGAGAATACAAGTACACATATTATCAGTAGCAAAATTACCAGCATAGTTACTAGTACATAAAAAGCGAATGGTGATAGTATGTTAACATGCTGTAAATGAATAAGAGTTAGCAACACTTATAAGCAGCCGCGGGCCGTGGAGGGAGTTACGGTGGGGCAGGGAGGCGGGGAGGGGGAGGGGCAGGGTGGAGAGGGCTCCACCCTGCTTCTCCCCCTCCCCGCCTCCCTGCCTCACCGTAACTCCCTCCACGGCCCGCGGCTGCTTATATCTCACCCTCCCTAATACACATATTATATTATTTGCTAAGAAGGTCTCTTTGTGTTGGTTTAGGGCGTGCCCATACTTTAGTGTCTTAGATTTGAAGGAATCACATCAGCATACACCAGCTCTCTCTTCATGTGAACCGCATCAAGTGTTGTGTATGTGTGTTCGGCAAAGCAATATAAAACCCGCCTCATGCCCAGAATTGGCAGAAGTTGCACTTATGTTATGAGTATGAAGTCGTGGAGATCAGACCTCATAACAATTCTGTATTGTGTTGTTCTTGAAACTTTAGCACTCGCTGTACAGATATAGTTTAACAAGCAAAGCAGATAGTAGAGCAATAACATATTATTCTCATGTAAACCACGATGAACTACTAGGTTGAAAGCTAAAGCAACAACTAAGTGTCGTGTGCAGAAGTTGCAAAAAAGGAAAAATGGCGTTTAAACCGGTAATGAGCCCATGCTAACTTAACACGGTGTAAAGATATCCAGGACCTAGATGACACCTCCCCATGATCCGGAAATGAACTGAATAAGATAATAGAAGTGCCATCTCATGAGAGCAGATTGCAAGTTTATATGTGGACGGTCCGCAAGGTAAAGCATTAAAAACTAGGAAAATTTAATGCTAAAGAAAAATAAAACAGCCAAGTACTTTATCGAGTCTTAAGCCAATAGGCAAGGTAAATAATAAAAACTTGACAAATAAGTCAATGAATTGTCAATGAAATGCTAGTACTCAGCATATCAAACATGAAAAAGGTCTATGACATAACTGTGTATGCAAAATAAGCTGCAACAGCCTCCAATAGGAAGTCACCGTCTTCATCCGAAAACAGTTCAGCCATCCAATTTAAAAGCGGAAAAGAACATACGTGCTCTCCCAGCACCGGATCCTCTATCACCATCAGAGGACAGCTCGGTGGGTTTTCAAGAAAGCTCTGTTCCAAGAAAGACTGTGCTGCCGCCAGTAAATTCCAGGGACCAATTAGTCCATGCATCAATGCCACAGCCATAATCCTTTCGCCAGGACAAACCAACTCGTGAGTAATGATAGGAGTCATCAGCTGATTAAAGTCGACGTCAGGAGAAACCGGTCCGCAGAGACACAAATCAATGGCCCAATCGAAATCACAGGTCAGGCAGTGAAATACAGGCTGGACACAGGTGAAGTAGGAGAATCGAAAAGATAATCCATATGCCGTGCTTAATATCGCCAACGGCATTGTGCCATAATATTCTAGCATGCGATTGCGGAACAGTGTCAGCAGCTGCAGGGCGGGAGGTTGCATAGGAGGGACATCCATATTTAAAAATGTAAAAAAGCACAAGAGCGTCCGCTGGTAATGCAAGTAAAAATGGCAATCCACGAAGCAGAGTGGAGAAAATAGAATGAAAGAAAGCAGGGATGACTCCAAAGATTTTCTCAAATGAAGTCACAAGTCCACTGGTAACAACTTTAAAAAAGTGCGCCAGGGCCTTTGTGGAGGATGCGTTAAAGATAGTCCGAACCATCTTGCTCAAATTGAAAGGCAAATCTGAATTGAAAAGGGTCTGCACCTCTGTACGGGTGTTCGCTATGTGAAGCACGAAAGTTTCACGGGCCGAACTCAAGGCCACCTCTCTCTGAGACAAAAGAGCTCTTATTCTTGCCATGCCGTTGAAATCTGCTCCCAAGGTTGGTATTTGTGGCCAGATTGAAAACTCCCTATGTTCATGTGTGGGAGGAAATAGAACATTTCTGCAGCCAATAACCCGTTCACTTACTGTTACGATAAAAGGAATACTTTTAATTAACCCAGAACAATCTTCATTATTGAGCATCAAATAACTACCATTTTCCAACAACTTGAACGTGGGGATGATAGCAGGAACTGGCGTGCCTTGCAACACGCATGCCATATTTGGTCGGTGTTTGTTGCATGAACCGTGTAACTGTATGTGCCTACACATTAGTGAATGATCTGGCGTCTCAGTGCATTCCTCTCCATTCAGATAAACTTCTTGATCATCTTTGAAACATCTGTATGTGTATGGAAGCGACCAGACCTCATGAAGAAAAGCACTACCTAAAGGTTCATAACGACCTATTGGTATATATTTCATACAATTTGAAAACTTATATAAAGCAAAAGGCAGCGTTATTAAACCGTGGATAAGGCACGTTGTCAAAAAACCCGCAATCCTCTGCTGATGATGTCACTGAGCATGTCATGAATGATGTAATATGTGACATCATCAGCAGTGGATTACGGGTAATAGTATCTCTAGTTTACTCCCTGTCTTTCTTTTAACATAAGTCTCTGTTTCCTTCCCTTATACTTACTGTTTTTGGTTCGCTTCCGGTTCGCGTACCGGCGAGCGAACTGGGAAGCGAACTAAGAGAAATAGAGGTTGGCACAGTTCCAAATATTGTACCAATTTTTTAATAACGGGGAGGTAGTTCTGAAAAGAACTTTTTTTTATTGTTTTTGTTGTTTTATATTTTTTTTATTATTTTTCGGAACATTTTTTTACTCTTTTTGAATTTTTCTGAACAGTTTTATATTTTTTGGGGTTTTTCTTGGAGGGGGCAATGAAAACGATTCATTGTAAAGGGCTCAACAGGAGCAACAAAACAAAAAAAAAGTATTTATTATTTTGGGCGTTTCGTACAAACTTGCATATGATAGTCAATAGCTCTGTTGATCAGAGTGATGCTTCTTTCTCCGTAGCAAATGAATCCATCGCAAAATACGCAGATGTGTTTTACTTCACCAAATCTCATTTGTATATTTGGCACCATCTCCCTGCCCTCTGGTCCCGTTACTTCCGGTACAACAGATCTTCTGGCCATAATAGGGAGATTATCTAGGTCGTTCCGAAACTGTGCAGCACTGTAGTTGTTAGGATGCCACCTAGTCATATGGCGATGCATTGTGTAGTTTCCGAAACTGTATTTTTTCTCGGTTCCTCTGGACAGTCTATCTTGACATATAAGGCAAGTTACGTATCTTGCATTTACTTTTTTCTGACCTTTGGGAATTTTAAAAAATTGCCAAATGAAGTTTTCTTTCCGGTGAGACGTCCTGGGTTCCTCAGGCAAAAACTGCCTCTCTTCCTGCTCTTCCTCGTCTTCCTCTTCTTCCTCTTCTTGCTGAATTATAACTTGAGCAGGTGGTCCACTCTTCCTTGGATGTGGTGAAGGTGGTGGGGAAGCACCAGCTGAAGCTACTAAAGAAGCCATTGCTCAGTGATCACAAAGGGTCTTTCTCTCACAATGATGAAAGTCAGAGTGAGGAAAGAAGGAGGGATTTTCATCATTTGGGAAAAACAAGAGTTCTCAACCAATGAAAAGTGTTCATTTTAGATTATATGACCTAGTCTTACATCATTAGGAAACCAAAAGTGAAATGAACCAATGAAAAGTGTTATTACCAAGTCACATGACCTGCTGTGTTTACGTTAAGCGCTTTGCAGGGCCTCCCGGTTTGCTTCCAGAAACCTGCGCTTTGCGACTCGCTTCGCGTACCAGTTCGCTAACGTAGCACGTCATATGACGTATCACGCGACAACGTGAAACGTCATGCGGACGGGAGGCGTCACGATGTTGTTTTCTAACGCGGCACTTGCGGTAAAGAAACGTTTACCGGCTCGCGGTCTATTTCGCGGCATCAAGGTCAGCTAACGGGAAGGTTCCCGATTCGCGAAGCGGGAACGAAGAAAAAAAAATATTTTAAAAAAAAATTCTTCATAAACATATAAAATATATTTTTGGATTTAAAGAAGAATACATTTTACAGCTACAGATATTAGCTGTTAAAAAACCAATGAAATTCACTGAAAAAACCATAGGTTATAGACCATATATAGTTAGGAATTAGCATTTACAAAACCTTGAAAATTCACTGAAAAAACCATAGGTTATAGACCATATATAGTTAGGAATTAGCATTTAAAAAACCTTATTTTACTCACACAAAACCATTGAAATTCCATATATAGTTAGTTGCACTAACTATATATCGCGCACCCGCAATCCACTGCTGATCATGTCACATATTACATCATTCATGACATGGTCAGTGACATCACTGATGACATCACTGATGACATCTCAAATGACATCACTGATGAGATCACTGATGACATCTCATTTGACATCAATGACCACATCACTGATGATATCATTCATGTGACAATACAATGCATCTCCTCACATTTTAATATAACCTCTGTTTCACCCAGTGTTAAATACAGAGTATAATTTTTGAAACCATTGACACACCAATACTAGTTACTACATACGTACTCACTGATTCTTACGTCTACACACACATTCACTCATTCACCCATACAATCATTCATACATACAATCACTCATCTTTACAACACTATCATATGCACTCATACACCTATACAGACACTCACACTCTGCCACTCATCCATGGAGTTACTCACACACCTAGTCAGTCCTGTAAAGAATCAATCACACTTCCATTTTCTTGTCTATACAGTTAAACATAGAGCACCTTACATTTTCAAACATATACTAACACATACTTACTTTCTTATACAATCATTGATACAAGTACACATTGATCTGCACAGAGTCACACACCTCCCAGCCAGCCACACACACACTCAGTCTCCCATACAAATACTTGGACAATCAATCAATAACCCATATAGTTAATCATATAGCTACTGATCAACACATGCAGCAGTTTACAGAACAACAGACATAATGATGCACAAATTAAGACAGTTTAGTCACTAACCCATGCACTCAGTGAGACACATTTAATCACTCACTCATACATTCAGTCATGCACCTACTAAATCCTTCGTCCAGACACTTATACATCTACTCATTCTTCAATATGTAAAACATATTTAAACTTTACAGAAACACACAGTCACTGGATGATGTCATCAGTGATCTCATCAGTGATGTCATTTGAGATGTCATCAGTGATGTCATCAGTGATGTCACTGACCATGTCATGAATGATGTAATATGTGACATGATCAGCAGTGGATTGCGGGTGCGCGATATATAGTTAGTGCAACTAACTATATATGGAATTTCAATGGTTTTGTGTGAGTAAAATAAGGTTTTTTAAATGCTAATTCCTAACTATATATGGTCTATAACCTATGGTTTTTTCAGTGAATATATATATAGATAGATAGATAGATAGATAGATAGATAGATAGATAGATAGATAGATAGATAGATATAGATATATATATTAAACTCTTTTGATGATCCAATGTTTGTGGCACACTATATTTAGTCCTCAATATTTAGGTACTATACCAATAGGGGAGACAAGAGATTTAGTTGGGAGAGAATAGACACATAGGGATACACCAAAGAGACACTAACGTACGCAGTAAACTGGTTAGATCCACATGTACAATAAAGGACCCATTGAATGGGACCCAAGAAAACGCAGCATAGGCGACAAGGCATACATTGATACAACCTCCCATTTATAAAGTTCAGCCAAAAAGGAGCTGTCAATCTGAGTATTGCCAGCACTCACATCGATTGTTTTACCTAAAAAAATGATGGGGCAAGGTACCCTATCATGCACCTAAGAGGTTGATTCATTTATATTGGAGGGAAAACATCATAGCTGCACTGAATTCTCCACAAAGACTATCAAATCAGCATCACCTCCAGCTCAAAACATCTTTTGAATGGTTCCAATTAATGTCACTGTATTCCTTGCATTGTTTTAGTTATCTTTCTTTTTTTTACCTTAATGTTTTCATTGGACAGCTGGTATTTTTCTTTGTATTTCATTAGCACACCCTCAGTACACCCATATTATGGGTTTCATCACAAGGGTTTCATCCTGCCCTGCTCTTCCTGATTTGGTCTACCTTTGCTCATCAGGTGATCAATGAAGGATGGAAACAAATAGGAGCTTAGAGGGTAAAGCTAGTCATAGGTCGCCCTCCATTCACAATGCACCTCGTACAAAAAAGACCTAGATCTTGTAGGCACTTATGAATTCATACTTTTTGGGTATACCGTATGTTGCATACTTATTACAAAACTTACTTCCCATCCATTAGTTATCAGGGTAGTCAGTATATCCTGGTAATGTGCCTCCTTTAACAATCGCCCATTCCCTAAGAGTAAAAAGTAAAAACCCAGTTGCGAGACAACAAAAACACACACACCTTAGTGTCTAACTGTAACACAAGAAAAACGAAAAAAGTGTGTGAGAGCGAGATGGCACCTCACGGGCGCACCACCAAAAGGAACCTGGCAGGTACTCACCAGGATTGCCCTGTTCTCATCATTGGCACCATCAAGCTCAGAAAAAGAAAATGTGTCCAAGAAACACAAAAAGAAAGTATTTTGTGAAGATATGCAGTGAAAGAAGACCACAAGACAACCAATAAAGTGTCAAAACACATGTAAAACACACGACAACACAGATATGCAATTTTATTCTGTCTCTTGTGTTGGGTGTGGAATCTAAAAAAGTAAGTGTGGTTACTAACTATCCAACCAACACCACTTTACTTGCCGACATGTTTCATTGCCATCGAAATTTTTGGCAATTTCTTCAGGGCGTCATACATATTAAAGCTACCGCATAAGGACAAACTAGTCTTCGCAACTGAAAAACAAAAAATGAATATAAAAACACCTTTGTAACAGCCTGCCAAATGAACGTCCACTGCCTCAAACCAAAAGCATATAACTCAAACTTAATTACCATCACTCGGCCATCTGCCCTCGTACCAGCCGGGAGGAAAATGACCTCATGGAACTGCAACCCCGAATGTGGGTCGTTGATCCTTCCCCTTCAAATTGCTGTGAGGGAAAAGATACAATGTACGTGCTTGACTCTTATGTTTCTGTCTCCTTGTGAAAAACGAGTAATCGACCTCATGCTATCCCCAATCATTTCAATGTTCTCTCAGCCAACAAATCTCTACCTGTCTTTATCAGTCTCTTTCAGTGACATGCCACCCAAATACCATTAAAAACCACCCAGGTTTGAGCTCCTTACTAAAATGGTGGAAGGTATCTAGTGTAAACTCGACAATCGTTTTATTCCAAATGAATGCTTGTTGTATTTATATTGGTAGAATGGCGCATTGTTATGAAGTAAATGCAGCCAACAATTTGGACTATACCGAACCTCTATATAATCGATATCCCTGTCAGTCTAGAGACAGAGGAATATCGAACCTATTCTCAAGTTTACTTTTTGCATTTTAGATTAGTGAAAAAACGTCATTATCTCCCCTCATTGTAGTATATTGTCACCTAACTCGGTCGAAATGACTCGGACAATATTAAAGCGTGCCCAGCCATCAACTCGAAGTTATAAACCGGCCCGGAGCCCTTACTCCTTACCGCTATGGTGGAAGGTGACTGGCGTCAGATCAGCCCATACCTATCTCGAACAGATCCCTGTTCTATAAACATTAGTTTGATGGCGTGTTCTCGCGATATGACGCGGCCGCCATTTTGGATCGGGCAGGGTTCCTTCACAGTCAATGATGTTACCCATTGCGGAATGAAGTCTCGCGGGATCTCGATGTAAAAACTTTTTAAGTCAAAAACGTTCAACCTTTATCAATCATTACAGCATGGGCCAATGATTTACTAATGTATTTCTGATGATATCGCATAAAGAGGTTTTTTATATATATCATATCCCACAAAAAGACAGATGTCAACTTACATCAATTTTTCGTAAAATAGTCCAAAAACCCACTAAAGGCATCCTCTCTTTTTGATGTATCTCTACATCCCATCACTGCATATGAGGCATTTCATAGTAACTATAGTATCCGGCAGCTTCGTGGATGCGAAGAAGAGAGCACTGAATACCCCCAGAAGTGCCTTACTGGAGGTCAATCAAAAAGAAAAAATAGAATGTCTTCCTGTAGTTTTGACGTTCGATCCCTTAGCTACTAAAATAAGGCAGTTGATACGCAAGCACTGGGCCATCCTGTCTAATAAAGACTTCAAAATGCCCCCTCCCAGATTCGCCTTCAGACGGTCCAGTAACTTGAAGGACAAATTGGTGCATACACGCACACATATCCCTAAAGATACCAGCAGGACACGGCCCATAGGTCATCATCCGTGTGGCACGTGTTCTGTTTGCCCTCTTACCTCTAAGGTCACCAGCGTCACTTTGAAATCAGGCAAGGAATGACATTTGAGACAGTTCAGTAACTGTAATACCACCAATGTGGTATACAGGCTGGACTGTGAGTGTGGACTACATTGTATAGGCCTTACCACACGTAAAATAAAAACCTGCATTCAGGAGCATCTGAGCACCATAAAATCTGGTAAACTAACTACAAAATTGGGGCAACACTGCCACAGTAATAAACATTCATTTAAATGGCTAGTGTTAGAAAAGGTGACAGGAGATGCACGCACAGTGGAGCGATTCCTAATTACAAGAGAGGCCAAATGGATCTTTCAAGAAAAGAGTAAAAAATTTGGGTTGAATGATTTACTGGAATGGAATAAATTACATTGAATCAGACAGAATGATAGTTCTTTGGCATTTGAATGGGTACTCACTCGCAATCCCTCACTTTACATGTAATCCGGTTTTATTAATATTTTTATTAATATCTCTATTAGTAATGGTTTCCACCTATGCCCATGATAGTGATGGCATTTGTGCATTGGTTCTTGCAATGTATACCTGCCGCCGCAACCACGTGGAATTCAGTGACTAGCTGTTGGATTCCGTCCACTCAGCCCACACACTGCAGGAACAAAGTATGAACCAATCCACTTCCCCTGCCCATATGCCACCCACAAGATATTAACTATGAGTGTGCCGATGGACCCGGAAAAAGGGTGGAATATGAGGAGACACCAAGCCTTCCACCCTTGTTAGAACGAAGAGTTCACTGCTCCCTCCTCCACGCTTCTGCACCTGAACAAACAAAAGGAATACACTTCACACTTCATGTACCTTTCCAAATACCCCAAAACCAGTGACCATGTCCTGCCAAAACATTCACGTTTTGCTTACCAGTTGAGATGCAGGCTTTGTTTCGTGGAGACTTCGGACAGCAGACGATTCTGATCCAAGATAACGTCTCTTGGATTCAGGAATATACTAATGCAAATAAGGTGTGCCTCGTGTCATTAGGGCATTAGGGGAAAAACATGCCTCAATACCGGCATGGACAAAAAAACCCTATCCGTTTTCGTTCATTAATTAAAAGGAAGGGGACAGGAAGAGTCGCGTTAGGAAAGCCGGCTATTCCAGCACTCGGATCCAAAACCAAGTCGCGGAATGACCGAAAACGTCATATCCGCGTATAACGACATGGAGCGGTGCAAAAAGCAAACGCGAAAAACGAAACCAGTTGTTTCGATCGATACCGCGTTTACTCTGCACCACTCTGCTTCGAGGAAATGTTTAAAGGCTTTACAATGGGGGGGAAACAGGAGCCCCTATAAACCCCCAAGTACAACAAATAACGGGGACTGGAAAACACCGGAAGGGAAATAGGCAAAGGGAAACTAACTGACTACACCAGGTAAACAGGGAATTGGGAAGGGATTCAGGAGCCAAAGGCAAGAACTCCAAAGGGGTTCCGAAAGTCCTCACGAGCCCGTGAGGAAAACGAGAACAAATCCAGGAAACACAGGAACCAGGAACCAGCAACCAGGAACCCACACAATAGCAATAACAAGCAAGAAAAGAAAGGTAGGACTGACCTATATTCCTGTCCTGGTAGGTCATGTGATGACAGTCCATGATCACTGAAAGGGGACTAGACCCATTTCCTAACACTAGCCCCTTCCACAAAGCTGCCGGATACTATAGTTACTATGAAATGCCGCATATGCAGTGATGGGATGTAGAGCTACATCAAAAAGAGAGGATGCCTTTAGTGGGTTTTTGGACTATTTTACGAAAAATTGATGTAAGTTGACATCTGTCTTTTTGTGGGATATGCTATATATAAAACATCTCTTTATGCGATATCATCAGAAATACATTAGTAAATCATTGGCCCATGCTGTAATGATTGATAAAGGTTGAAAGTTTTACATCGAGATCCCGCGAGACTTCATTCCGCAATGGGTAACATCATTGACTGTCAAGGAACCCTGTCCGATCCAAAATGGCGGCCGTGTCATATCGCGAGAACACGCCATCAAACTAATGTTTATAGAACAGGGATCTGTTCGAGATAGGTATGGGCTGATCTGACGCCAGTCACCTTCCACCATAGCGGTAAGGAGTAAGGGCTCCGGCCGGTTTATAACTTCGAGTTGATGGCTGGGCACGCTTTAATATTGTCCGAGTCATTTCGACCGAGTTAGGTGACAATATACTACAATGAGGGGAGATAATGAAGTTTTTTCACTAATCTAAAATGCAAAAAGTAAACTTGAGAATAGGTCCGATATTCCTCTGTCTCTAGACTGACAGGGATATCGATTATATAGAGGTTCGGTATAGTCCAAATTGTTGGCTGCATTTACTTCATAACAATGCGCCATTCTACCAATATAAATACAACAAGCATTCATTTGGAATAAAACGATTGTCGAGTTTACACTAGATACCTTCCACCATTTTAGTAAGGAGCTCAAACCTGGGTGGTTTTTAATGGTATTTGGGTGGCATGTCACTGAAAGAGACTGATAAAGACAGGTAGAGATTTGTTGGCTGAGAGAACATTGAAATGATTGGGGATAGCATGAGGTCGATTACTTGTTTTTCACAAGGAGACAGAAACATACGAGTCAAGCACGTACATTGTATCTTTTCCCTCACAGCAATTTGAAGGGGAAGGATCAACGACCCACATTCAGGGTTGCAGTTCCATGAGGTCATTATCCTCCCGGCTGGTACGAGGGCAGATGGCCGAGTGAGGGTAATTAAGTTTGAGTTATATGCTTTTGGGTTGAGGCAGTGGACGTTCATTTGGCAGACTGTTACAAAGGTGTTTTTATATTCATTTTTTGTTTTTCAGTTGCGAAGACTAGTTTGTCCTTATGCAGTGGCTTTAATATGTATGACGCCCTGAAGAAATTGCCAAAAATTTCGATGGCAATGAAACATGTCGGCAAGTAAAGTGGTGTTGGTTGGATAGTTAGTAACCACACTTGCTTTTTTAGATTCCACACCCAACACAAGAGACAGAATACAATTGCATATCTGTGTTGTCGTGTGTTTTACATGTTGTTTGACACTTTATTGGTTGTCTTGTGGTCTTCTTTCACTGCATATCTTCACAAAATACTTTCTTTTTGTGTTTCTTGGACACATTTTCTTTTTCTGAGCTTGATGGTGCCAATGATGAGAACAGGGCAATCCTGGTGAGTACCTGCCAGGTTCCGGTTGGTGGTGCGCCCGTGAGGTGCCATCTCGCTCTCACACACTTTTTTCGTTTTTCTTGTGTTACAGTTAGACACTAAGGTGTGTGTGTTTTTGTTGTCTCGCAACTGGGTTTTTACTTTTTACTCTTAGGGAATGGGAGATTGTTAAAGGAGGCACATTACAAGGATATACTGACTACCCTGATAACTAATGGATGGGGAGTAAGTTTTGTAATAAGTATGCAGCATACGGTATACCCAAAAAGGATGAATTCATAAGTGCCTACAAGGTCTAGGTCTTTTTTGTACGAGAATCAATGAAGGATACCAGAAGTTGCCATTTCATTTGTTGTCCTCATTTCTCTATGCCATTTCTTCTTATGATCATAGCTTTACCCAATACCTCTATGTCTTATCTCTTTTGCACCACTGCCAGGACTCAATCCTCTTTCTCCACCTTTCTACCTAGCCTAATCCTGTCCTTCTAACCACCTAAGTTATATTCTCCTGCCAAATATACCTCCCACTTTTCCATCATACTCCCATGTCTGATTGCCGCCTCTATGGGCCCACTACTTTTGTCTTTCCCCAACCGCCCATGTACCCCAATTGTCTAATTCTTCTTATTATACACAAAGAAGGTGTAACAGGAGTATTTATATGACCATTTGTGTATCACTCTTAAAAACACAATCCAATGCACAAAAAGATGCACAGGGTCTGGGGAACTGATCATGTTAGATTCGTCCTACGTTAGCTGTCCCTATAATTGTGGCAGATTCCTATGTTTAGGACGAATTTAACAAACAGCCGAGGACTCCATATTTTTATGTCCTCCCTAAAATTCATAAGCCATCCAGACCTCCACCCGGAAGACCTATTGCGTCTGGGATGGGATGGGCTCGCAATTCTGCAATTTTTATTTGAAACCATTTGTGCAGCAGTTACCGGTGTATCTCAGGGACACCCTCGATATCCTACAGCATCTGAAGGATTTACCTTTTGATCCAGATTCTGAGTTTCTCTTAGGCCTCGACATCGAGGCTTTATACACTAACATCCCGCAAAGGGAAGACATCTTATTTACCACAGACTGGCCCTATTTAGCACCCAGGGTGGTCATTTTACATCTGTCAGAAATAGCCCTGACAAGAAATTATTTGGAGTATGACTGAACACTGTATTTACAAACCCATGGAACATCAATGGGCAGTGTTTTCGCCCCGAGCTTGGCAGGGCTTTATGTAGGAGCTTTTGAGAAATCTATGATGTATGACATCTCCTGTCCCTGGTCTTCCCATATTAGGCTATGGCGTCGTTATATAGACAATGTCCTAGTCATTTGGAAGGGTGACGAGGCCTCCATTCATGATTTCTTGGAGTGGCTGAATACCAGGAACCCACTTCTTTACTTCACCTCCACTGTCACGAAAACTGAATTACCTTTTTTAGACCTTCTGATTGTACCTGGAGGAGGGATGCTCAATACCAGGGTATATCACAAACCTACTGACAAGAATTCTCTGTTAGCCTTTGATAGTTTTCATCCAAAATCTCTCCGTGAAAATGTACAGGTAGGACAATTCTTCCGGATTCGTCGGAATTGTTCTGAACAGACTGATTTCACGGAGGAGGCCACGGTTCTAACAGAGAAACTTACTAAGAGGGGGTACCCTAAGAAGGTTATCAAAAAAGCTTGGAAAAGGGCTACCAACACCAACCGGGAAGTACTATTGACTAAGACAACCAAACCTGAATCCAACAAACCGGTGTTTGTATCTACCTTTAATACAGCCTCCCAACAGATCAAACGGCTGATTCAAAAAATTTGGAGGATTTTAAATTCTAGTGGTTTGAACGTGGAAAAATCCCTCTTTTCATTCAGACGAAGTCAAAACTTGAAGGACCTTCTGGTCCATACTAGACCAAGGACCACCAGAGGGGGCGGAGGTACAACATCTAGCACCCTACCGCCAGTGAGTGGTCACACATGGTGTGGGACATGTAGTGTATGCCACCTCACCACTAACAGGAAGTATATTGACATCAGTCTAAACTTTCCCTGGGAACAAACTGGCACATGCATCAATATTGCATTTTGCGATTACTTAATTGCGAAAAATAAGGAATCGCAATTAAGGAATTGCAAAATGCAATGCATCAAGAAATTGGTAAAAAAATAGCGATTTCTTAAAATTCCTTAATTGCGATTCTCTAAATGAGAATCGCAATTAAGGAATACCTCCCCATCCATTCCTATGGGCCTAGAGGCCCATAGGAATGAATGGAAAGACATTCTTAATTTGCAATTCACCATTAGAAATTCGCAAATTAAGAATGCAATTTCAAGGGTGCTGGGGTGTCAAAAGGACACCCTGTTGCACCCCTGAAATCTGCTTAGAAGTTAATTTTGCACACTCACATGCCCCAAGGGCATGTGTGTGTGTAAAATGGAACTTTGAAAAATGCACTTTAGTGCATTTTTCAAAGTTTTCTTAAATTACCATGAAGGTCAACATCATGGTAATTTGCTCCTCTTATTTGCGAATTGGCAAATTTTGAAAGTTTGATGCATTGCATTTAAGGAATCTTAAATTCAATGGCAATTTAAGAAATAGCAATTTTGCGATTTCTTAAATTGCGAAAATAACAAAAATGATAATGCATCTCAAAAACGGGAATTGCATTCGCAAACGGCCGAATTTTGCGATTCGCACCATTTGCGAATGCAATTTCCTTTGATGCATGTGCCCGAAAGATCCCACATGAACTGCAACTCTGAGAGGGTCATTGATTTGATCGCGTGTCCCTGTAGGAAACAATATGTGGGGATGACGAGTAGAAAAGTCAAAACCCGGATTATGGAGCACCGCAGTACTGTTAGATGTGGCAGATCTAACACAAGATTGACTGCACACTTCCTGGAGGCGGGACATACGACAGAGGATCTTACATGGACCGTGATTGAGAGACCACTGCTGGTGGGGATAGAAACAGAACACTTTTTGTACGTGAGCAAAAATGGGTGTATCGCCTTAAGAGTCACATTCAGGGGCTTAATGATGAGATCCCGTGGCACTCAATTAACAGATGAGGCTCCCATGTGGGCATCTACGCTGTGACATTGCATTAAGTAATGTGGCCGGGCAGATGTTTGCTGTATGAGGTGAGGATTTCGTGTTTACACCTCTGTGTGGGTTAACAACAGTTGTGGCCCTAATTAGTGTGGTCTGTGAGCTCATCCCTTCCCCTGGGGTTCTGTGTGTGTGTGTGTGTGTATGTGACTACAGGCCCCGGTATGGTCATATGTTCAATTTAAAAATGAACTGATGTTTCTTTATTTAGATTTTATCTATAGTCTGGACCTTGACTCAGGGTATAGATACCTTCCATCGATCTTCCCCTTCTGTTCCCTAATGTGGTTTGATTGGGTTTTGCCCTTTACATGATCAAATGTCTAGTGGGGTATGGAGGTAGGCTGACATTTTGAGAAGCCCTCTCATTTGTTCACCCTACGTGGGTTTGTGCCTTCGGCTAAAGGAATGCTGTGATTTGGTTTTGGACAATCAGGGCGGAGCTTTGGTGACATCATAGGACGTGGTCTGTCACGTGGGTAACGTTTTTGATCCTTCAGGCTCACTAAGTTTCCCTCGTTCCATCACCTGTATGAATTGATAAATCGCCACACATTTAATATGGCCTGATTATGCATGGCAATTTTTAAATACCTGATTCAGTGACCGTCATGGTTCAGACGACTTTTGCGTCTCTTTGCCCTCGCGATCCTGGGGCGTGCCTCCCTGTGACATCATACGTTGTATGCGGTCATGTGGGGGACACGCTGCCGTATGATTGGCCCGGAGACCAGGAAGTGGAGTATTTCATGTGAACATTGGCCGGCCGCGGTTGAACTTGACGGCAGGACTGCGGCCGGCCGATTAGGCTTGAATCTCAGGATCGCAGGATCTTTGTTCTCGGGTGCAGGGGGCTAATTCTGCTATACTGGTTTTCTCTCTGTAATCGATAACAGAGGAATAACTTTGGAGCATGGTCCGACGTATTCGGGCTACATTAATGATGGGTGGATCTTGGTGTCCTCCCTGCATTCTTTTTCGACCTCCTAGGCTGTGTCCTCGGAGATTCACCCAGCCCGCTGCCATTGCAAGCCCGTGATTACAATAGACTCGGTGAGTGTAGCGGTCGGCTGCTAAATTCTTGTGTGCTATGAGGTTAAAAACGTTACCTCTAAGTTGCTGTTTTATGTGCAGAGGTCGTTTGTCGAAATCACTGGGGGGATGTTTTTTAATCTGTTTGGGAGCAATGCCGATACTTGGATACTGAATAGATTAATTCAGTAGTATCCAATGATGCTGCATGGCCTATTTTGGCTGTAATATGGGGTAGTGTACTACAAGGTTTAAAGAGTATCCTAAGGTAATGGAATGAGAACTCATTGTCTCATAAACATGGATCTCAGCAATAACCTCTGTTGTATGTTCTTTATCTTTACAGTATATGTGTCCCGTGTTAAAGGGGAATACCTCCACAAAGCAGGAATTCTGCATTTATTTACTCTGGATACTACCCTAAATAAGGTAACAAGGTGGACTGGGCCGGTTAAGGAGTCCTGAAGAAGACCGGCGTGACCCTTGAATGTGGGCACAGGGTAATTCGGTCGAAACATGTTGACTTTAGCAGTCTTGGGGGGGGCCGATGTGAGTCCTTAATTCTCACAGATATACCCACCCCTTTCTATTTTTAATCCTGTCCGTGGGGCTCCGGAATAAAATAATGTACAGAGTACCCATGAGGCAGTTTTAACATCACTTCCACTGCACTTGTCCTTATCACGTTTTCCAGTCAGGGTTGGTAACACTTTATACTCACCTTCTGTATATAAACGGTTTCTGTTTGTCTGTGTTGTTTTATGTTACCCCCTCCCTATGATCCACCCTGTGCGTGGCTACGCTAGGGTGTTTTGTAAGCAGATCCGATGATGAAGCATGTCACACACAATCTTGTATGTGAGTGAGGGCAACTTTTACAAACACTGTGTGTGTCCCTACATGCTTTGTCTAGGTCCTTTTACCTATCTACCCCTCTTAGTGTGTTAAGGTTATTATTGGAGGGTTGGGGTAGTGGAGTAGAATACCCTCTCCCCCTTATTTTTGTGTGAGATAGGACGAGAACCCTCACCTACTTTTAGGTAGCATGCTACATCATAGTGGATTGCAGAGTGTTCCTGACAAAATGTGACAATCACAGTTTCCCTGCTGTAGTCCTAGAGGGTTTTTTGTAAATTCCAAGTGACTCGAATGCATGCTCAAATATTTTTAAGAAGTGCATTTTTTAAATTTAAACTTTTTTTTTCTCTGTGAGCAAAACATTTTACCCCGTGGAGAAACTTCTTTCCTTACACCTCCACCAATGTTAGTGGGGTTTCTTCCTCATTCCCACCATGGATACACAATTATTCCTGCTACTGACTAAAGCAAATCTCTGAAGGATTCCAGGATGTGAATATGTCTGGCAAAGAGGTGAAAATCCACACAGGACATTTGTAGTGTTTAAATACTTTCAAAGGCGTCCCCTTTGATTGCTCTGGCGAGGTATTATCCCATACTGGTGCGAGAATTGCTTTGTGAATGTAAATTCACATTCTGTAAATATATAATGTGAATTTATACAAGCTATTTGCACACCAGAGTTAACTAAGGCGTGCAGGTCACTTTATGAATCGCCCCTATGTGTTAAGCACAGTATATATTCACAATGATCTGATGCTATGCAGAAAGTTGTATACATTTCAGCGCATTCCTATGTCTTGCTCATTTTGTACAGTGATTGCATAACAACAAACCTGTTAGTCATTTGACCCAAATGATCTTCAAAGTGCTTGCAAATGTCTGGGTGCTCGATAAATTCACGAACTTGTGGGGACAAGTCTGCTGGTTTCTCATCTTTCTCCGTCTTTAGTATGCATTCCAGGCGCTCAGTCAAGTCTCTCTCACAGCATTCTTTGAGCTTGCTAGAAATGTTGTCCTGATTCACACATATTCTGGAAACAACCTCCGCCTGTTAGAGACAAGAGCAAGGGCACTTAATTTGTGCTGCATTTTGACTAGAAATCTCTATTGCTTTCTAATGTTAAGGAAAACAACCACGGAAGGGCCGATAAAGTACCATTGTATGTATAATATTTTTGATGAAATTTAAACGATTTGTACGTGGAATTTTGAAAAGTTTCATCTTAGCCGTTGCCACCAGCATGTTGCTTGTGGTCATGACAATCGTTCTCATGAATATGTGACTTTATCACATTAAAGATGTGGTAAATGCATGTCACCCAGGCAAATTTACCACTGAAAGAGCGAATTTGATTTGGAAACAAAAATGTCTTTTAATAATAATGTGTAAAAGCTTACGTTTAAATGGTACATATACTAAACACAAACATTTGTAGTAGGTCATCATACTTAAATGTTATAGGCCTAAAGGTGAAGTAAATATTAGAATAGAATAGAAGTAACTAAGTTAGACTAGTTATAGATTAACTGGAAATAACACACTAACATTCAAAGCCCTGTTTTCTCATTTAAATTATTGTTTGCACAAGATGTTTTTGTACTTGTTTTGCATTGGGAAATTGTTAGGTTCTCACCGGGAGGAGAGGCAGCAACAGGAAGAATGAATCATGAAAAGATCACTCTGGACCACAGAATGCGAACAGTGAAACCTTTCATGGTCTAATGCCTAAAGAGTGTGAGAAAATGGAGTTTCCCTATTTCCTGGGGTTTACTGAAACCCAACTGGAGGATGCAGGTGACAAAAGAAAGTAATGTTGTAACATAGAATATTGCATGTTTATATTAGTGTGTGTTCCTAGATTAGTAGCCGGTTTCCTTCCCCAAATCTCTGACAGGACACATCTTAGAGTTCCTAATACTTTCTACATGAGAGGTGTCGTCTCCTATCATCATTTATTGTCTGCTGATTTATATTTGAAAATAATTTCCAGCTTGATATGCAGAGGGTTTATGCTTAGGCATTGATTCTCTCATCAAAAATCTTTATTGAGCAGCTGAACGGACACATTACGCAATATTTTTATTTTTCCAAACAATTCAGATTATGGAACTTCCTTTATGGAACACGATGGCTGTATTATTACAATTTGTACTGTTATCTTGACTAATATATTATTTTATATTATATTGAAATATCAGTTATTGGAATATGTTCATGATTAATGCTAATACATAAAAAACGAATTCCTATTGAATAAAATGATTAAATGCTAAAAGAGTTAAGAATAAAACTCTTTAGCTCACTCAAAAATCTCTTTATTGACTGCTCAAAAAACGATTAATGACTCAAGATATAACTGAATTGAAGTAGATGTTTGCTCCTTTTAATTTCTCCTTGTAGACGAACAAAGGTCAATAAGACCAGTGGCAGGGATTGTTTGATGATTACATCCCAAGATTAAGATACAGAAAACCCAGCTCTCTCAAGCGGTAGCGAGAGGACAGTTTAAGTCAAAGGAGAAAAGGGGCTGAAATAATTGGCCAAGTTTAGAATTGCCCATGTCTTTAAGTCCAAAGCTCAAACTTGAAAATTGAAGGAGTTCACAGTTTCGAAGGTGGTTACAGTGGTAGTGATGTCAATACCAATAGGGTTATGCATCGTAATTGTGTAATTGAGAGTTTGTCATTGTGTTGAAGATATATGTTTTGTGTTTTTGTAAAATCAATAGCATAGCTGTGTTTATGCTTAGCTGTTGAAGTTATCAGACTCAAAGGAGTCCAAGATCCAAGGATAGAAATTGTTAAGTAATAATACATTGTGTTATTATTTGTCTACAAAGATTCGTGGTGCAGATTTGTGAAATACAGTCCACTGTACAATTGAGATATGTACTATATTAAATTGTTGTGAGGGTACTAGTATTGATAGGTGTTATTCAAACCTATTGTGCAAAGGGCAAACTTTATCAGTCAGGGTGATTTCCCGCTGGTTGAGATTTCATTCATATGTAGGTGAGTGTAAGGAAGTTCGAAAGTGTTAAAAACGTATTTCCAAATGTTATTTGTATGAAGGAATTACTTTGCATTCTTTAGTGGAACAGGCAAAAGTTATTTGTTTATTGTGCTTGCCTAGTTTTGTAGAATTTGTGCCTGAGAGATTTGTAAAGGAGGGTTTACTGCTGCAATGAGTGAAGAATTACATCAGAGTGTGCCGCACTGGGTTAGGTCAGTTGGTGGGAAGTGCTACGCTGAGATTGGTTGGCATGTCATCAAGCACTAAGCTGCGATAGGTTTGTGAAAAGAGGACTGTGACAGGATGGGAGGAAGAGATTGTTGTATACGGAATTGTAAACTGAACAAAATATTACATTTTTCTGAATTTTAATAATGTTCATTTAATTTCTGGCAATCAAGAAATGTTTTTAAGTTTATAGAGATTTGATGAGAGGAGATGTACGGGTCACAGTTTGGGAGGGTGAAGAGGCTCCACCGGAACATGCACCAGCTCATTATATGACAAACATTGTAGAGCTTCACACATGTTTGTGGCTTCATCAATGGTACAAGATCACTGAAAATGAAGGACCATTCAGATTTCCACAATATGGTACTTTTGATTTAAAGATTATTGAAATCATAAGAGAAAAATAATATGAAATGAAGCCACCTCCTCGACCCATGTAATATGAAGTATTAAATGCTTGAGAGAAAGCAACCCATGCAAAAGAGAAAGAAAGGTATCAGAATAGAGCAAAGAAAGCAGTGCGAAATTACTCAGATGCTCAATGGGATGAAAGACAGCAGAGTTGGAGGAAATGCATAGTTGAGGGAGTTAGAATATACCCAGCAATAGCAACAGTAAAGACTAAAAAGAACTGAAAACTAGGAACTGATGATAGCGAAGTTGCAAGAAAAACAGACACTGGTAGTGATTCAGGGGATGCCTTTTTAGCTACTTTGTGGATAAACCCTGGTAAAATGTGAATCAAGTGTTGAGAGCAAATTCAAATCAGAACTCGTTCCAACAGTTTCCCATGTTGGAGAATGAGAGTTTAGATTCTGTTCGTTCCCGATGATGTTGCCTGAGGGGTGAGGAAGAATGTGTACTTGGCACAGTCTCAGAGGTTGACCAAAGTGGACCATTTGTAGACAGAGAGGTTATTAACCACCAGGTGTCATTTCTCATCGACACAGGTGCTATCCGTTCCACTGTTAGAACAGCAGAAGTCCAGGGCCTCCCCCTCTCAGAAAAGAAGATCCACGTTGTAGGTGTCACAAACAAACAAATAAATAATACTGTTTCAAAGAAACTGCCTGTAAAAATAGGTTCATGTGAGGAAGATCCACAATTTGTGGTATGCAATTCTAGTCGTGTATATCTATTAAGAAGGGATCTTTTGTGCAAGTTAATTTGCACTATTTACTGCTCATCAGATAGTGTTGACTTTCAAATGCATGATGGAGATGTTAAATTTAAAATGGCCCGACAAGGAAGAGCTGTACGATTATATCCAGTAAGAATGGTAGAGGATCTACCTCCGGATTTATACGATACTTTAAAATCAGTAGTATGGGATTTTTCAAGAACAGACATCAGACTAATAAAAGGTGTAGCACCAGTTCGAACCACAATTAAGCCAAACAGTTTTCCTGAAAACACCACCATGTAATCTAACACCTGAAATGGTAGCTGAAATAACTCCAGTGACAGAACATGGTAAAACAAGAGGTTTTAAAATACATTTTAAGAAGTTCTTGCAATTCACCTATTATGGGTTTCCAGAAGCCCAATGAGAAATATAGGGGCAGATATACAAGCCCCCTGCACCACCAGTACGGCACATTTTACTGCTCTATATTTACAAGGACAGAAAAAGCCACCCTGCATGACTTTTCCTGTCCTTGTAAATAGACCCCTTTACACGCAGCACTTTGCGTGGAAGGGGTGTTCCATGGAACTAGACGCATTTCCAGATTTACGAGGAATCGTAAATCTGGAAATGTGTCTGAATGCTACGCCTCCCCAGGAGAGGCGTAGGGAGGCGCAATGAGGAGAAATGTTTTAATTTCTCCTTGTTTTTTCCTCTTTCCATGCGTGCTGCATTCTACAGCATACATTGAAAGAGGAAATTGCCTGTAGGGATTGTTTTTGTGCAGGAAGGTGCCCCTTTCTGCACATAAACAATCTCCCAATGACGCAGGCATCCTTGCACCATGGTGCAAGGGTGTCTGCGCTGGCGCATGGCTGCAGTTTGTGCGCCAGCGCAGGGGGAAGCACAGAGATGCAAAATATTGTTGTAAATATGTTGCATCCCTGTGCTTTGAAATTGACTCAGTGTGGCACAGCCATATGTCTTGTGGAATGGACAGAGAAAAGTTAGAACCTGTTTCTGCATGTTTCCACTTTCTACACGTTCCAAGCTACTGCAGCTTTTTTTTAAACTGACTTGCATTGAAATGTTTCTAATATCTGTTTGCAACACATATCCAGCAGGTTTATGATGTGTATAGTATTGCAGAACTAGAGATTTTTGGACAGATGTATGCAGCATTTTACCAGTCGCAAACACCTTATTGGGCCATTTGCAATCAGTAAAATGCATTTTGGCATGTACAGAAAGCAAAATGCGACTCAGTAACTTGTTTCTGAATCACGTTTTGATTTTGCAATTCAATATTAGGAAGGGGCTTGTTTAGAGTATCCCTTCCTTATATCGAATAGCAATGGTATGTATTAATTTTTTTGTGACCGAAAATGAGGTTGCAAAACATTCCTAGTTGCCACCAACTGTGGGCGGCACCATTTTTTAAGAGCACAACTGCCTAATCTTAAAAATTGGAAAGGTAGCTAACCATTTTTCATTTTAAATGCATCCCATTTTCCTTTAAGGAAAATGGGCTGCATTTAAAAAAAATGTTTTATTTAAAAAGCAATCACAGACATGGTGGTCTGCTAACCCCAGCAGGCCACCATCCCTATGATTGTAGCCATACACAATGGGACACAAATTGTGATCTGCCTCATGAATACTGACGAGGTAGTCCATTTCCGACCCACTGTGAATTGCTAACAGTGTCAAACACACTGTTGTACATCGCAGTTTGTGATTTCACAATAGGAAATCACAAAAATTTGCGATTAGGAAATCACAAACGCAACTTCATACATCTAGCCCTTTATTTTGATTTTTCATGTTTGCAAACATGCTTGCTCTTTAATATGAAAGAACTACGCACCAAGGATTAAGTGTCTAGTGGGAAAGCATTTCCAGCAACCCCAGATGACTTTTCTTTGCTCTATACTACTTCTGCTCTCTACTGATGAAGGGCTACACCCAGAAACATGTGTCTAGAGATATACAGCAATGTCTCCACCAACTTTGGTGAAAAACTACAGTTAATTCTGAAGTAAGTGATAATTGTGTACTGCATTTACCAGGATGCAAAGGGGCGAACTGTGCTGGGATGTGAGGCAGTGTGCTCCCAACCCCCCCTCCCCTCCTTCTGTTTAAAAGTCTCCCTTGAGCCAGCAAGCTTATGAGCTTTGGAGATGCGCCGGTGTGCCTGTGAATGGTACTGTGACCCGAGAGGAATTTGACAGCATTTCCAGCAACCCCAGATGCTATCTCCTTCTTCTGCTCTCTACTGATAAAGGACTAATCGCAGAAACATGTGTCTAGACATATACAGCAATGTCTGCACCAACTTTGGTGAGAAACTACAGCTAATTTTGAAGTAAGTGCCAATTGTACGTCATTTACCAGGATGCCAATTGGTGATCTGTGCTGGGATGTGAGGCAGTTTACTCCCAACCCCCCACCCTAGCATACATGTTAGACCTTGTTCCCTTTGCAATGCATTAATCATTTTAGCCAATTTGTTCCACAAGTGTGCTTTAAATGCACATATTATTTAATTTTTGTAAAATGTTCGCAGGGGAGTGGGAAACCTCCTATCAAAACATTACTTGAGGAAGGCTGCCTTGCTCAAATTCAGATCAGGTATTACAGCTGGCTTTCAGCAGTGCCAGTGAGGATGTGGGTGAAGCCAATAGAGTTAGTGGATGGAGCCAGTGGAGGAAGTGGGTGGAACCAGGGGAAGTTGGTGTAGCCTCCAACAAAAATGTAAGGACCTGGACTTAATATTTTACAAAATAAGCACTTGCAGCGGGCCAAGGCTGGTTTCTGAATTGGGTGAGCAGAGGTTCATTTATGGTGTGTATCTACCTTACCTTGACTAGAATTTTGGTTCCTGAGTGTACCTCTGGCAACCAGAAACCAAATTTCTAACACCCTTTTACCATCATGTTTACCTCACTCTGTGGAAATTGTGCTTACCCATACCAAGACACAGTACTTGACAAACAGCAGACTTACAAAATGGGAACAACAAAATACTTTCTGCGGATAATGTTGTTCTTAAAAGGTGCCAAACACTCAATCCAGCAACACCATTACCGTTGCCTGAGAATTAATTTTGATGGATATGAAGTTGAGCATGACTGCCTGGATGTTATGGATTTGTGCACCATACCAAAACCAGACATTGAAGATGAATGTCTCAACTATGTAATTTTTGTGGGCGGCTCATGTTTATGAAACAATGGGGGAACTTTGAGAGCAGCTTACGCTATTTGAACAATTCAGGAAGTGGTAGTGCCTCCTGGCTTTGGGGTATTAATTCTGCACAAGTGGCAGAATTAATTGCCCTTGCAGGAGCATGAAATGTTTCAGCTCAATAGACAGTAACTATATTTACGGATAGTCAATATGGCTTTGGTGTGGTCCATGTTTCTGGGAAGTTATGGTCTGAGAGGGGATTTGTGATATAATCTTGTTCCCCTATCAGGAATGTGGAATATGTGATGAAGCTGTTAGATGCTTAGCAGTTGCCCCCAAGAGATTTTTGTGGTTAAATGTGCAGCCTACAGAAGTCGCAATGATTATGTCACTGTTGGAAATAGATACACAGATGATGTGGCCTGAAATTGTGCACTTGTAGCATGAACATTTAATGGAGAAAACTCAAATGGATCCGATGAGTACACCTCCTTTTCAATGTTGTTTTCAGTAGCTGATAATTGGGAGGAAATCAAAATATGACAGAAGAAGTTTCAGAAGCAGAAAAGCAAGGGTGGATCAGAGGAGGATGTGTTAAAAATGACAACAATATTTGGGTTTCAGCTGATGGAAAGCCAGTGTTGTAAGATAGCATGTTCTTTCCCATGACACGACATTTTCATGGTCCTACACACATTGGAAGGGACGCAAAGGTTAGATTGTTTAGGCAGAAATGGGTTAGACCGCCAGTTCAAGTTCAGAGTTCTAGTAGAAGAGCTATGCCATAGGTGTGTTACATGTCAGCAGATTAATGTAGGGAAGAGAACCCCTGTAACGCTGAGCCGCATTGGAAGATCAGGAGGACGCTTTAATAGGATGCAGTTGGGCTTTATAAAAATGCCTCTTTGAAACAAGCTAAAGTATGTTGTGGTTATAGTGTGCATTTTCTCCTAATGGGTGGAAGCCTAACCAGTGCAGAGAAATGGCAGTCTCACTGTAGCTAAACTGCTGTTTTCCAAACTCATTTTGAGATGCAGATTCCCGGTTTTCTGGAGTCAGACCGAGGGACCCATTTTAATAATGAGATCATTTGAATGGTGTGTGTGGCATTTCAAGTTGAACAGAGATTGAACTGTAGCTATTGTCCCGAGATTTCTGGGATACTTGAACAATACGCTGACCTCTCTTTTGGCCAAACTCTTCGAATCCCCCCTGACAGGAGACCTGGATTATCTCCACACAAAATTCACATGGGTTGAGCTATGAGACTGCCTGCTGTGCCTGTAAATGCTCTTGTAAACATTACAGATGACATGATACTCAATTACAGCAAAGGATTAGCTGATGTGGTGCTTTCTGCTTCTCCACTACCTGGAGTTGGTACTGCCAGGCCACATCAGGAGCAGTGTCATGACCTTAAACCAGGTGACTGTACGAAAATCCTGCCTGGAGCCGAGGTGGAAAGGTCCTCCAATGTCAATACCATCACTGCATACTAATGTGCTGCCCCTAACTGGGTGCATGCCTCGCAAACCCAGTAAGTAAGGTGTCCATACGAAGAAATAGTATTCTTTGAGCCAAATCTGAAAGCTCCTATGCCTGTACGCCCTGAAGGACCAGAGGGGGGTGAATTACAGCAATATCTATCACCGGTACAGGTTCCAGAAATCTCACAAAGTGGTGCGGAAATGCCCACTGAGCTGAGGATAAAAGAACTGCTGAAGCATCACAAGAGCAGTCAAATCATCCAGACAAAAGAACAAGTGTGAGAAGAGAAAGACTCCTAAGGAGATCAGAATGGTAAAATGGTAGGAGGCATTTGAGATCCAGGTTGTCAGTTGAACATATACCACAAATCATCATTGGCAAAACAGAATCTAGTGGTATAAGTGAAACAGAGGAAAATCAACAGATACCAAGGAGATCCAAAAGAGGTAGAGTACTTTGTTGCAGATTTTCTGCACCTGATTATGCTTTTTTATCATATAATGTGCCTGATGCACCAGATCAAAGCCCTACCAAAATGAGAGCAGACTCATTTGAACCTCCTTGATATGCCACACAAAATATAGCATTGCTTGAATTAGCATAGCTTTGATTAAACAAGATTTCTGAAACTAATATTACAACCAAGAACTTGACAAGTAATATTTAAGTGATTTCAAAAACTGAAAGACAGATACAAAAAATAATGAACTGTGGGGGATATTTACAAAAAAATGTTGGAGTTCAGTGTTACTCCAAAATTGATAACCCAGCGCTTTGCTATTTTTTAAAAGCAGGGATGCGGCGTATTTACAAAAATGCAGCACACCCCTGTGTTTCCCCTAGTGTTGGTGCAATAAAAACAGCCTAGTGTCAGTGTAGGCACCCTTGCGCGATTTTGCAAGGGTACCTGCGCAGCTGGGGTGATTGTTTATGTGCAGGAAGGGACATCTTTCTGCACATAAACAATTTTAACAATGATACATTTCTCCTTGTATCACCTGTTTAAGACCAGGTATTTCCTGGTCCCATTTTTGGCACTGCCCCATATCTTTGTAAATATGGGGCAGCAAAAAAAGCAATTGCTGTTGCGGTGGAACGCCCACAGCAACACGCATTGCCTGACCCTTTGCTGTAGCAGACCTACAAGGTGACGTTAAGCCACATTAAGTGGCTTAACGCCACTTTTCAAATATTGGGTTAAGAGCAACGCCACCGAAGGATCAGAAAAAGTGACGCTCTGGTGGCGTTAGAGGCTTGTAAATATTCCCCTGCTTTTCATGCCGAAAAAACTAAGACTGAAATAAATGAATTTCACAATAAACAACTGACAAAGGTAAATAAAAATAATTAAGAAGAATTCCCTATGGCCAAGGATGCAATAGAAGAGTAGGGAGAAAACATTTAGAAAAAGATGGATTAGGGCTAGGGATGTCTCACACAGAGTTTTGTACATTAGCTGAATGAGATAAGTGCAAGTAAATCAGCAAAAAGTTTTCTCATTTGCACAAGTAGAAGTGAACACAGAATATTTAATCTGCCTGCAGCTATATTCTACTAAAGGTCTGACTATAGACAAACCATGTGTATCCTTACCAAGGTTAAGGGTAGATTAGTGATTATTGTCACACTAATAGTCACACTAATAGTTGTTGTGTTAGCATTTATAGTCCTTTTAATTGGAATGGGTTTTACACTAGGGATAGCAGGACTTAGATCTACAGCTCCATTCACAACATTTGTGTGCACAATAGATTAAACAAAATTAAAAGCTTCATTTATAGACTTCTCAATCGAAGATTTCTCGACAAATGTATATTCTAGATGAGTTCAGGAAAACACTTCAGCTTTAGAAACTAAGGATTGTTATGATTGTGCACACTTATCCACACTTAACTTATGGAAAGACTCTAAACTGTTTAATGAGGCCGTTAGAAAATAATTTTAACATTGGAGGAAAGAAAAGTTCATATATTTCATATGGCATATAAAGAGATAGATGCTTTAAAGAATGTTTGGAAAGACGAGGAATGCAAAAAGAAAATGGTATATTCTAAATTAGAACTAGATAGATGACAGAAAGGGAAATTATGCGTTTATAAAATGAGAACCAGTTTTGAAAGAGACACATTTGAATAAGCAATTGTGAACACACTTTCGAAGATTTCGTAGGACCTTTTCAAACTTTAACTGGGAAGAGGCAGTTATTCTGTTAGTCTATTTTGTGTGTGGACAGGATGCGTATTTCCAGTTACCTGCTAATTGGGAGGGTGTTTGCTATTTAGCTATATTGTTTCTTAAAATGTATCATGTGAGTAGTATTGATGCTTTGACAAAGACACTACCCTAGACACTCGTAGTACTAATGATGGCACACGATTAGTGTAAGACATTTTTGGAGCAATCATGCCACCAGAGGGAGAAGTTTTAAACTATGAGAAAATTAGAAAGTTATCAACAGTGGTAGATAAACTGGCTACTAGTACCTGTGTATATCTGGTGCTTTACTGGCTGTTAACACAGAATCAATAGCTATTAGATTGATGGTTTTCCAAAATAAAATCGATTAGTCTTAGATATTTTGTTAACAGAGAAAGGCGGAATGTGAAAAAAGGTTCAAGATTGCTGTTCATACATTCCTAACCAGAGTAGAAAGGTAGAAGACTTTGCAAAGTACCTTTCTGACTTGAAACTGAATCAGAATCTTTAGAAACCACTAATATATTAGGAAGTCTAGGTAAAGGAGCTTCTGTTATCGGTTAATTGATTTGCAACACTAGGAGGAGCACTTTTTAGAGTTATAATGAAACTTGTATTAATCATTCAGATTTGTTTAATATGCTTATAGTCTTATTATAACAGATTTAGATGCCATATAACAGAACAAAAATAAAGAAAGAGAAAGGCAAATTTAAAAAGAAATAGAAATGGAAGGGCGAAAGAACAGAAAATAAAAAAAGTTGGGAGAGGTTGAAACGCCGAAAAATAAGTTTTATGACACAATGGAGAGGATAGGTGAACTTTAGCAGATTCATTTGTAAAGAAGAATTGTGATAGTTTTTCAGCCATCAGAGGGGGGAAGCTGCAAGTGTGAGTTCTATTTACAAACAAAAATGCTTTTTATTAATAATGTACAAAAACCTGCGTTTAAATAGCACATATACTAAACACAAATATTTGCAGTTGGTATTCATTCATTAATTGCTACAGGCCTAAAAGTAAAATAATACATACTGATATATTTTAGCCTAGCTGTCAATGCCATGTTAACTGGAAATAGCCTGTTTTCCCATTTCTATTGTTGTTTGCATGAGATTCTTTTTTTCTCTTTGCTGCAGATGTTGTAACTTTCTAGAAGCCTCTGTTAGTTAGATAATAGGTACTTGTTTTGTATCAGACAACTGATAGGTTCTCACTGGGAGGAGAGGAGTCAACAGGAAGAATGAGTCCTGAGAAGAACAGCCTGGACCACAGAATGTGAACAAAGTAACCTTTCAAGATCTTTTGTCTAAAGACTATTGTACAAGTGTGAAAAGATGGGGAATTTGCCTATTCCCAGGAGTTTATTGAAACCCTATTGGACGATGCAGGAGACAAAAGAAAATGATGTTGCAACATAGAATATTGTGTGTTTACATTAGTGTGTATTCCTAGAGTAGCAGCTTGTTTCTTTCCCCGACTCTCTGACTGGACTCATCTTTGAGTTCCTAATACTTTCTACATAGGAGGTTGCTTAACCTATATTCAATGATTGTTGTTTTATAGCTGAGAATACTTTCCAGTTTGATATGCAGAGGTGTTATGCTTATGCATTGATTCTCTCCTCAGCACTTTTTATTGAGTATCTGAACTGACACCTTACTCTATATATTACTTTTTCCACACTATTTATATTAGGAAACTTCTTTTATGGAACATGCTTTCTGTATTGTGATGTGGACTGTTACCTTGACTAATATATTATTTTATCTTATATTGAAATATCAATTATTAGATTAGGTACATCATTAATATTAATGCATACAAGACTAATTCCTAGTGTAGAAAATGATTAAATACTAAAAGATATAAGAAAAAACCTCTTTAGCTCACTCAAAAAGCTCTTTATTGACTGTACTAAAGGCCATTAATGACTCAACATTTTATTTGAAAGAAGAAGATGTATGCTCCTTTTAATTTATCCTTGTCGACGAACAAAGGTTCATACGACTAGTGACGGGGATTGTTTAATTATTACACCTAAAGATTAAGATAGAAAACTCTACTCTCTCACCACAAAATGCTAATTCCAAGCAATATGGTAAAGTAAGCAGAAGCTGGGTTTCTGCTTCTCAGTCACATTTGAATATATTTCTAAATTATTCAGCAAGAAATGTAATAATTGAATAATAATTGCAAGTCTAACAAAGGACCAGAGTTGGAGTTTGGGGAATCAGGATTTAAAAATTGAGAGATGTCTAATCAGCCACACTTGTAATTACTAGACTCTTTTAGAGTTGGGGAAGAAGCAAGTTTTTGACTGCAGAGCCTCTGCTGTCTCCACCAGCAGAAATCAATGACCAATGGCTCATCCACCACTGGGCAGTTTCTAAATGTATGTCAGAATGTGTGCCCTATTTAGGGCGTTTGTTCCATCATGCATTTTTCCTGTTCAGTAGCTCCATTGAAATCCTGGTGTTAACAAACAGGAAGCCAAAAAAATGAACCCCTCTTCCCCTCCCACACCTTAGGAGAAAACTCCCAGTTTGTGTTAGGGCCATTTGTTTAAAAAAAAAAAAAGAAGCCCTATTTTCCGTCATGGTACCTGTTATGCAAAGCTTCAGTGCTTTCAGTGGACGCACCCCAATAGCAGCTACACTGAAGGCACAGAACCCTGCCTGTGTTGAGAGATTCTGTAAATACGACAGGTGGTCCTCCATCAAGGGAGCAGGGAACATTCACCCGCTGAATTTGCAAGCTAGCTGACTGCTCCTATGTATATAGGCTGCTTTGCATGCGTACTCTCAACAAAGAGCTCATTCAAGTCATGAGCAGTGTATTGAACAGATCACTGACACAATATTATGGTAAATCATATTGTTGACAAAAATATTGTTATAAATATTGTTTACCACAATATTACACTCTTATACTTATAATGGTAAGTACAAACATATTGGAACAAAATGTAGTTCACACTAATATCATCCAAAAATCAACAGAAATGTAGATTTGTCAATATTAATAGAGGTTTAAGTAGTAAATGTTAAATAAATGTATATATAATTTTAATATAATGTAAATTATATACCTTCCACTAACATTTAATACTATAGATACATATTCTCTTATATAAACACACAAACACATATCTATGTTTGTATTTGTATAAATATATATGTATATATATATATATATATGGCAGAAAGGACGTCTTCACAGGTAGTCGGCCAAAGACGAAGCAAGACCCAACACTGGTGCAATTAAGTTTTATTAGTGCTCATCACCATGCCACCATTACGCGTTTCAGCCTGAAAAGGCCTTGATCACATGACTCAAGTTAAAGGGCGGAGTGCAAATTTATAGTTAAAGCGCAACGTGCCATGAACATAGAAAGTATACTCTGCTTGCATTGCACACAAAGTGGAACTTTTTATAAAAGGTTGACAAATGGATCACCGTGGTGAAATGGATCCAAAAATCGTGGGTAATGCATGTATGTACGCAAGATGTCACAGCAATTGAGAATACATTTAAAACCATATAAAAAATAATGTATATATCTCTGTATATGTTAAAATTTATAAATATTCAATTCATTGCTGAAGACAAAACCCTTGATAAAAACCATTAATTACTGCATGAATGCATTAATGAGGGTGAGAACTAACATATATACGTGCCTGTAGTCCGAAATGTCATGTATCTACAAGATAATAATTTATCTCTGTACGCTAAAATTTTACATAGTTCAATACCCTGGGCGCAATATTGACCTTGATATTGCGCCAACAATGATTAAACAGTAATCATATTGATTATAATTGAAAAAATATTTGTTTTACAATATACTATTTTAAATGTATTATTTATGAAAAAATATCTATGTATATATTCATACTAATAAATATTAAATATTATTAAAATTATTGTAATGTCAATTAAATATGTATTTTAATCATGTTCTTATCTATCTATCTATCTATCTATCTATCTATCTATATATATATATATATATATATATATATATATATATATATATATATATATATATATATATATATATATATATATCTTCACAGCAGATGTCCTGTCGCAGAGGGAGCTCTGTTTAGTCGGTGCCCACGTCAAGACCAGGACAGTGTCTAGTGTTCAATTCCACACAAAAAAGAAATCGTGGTACTCCTCTTGGTAACTTCGAAAGAGATTTATTACAGACAGCAATAACCTACGCGTTTCGAACCGTAGTTCCTGTTCACAGCAGTTTTATTCATTTGTCCCTCTTCAGTTTCCTAATTTTACTGCTACACCCATGAGTTGTTATGGTGCATTATGGGCCATGTAGTTTCTGTATATATTTTTTCAATAAAACTTTATCAAACGGCCAAAGTAATGTGTTTCTATGTATTTTGCTGATGGTGGTGTATTATAGCGGTGTTTATTTTTACAATTACATAGCACCTGACGCCATACTAATAGTTAGATACTCGGCGTTGCAGGATTCATGGCGCAGCCATGAATACAATGGTCAATATATCGTAACTTCTATATTGACCGCGTATGTAATGTTGTGACTAAGTGTCTTATATATATATATGTAAATGTTTGTATTTTATATGTAAATGTTTGTATTTTATATAGCGCACTTCTACCCGGAGGCCTCATAGCGCTGTATTCATACCGCTGCGGAACCCATCCTGGCTTTCCTGTGAAATGTCCACTCCTGGGCACCCCCAAGGTGAAGCCAGGCATCCACAGCGCTGCTGGGGCCGTTGTGGAGATTAAGCAAGCTATTGCCCAGAGTCACAGAGTGGGACCCATGATTAGACTAGGCACCGAGGCGAGAATTATCAGGTCCGGGGAAATTGAGCCCAAGACCCGCCGAGGCGGGAATCGAACCCTGGTCCCGGGCCAGACCTCTGCATCAGGGTCTGCCGCTCTAACCATTGAGCCACACTTCTCTATACATATACTGGCGGTTGCCAGTAGGTAGTTATAGTTAGGACCTAGTTTCCATAGGAAATCCGCAACATTCTATTTGGAATAACTTTGGCGCTGGTCGACCAATCTTCGCAAAATTCTCAAAGAAGATAGCCTGCTCCGCTCCTTCCCTGAAAGTTTCGGGTTGATTTGTCAAGTGGGGGCCAAGAAAAAAGGGGTGTTCCAAAACGTGTTTTCCCCATGCAATTTTCCGTAGGGACCTTTAAGTGAGGCTACAGCCCAAACTGCTGAACGGAATTACACCAAATTTGGCAAAAAAGTAGAGTTTGGTTCGCAGATTACGCTTTTTGTTAAATGGAGTAAATCTGTACAGTAGTTCCTTAGAAAATCAAAAGTAAAATCATAGATATATTTACGAAGTTGTACCGTACGCGTACCGTCCAAGGACAGTACGAGTACCATTACGAACACGAGCTGCATGCAATTGGCTAATAACTGTCTGTCAACACACCAAACCAGGAAGTGTTGGCAGCCATCTTGTGCTTTGGTAGAACCGAGGCACAAGAAAACCGAAAAAGAAACGTGAAAAACGCGAAAAGGGGCCAAATCCTGGGGGCATTTGACTCTTTCTAAAGGGGGGCTCAGAGGGGCCCCCAGCCCCAGGGACCACCACCCCCTGGGGCTTATTT
Organism: Lissotriton helveticus; assembly: GCF_964261635.1. NCBI lineage: Eukaryota > Metazoa > Chordata > Amphibia > Caudata > Salamandridae > Lissotriton > Lissotriton helveticus. The sequence continues at coordinate 1,174,215,551 of NC_136059.1, read as the reverse complement.
TAATAGGGTGGGGGGCTCTGTGGCCCCCCAGCCCCGGAGACCGCCACCTCCCAGGGCTTCTTTTTTTTAAATAATGGGCTACCCGTCTCCTCGATGCCTTGCCTCACTGAAGCGTGATCAGTGAGGCAAGGCATCAAGGAGACGGATAGCGTTCACGGCACGACACCATTATATTCCAAGGCATAGTCAGCGTGTGTAAACACAACATCACCTAGCGGACTCCATCATCACGCGAGTGGCAGCACGCAATTTTTTGAACCACTCCATTCAGCACAAGATTGGGCATCCACTATTGAGGTGGTATTGAACCTTTAACAGTAGTTGTATAACTGGGTGCGGCGTTCAGTTGAAATTAATTGCCATTGGAAATGAACCGACAGAGTACAACTTCGATGAGCCTTTGATGATATTTAGTTCACTGTGATAACAATTCGAAATAAATGCGACTGTTTGTTACCCCTGAAGAAGGGTCAAGGTAGATCCGAAAGGCATTGGGTATTTAGGTGTTTGTAAATGTTTGGATAACACCTCAAATCGTCATTCTTAGTTGTTTAAGATACAATGTAACAGTGAAAATATTTTTGTTCTCATTTATTACATGTTTGAAACAAGAATTGAAGTGATTTCAAAACAAATATAAATTTGAAAGTCCTATGGTTTAATGCTCATTTTTCGTTCTGAATTACCATGTGAATACTGAAGATTATAGGGCATACTTATCTTTGAGTCTTATTTTTGAGTTTTGTGAAACCTTAGGGACAAGGGTTGAGCATCTCACAGACCGGGTGACACCTGGCCTCGGCAGTGTCTTTCATATAAGGGGTTGGGGCACTCCCTAGATGAGGTTGCTCACTAACAGATTGATTACAATAGATTACATTTTTAATTTATGTAAAACTTTGGTGTGCTAGTCTACACTTACAGCGCATGTTTGCATACATGTCACCTCAGGCCCCGCCCCCTTCCTTCACTATTGAGCAAAACATTCCTCTAAAATCAGCCGAACTACGAATTCCGATTTACTCACCTGTTATCACGAGAGACGTCAGTGCTGCATCTTTGAGCGCAGTACGGACCCTGAAAAGTAAATCTAAGCGTACTTACCAGTAACTTGTATGTCCTTCCATAGGAATTTATTGTGTGGTTTGCACCAGAATAGTTTCTAAGTGTCTATTTTTGAAACGTACAAATATTCCTCTAAAATTTGCCGAACTACGAATTCCAATTTACTCACCTGGTATCAGGAGAGACCTCAGTACTGCATCTTTTAGCTCACTACTGATCCTGAAAAATAATTCTGACCATACTTACAGTTACTTGAATTTCCTTCCATAGGCTAACATTGACTGCTTCACTTTGAAATTCTTCTAAGTGTGAAGTTTTGGAACTGTAAAAAAATCCTCTAAAGTCAGCCGATCTTCGAATTCCGATGTACTCACTGTTATCAGGAGAGACCTCAGTGCTGCATCATTCAGTCCACTACTGATCCTGAAAAATAATTCTAACCATACTTACAGTAACTTGAATTTCCTTTTATAGGCTAACATTGACTGGTTTCACTCGGAAATTTTTTTAAGTGTGGAGTTTTGAAACTTTAAGAAATTCCTCAAAAATCAGCTGAACTACGAATTCCGATTTACTCACCTGTTATCAGGAGAGAGCTCAGTGCTGCATCTTTCAGCCCATTACTGATCCTGAAAAGTAATTCTAATCGTAGTTACAGTAACTTGAATTCCCTTTTTATAGGCTAACATTGACTGGTTTCACTTGGAAATTCTTCGAAGTGTGAAGTTTTGGAACTTTAAAGAAATCCTCTAAAATCAGCCGAACTTCGAATTCAAATTTACTCACCTGTTATCAGGAGAGACCTCAGTGCTGCATCTTTCAGCACACTACTGATCCTGAAAAGTAATTCTAAACATACTTACAATAACTTGAATTTCCTTCCATAGGCTAACATTGACTGGTTTCACTTGGAAATTCTTCTAAGTGTGGAGTTTTGGAGCTTTAAAAAATTTCTCTAAAATCAGCCAAACTACGAATCCTGGTTTACTCACCTGCTATCAGGAGAAACCTCAGTGCTGCATCTTTCAGCCCACTACTGATCCTGAAAAGTAATTCTAAACATACTTACCAGTAACTTCAATTTCCTTCCATAGGATATCATTGCCTGTTATATAAAATGTATATAAATTAAACAAATATAAAATAAAAATAAAAAATATTACAATTTCAATATATTTTTTTTTTAAATCTTCAATTTATATTAAAAATATGTAATGTAATTTAAAAAATAAAATATCTGAAAATAAATACTTTAAAACAATGTAGTAAATCAGTATAAAAAAATATAACAATGAATACATTTAAAAATTATCATTTACAAAACCTTTGAAATTCACTGAAAAAACCATAGGTTTCAGCCACATTATAGTTAGGAATTAGCATTTAAAAACCCTCAGAAATTCACTGAAAAAACCATAGGTTTCAGACACGTTATAGTTAGGAATTAGCATTTAAAAAACCTTAGAAATTCACTGAAAAAACCATAGGTTTCACACATGTTATATTTAGCTGGACATTTCATTCATACAAAACCATTGAATTTCACCCGTTATAGTTAGTTCAGCTAACTATAACTCGCGCGCCCGCAATGCATTGCTGATGACGTCACATATTACATCACTCATGACATGGTCAGTGACATCACTCATGACATCACTGATGGCATCTCAAATGACATCACTGATTACATCATCCTTGTGAAAGAGTGGCAGACCTCCTCGCACCCTAATATTACCGTTGATACACACATTCAAAAATAGAAACTAAAATTTTCAAAAAAATGGAGATACCAATACCAGTTACAACAACCTATTCAGTAAATCCAACATCTACATACACATCCTCTCATTCACCAACAGTTCTATATAGTCAGTCATACATGTACTCACTCATCATATGTACTCATACACCTATACATCCTGTTACACACCGATACTCATCCATAGAGTTACTCACATACATACTCACACATGCAAATACACATCCATTTACTTGCATATACAGCTATACACGCACACCAATACACTTACTTCTACAGAAACGTACACATACTTACTCTCTTAAACAATCACTTATAGAAACACATACTTATTTATACAGGAACTCTTCCAAACTCTCACTCTCACATATACTCACTTATATACATCAATACTCACATATACTAGTTTAAAACATATGTAGTTACTCATAAAGACACTACTGAGACAGTCATTCACTCACTAACACATCCATACACACACTCATCCACCCATACAGTCCTGCCACATGCTGTCTTCAAAACACATACAAACAGTGAGTCACTTATTTATGCATCTATACGTTAAGTAATAACCATACAGACACACATACTGATACTCAAAAAACAAACTAATAACCCATATACCCACTCATGTAGCTACTCACCAACCCATGCAGCCACTTATACACAAAGTGAGACACTGATACAGATATTTAAATATTTAAACATTGCTCATTAATACATGTATTCACTAAGATACACTTAATAAGTCAGTTATACAATCAATTTTACCAAAGAAAATCTATTTAGACACTTATTTACCCACTTATTCTTCTATCGACCTTTAGATATACATATATAAAAAATATTTATTTTTCAGAAAGACACACATTCACTGGATGATGTCATCAGTGAGGTCATTTGAGATGTCATCAGTGATGTCATGAGTGATGTCACTGACCATGTAATGAGTGATGTAATATGTGACGTCATCAGCAATGCATTGCGGGCGCACGATGTATTGTTAGCTGAACTAACTATAACGGGTATATTTCAATGGTTTTGTATGGATGAAATATCCAGCTAACTATAACATGTGTGAAACCTATGGTTTATTCAGTGAATATATATGTATATATATATATATATATATATATATATATATATATATATATATATATATATATATTACATGCATACACAATAAAACTATAACAAATAAAAAATTTGACTAGGATATTTATTTTAATTAATATAGACATTAAATAAATTATTAAAAATGGTAAATTCAAAAAAAGCGCATTTACAAAAAACACTATAAACATTACAATGAATTAAAAAATATAAACAAATTATATAAAATATAAAAAATAAAACAAATAATACTACAAAACTCTATTTAACCAACATTATGAAAAGTATTTGAGTCTGAGAATATTAAACATACTATTCCCTCTTTAGTTTATGATAAGGTAGGGAAAGTGTTGGATTCGGAGGAGTTACATTTACTGTTCTCACGCCAAACACGGCAACAGTAGGGAAATTATTGGATTTCTGAGGAGTAAAACTTACTATTCCCACTTCAAGAAGGCAAAAGTAGGGAAGGCATTGGATTGCAGAGGGGTAAAGTTTATTATTCCCACTCCAAACAGTGCAACAGTAGGCAAAGTGTTGAACTTTGGAGGGGTAAAAATTACTATTCCCACTCCAGTCTGTGCAACAGTATGGAAGGTGTTGGATTTAGGAGGTGTGACATTTACTGTTCCCACTCCAGTCAGTGCAACAGTAGGTAAAGTGTTGGACTATGGAGGGGTACAATTAACTATTCCCACTTCAGTCTGTGAAACAGTAGGGTAAGTATTGGATTTCAGATTGATGGATTTACTATTTGCACTCCATACAGTCAATTGTAGGGAAAGTGTTGCACTGCAAAGAGGTTAATTTTACTATTCCTACTGCAGTCTAAACAAGAGTAGGGAAAGAACTTCACTGCAAGAACAATACATATATAAGTAAGAACATGAATGTAGGAAAAATATTAAACTCAGTATACAAATGATCAATTAACATAAAAATATATAAATACGTAATTAAGAAATGAATACATTTACATAATTACCAATTAATAAGTGTTATCCAATTATTAATTAATTAACTACACACAATAAAACCCTACAAACCCAGCAGCCTGCACCTAAAACTTAACTTAGCAAACTAAGTATTCCATAACAGACATACTTAAAATCAATTAAATAATTATTTACCAATTAATTAAGTGTTAATGTATTATTACTTCACAGTCTAGACCCCAACAACCCTATTAGCTTGCAAATAAAACATACTTAAAATAAATAACCATTCCATAATTTAAATATTTAAAATTCAATTAAATAAATAATTTACAATTAATAATGAATACATTTTTACTTGAGTAACTTCCCACCCTATACCCCTAACCTATCATCTCGCAAGTAGCATTACGCTGAAATAAATCACTATTCCATATTTTAAATATTTAAAAATGCATTAAATAACAAATTAAAAATTCTTAATACATTGTTAATTATTACTTCATTAACTTTCCACCCTAAAAACGTAGCAGCCCACAGCTAAAAGAATAACAAAAATAAGTAAAAGAAATAAGCATTCCTTAAAATACATAATTAAAAATCTATTAAATAATTAATTAACAATCAATAATTAACTGTTAAATATTTTTTTCTTAATTAACTTCCCACCTCATACCCCTACAAACCTAACAGCCCACAAAGAACACATAACGAAAATAAATCAATGCTACATCATTTACATAACTATAAATCATATAATTAAATGTTTATTAAATAATTCATAATTCATTATTAACTAATTAATTTCTCTCCCTAGCCACTGCGCTGTGTGCAGGTCAAAGGGTAGTAATTTGGGTCATGTACTGTTAAACATCACATAACTGTAAGTCACACTGCCCAGTTACATGTTGCACAGCTCAGTCAAGTTCTGTCACATTTCTCTCTTCCATATGTGAAGCCTAGCATCAGTCCAGGTTCACCTTTGTATACTGCCACTTGTAGTGAAATGTACAACATGAATCACCAGAACTACAAGTTCCAGAATACAATTCCAAAGAACATGGGCCTTCATTTACAAAATGTTGCCATGGGCTGAGCTACAAGACTTCTTGCTGCTCTGTCCTATGGCAACAGAAAAGGGCAGGAATGTCGGTATCTATCAGATACGGCACATTCCTGTCTTTTTCCCCTGTGCTGGTTCACAATGGGCTGCCATGCAGGGATGATTTTTTTTTTTGTGCAGAAAGGGACACTTTCCTGCACAAAAAAACATCACAAGAGGCCTTTTCCTCTTTCTATGTGCGCCGCAGAATGCTGCACACCTAGAAAAAAGAAAAAGGAGGAGAAATATATGTATTTCTCCTTGATGTGCCCTCCATTTTGATGCATTCTCAGGTTTATGAAGTCTCAAAAATCTGGGACTATGTCAAATTCCATGGGTGTTATGTAAGAACACACACCATAGCGCCCATGGCACGCATCCTTATTGCAGGGTGAGGCAACACATGAATTTGCACTGCGTTGCCTCAGTCCATATTACAAGGTCATGAAAAGCCATGCAGGATGATTTTACATGGCCTTGTAGATATGGCCCTGCAGTGAGTGGCATCGCACCATCACTAAAAGTGGTATTCTGGCGGCGCACAGGGCCTTGTAAATGAGGCCTATGGACTGGAACAATACGTCAACCCTGGCCAATCTGACTCTGACAATGCAGGCCACCTTGCACCATGAGGCCACTGTGTCAGGATTGTAAAGCTACAGAATGGACAGGAATTGTCAGAAAAATCTACACATATGAGGAGATTATGATCTGCAGCAAAAACTCAAATTTGGAGATACCTCAAGTAACTTTATACCATATGCCGGAGGATCCACTCCTAATGTGCCACAGCTAGTCACACATGTACCCAAACACTCACTGGAAATAACACATCATGTGCCTGACCCATCACAAGCATATGTGACAATTGTCATGCTCCCTAAAATTAACCAATCATATAAGTGCAAAACCTTATTTTAATATTGAACAAGAAAAAGTTGAATAACACATTAAACCTAATACTGCAAACTAACTATACCATTGATAATTATTCCTAACCTAATATTTTGTACTTAAACTAGCTTATCCTAACTTAACAACTATCTACCTTAGCACACACTACTGTACACATATAACACAGAGGACTAGCCCCCCCAACCCCCTAACACATATAAGCACATGAGAGAAACATATACTAGACCTATGCATCAACTAACTTAATATTTAAACCTAAACAATCATATATTGTGGGGGGATTTTTCAGATTTTTCGGATTTTATGAACAAAACCTTTCGAACATCGACCCCCACCCACTTCAAAACCCACCCTTAAAAGCTTCAACCCTAAAACACAGAAATAGTCAAATATGTAAAAATATTAAACCTACTACTAAACTAGCTCTATCTAAAACTATCTTAACCTAATGTCTAACTACTAAAATATGTGAACAACAAGAAGAAACTAGGGAGGACAAGATTGGTGGCCTACAACTGTTCCAGGATGCAGTCAGCAGACTGCTGCAGGTTCCGGACCATGGACATCAGCGAGGCCGCCGTGAAGTTCAAGTCCTGCCAGCTTTAACTTTACAAAGTCACTGTCCTTCAAGACATGTGTCCCGGGTCTCCAGTTTGTCCGTCGGTGCCTTGTGGATGCTGGTGTGCCACAGGTTTAGGTGCAAATGATGGTCAACCAACTTAGTTGGGCCCTGCTGCTTGTCCAATGTCCTGCGCCGCCATGGTGTACAGTGAAGGCTGGGCCAGTTTCCCAGGAGGAGGTGGGATCCAGGGCCTTGATTCCTTCTCCCTATCAAATCTCTGGCCCGTCCTGCAGAAGCCCTTGGCAACGAGCCTTAGGTGGCGGTACCTCTGCAGTCGGTTGCGGTATTGGCATTCATGCTTCAGAGTCATGTTGTCTGTTGGAGAAGAAGGACATATGTATCAGACATTGCGGTCATAGATGAAATTTTCAGCAGTCACATGCATGATTACAATTTAGCTGAACAAATGTTATTTATTGCCAAACAGTAGACATTTTGGGGGCAACCTAACAACCATTTACACATGCAGCTTGTTCATCACATTCAGTTCGAATTCATAAGTAGCCTGGACTTGGCCTTGTGGGTACAGGAAATGGCAGTGTCTGTCATAAGCAACGAAGAGCCCTGCCAATCTAGATTTCAAAATTGATAGCTGAAGTGGTGTACTCAAAAATCTAAACACAACAGCCATCTAGATACTCCATGGGGATTGTCATGTAGCATTCAAGAAGCTAACAACCATGGGCACCCAGCTAAGTGACAAGAGTAAAGTGACACATGTACCTGTATAATCATCCAGCAAACCTTCACTGGGAGGGCATTTATACAATAACAATTGTCTGACACCCAATGTTAGCCATTTGCCAGGTTGTACAAACATAGACATGTAGGTAGCTACCTACCTGACATTCAGCTGAGGACACCTTTGCAAGACTGACACATGTACAGACCTGGGACACAATAACCTAGTGTATGGTATGGATACCTCACCTTTGCATCCATTTGAAATGTTCAGCTGTCAGGCCAATTGCAGTCCATCACTCCCATTCAATATTTCCAGCTGTTTCATTTGCAACTTCCCAATAGGCCTCTTGCAGCATTCAAATGGGATCTGCTGGCACCAAATATCACATATCATTCACATGAACTACTCAGAGGGATGTGCAGGCACCCCTGATGCAGGCTGACGAGACAAATCCCATGTTGAATGTGGGCAAGTAAGTTCCCCCAATGAGGTTATTAGATGGAACTGTGGAGGTATACACTCCCTGCCTTATATGGGTTAAGAGGTAATGTACCCTTGTCTAGCGATCATGACGGATTCGTGTGGACTATGGTACCTCACTGTTTGAAAGTGGATTATTAGTCGGTTCAAATGTATATTTGCTGCTTGCAATAAGGCCACTAACACAGTCTAGAGCTCAGAATAGTTCTTAGAAAATTATTCCCATGCTCAACCCTTAGTATCTTGGCTGTGAGCAGGCAGGCTTAACTTCAAAGACAAGTATGTAAAACATTTAAAAGCACAAATTCTGTAAATAATTAAGACACAATGCACAATAAAAATCCAACACCAATTTATAAAAATAGGAAATAGTTTTATCTTTAAAACAACAGAAAAATCCAATGTAGGAGAACCATAGATATGATTTTTTAAAGATTTAGCATTATATAGCACATAGAAACCTATAGTGCTTCATCGGGACATCTGGTCGCGATAGTTCGGATCACGGTCAAAGTTTCAGGCCGACCGCAATAGAGCCTTGTGTGGCTACCTTTCACGGTAGGTCTCGGTCAAAGTTTTTACCTTGTGACTGCGAAACTTTTCTGGAGCTTTTCGTCCCGGGGTCTCTCGAAGCTCTCACCCAGTCTGGATTCAGTGAGGGTTTGCCGGATTGCCTTGCAACGAGCTCCCGGTCAAACTTATGAAAGTCCGACCTCTGGAGCGTTCCAGCAGGATGAACTAAGGATCCAGACCGGCTCGCGGTTGAAGGCAGGTGGCTTGACTCTCGCAGTTGCTCTCGGTCACCTTTTCTGTGTTCTGACTTAGAAACTTTTACGGAGCTTTTTCTTGCGGGGTCCCTCGATGCTCTTCACCAGGCAGGATTCTGTGAGGGTTCACCGGCCTCGGATTTCTCCTACTCCCGGTCAAACTCTGGAAGTCAGACCTAAGGAGCTTTTCATCAGGACAATCGTGGACTGCAGACCGACACCCGGTTGAAGGCAGGCGGCTTGGCTGGCCAGGTTGAGTCGGGCGATTTATGGAGCTTTTTCCCAAAGTTGCTCCTAACTTCTGCAAACTTCTGGAACATCTTCTTGAAGCTCCCCAAAGGGTCCCAAAGTGCCTTAAACATACTCCAGTGGTCTGGAAGCTCCAAGATGGTCCTTGAAAGTTGAGGACTTCAGTTCCCAGAATCCACTAAGACAAAACCCTTACAAATCCACTGGTAGTGCTCCAGGTTGAGGATTCCTGGTCATGGTGTGGTGCAGAAGGTGCAATCTTCAGAGTGCAAGCCTTAGGGATTGCACATCAAACTCCTCAGCATGGCCCTTCTTGCTTTCTTAGGTTTCAAGCAGCAGATCTGAGAGGCTCTGCCCCTCTCATATACTTATTCCAAGATCTCTGAGTCAAGCAGGAGGGCACTATTGTCCAATAGGGGCAGGGTTAAGCCTAGCATCTGGATGGGTTCAAAGGGGCAGAGTTGTAAATTACCCTGGAGTCTTCCCCTCCCTTGAAGTCCATGATTTACGTCTCCTCTCCCTGCTCTGGTATTCCTGTGTAACAGAACACTGCCCTCCCAGCAGAGCTGGTTAACCCCAGAGGCTCTTTCTCACCTCTTCAAAGGGGCCTGCGCTAATCCACTTAACGCTGACTAATCAGGACAGACCACTGGAAGGCTTTAATTCGGGCTTACAGACAAGAAAGTCTTATAACTTCTTCTTTGTACATTTTAGGAGAAATTCAACAATATCTTATTGTTGGATTTATCAATACCATTCTGGGAAGTCTTTGAATGCTAGTTTCATCATTCTCCTAGCAGGATGTATTAGTTAATAACTTCTTGCCATGTTAACCTATGTGGCAGGGGATTTGCAATGGGAAAAATTACTTGGGGCATTTTTCCCTTATCAGGGCTTATAAAAACATATTTTATAAGTACTCTGCCTATATCTACAGGGCCCCCACCCCTGGAACACACAGGGGAGACTTTAGGTGTTCTAAATATGTAAATATATTGCAGACCCTCCCTCCACAGTGCTCCTAGCACCAAAATCGATTTTGTGCAGCACTTTATCACATTGTGGGGAGTGAAATGTGCAATTTCACTTAACCCAGGGCATATAAAACGAATTTTATAAGGGTCCTCCTTATAAATACCTGACCCCCCACCCCTGGGATAACTAGGGGAGACCCTGGGGTACCTTCTATGCTCAAACATTATAGGTTATCCATTTAAGTGCTCCAAAATCGAGTTTGGGCGCAATTTAGTTTTTAAAAGTAGTCCTGAAACATAGGGCTACTTTTAAACTGACTTCAGCAGAGCACACATGCAAGTGCAGAAGGGGCTGCTGGACTCTAAACTGCCATGCCCTTTTATATACTAGAGACTTAGAATTAGTTTCAAACCTTTGCCCTATTATGTACTAGGGCCTTATGGGGTAGGTCATGCCAATAAAGGGGTACCCCAACCCATAGTGTACCCTAGTGTATGTAGGTGTTTTCACTGTATTCTAAGTGTCTCTTTGGGCATAGCACTGGCCTTGGGCCTGGTTAGGCAGAGCCCATGGTCAGTCAGAGTCAGTTACCACAAGTACCAGTCAGCAAACATTGGGGGGTGTCCAAGGCACAGGATGACTTTGCAACACTCATTCTTACATATACCACTCAGAGAATGTGCAGGATTAGGGAATTGGAACAGTGAACCTGCTCACAAGTTCTGACAGGTACATCTCATTCACAACTTGTTCATGACATGAGTCATTGAGCTTGTTTCTATCACTTAATAAATACCAATATTGATGGGGTAGAGTAACATACAAAGCAGGCATGTGCATGGTAGTATGTCCACACACACACTGGAAGGCTATTTCATGATGATGATGAGATGTGCACAGTGCACCTATTGACATTATAAATGCTGCAGGCATAGCTGAGTATGTGTGGGCCTATTTGTCACACAGCTGACACACCAGTGCATTGCTACAATCTGTACTTGGCCACACACACTGTCTCCATGAAGCCCCAGGCCATTCCATGCCACATATCTGTCACATATGGCTGTGAAAATGGTGTGAGGATCGATACTTCATTTGTGCAATATTAATTAGACCCCTAGTCCACCAGCTGCAAACAGGGCATGTGATGATACATCTGTCATTAGCATTCACAACATCCAAGTCACTAAAGATTCACTGCAAGTTAAGAGACAAGCATCACATGTGCCTGCACGGAATGCATTTTGATTGGGAAATCATTTTTGCTTGCAATTTTGGAGGTGGCATTTTCCTAGATAGTATGTCAAGCCACATGCATGGCAAAAGACACACAGATGATGGATAGAATGCAAAGCAAATAAAACATTCACACCCACTCAAGTGATCTGGGTTGAATCCATCGTTCTTTTGCTCACCATGCCACGCCAGTTTAGACCCAGCAATATGCAAATCAGTCTTGACCCTGTGCCTCATGGTACAGCTTGTTAGCACATGGCGATGATGGTCCTTGCACATGTCACTGCTAACATTTCCGGCAAAAATAACTACTACCCTTACATCTCACCGAAGATATAAGTTGACACTCACTGGTAGCATTTTGGTCCCGGAAGCTTTCCACTTCTTTTTCTGTGTAGGACTTGTGTCCACCTATAAGAACAAAACAAAGTAACATTGACCTGTGAATGATGCATAGTTCCATAGCCTAAGTGATGCCAATTGACTTTTCATGTTGCTGTCAAATCAGTATATAGCAGCCATGTCACGTACGAGGAGTACTGAGTGCATAACAGGTACGAGACTCGACCCAGCTTTCGACATGGGTCAAGGATGTCAGACTTTAAGGTATGTGTGGACAGTCTATTTGGACGTGGCAGCCCTCAGCATTGTAAGCCAATGGTACCGTCTCAAATCATTGCGTGTGCTCTCATGTACAACAGACATGTCACAGTTCCTTTTTTTTTAACAAGTCTTTATTAACATGTCACAGTTCCAATGTTACTTGATCTTCCTCCCTTAAATCAGGACATGTAACATATGCAATCGTAATGGTCTATGGCCACTCTAGCCACACAGTGGCTCAGTTACTCATCATGTCCCATATTTATACATTGTTAATGTATGTGGGTGGTGAGTGGCCATCAACACACCCTGTGCAAACTGTGTCTGGATCAACTGTGTGTGCACTCCCCTCCAAAATACATGAAGAGGGGACGACACAGGTCTGAGTCAGAAATGACTTTGCAGGCCCACTGACATTACTCCTGTAATGACGTTGATGTAAGGTGCCCAGTGACCAAACTGGTCAGGCACTAGGACCGGCCCAAGTGAGGGACGAGGGCGGGCGGAAAGGGAGGAGTTGTGGGATGAAGGGGCAGCTGGGCAGTGAGGTGTTGGGATTTGAAGAAGGAGGACATACAATAAAGAAGATCCCTGATACTACCCACACTGTGTCTGCCTGAGTTCTTGGGGGCTAGACACTACAACTGGCAACGAAGGTAAAGGAAACCCTGAGCGTGTGGACAGCCACAGCAGCAACCGGTGACCGACTGGTCCGGAGCTCGCCCCATGTCTGGAGGCTCGAGCGCGCTGCGAGAAAGCGCCTACCGAGTGCCCACCTCGGCGGCGGAAGAGTAATAACAAAAGCGCCTACCGAGTGCCCACCTCGGCGGCGGAAGAGTAATAACAAAAGCGCCTACCGAGTGCCCACCTCGGCGGCGGAAGAGTAATAACAAAAGCGCCTACCGAGTGCCCACCTCGGCGGCGGAAGAGTAATAACAAAAGCGCCTACCGAGTGCCCACCTCGGCGGCGGATGAGTAATAATAAAAGCGCCTACCGAGTGCCGACCTCGGCGGCGGAAGAGCGCCAACAAAGCGCCTACCGAGTGCCCACTTCGGCGGCTGAAGCGCGTTATCGAGCGCGCCGTGAAAGTGCCCACCGGAGCCCACCCGGCGGCAAAAGAAGCAAAGCTCGCCCCACGTGTGAGGCTCGAGCAAATCACCCAAAAGGACCAACCGGGAGCCCACTCCGGAGGTAAAAGACTAAGAAAACGAACCTCACCTGCAGCAGTGACTCTGGCGGTGGATCGCGGCTGAAAACGACAAGTGGTGAGTGAAGAATCGAAGCGCCGAGTGAATGTGTGGCTCCGGTCAAAGAAACAAGCAGAAACTACTGAAATCTCGCTGAAAACGAGATTTCCGGCGGCCATTTTGAAGTCAGGCAATATCGACCAATCCCCTGCAAGGGATCATCGGCGGCCATTTTGAAGTCAGGCAAAGAGCCTGAAACAGCAAACAAAGACTGACAAGCAACAAACAAGCATTGGCAAATAACAAACAAGCCCTGGCGAGTGCCACCAAACAACAAACAAGCACTGGTGAGTACAACAGATACCAAACAAGCACTGGCGAGTGCCACTAAAACAACAAACAAGCACTGGTGAGTGCAACAAAGACAACAAACAAGCACTGGCGAGTGCAACAACCAATAATCAAGCACTGGCGAGTGCAACCAAGACAACAAACAAGCACTGGCGAGTGCCACTAAACAACAAAGAAAGAGTGAATTAAGACGGCAAAAGCCACAGGAACCACAAGCGCACAATGCCTGAATCAGCACCCAAAAGCATAATGAGAGCATCTCTCCTGCGCCGCCCCGAGCCCCTTGTTCTTGAATCCGGCGGGAGCATGGGCCCGCGATGGCAAGAATGGATAGAAGATTTTGAGGATTTCATGAAAGCATCCAAAGTGTCAGACCTCGGAGAGAGACTGCTTATTCTTAAGAACCTGATTGGCAGAGAAGGTGGACGACTCATAAAAGATCTGCCAGAAGAATCCTTTAATTCCTACCCTAAGTACGTGAAGCACTAGACAGCAAGTTCCTACACAAAAGGAACATCGACTTTGAGCGGTACACTTTCAACCTGGCCACGCAAGAGAAAGGTGAACAAATGGGGGCGTTCGTAACACGTCTGAGACGATTAGCGAAGCACTGCGACTTTGACAAATTCTCAACTGAAGACGCCCTGCGACTCAGAGTCATCGAAGGTTGTCTCTCCGAGCCACTGAGACGCAAGCTACTCAAGAGAAGCTACGCGTTGGAAGAGATCGTAGAGATGACGAGAGTAGATGAACAAGCCGACGAACACACGAAAAAAATGGAAAGCGGGAAAAGTGAGAGACGGGAACAAGTCTTCAGGACGCAGTCTCGACAAGAGCACAGACGGTCTCCACCACAGGCTCGTTCATCCAGATCCAAGAGACATCACCACCAGTCAAGCAAAGGACACGAGTCACCAGAAGGGACTATCAGACAGACAACTCAAATGCTACCGATGCGGATACGACTTCCCGCATGCAGATGCATGCCCAGCACTAGGACAACAATGCCGGAAATGTGGCAGAGACAACCATTTTGAAAGCATGTGCGGGGCAGTCCCGAAGAGTGACCACGGGGGAAGACACCGACGACATAAATAAATAAAATGTAAATGTCGGAATTTGTAAAGCGCACAGCTACCTCCACCGGAGGTGTCCCGGCGCTGTCCGTATACCGCTTAGGAACCCTTCCTGGCTTTCCTGGGAAATGTCCACTCCTGGGCACCCCCCAGGTGCAGCCAGGCATCCCAGCGCTTTTGGGGCCGTTGTGGAGACTAAGCAAGCTATTGCCCAGAGTTGCAGCGTGGGACCCATGATCAGAACAGGCACTGAGGCGAGAATATCCAGTCAGGGGAATTAATGAGCCGGAGACCCGCCGAGGCGGGAATCGAACCCTGGTCCCTGGCCAGAGCTCTGCATCAAGGTCTGCCTGCTCTAACCATTGAGCCACACTTCTCCACTCAACCTTCCAACAGTCGTCATCATATCAGAGCAGTACAGGATAGACGAGACTCATCCTCTGGGTCGTCACAATCCAGCTGCCGCTCCTGCAGGACATGTCAATCTCGGCGATCGTCATCAAGAGAATCTCGATCCCCATCGCCCATCCCACGAGAGCGAAAACAACACCTTTACTGTGTAGCTGACCTTGATCAGCTAAAAGAATACCAGCGTCTCAACATCAAAATTGGCTCCCACCCCACCCAGTTTGTGCTAGATAATGGAGCAACGCTAAACTACTTACCCGTAGCAGAATACCAACGCATGAAATCACCGCCAAAACTAGTTGATGCCCACGTGCAAGTGTATACGTGGATGGCCAAGGAGCCACTAACATGTCTTGGGAAGTTTGAGACCGAACTGTCATATGAAGATCGGACAATACCATCCTATATCCATGTCATCGAGGGGCCTGAAGCCGAATGCCTCCTGAGCCTAGCAACTGCTGAGCGATTGGGATTGGTGGACATCTAATTCAGAGTCACGGACAAACCCGCACTCATTCAGAAGTTTCCAAAGCTCTTTCAAGGTCTGGGAAAAATGAAGAACTGCCAAATAAAATTACATATAGATGAACAAATCACACCGGTGGCGCAACACCACCGAAAAATCCCATTCCACCTGCAAAAAGCCGTGGAGAAGGAACTCCAAGACCTGCTGGAAGCCGACATCATCGAGAGAACAGATGGACCAACTCCATGGGTTTCCCCGGTCGTCGTGGTCCCAAAGAAAGGAGAAACTGACCGAGTCCGTCTGTGTGTAGACATGAGGGCGCCCAACACGGCAATAGAGAGAGAGAGACTTCCAGGCCCCCACATCAGTGACATGATCACTTACCTCAATGGAGCCAAGGTCTTTTCAAAACTGGACCTCAACAAAGGATACCACCAACTAGAACTGCACGAAAAGTCTAGATATATTACAACATTCTCGACACACCTTGGATTATTCAGGTATAAAAGACTAAGCTTCGGGGTGTCATCAGCAGCAGAGATATTCCAAGAGGCCATCAGGAGAACAATACACCACATCCCACAGGTCCTAAACTACAGCGATGACATCCTCGTCTATGGAGCAACGACTCAAGAGCACAACAAAGCACTGGATCAGGTCTGTCAAGCACTGATGGATGCGAACCTCACACTCAACAAAGATAAGTGTGAACTTCACAAACCAACGCTAAAATTTTTCGGACACTTATTTCCTGGAAGTGGCATGAAACCAGACCCAGAAAAGGTAGCAGCGCTAAACGACACACCAAGCCCGGAGGACGTAGGCGATGTACGATCATTCCTAGGCACGGCCAGCTACTGCTCCAGATATATACCTGACTACGCCACGCTAAGCTACCCGCTAAGGATGCTCACGAAACAAGGACAGCCCTTTCAGTGGTCCACTCAGTGTGAAGGGGCATTTCGAGAGATCAAGAGAACTGTAGAGTCAGCGAAGAACCTAGCGTACTTCAATCCAAAAAAGAAGACGGAGATAACAGTAGATGCCAGTCCTGTAGGATTAGGAGCCATCCTTGCACAATATGATAGAGAAGGAGACCAACGGCACATAGTAGCATATGCCAGCAGAAGTCTGACGGACACAGAGAGAGCATATTCACAGCCAGAAAAGGAAAGCCTGGCTGTTGTCTGGGCGTGTGAACACTTCCACATTTTCATCTTTGGAAAACATTTCACACTGATTACTGACCACCAAGCCTTGATCACAATATTTGGAAATCCGCGAGAAAAAATGCCACCGAGAATAGAGCGATGGGGCCTACGGCGCCAAGAGTACACCTATACCATAATTCACAAGCCAGGAAAAGATGCAAACCCTGCAGATTACATGTCCCGACACCCCATCAGATCCAACAAACTAGAACAATCAATCGCAGATGAATACATTCACTTCGTAGTGAACCAAGCGAGGCCTCCGGCTGTTCCACTAGAGGCCATCTGTGAAGCGACGCAAACGGATGCCACCCTGCAAGAGGTGAAACGGCTGATCCAAACTAACGGCTGGAGACACATGCCAAGCAATGGACAAAACAACCAAGAGATTGCGGCATTCAGACATGTCCACGAAGAACTGTCGATAGCAGCAAATGGTCTCATCTTACGAGACACCAGAATAGTGATCCCACGACAACTCAGACAAGGGGTCATCCACCTAGCGCATGAGGGACACCGGGGCATAGTAGCCACAAAAAGAGCACTCCGTGAAAGAGTCTGGTTCCCAACACTAGACCTGATGGTGGAGACGACCCTGAAGGACTGTCCGCAATGTCAACTGGTAAGTCGTCCGGATCCCCCTGCACCACTACAAATGTCTCCACTACCGGAAGGTGTCTGGCAACACATTGCCATTGACTTCTTTGGGCCAGTCAAATCGGGCCAATACGTCCTGGTCATCATGGACGAATACTTCAGATTCCCCATCGCACACCTGTGCATATCCACGAGAGCATCGAGTGCCATACCGATCTTAGAGGAGGTCTTTTCCGCATGGGGCATTCCCCTAGTAGTGAAGTCAGACAATGGGCCTCCATTCAACAGCCATGACTTTGCTGATTTTGCTCAGCACCTCAACTTTACACACCGCAAGATCACACCACTATGGCCACAGGCCAACGGAATGATCGAACGCTTCATGGCCACGATCAAAAAGACCATCCAACAAGCAGAGCTCACCGGAAAGAGTATTCAGACAGCACTCGACGAGGTATTGCAAGCGTACCGAAATACGCCTCATTCCACCATAGGCAAATGTCCTGCCACTCTCATGCTAGGACGCCCAGTACGCACCAGAATACCAATGATGAATATGGCAGCGCACGAACTGTATCACAACTCTGATCATGAGGAGATCGCGGCCAGAGACAAAATGAAGAAGGAAATAATGAAGGACTATGCCGATGAGCGACGTCATGCTACTACACCTCAAATCCAAGAGGGAGACTGGGTGCTGGCACGACAAGAGCAGCACAGAAAGACTGATTGCCGATATCATGAGGTTACACTCAAAGTGATACAACAAAAAGGGACCATGATCACTGCAGAGACCGATGGAAAGAGACTTACTAGAAATGTGACGCACTTCAAAAAGTGCGGACCCAATGTCAAAGAGCTACTGACCGAGCCGAAACTGGAGCCGGGAGACCCAGAGACACTGCCAACTCACAGTCAGTTATTGATGGAGATCACCGAGGAGACTGAGCGTGACAGTCCCAACCCCCCGTCACGCCCCTGACGTGTGATCACGAAACCGTCTCGCTTTATCGAAGAATTCTAGAGAAAAATAATTTGCTGTTTGCTGTGGTGTATATTGTTTTGTTTTTCTTTATTCACAGAGGGGGGAGATGTAATGACGTTGATGTAAGGTGCCCAGTGACCAAACTGGTCAGGCACTAGGACCGGCCCAAGTGAGGGACGAGGGCGGGCGGAAAGGGAGGAGTTGTGGGACGAAGGGGCAGCTGGGCAGTGAGCTGTTGGGATTTGAAGAAGGAGGACATACAATAAAGAAGATCCCTGATACTACCCACACTGTGTCTGCCTGAGTTCTTGGGGGCTAGACACTACAACTCCTTGCACAGTGCCCCCAACACACAGCAGTACCACAGCCTCGCCTGCATGGTGTGCTCATGGGTGACTATAGTGATACCCCTGTGAACATGCCACTGTGGCATGTTCTGCTAATGTAAAAGAGTTCACCCGTATCATGCCACAGTAACCTATGTAAATGCCCGAGCCTACTGTATATCTGCCCAGTCATGGAAGTATGCGCATACCACACAGCTATGGGTTTATGGTATAATATGACTTACCAACAGGCCACAGACTTCCAGCCCCAGATGATCCAGCAGATCTTTCTCCCAGCTTATGATGTCTTGCCACTGGTACTTCTGCTGGTGGACATTGCGTTCCACACCTAAGATCCACCCAATCTGGACCTGCACCTTCTCCCATCTTTGGCGTTGTTCTCATATTGGGTAGCCTTTACTGACTTGGCCCCCACTCCCAATCATGTTGGGTAGACAGTGTAAAGGCAGCAATGGTAGGCCCCCAAGCTCCTCCCCTGACAGATTCTTGGTCTTGCCCCTGCCTGATATATCCCCAACTTTGAAATCCCAACCTAAACACAATAAAAATTTACAATCTACCCTTCCCCCACTCCTAAAACTAGTTACCCCAAAACTTTACAGACACCCCACAATATAAAAGTTCACAAATGTTATACAGAACAAAATGTACACTTTTGTGACAGCACTGGGACTGAACAGACGCAAAACAAACAGCACAATTCAGCACACAATCTCTCTCCTATCAACAAACACCTCCACCAGCCAGCACAGACAAAGAAACTGTAAGTGAAAGTGAGAGGAACTTCACACTTCCTGATTTGCAGCATGGCTGAGCCACTGTATCATTTCCTATGAGGATGCAACACATTTTCAACTTCAGCATCATTTTCACCGCCTGCGCGTAATTTTTTTATGACACATCATCCATAAATAAGTGAAATAAGAATTTTGATTATGCACTTGTCCTGTTTTTGATGTTTTCTGCTACCGTGTCACTTAACCAATGCATGCATGACGTTTGTTGATGACCCATCACATTTCCAAATGAAGCGTGAGGATTACTAGTGGGTAAGTCACTTAACCAATACATACATGACATTATTGAATGATGCATCATTTTTCTAAATGAAGCGTCATGTAAGCCAATGGAAAAGTCACCTTTCCTTCACATGTATTACATTTACTTTGTAAAAGTCACTTTTGGGACACAAAAGTCATGTAAGCCATTGGAAAATTCACCTTTCTTCACATGTGTCTCGTTTGGTTCTAAGGTATAGTCACTCATGACACATTGCTGGAGAAATGTGTAAGGGACTAATGTCACACATCCCAATACAATGAACTGTGCATAGTTGAAAACGCAGTGACATTAGTGTTTGCCTTCCAATCTCAATGCCAGCTTTTGTGGCCTATTCCTAGCATTTGACATATCATACAGTTGATGTCTCATGGCCTGGTCACAAAACACACTGACAACTCATATTTGTAAAAGATCTATTTTATTTAGAACCTCAGTGGTGTATTGGTTGGTGGTCCATTTACAGAGAATTGGTTCATGGGAAAAACTGTTGCCCCATGTGTGTGCGTCAACGAATCCCGGCAGCAGTGTTGAGGATGTCTCTCCCATTGGCTGCCTCATCCTCCTCATCATCCTCCATTAGGTCCAGAGGTTGTTGATCACCGACTCAGGGTACATTGGTGCCCACACATTTGTTGTGCAGTATGGCGCACACTAAGATCATTTTACATACCATTTCGGGTGAGTAGAGCAAACAGCCCCCCGGATATCTTCAGACACCTGAACCTGTCCTTGAGCAGGCCAAAGCTTCGCAAAATTATATTGCATGTTTGGCTTTGTGTCTGGTTGTAGTCCTTTTCTGGGTCTGTCTGGGGTGTTTGTATTCGGTCATTAACCACGTCTAGAGGCCATATCCTTGGTCAGCATGCTTTTGTCCATGTTAACACACAGTGGTCAGTGTTTCTTTTTTTTCAAATAAACTTTATTTAGCATTTTATGAAAAACAAAGCAAAGCACTGAGCCTGGGGATGGGGCATCTTGGTTACATGTCTATGGGAAATCAGCATAAGTCCATTTAGATACACAGTAGGCCACATGATATTCATCACAATACATAAATTATACATTTTGGGCCCATGTCAATTGTCACCTCAGATTACGCTGCCAGGGTATTTTTTTTCATCCTCCAACTATTTGTCTGCTCTTAGAGCTGTACTGGTCAATAGCTGTACGTGGTGAGTGTGCCGGAGCTCAGGATAGGGGTTGTATGTTCTTACAACGAGCTCCGTTGTAACGCATGCCTTTACCACACATGCGTTACAACGGAATGGTTTTCCACGCTTATCCTTCTCCACGAATTCTTCTGTGGTGACGTCATATGTCATAAAGAGGAAGCGGAAGTTTCTTTCCGTTTCCTCTTATACGACGCCGATTGCCTGCACATCTCGACTTCAGTTTTTTTTTTTATTGTACCCTTTACCACACATGCCTTTACTACGTACCTCGTAGTAAACGTATGCGTGGTAAAGGCTTTCGTTGTAACCACGCATGCGTTGTAATGCATGCGTGGTTAAGGTTTTCGTTGAAACGGCCGCGTTGTAGTGGCGGTTTCCCCAGGATAGGCATACAATATAAGCAGCTATCTAGCCCACTCCGGTTGGTACCAGGCCTTGGTCTTGTTGTCGAGGGTGTTCCTGTTGCTATGCTGCAAGGTAAGTCTTGAAGGGGCCCCAAATGTCCCTTGGTCTAGAGGAGGGGGGGTTGAGTCTGCATACTGCTCGCTCCTCATAGAGCAGGATGCCAAGCTTTGGAGCCAGGTCTGTCTTGTGGGAGCTCTCTTATCTCCCCAGTATATCGCTACTTCTCTCTTGGCCAATAGTAAGGCAATGGCAGCAAATCGTCTAACCTTGAGGGGAAGCTGAACAACATATCCCAGGAGAGCATACTCGGGCGGAGGGTTTACCTGCACCTGTATATTCTTACTAAGTGTGTGGTGGACTTCCACCCAGAATGTGTGTATGCGCGGACAGGTCCAGGCCAGGTGCGCGAAGTCAGCCTGGGGGTATTGGCATAGTTGACATTGATGAGGTTTATTGGGGTCAATCTTATGTGCCCTGACTGGGGTAACATATA
The DNA here is from genome assembly GCF_964261635.1 of Lissotriton helveticus. Taxonomy (NCBI): domain Eukaryota; kingdom Metazoa; phylum Chordata; class Amphibia; order Caudata; family Salamandridae; genus Lissotriton; species Lissotriton helveticus. The sequence goes on along the minus strand of NC_136059.1, from coordinate 1,174,193,284 downwards.
TTCGGCGTAAAAACTTAAAATGGATCAATCTGTGCCTGCTGTTTATGGATACTTTTTTTGTCTCCAGGCAGCATGCTGTCCATTGCTCATCATATATCGGATTGCCCAGGTCTGCCTCCCACGCATCATCTAGCGTGATCAAATCTGCACATGTTTTATAAAGTTGTGAGATTAAATGGACCCCACTACTACTACCTATAACCATTGTTAGCAGCGAGAAGGACGGGGCTCTAGCGGGAAGTCAGGGAAGTCAGGGAACCTGGCTCGAAGTGCCGACCAAAGCCTGGCAAGCACAAACCTGTCCATGAACGTCGCGCCAGGAAAAATGGACGCCTCCTCCAGGTCAAACATGTGGTCCTCAGGAATAAAATCTCCCAGTTTGACAATGCTAAACTTCGCTCAGGTCTTTTGTACAAGCTTTTCCCCCGTTATGGGCAGCAATTTCGTATCGGGAAGTGGCATGTCGGAGGAATAAACCATGTTTGTGTTTGTGAGACGCCCCAGTTTCGCCCATGCCCAGCTGGCGGTGGAGACCGGCTGAATGTCCGCGCGGTCTCGCGGTATACCGATGGGCAGAATTGAGGCCAAAGTGTCCGGTAGGACAAAATCTGATTCTGGGGTCCGGGTGATACCACGCCTGCGCAAAGCCGCATTGTGCCGCCAGATAGTACAGCTGCAGATCCGGGACGCCATACCCTCCCCTGGCGCATGAAAGTGTCATGACCTGCCACCTCACTCTGGGCGTCCTATTGCCCCAGACTAGTCTAATCAACTGGGTGCAAAGAGTGCTAAAAAATGTATTGGTAAGGGGAATCGGGATATTATGGAATAAGTAAAAAAAATTCAGAAGGACTACATTTTGATGAGTGCAACTCGCCCTGCCATGGAAAGAGGCAGTTTCAACCAATGGTCTATTCGTGACTCAAGTCTGGAGATCGCTACTCCATAATTGAGGCGAAGTATTTGGTCCGCATCAAGGTGAATGTGCACCCCCAGGTCCTTCACTGAGTCTGAGCACCACTCCAATGGAAATTCCAGTGTCCATGGGGTTGTACTCTTCGTGAGTGGGAAGATTACGGATTTATGCCAGTTTATCCCCAGCCCGAAGTAGGTGCCAAAGTGCTAAATTTCTTGTATAAGGGGATCCAAATTGGTCTGAGGGTCACGGACATAAAGGATCGTGTCGTCCACATATAACGAGACCAACAGCGGGCCCGTACGGAATTGCAGGCCTCTGTGCAGATGTTTCTCCTGGAAGTGCCTCACTAGTGGGTCCATTGCCAATATGAACAACAGGGGGGATAGTGGGCATCCCTGCCTAGTACCCCGAGATAGGGGAAAGGGTGTTGATAGAGTGCCGTTGAGTCGGAGTCTAGCAGTGGGCAAATTGTATAATAGGGCTGTGGTGGCTATAAAGCCCTGTGGCATGCCCATTCGTTGCATTATAGAGAAAAAGGGCCATTCCAGGGAGTCGAAGGCTTTTTCGGTATCCAGTAGGACAGTGGCTGCGGAGGTGTCTGGGTTTATTCTATGCAGGGTATTAAATAGGGTGCGGAGTTTAAACGCCGTGGATCGATGGGGTATAAAACCTGACTGAGCCGGAGAGACTATGGATTCCTTCAGGAGCGAGAGGCGGCATGCCAATGCCATAGCAAGTATTTTATAGTCTAGGTTTAGGAGAGACAGGGGACGATAGGAGCCACGTAGTAAAGGGTCTTTCCCGGGTTTGGGGAGTAATATAATAACTGCTTCATGGAGTGTGGGTGGAAGGACCTACTTCTCCAATGCTTCAGCATACATATTTAACAGGCGAGGTATCAAGAGTTCTTTGTAAGCTTTGTAAAATTCCCCAGTGGACCCAATCAGGCCGGGGGCAGTGGAGGAGCTTAGGGAGCTGATGGCTTCGTCTATGCTTTCCGCTGTGAAGGGTATCGCTAAAACAATCTTGCATGAGTTTTTCAAGATATACTAGTGCAATTTCTGATAAATAGGCTTCTTGAGCTGTGCGGTCTCGTCCCAGCCTGGTGGAGTATAGTGTTGTAAAATAGGAGAGAAATTCCTGCTGTATTTCCAAAGGGTTAGTGATGTGTTGCCCTGCCTGTGAGTGCAGTTCTGTGATGTAGGCTTTCGTGTAGGGGGGCTTAACCATTTGCACCAGAATCCTACCAGGGCAGTGTCCCTCCCCATACACCCTTGCGTTGTGGTATTTCCCTATATACAGAATTTCCCGCTCAGTAGTCTCTCTGTATTCTAGGAGTAATGCTGCCCTCACTGCGCCGCGGGCCGGGTCTGATGCCACCATTTGCACGGCGTCTAGGGTTCCAATTTCCCCCTCAACCTGGGTCAGAGTACCACGAATATCACGGAGCACCCCAGAGCATTTTGCCATGCACACTCCTCTGATGTAGGCCTTAAAGCCCTCCCACAACATTGCCTCTGTGTCCACCGATCCTGTGTTAAGTGTAAAGTATTCTTCAATTGCATCCTGGATCTCTTGCATAAATACCTCGTCCTCCAGAGCTCGGTGGGGGAACCTCCACTGCCTTTCAAAGCCCTCAGGACGTGGGATCCTAAGGGATACCAATGCAGGGGAGTGGTCAGAATATGTTCTGGGTAGCGTTTGTAGTTTACGGAACCATTTGGAAACGTCCGGTGTAGTCAACCAATAGTCAACTCTGGTCCATCTGTCATAGAAACTGGTGTAATGGGTGTAGGTGGTTTGAATCGGGTCTCGTGTATGGCCAATGTCCAGGAGTGAGAAGTGTTCACATATAGAGCGCAAGGCTTTACAGGCTCAGGGCTTGGGGTCCAGGCAGTAGAAGTACTGTCTGTAGGCAGGTGCAAGGCGATATTGATATCACCCCCAAAAGAAGGGGCATGGGACCTAGCAGTAGCAGTTTGGGTAGTAACACATAGTAAAAATCGAGGGAGTCATTGTTTGGGCCATATATACATACCAGCGCTATCTTGTGGTTGAGTAATGTGCCCGCTACTATCACATACCCCCCTTCAGGGTCATCGGTATCAGAGTGACACTTAAAGTGGAGTCGCTTGTGTATAAGGATGGCAGTGCCCCTTGTATATTTACCGTAATTTGCAAAAAATCCATTCGGGCCCCAGGAGGAGGCGAACCTGGCTTGATCGCAAATAGGAAGGTGCTTCTCCTGCAGGAAGGCCATATCCACCCTGTGTCTGAGCAAATAATGGACAATCTGATGTTTTTTGCGTGTATTGTTTAAGCCTCGGACATTCCACATCGCTAGCGTGACACTTGAAGGGCCAGAGTTGTGACCTAACTGTGCCATTCAAGAGAGTGTATCTTATGCTCTGAGGGTAACCAAGTACAGTGACCATCAATCGTGGTCACAAACAAAGGGAATATAGCTACAGTGCAATGCAATACGAACAATACCCCTCCCACCTCCCCCCACCCAGCCTGCCCGCCATCTGGAGATGCAATACCAACTTCACAAAAACATGCAATAGTACCAATGGAATTTCAAAAACAAAAGTCAAGTAGACAATTGTGGTACAGTCTGTCGTTACCATTATGACCTCGAAGTGTACACCAAAGTGGGGAGGTGATCGCTTTCCAACGGCCTAGCAGCCTTAACAAATATTATAGTCAACATATTAAATCCCGGCTGTCATTTCAACATATCAAATGTGTGGCATAGTAGCAGGAAGCCAGCGACCAACATTCAGCCATGCCCAGAGTTCGGAAACAAATCCACGCTGACCATTGATCCACTGTGCGGGGGTCAAGTAGAGTCCGTTTCTGTGGGGCGCTTACTGTTTAGTTTGTAGGTGTGGCAAAATTCCTCTGCCTCTGTAGGGTTTTCAAAGATCTTCTATGCTGAAGTGAAATCGGGTCCGGCGAACTATCGTCATGAAGCTGCCTGCAAGTGAAGGGGATCTACCTCGGGGGTGGCAATGTATGATGGGAGGCAGCGGTTTCCAAACAGGTTCCGAGGACGATGCCTGAGTAGCGGAACCTTATCTGAATTAAGCAGCGTGGATCGGCGTCCTCGACCACGGCACTCTGCACACGAAGTGGCGAGTTTACGCCGATCCACGCTGCTTAATTCAGCTAAGGTTCCGCTACTCAGGCATCGTCCTCGGAACCCGTTTGGAAACGCTGCCTCGCATCATACATTGACACTCCGAGGTGGATCCCCTTCACTTGCAGGCAGCTTCATGACGATAGTTCGCCGGAACCGATTTCACTTATCGAGTCCCACTCAGTGATTTTCAGCACCGTTTTTCCAACCACAACCCGGTCCTGAAGATGATCCCAACTAAGACGGATCAAAACGTCGTCGACCATTCAGCGCAATAAAGGGCGCAATTCCAAGTGTGGCTTGTCCAAATCACTACTGCAAACCAAAAAACTTTCGCATTGCTATTTATTTGGAGCCACATTGTTCTCTCAATTCACTGTATATATGTAACACTTTTATACCATGCGCCGTTCATGCTGATCACAATTGTCACTTGCGTTGCCACCCTTTATGTCACTTGCACATGCCGAGCACCAAGTCCAATTCAGGTTGTTTTGTTATTCATTTGAGTATAGTGCTGATACAACTGTATATTTTGTTTTTCCCCCCTCTTCTTTCCTAAATTAAATGATGCCATGAGCACGTTTCATAACCAAATGAGTCTCCCTGTTACTTTTCAGGTAATGCTTTTCGCATACATGTTTAATTGCCTTTTTTTTAATAATACCAGTTGGGATATTGTGTTTTTTTCTCAGATTGTCTGCCCTAATCCCAACGTGGTTTACGGGTCACACTCCTGTAATATTCTACAAAACAAAACGACTTTGGTGTTAGGTAGCTGAATTTAGCACCAGCGCGAGGGAAAATGCAGGGGTGCACAGTATCATCGTAAATAAGGCGCATCTCTGCGTTTCCAGAATGCCGCAACCTGGTGTTAGCAATTTTTGCTTAATGCCACGGTCAGCCATTCTCTTGTAAATATGACGCAAAGTCTTTTGAAGAAACAGCGCTGCATTTTTTTATTTCACCAAAGATTTGAAGAGATTTGTGAAAAACAACTTTATGTTAAATATTGCTATGAATTTGACATTATATGGCACCACACAACTGATAAATCTTTGCATAGCTTTATAAAATTGACAAACAAATACTCTTCACAATCTGTTAGAAAATAGCTGATGAGTTTGAAACGCTGAAATCTAATTTGCAGGTAAATAAAGATGAATGGTCTACGGCTAGTAGTGAAACAATTGGGAGCTGTGGAAAGGACACTGAACAAAGAAACAGAGAAACTGAAATGAGTTAATGCAGATTATAAAGATTATACTTGAATCCCATAAGGAGAGCAGGAATAGGCATTAAAACAATTCAGCAGCACAGACAAACATTTAGACTTGACTCAATAATAAAGTATCATTAGAGATGCTAGTAAAATAACATATTTGAGGCAGAAAAAAAAGTCTTTAAAAAACCGGAAGACATAGGGCCCTAATATGATGTCGGTCTGAAAGCCTCTGACCGCAGGTTGGAGGCTTTCCAACTGACATAATATTTTTCGCTTTCGACCTGTGCTTTACAATGCAGGCGTTCAAAAGTCAAACCGACAGATCAATCCAGCGGGAATCCGATGGGCTCAAGGAGCCCGTCGGACAGTGGGAGACCTGCCTGTAAACCCTATGGATGGCGTTTCTGTTGTAGGGATTATGATGTCAGTTTCTGTCAGGCTTTTCGACATAGAAAGCCTGTCAGACAGTGACATTAGGGGCTCCTTGCAGGGCCCTGTTCACCCTGCGGCCTATGTTTGGGGGCCGAGGGGGTAATCCCTGCATTGTGTAGCAGGCACCCTGAGGTGCCTGCCATGTGGTGCTGGGATGAACAGATTCTCCCATTACTCTGTGGGAGCTCGTGCTACAGCACGGTTTACAGCCTCATCACAAGCTCCCATAGAGAAAAGGGAATATGACACTACACCATGTGCATTCGCAATGTAATAGCGGTGTTGGAACCGCTGACCGGAGGTTGGTCAGTCCGGAGACCGCGACATCATAATCAGGCTTATAGCAGAGAAATAAGGAGTAGCTCTAGTAAAGAAAGACAGCTTTTAAAAAGCTACAAAATGTAGACAAAAAGGTCTGTCTTTCATACCAATAAAGAAGACACTGTGTTTTTGCTAAAAATGAAACAATTTAAGATATGGGTAAAATTATGATAAAAACCCTTTTGGAACAAAGAGGGAGTAATGTCAAAAACATTAACAGAAGACATTGAAAATAAACCAATACTGACATTCACGCCTACTACTATAAATATGTATTTGAAAGTATTGTATTCACTGATCTGAGTTTTTGTGAAAATCTAGAAATCACAATAAAGCCTGGGGCCAGAGCCCTTGTGATTTTGGACATAAAGCTGGAAGAGTATACAATAATTGAGCATATCAGAAACAGGGATACAAGCCACATTTTATCACATGGCTCTACTAAAGGAGACCTCAAACGATTTAAAATACTCATGGTCAGGCAAATATATTTGATTGCATTACTGATGCCGGAGCATACATTGTTACCAGTGATATATGCTTCCAAGGGCACATAAGAGCCTGAAAACCTTTTGTATTTGATATCAATTTTATATCCACCACTAGCAAAAAACACAAATGTTTTCCTCAGCCTTTTGTTAAAGCAAAGAATATTTACGCAATGGCATTGAGTGATTATGAGAAACAAATAGAAGACCTGAATCACCATGTGAAAAAATGGAGCTTTGTACAATACATGGTATGGGTCTGTATGAATTCATCCTTCATAAATAAGAGATAGAGGTCTGAATGGCTCATTTTGAAAAACAAAATTACATTGGAGTAAAAGAGGTATTCTCAATACATTTTACATGGGGTATTGTACTCTAATTATTTTCGGTGGAAAATATTTGTTTTTCATATTTTAGGAACATCAATGGTTTCCAACACTTTCCCAACCTATGTGAACATTTTTATGTTTAAAAATGAACTATTTTTCAAGATCAAGGATGGTAAAAGGACCAAAAAATCTTGTTGATAAATGTATATTACCTTTTTTTGTGTGGACATGAATGGAATAAGTATAACTGAACTGAATTACTGTGTTGAAGCATGCACATGAAAGGATGTATTCATTTTGTGGATGTGAAACTAAGATATGCAGAACTTGAATGAAAAAAATATTTTGAACATAGGAAGCTAGCAACAAACAATCTCTTACTTATATTAAATTGTCATTCAGAAGAATTCAAAAGAGGTCTCAAACATAGGTAGCTTTTATGATTGAAAGCAACCATAACAAATCAAAGGAAGATTTCATTGCAAAGGAGCACATACTTTGTGAGAAATTTGCAGCAAAAAAATATAGTAGATATTTTTTGTACAGAAACAGTTCATATTGAAATACACTACAATAGGACAATATTTTGTATATTGCCATTCAAGGTCCATGCAGCCTCTACTTTACAATGAATGCAGTAGGAAAAGCTCAGATAAGACAGACTGCACTTATAAAAGGAACAGTGTTAAAATTGGAAGCGTCTGGTGGCAAAACATTTTCCTGAAGGAAATTATAATGTCAGTCACATGTGTTTCCAAATTTTGGAGGTAATTTATGAGTTATCATATGTGGGAGAAATGAGGGATAGATTTATATATATATTTTTGTTTTGATAAATTCTATGGTTGTTTCTCCAGCTTGACTAATGAATTAGAACAGGTAGACTCACCCCTAGGGCTGTGAAATAGATTCTTCATATGTAGTTTATTAAATCATATATCACCCACTATCCTCTTTTTATCCTCAAGCTACATCTGAGATAGTGCTAATGTTTGGTAGCTCTGTCCACTATGACTATTGTTAAGCACACCTCTTTCTCGCAAACCATATGGCTAAATGTAGTCTCACACAAAACATACACAATGGAAGAGGTCAAATGCAAACAAAGACAAGTGTCAAGGGGGTGAAGGGTTGAGAGTAGATCCAGGGTACACTAGTTGTGATGTCTTAAATTATAGAAGAAGTCACTGAACTACTTGAGGAAAAAACATGTCACATACTTGCATGGCTGTAAATTGACAAAAATCCACAGTTGAATTCTTGTCCCACCACTATACTATCAGTAGCCTTCTATTTCCTGGTAAGGGGTTAGCAAAACGCCAAAGAGGGGTAACTACAAAGAGGAAAGAGGGTTTTTATAGCCGTGCTGCTGCCCTCAACACTCCCCCATCATGCCAGGAGCAGCAGGAGTGTTGGCAGGAGCAGCAGCAAACCTCAACCAATGCAATAAATTAATAAAGCGTTATTGCCCTCCGACGAGGGCAATACCAATTGTTAAAGGCTCTGAACTCAAGTTGTATGCCCAAGCCACAGGCGAGGGCCTATAACGAAGGAAAGGTCCTTTCACAACTGATGTAGCCTGATGCAGAAGAGCTACCTGAGGGCTGAATCTTAAAAATGAAAAAACAGAAAGAGAAACACTGGAAGGCTGGAACAGAAGGCTTATACCAGCCATTATTAGCTAAGAGGAACTTAATAAGCATCAATGATTCTCCCAGCATTCCAATTGTCAAATTATTATTACTTTCTGATTAATGTGTAATTTTTTTCTCGAGATAGATTCATCAGAGTACCTGCTAGTTTTTTAAATAATGCTCTTTAAAAACAATTTATTCACAGAGAAACTATGTATGGGGAACCCTGTAGTCCTACCAGTGGACTGCATATAGACAGTGCCTTTAATGGGTTTGCTGTTCTGGCATGGCTTCCTCAAAGTGTATGAAGTGGGGTAAAAGAGCAAGTGAAAGTCATGGTCTTCAAAAACACGTGCATCCTTAGAGTTGACTTGCTTCGATTGACCAATGACAATACAATACATTAAGATCTACTGTGTACCAATGTACAGCCTGCAGATTCCTGTCAGTGGCACTGATCAATAAAACATTGGAGACCATTTCACAAGTCTATAAATTTGAAGAGTATGCTGCACACCCTTCTTTTGAGCACAATGTAAAAATATAACTCTTAATTCTGACTCTTTGAGTTAGATTATGACACATATTTTTCTAAAGCAACTGAAAGACGTGGCAATTAAGACAAGAATAGATGGAGAAGCAATGCTCCAATTCTGAAGCCTATTTGCATGCTTAAAAATCTTTTAGAAAAAAGTACTTACCATATCAATCCAGCACTGCATTGCGTCCCCGTGGCAGCAATCTAGGTACTTATGTACAATGTCCTGCACCAGGTCAAGCACATCTTCAAATGAAGCCTTTGGAAATCTTTGGCTCAAATGGATAGCTGCTCTGGAAAACATTTGGAAAATATATTTTGCATCACAGTATGAACTTAAGACAAGGGCATGGCTATTAGTGGAGCAGGAGATACTTTGGTACTGAGGTGTAGACCTGGGATCGGCCACTTTGCCCAAATATATGGCTTTTGTTACCACACAGAGGTTAAATGCTTATTTAGAGTTTTTGCACTAGGGTCAATGGCATTCTAGCTTCGCCCCTGATTTAAGAACATCATTCTTTGAAGTTACAGTGGCTCTTATTCCATTTTTACGCTATTTCTAGTGCAGCTCTTCATAAAACAAGTGGACTCAGTTGTGAAGTTCTGTAAACTCTGCAAAAATGTAGCTTCAGGTGAAAATGTTTGTAAAATAATTTTGTGGACACATTTTCTAAAACTGTTTTTTTTTTAACTAGAGCATTCTAATGAAAGGGATTTTGCAATTATACTAAATTTACTTTGACACAATGTTCTTCTTGCATTTCAAATGCTGCAAACGTAGCGAAGCTATGCAGAATTTGTTTACTAGAGGATTTTCCTTTTTTTGTGTTGTCTACCTCTAAGGAATTATGAACATGAATCAGGCCTTAAATATAGGGCCTGATTATGAGTCCGACCGGCACTGTGGTGGAAGCAGGACAGTCCAACAAGGAGTCAGCAGTCCCGCTGCCCGCATTACCAAGTGACCGCCTTCACGTCAGTCGCAATGTGTATATTTTGTATTGTGGAGTGTGCTGTAGGTTGCAGCACACACCTCAATACAAAATATACACATTTAAAACATCCCTGCACTATGTGGCAGGCACCGCATATATATATATATAAATACATACATGTTTTATTTTCACTGTAATACATTTTGAATGTGAAAAAAATAATATGATCTAAAATAAATGATTTCAAGAATTATGTTACACTATTTATATATTTATATAAACACAAATACATGCATTTATGTGTTTTTTTGTTTATATACTTATATATTTATATATGATATTAAACATGAGTAGAATTTATTTAATTTATAATATTTTACATTTAAATAACAAAATATTTCACATTTGCTGCTTTTCAACTCTATTTACATTTTTAAAAATCTACATTTTTTATATATTTTTGACTATATTTTTGTCGACAATATATTTTTCTGGTATTTTTGTACTTCTCATAAGTATCGGGACACAATTTATTGGTAAACAATATTTTTGACACAATATTTGTGGCAAACAAAATTATTTACCTCAATATTGTGTCAGTGATCCCCAGAGCATTGAGTTGTTTTTATTGGAAATCATATCTATATTACATATAAAGATGTGAGAGAGCATGCTGACTCTTGGGTACGTTTCCATCTTTTTAAAATTTCCCTATATGAAGATTTTATAGAAGTTTACTTCCTGTTTAGTATTTTTAAATATCTTTCTTGGGAGATTATGATTGTAGAAAGATACTTCACTACTTTTAGCTTCAACAAGTCTTCAGCCCTTCCACTCACTAATAGCTGTCATGTCCATTACCTTCTCAGAGAAACGTTCACTCTAAGGCATTTCAGGAGTCTGAAACTGTTATAACGTTCATTGATCCAGAGATGAAACATTCCAAGTACAAGAATGTAATTTAAGACTCAAAAAGAAAATTAATTTACAGCCAATGTTCACATTTCTCATTCCTTGAGTAGTTCTACTCAGGCAAGGGGATTAATTAATAACTATAGGAGTGCTTTCAATTCTGGTTGCATAGATAGTAGTTACACACAGCCTTGCCAAAAGCTATGCATCAAAATCTCTGGAATAAGTAGCGTTGCATTTCAAATGGTGAAAAGGCGCAACGTATCGCAATGTTTGAGAATCAGAAATGAATCGAATGTAATATCTCATGTCATGGGGTGTGCATGTATGGTCAAGTCGCATTGTAACACAGGAAGTTCATGCCAGCTTTATGACGTGGTTTTCGCAGCCATCTTGGATCTATAAGATATATTGTTCTAAGATGGCCTGATGTTATATTTCATAGTTTTAAGATAGCTGACATGCTGCATCAGCACACAACGTGACAACCATTGTGTTGTTTTATGTTGCTTGAAAAAGACACAGAGAACCCACAAGTCCATCACAACTATGCATGCTATATCTAGGGAAAAAGCAGCATTTTAAATCAACATTATTATGTATTTTGGAAAAACAGAATAATTTACAAGGGGTTGAACGAGTAATATTATTTTGAAGACAATCATCAGCAAAAGATGTGATAATGGTAAAAAATCAACTCAAAACTCTATATTTAATCATAAAGAGTACATAGTATCAATCTGGCAACATTCCATGTGGTCTAAGGCGATACATACAACATATGCATATAACTTTTAGCACCAAATATAAACAAGCTTCAACTGGATTCATACTCATGTGTGGCACATAAAGGTCACATGAGACATATTTGGCTGGGGTGGAAAATATCCTACTCAACAGTCTTAAAACTCAGTACATATGTAATTGAAAAAGAGTGGAATGTTTAAGACCTCCCTGCATCAACCTCGTGAGTTAATTTTTTTCCCTCCATATTGAGACAGAGCTAATGAAACACCTAAGCATTTTAGAGTCTTGGTCTGATGTGGAAACCTACAACATGACGTGGCGCCTGCCCCTTTATCCTGAAGGTGCCTTTATCTGAAGTTTCCTGGAATGGGCAACCTTCTGGCCAACTTTAATTTATCTTATTTAACTGGCAGAGAACTGAAAGTACTATCTAGACTTGCTGCCTAGTTGTGGGTGACCAACCCCACTCACAATCATCGAAGCTTCGTTGGAGGCAGTCATAAAGATTTAGCATATATGATGATAAAGTGCAACACCACCACAGAGAAAGAGCATGTGTCAAAAAAGTTACCACAACAGCCCCACCAACTTCTGTGTGGGCTGATGCCTCCTAGTTCATTTTCTTATGAGAAGTTGTTCTCTAGTTACATTTCTGATATAAGATTATTTGAATTGCTGGGTTATTTTAACCTGACAACCTAAATGCTTGGTAAATGGTTGAGGAACGCTTAGGCCAAAAGTACTATCTTCTGTTGTTGCTTTTGACCATTTGTTTTGTTTTATAATCAACCAGTTTACAGTAAAATTCTTTAAGTGAGGTTTATTAAGAGAGGGGATTGTTTTATTATTGTAAAGTCAGAAAATTGAGGCCTCATCAAACTAGGCAATGTCTCCTCATTACGCTGTATTATTTTAAAGCATAGTAAAACTCTAGTCAGCCTTCGTATGACGTTTTTGTGCTTCAGTATATTCTGTGGGTGGGAAATCCTTTATTGTGTGTGACTGTTTGAATTGAACTCTTGGTTTCTATGATCTGGTATGATTTTAAAATGCAGGGGCAGACCCACAGGGTCCATCTTTTAAAGGGCATATGTGAAGAGTGATCCAGGACTGGCAAAGTGTGGATTGAGCCTGTCTGTATTCAAGACGATTCTGCTCTTCAGGTGCAGCTCCTGACCCATGGCCATCAGCCTATGCCTTCCCTAATTGGCCCTCTAGCTCCCAAGCAAACATGAGCACAACCCCCACTTGCAGTATCCCTTAAGTTGTGTGCAGGGCAATCCAAGACATACACCTCTATCTTGTAAACTCAGCCTCTCTGAGCCCGACAGAGCCCAGTGAACACATGACAGCGAAGGTTTCAAGAAGACAGACTTGCGCTGTGTTTTTAATATTTAAAACTGATGGTTTTTTTATTTTGAGTCTTTGAATTCAATCTTTTGTCCTGTATGTAATTGGTAATGTTCAAAACTGCATTTTTTGCATGTGACTGTTTGAAATTAACTCTTGTTTACTGTGATATTGGTTTGTATTAAACTACTGGATTTTATACACATGACTGTTTGAAAATCAGTCTAGGTTCTCTGGATTGTGCTTAGGTTGGCAGAGGCAACACTCCAGACCCCCCCTTTTAAGTCTTTAAAAGTTCAAAGGGCATACTGCACCCTAAAAGATTAAGTAGTGTGTGTTTATGAGATTGCTGCATCTGCTTTAAGGTTTAAAACTGAGTTTGGAAAGTATATGAAACTCCCATTTTTGTCTAGAGAAAGGGATTTGTTGAAATGCCCAAAAAGCAGAATTTAACTGGTTTCCATTTGGGCATACATGTAGAGTGAACCAGGACCATCAAAGTGTGGAACAAGCCTGTCTGTATCCCAAGGAGATTCTTATCTCCAGGAGTAGCTCACTGTCCTCTGGCCACCAGCCTGGGCTTTTCCTGATTGGCCCTCTAGCTCCGAAGCAACGCTGAGCCCAACCCCATCCATCTTTTGGTAGGGAGTTCAGCATGTATTTAAAATTAGATGTCACTTTGATTAAACAATCTGTCTCACTCAGGTACACGTAATCCACAAGCAGTACGATGCGTTACCAGCTACAAGATATGTTAGCATTACTGTGTGAACGTGTCCCCGATACGACCCAATACAAAGCACAGATTTACCAAGAAGTCCCACTGCATAGCAAGGAAAGTTGCTGTGCTGCATTGTGTGAAAGGAAGAGAAAAGAACAGCACCACATCTACAAAGATGTGGCGTTATTGTCCTCTCTTCCTAACACTGGAGCACTTTTTCCTACCATGCACCAACAAAGACACCCACGTGCCATAGTGCAAGTGTGCCTGCTCTGTGTGAATCATATGTTTTGTGTTGGAAGGAGTCCCTTGCAGTACAGAAACTATGCTTTAAGGTCTTTCTCAAGGTGTAATGTGCTGTACAATGCTGCATAAATACAAAGTGAGAAAAACGAGGAGAAATGAAAACATTTGTCTTCGTAACACCTGCCTTGAGGAGGTGCAGGATTTTGGTCAAGTCCCTGTCTACAATTCATTGTAGATAGGGATTTGCGCTAAACCCAGTGGGTGGTTGCATGAGAACACCCAAGCACCACCTCTGGAATGCCTTTTGACACAAAGTAATGCAAAGCATGTATTGTATAGCTTTTCATTACTATGTGTTATAATCCAATTGTAAATCCCACCACAACACTGTGCATCGGGTCCGAGTTAAAGTATTGCACACCTGACACAAAGTGTTTGTAAATCAGGGCCACAGTGTGCCCAGCAACCACATTTATTATCTTGAATATAGCCAAATAATTACTTCTTAATCATGTATTCCTAGTAGGTTTGTTGATTACTTCCATCTGTCACAGACATGAACTACAACAATGGCAAATCTTACATTGGCTTGAAGGTCCTTTCTCCATATTTGTCAATTACACGACAATAGTTCTTATATATCGAATTCATTTGTTGCAACTCTGTGGCGAGGGCTAGCATCTAGATTTCAAGAAAGACAAGCAAAATATATGCATTTCATTTTAGATTATAGTCAACTATTCATTGAAATAAAATTCTGTCCCCACCCTTCTCCCAGTTAAATCCAAACATCAAAAACATCAACAGTAAAGCCCAGCCTGATTCAGTGACTCAATCCATTCATTTGAGCAACAAGTTGATTGAATGTTGAAATTCTTGAGCATGCAATTCATCACTAATTTCTATCCACAAACAGCAGAAAGGGCAGGTGGGGAAACTTCGCCTCCAGGGACAGGTCAGGCAGGGACACTGTGGCTCTAGTTCTAATTCAGCTGGTAAATTCTGTTACTTGGGCAAACCAAACGGTATAGGGATCAAATTCCAAGTAATGCACTAAACACCGCACTTCTGCAATTCTCTTCTCGGGAGGGCAAATTTGCTGAAATCAACCGGGTGAAAAGCATTTAGTAAATTCGGATACATGAGGAATTTGGTGCAAAAAGCACCACAGTCTGCAAGTAATGTATTATTTTCCCTTATAAAAACTGAAAGTTGATGTTAAATACAACACACAATAAATACAGCAACCCACAGTATAATATAGATATTTACAAGGTGTTGTAATTACTTCCATCCTTTGGAATAAGGGCCTTTCTCTCCTCTCCCTA
Organism: Lissotriton helveticus; assembly: GCF_964261635.1. Lineage (NCBI taxonomy): Eukaryota > Metazoa > Chordata > Amphibia > Caudata > Salamandridae > Lissotriton > Lissotriton helveticus. The sequence continues at coordinate 1,174,178,011 of NC_136059.1, read as the reverse complement.
ACCCAAAGGTATATCAAATGGTAATGCTGGGTACCATTACTCAGAATTCATGAACATTCCAAATGGCTGCAAATGCCTGAAGTCAGGGCATCAGCGCTAAGGTGGTTGTATGTCTAAGTGCTTTTCTATTTTTTCAGTTAATTGTGTTTGTCCTCGAGAGACACTGGGCAATCCGTAAAAATCAAGTGATGAATACTTTGACATCCATTTTATTGGAAATACATAGTTTTATTGCTCTGGTCCTACACTGATGATGAGGTATGCCGCACCTCTGGTTTCACTTCCTTCATGCAGAGTTGCATGCAGGACTTTGGATGATCCAATATTTAAAGTTATCTTTGAATCCAAATCCTTCTCAAGGTTTTTATTGATTGAAAGAAGCTATTTAATCGGACACAACTCCAAAGCGAAACAGATTCTTAGAGAGTTTGAAGTTGCATAAGTGTATATCTTATCAGCTACGATTTGCGCAGGTGTGACCGGCACAGGTAAGAGCGATGGGGCCGGGCGGAGGCAGGGCGAAGTGGGGGAGGAGTGGAAGTCAACAGATGACGGGATAGGCACAAATAAATAAATAAAAAATAAAACCACTTACCTTGCGCCCGCTGACTTCCCTCCAACCCGCCCCATCCCGCCCCGACCCATCCTGCCCCGCCCCAGTGCTCTTACCTGCGCTGGCCATGCCTGGCATTCAGGGGGGGGGGGTTGTGTCAGTGGTGCCTTAAGACACAATAATTGTGTGCTTGTGGATTGTCAGCTTCTGTTTGAACACACTCTTGACATGAATGTATTCCTCTGTCTGGTGGGGAGGCCAGTGGCACAAATGTAGAAGGGTTTAAGACCAATAGGTCTTCGGCACCCTCAGCAGGGACTCAGAAGAGAATATAATATACAGTAGAAAATGCCTCTTAAAAGGATAACCTATTGTATCACAAGAGATCCTCATATAAATGACATCCTGTGAAAAATTGTTTTTGTATATATTCACGATAATTGATCTAGACACTGAGGTGGCACTTGGGTGGCAGGAGAAGGTTCAATTGGCTTTATCAAGTAACACTAATGTCTGTTTTATACTTAAGGTATGTGTACCCACAGAAAGTGTTTTTTAGATATGTTTTTTTAAAGGAATAGTAAAGAATACAGGTGACCTGAAAGCATGTCTGTGTGTTGGTGTTCAGTTTAAAAGAGAAATAGCGATTTATGTCAGAGTGGAGACACTTTATATAAATAGAGAGGCAGCACATGTTTTTAGGAAGACATTTGGGGTTGGATTATGGAGGTTGATTAGCAATCCTGGATGGAGCAAAGAAGAATGAATAGAGCCTACATTTATTAATACATTGACAATTGAGGAAGAAGAACCGGGAGCAAAGGAAGGCAGAATAAAAAGATACTTCGGCCCTGATGTACCAAAGGGTTTTACTATTCTGTGTCTCTGGGGAAATGTGTTGATACATAAGGGGCCTGAATCAGTAAAAGGAGGTTGATTGTTGTAGCAGGAGTGGCTGATTTGAGGAAGTGAACTGCTGAAAGAAATCCCAGCTGCCTCACTTCTCCAGAAGAACAGAAGAAAGACAACGAATAATACATCCCTCATAGGAAACACAAAATAAAGTCATAACCTCTGAAGCAAGAAGCAAAGGCATCTACTTCTGGCCACCATGCGTAAATGGGGTTCTATTTCACGAGAAAGTGGTACCCTGAAACGAGAAGTGTACTTTTGGCTCACCACCTATATCAATCAGGAAGCATTTACACCTCTGCTCTTTAAGTTTTTTTGCCCCTACTACCTTAGCTCCAGCTGCCCGCACCAGCTGCTAGATTGTACAGTCCTCATCATACCTACAATTCCCTCTCATCCCGTGCCCTTTGCATTAGGTACAGAATCAGATCATGGTCCATGTGTTTTTGGAATTTAGGAATATGGACTGTCTGCACCAATTAGAGACTACTCTGCCACCTGAATTAGGGTAGATATGAATCTTGTAACGGCCCCAAACAAAGGGTGGAGCTATTAGTGAGATATTGCCCAGTTGCTTTGGCAGTAGTCACCGTTAATGCTGAGGGACCATGCTCACTTATTTTAATGTATTAAAAGCATACCTGATCATGGTGGTGTGGGATTTGAGAAATGTAGGCTCTGAATTACTGCTTCCTTTCTGGCTAAAAAACGGAAGGTTTAAGGTTCAACTACTTTCAAAGTACTAGCTCAGTTGGTGGAGAGGGATCTTGAACTACTTGTGAAACTGATCCAGCCATCTATAAGAAATGTATCAGGGGCCTAAATTCAAAAAAGTCTTCCGAGCATCCACCAACAGCCCTGGAAATCACATACATCGTGTGCCATTGCAGAGCACCACCAGATACAACCATAGGAGAAGAAAGTACGTACTTCATGAGAGGCGAACCCTCACCACAGATGCAATGTTGGTGACATTGTCAGAAAATACAAGCCAGTAGCCACAGTCTTTTTCATTTGTTTGACTATTTAGCATTTATATAACATTTATATGTCATTTATATAGCACATTGCTACAGTGATGTTGCCCTGAAAGGCTGTGCAGCCCACCTACAGTTGAAGCAAGCAAGGCTTGGGTATTGTGCATGAGACCCAGAGAGGTGCTCCAGTGTTGTAGCTGCAGAATGGGAGCCTCATTTACAGTTGAGTGGCCAGGAGGCTAGACCATTTGGAAAGTGGAGGCCCGTTCCTTCCTGCCCAGAGGAAGAATGTGTGTTCAATATTGAGCTCCCTGCCTTGTCTGCAGGAAATGTTCACAGACAGTGCTCCTGCCGATACGGTAGACACTTTTCGTGGAAATATAATATCAACTTGCTTGAATTCAGGAAACATCTTCAAACCTGGCTTTTTAAAAACTTGTCTCGCTCTGCAGTATGTGGTCTGCAATGCGCGTAGACACCCATGGGTAGTAGCGCGCGATATAAATTGTTATTACATAACATAACTTGGCTACCATGTTATGTCAGCCCAATCAACATCATTTTTGTTTTTCAGAAACAACACCTCCACAGCCGGGGTTTATTCTCAAAAACAAGAAACAGATGTACGGAGCATCCTGGCTGTTTTCGGTATGCGACAGGGACTTTTTAAAATTTTCCTGAGTAGGATGGCCATGCTTCCCATGAGTAAACTTGGACAGGAAAATTCAGTATCAGAAGGCCACCTGCAGAGGACAGGCCTTCCAACATACTGAACCCAGCAGGTCTGTGGCAAATGGGTCATTTGCTAGGGTTTTCTGATGGCGGAACAGACTGATGCTCCACCAACGTAAATTCCACCATTCCCCTACACAAGTTATGCAGAATGGATCATCTGAAAATTTCCGAGCGCCTTTCTGTTTCCCTCAAAATGACCCATAGGCAATATGCATTGGCAGCACGTGTAGGATGCAGAAAAGTGTCAGATTGACAAGGAAATACCTTATTAATGAGTGGTTATTGGACTTATGGTTTTCTGGTACAGACCCTTACTCTGCATCAGGCGGATGGTTTACTTGGTATTGGTTCTCCTATAGAGTTTGGCCATTATAGGCAAGTTGTTGGTTCACCTCCTGAAGGGACCTTTATACTGATGTGGGAACAGCAATGTCTTTATTTCTCTTTGGAATTCCAGGTGATGGGAAAACTGTCATTCATTTTAGGAGAGAGTTGCAGAGATTGTTGATCTGTACCTTCAATAAAGACAGAAGGTAGTCAGAAGAGGTGCCACACTTGATCTGTGGTTTCTTTGAGGATATATTTGCACCTTGTTTTGCTGAAAAGCCATACAAGACGCACCATGTATTGTTTGCTGCTCAATACCCAGAACATTGACGTAGATTCTTCCGGCAATCGGGAAACAGTCAAATGCTTGAGGATCCAGTGCTGTGTGATCTCTTGTTGAGAGACACATTTTAGGTTTAGAGTCAGATCTATTAAAGTCTGCAATCATTAATTGGTAAGGCCTGGTTGACTTCTTACGAGTCTAAAAGCTATTCCTCTTGGGAGAACAGTTTAACCAATGGATTTAGGTGTAGGAGGGATTCTTGGACCTCTTTACCTGACTTAAAATAGGGCAGAAATTATATCTATTTCCTTGCGTTGTTAATTTCATGTTTGTGTAAGCCTTCTTTCTTCTTGATAATGAAAGCTGAGCTATCTGTAGGTGAGGATATAATTCCATAACCATTACTCAGCAGGGCGTTAAACGATTCAACTGACTCTCCCATTGGGCTATTTAAAACAGACATCAACCATTATTGAAGCAAGAACTTATTTATCTCTAATCAGCTTGTGTTGCTTCTGAACCATTGGAGACTGCCAGAGAATGCCAGCTGAACCCTATGCAGCCACATCTAGCTGAAGTGATATTAAGTTATGGTCGCATTCCATAGTGAGAAGAATTTCCAGGCAATGCAGGTGTGTCTCCAGACAATAACTCACAATGACATTGGGGCTTATTTACAAGCCCTTTGCACCGCTGGTATGTCACATTTTCCCCATATTAAAAGTGACTCGCCGGCGGCACAAGGGGCTTATAAATAAGTCTCATAGTCTATAGTAAAAATTGCCAAAGCAATTCACCTTGTGGGTTGCCCTCTAGAATGCCACTTCAATTGCCCATTAACAAGGGTTAAATCCATCTGTGGCATTGTGGCAATAATCCAGCACCTCTTTTTTTCTGACTTGCTGTTATGCAACTGGTGAGGAGTGAGACCTCACCCCTCATCATGGGGCATAGATTCACATTCACCATATAGGATACTGTAATACGGGCAGTAGAATCACCCATTGAAATTACTGAGTAATCTGGAAAGTCAGCAATTTTTTTCTTTAATCGACTGTAACAGTCCATCCTCTTTACCACTGCTGCCTAAACCTGGAAGAAAGTAGTAAATGACTAGAATTATCTTCAACCCTTTGCCATCCTATCATGGACGTATTTGACCTTACAAAAACAACAAGTGATGGACTGAATGTGGATCAATGTCACACACTCCCCCAGTCAAAAGATCTGGGCCCAAATCCATCGTTTTTTTGCACTCCACACCACCCTGGGTTAGACAATGGCGATATGCAAATCAGCTCTGACCCTGTTGCCCCATGGGAACAGTCCAGTCCGAACTACAAAAGCCATGTCTTTCCCAGAACGGAATCAAGCATCCGAGGACCGACCGGTTTCGAGGTAACACCTCTCTTCAGCCCGGCTAGCTTGACTCCAAGTGGTGTGGAGTGCCTGGGACCCACGTCTGGGCATCCCCAGCGCACTTAGGGCGGCAATTGCAAAAACAACAAGTGATGGACTGAATGTGGATCAATGTCACACACTCCCCCAGTCAAAAGATCTGGGCCCAAATCCATCGTTTTTTTGCACTCCACACCACCCTGGGTTAGACAATGGCGATATGCAAATCAGCTCTGACCCTGTTGCCCCATGGGAACAGTCCAGTCCGAACTACAAAAGCCATGTCTTTCCCAGAACAGAATCAAGCATCCGAGGACCGGACCGGTTTCGAGGTAACACCTCTCTTCAGCCCGGCTAGCTTGACTCCAAGTGGTGTGGAGTGCCTGGGACCCACGTCTGGGCATCCCCAGCGCACTTAGGGCGGCAATTGCAAAAACAACAAGTGATGGACTGAATGTGGATCAATGTCACACACTCCCCCAGTCAAAAGATCTGGGCCCAAATCCATCGTTTTTTTGCACTCCACACCACCCTGGGTTAGACAATGGCGATATGCAAATCAGCTCTGACCCTGTTGCCCCATGGGAACAGTCCAGTCCGAACTACAAAAGCCATGTCCTTCCCAGAACGGAATCAAGCATCCGAGGAACGATGGATTTGGGCCCAGATCTTTTGACGGGGGGAGTGTGTGACATTGATCCACATTCAGTCCATCACTTGTTGTTTTTGCAATTGCCGCCCTAAGTGCGCTGGGGATGCCCAGACGTGGGTCCCAGGCACTCCACACCACTTGGAGTCAAGCTAGCCGGGCTGAAGAGAGGTGTTACCTCGAAACCGGTCCGGTCCTCGGATGCTTGATTCCGTTCTGGGAAAGACATGGCTTTTGTAGTTCGGACTGGACTGTTCCCATGGGGCAACAGGGTCAGAGCTGATTTGCATATCGCCATTGTCTAACCCAGGGTGGTGTGGAGTGCAAAAAAACGATGGATTTGGGCCCAGATCTTTTGACTGAGGGAGTGTGTGACATTGATCCACATTCAGTCCATCACTTGTTGTTTTTGCAATTGCCGCCCTAAGTGCGCTGGGGATGCCCAGACGTGGGTCCCAGGCACTCCACACCACTTGGAGTCAAGCTAGCCGGGCTGAAGAGAGGTGTTACCTCGAAACCGGTCCGGTCCTCGGATGCTTGATTCCGTTCTGGGAAGGACATGGCTTTTGTAGTTCGGACTGGACTGTTCCCATGGGGCAACAGGGTCAGAGCTGATTTGCATATCGCCATTGTCTAACCCAGGGTGGTGTGGAGTGCAAAAAAACGATGGATTTGGGCCCAGATCTTTTGACTGGGGGAGTGTGTGACATTGATCCACATTCAGTCCATCACTTGTTGTTTTTGCAATTGCCGCCCTAAGTGCGCTGGGGATGCCCAGACGTGGGTCCCAGGCACTCCACACCACTTGGAGTCAAGCTAGCCGGGCTGAAGAGAGGTGTTACCTCGAAACCGGTCCGGTCCTCGGATGCTTGATTCCGTTCTGGGAAGGACATGGCTTTTGTAGTTCGGACTGGACTGTTCCCATGGGGCAACAGGGTCAGAGCTGATTTGCATATCGCCATTGTCTAACCCAGGGTGGTGTGGAGTGCAAAAAAACAATGGATTTGGGCCCAGATCTTTTGACTGGGGGAGTGTGTGACATTGATCCACATTCAGTCCATCACTTGTTGTTTTTGCAATTGCCGCCCTAAGTGCGCTGGGGATGCCCAGACGTGGGTCCCAGGCACTCCACACCACTTGGAGTCAAGCTAGCCGGGCTGAAGAGAGGTGTTACCTCGAAACCGGTCCGGTCCTCGGATGCTTGATTCCGTTCTGGGAAGGACATGGCTTTTGTAGTTCGGACTGGACTGTTCCCATGGGGCAACAGGGTCAGAGCTGATTTGCATATCGCCATTGTCTAACCCAGGGTGGTGTGGAGTGCAAAAAAACAATGGATTTGGGCCCAGATCTTTTGACTGGGGGAGTGTGTGACATTGATCCACATTCAGTCCATCACTTGTTGTTTTTGTATTTGACCTTACAGCAGTGACAATATAACACTAAAGTTGGGAAAATTAAATGGCTCAGTCAACCCGGATTCCTGGACTACAACTATTTTACAATCTCTTAATAACTCGTTTTAATGGAAGCTTTCCAGACTAGGTATGACCAGCTACTTTACAAATTTCCTGTGGTTAGACGATTAGTAGGCATTCCTCCAATCACAGTTTGTGGGTTCGATATAATGTTCTAAGCAGTCAAGGGTATGCCCAGAATGGGTCCTGTGCTCAATGTGTCATTGGATGCAAGCTGCCCCAATTGGAAAGGCCCAAAAAGGCCAAAGCCAGTGAATGGTTGCTTGTGTTCTGCTTCAGAGAGGACCTCGCTTGGCAGTTCAGGCTGGACTGCTCCGAATGGAGCAAGACGAAGACTGATTTTCATATGGCTGGGTCTACTCTGAGGTGACATGTGGGTAAATAACACAATGGGTTGGAAGGCATGGGGAGCGACCCTTGACCCTGTGTTAGGCAGGTCACTCCACACGCCGCACAGCGCCACAGCTGCAGGCTGTTAGCTCTTGCGTTCGCTCTGCCTTCTCCTTGTCAGCCCTGCTTTGATTGTGCTCTGCTCCCCTGGTGTATTACTTGTATTTCGCCTTATTACTTGTATTTCGCCTTATTCCTGTACTGTTGTAGTGTTTCGTGCCCGTTTTTTGCTTTCTGTATCCCCGCCCGCTTTACCCTCTTGTTTACCGCCGCTGCGTCCCTTGCGGCCCGCCCCGCTGCTCGCCCATTTCCCGCCTGGCTCCCACCTCCCAGCTGCTCCTCCCTCCCATCTCCCCTCATATGGTGGCTGCAGCGTGGTAAGGAGAGCGACCCTTGAGTCTGTCCTAGGCAAGTTGCCCCATACACCGCATAGCGCCACCAGTGTGTCCATGTTCCCTGCTGCTGCAGCTTGCTGAAGTGCTGCAGGCTGTTAGCTCCTGCGCTCGCTCTGCCTTCTCCTTGTCAGCTAAAAACCACCCTCGCCCGAAGTCCACCCGCCGACCCCACCAACTCCGACACCGCCGCCCGCAATCTCGGGTGCTGGATGGACGACTGCACCAACACACTCGCCCCGATTAGGAAACCCTCCAACAGACACACTAACAAGAAAGTCAGTTGGTTTACCGCAGACCTCCAGGCCTCCAAGCAAACCTGCTGTAAACTAGAGAAGAAATGGAACCGCGGACAGACACTGGACAGCTACGCAGCCCACAAGAACGCAATCCGCCTACACCATCGCCTCATCAGACCTGAAAAAAGGGCCTCCATCAAGGACCGCCTCGACAACAACGCACACAACAACAAAGTGCTCTTTAACATCATGAAGGAACTCTCCAACCCCAGCTCCAACACCAACAACATCCCACTAAAACAAGACCTGTGTGACTCCCTTGCCACCTTCTTCCATCGCAAGATCACAGACATCCATGACAGCTTCAACAACCTGACCGCCCGAAAGCCACAGACACCTCAGACCCCAAGGACGCCGCCCACACCAACCCCCTGCTCACCTGGACCAACATAAGCGACGACAACTCCATCAAAATCATGAACACCATCCACTCCGGCTCTCCGTCAGACCAATGCCTGCATCACATCTGCAACAAAGCTAGCACCACCATCGCACCCCATCTCCGCAAGGCCATCAACATCTCCTTCGAGACCACGACCTTCCCGGAGAGCTCGAAGCACGCCATGATCAACGCCATACTCAAAAAACCCTAGGCGGATCCGAGGGACCTCAAAAACTTCTAGCACATCTCCCTGCTCCCGTTCCCGGAAAAGGTAATCGAGAAAACCGTCAACAGACAGCTGACCCTCTACCTCAAGGAGAACAACATCCTGGAGCCGTCCATGTCCGGATTCTACAGCAACCACAGCACCGAAACTGCCCTCATCTCCGCCACCGATGACATTAGGGCCCTGCTGGACAACATCAAAACCGCGGCCTTCATCCTCTTGGACCTATCAGCCGCCTTCGACACTGTCTGCCACCGCACCCTACGCTCACGCCTCCACAACACAGGGATCCAAGACAAGGCTCTGGACTGGACCACCTCCTTCCTCACCGGCAGAACCCAGAGCGTCCACCTCCCCCTTTCCGTTCCAAAGCCTCCGAGATCATATGCCGGGTACCCCAAGGATCATCCCTCAGCCCAACATTGTTCAGCATCTAGATGGCCCGCTTGTTCACGTTGCCCGTCAGCACGACCTCAACATCATCTCTTACGCCGACAACACCCAGCTGATCCTCTCCCTCACCAATGACCCCCTCTCTGCCAAAACCAACCTCCACGAAGTACTGAAAGCCGTCGCTGAGTGGATGAAGAACAGCCGTCTGAAGCTGACCTCGGACAAAATGGAGGTCGTCATCTTTCGGCCCCACCCACTCAGCCTGGGACGACTCCTGGTGGCCGACCTCACTGGGAGCAGCACTGACACCCACCCACCATGCACGCAACTTGGGGTTCATCCTCGACTCAACACTCTCCATGACCAAGCAAGTCAATGCCGTCTCATCCTCCTGCTTCAACACCCACCGCATGCTCCGCAAGATCTACAGGTGGATCCCCACTGAAACAAGAAGAACGGTCACCCAGGACCTCGTCAGCAGCAGGCTGGACTAAGGAAACGCCCTCTACGCAGAAGCCTCGACCAAACTCCCGAAACATCTGCAATGCATACAAAACGCCTCTGCACATCTGATCCTCGACATCCCCAACCACAGCCACATCACACCCCACCTGAGAGACCTGCTCTGGCTTCCCGCCAAAAAGAGGATCACCTTCAAGCTCCTCACCCATGCAGACAAGGCACTCCACAACACTGGACTAACATACCTCAACAGACATCTCACATTCTACACCCCGAACCGCCATCTCAGCTCCGCCGACCTTGCCACCGTACCCCGCATCCGAAGAGTGACCATCGGTGGCAGATTGTTCTCCCATCTCGCCGCCAAGATCTGGAACACCCTCCCCAACCCTCCTACGGCAGACCCAGGACCTACTGACCTTCAGGAGGCTACTCAAGACCGGGCTTTTCGAGCAGTAGCAGCACCCCTCCCCCCAATGCCTTTAGACCCTCATTTGTGAGTAGTGCGCTTTACAAATTTCTTGATTGATTGAATGCTGCCATTAATAAGTGGTTAGACTATTTGTAAGCATTCCTCCCATCACCTTTTGTGTGTTTGATGTAATGCCTTAAATGACCATGGTTATGCCCAGACGTTGGACCTCTGCTCATTGTCACATTGGAACCAAGCTGCACATGCCTGAAGAGGCCCAAATAGGCTGATACCAGTTTCCAGTTCTTCACATTCTGGCTCAAACAGGACCATGCTTGGAAGTTCGGGCTGGACTTCCCCTACTGGAGCAGCACGAATTCTGATTTGCATATTGCTGGGTCTAATCTAAGGAAGCATCATGGGCAAAAAACTGCAGGTGGTTAGACTATCTGCAAGCATTTCTCCCATCACCTTTTGTGTGTTTGATATAATTCTCTAAATGATCGAGGGCATGACCAGTTGTGGGTTCCGTGCGCACTGTGCCATTGGAGCCAATCTTCACCTGACTGTAGAGACCTAAATAGGCTGAAACAAGTCATGGGCTGCTTGTGTTTTGCTTCAGAAAGGACCTCACTTAACAGCTCAGGCTGGATTGTTCCTATTGTCGGTTGATCGCCCTTCTCAAAGGGTGAGGCTTGGATTACCAACACTTTGTTCATGAATTCCACACTGGCTGTCCTCTGAACTCCTACTCCTGTTCTCGGATCTCCTTGGGCTGGTCCCCAGACCTTCCCTCAGACTGTCCACTTCTCTCCAGCGGCTGTTTGCAGATTCCCTCGGCTGTAACCCCTCCTGCCCCTGCGGAGACTCCCTCTTGCTGCTGCTGCAGTGGTGGAAACTCCCCCACCTCAGGCCCTGCTGCAAATGCTCCCTGGGTGCCCCTCAATATCTAGCAGGATTTGCAAGATATTGTGCCTGACGGTGGAGTTGCTGCTGCTTCTAGGACTCCTGTTGCTTACTCCACATATCACGGTGCTCAGGGGCCACCTCAGCAGCGGCACCAGCACCAACCACAGTGCCCAGGTAAGTCTCGCACAGCATCAAAACAAAGTCATAGTCCTATCAGCGGTGTGTGTACAACCCATATGCACATGAAAGAATGGGGACACTTGCTGCAAGCATGCAGGGCAGAAAATAGGTTGCCTATTGTATTGCAGCATCTACATAGCTCTCAAACAAGTGCGCAACTTCCTTTGGTATGCATGCTTGTGGTGGATGCAGCTCCTTGGCGGTGCTGCCAACAAACCCCATTGTTTTCCAACCCCCTCTATTTCATGGTAGGGCAGAGCGGAACTCTGCAGGATGCCACTGAGTTTTAATACAACTATAAGGAATTCTGCGTTGTGCAACTCTGCAAGCTCCGTCCACCCCTAATTTGATTTAAACCCTTAAGTGTATGCCAGATGTTGGTCCCATGCTCATTTTGCTTTAGGAACCAAGCTGCACCAGACCGAAAAGGCCAAAATAGACTGAAAGGCCAAAAACGATTCTAGGTTTCTTGGGGTATGGTTCTGAGAGGACCTGGTTTGCCAGTTCAGGTTGACCTCCTCAGATTAGATTTAGCCATATGCAAATCAGCATCAGTCTAATCTGAGGTGGCATTGTGGACAACAAAACAATGAATTGGAATGTTACCCCGGGCGATTACTAGTGGACTATTTGCAAGCATTGCTCCCATCAACTTTTGAACTTTTGATGAGGTCAGACCATCCTTCCTTCTTCATTATATTTGGAGTTCCCATAAACACAATATGCTCTTGTCCAACATGCTTGTAGGCACAGGAATGTTACCTGCATGGTGTACACTCAGGTTCCCTTGCACTGCCTGACTGCAAGTAAATGGTATCCTGGTCTTTGGTTTTGATCCAGCCTCACGGTAATCCAATGTGTGTAGGAAGGCCTAGGATGGTCCCGTTACGTGAGAGAGTTTCTGGGTGTGGCCTGGAGGGCTGCACCAAGTGTGCCCTCATTTGTATGAACTACCATTCACGTCATACTGTTATCATGTAAAGCAGTTGGGACAGTGAACTGTGTTTTATTAATCATTAGTTGTGACCAGACCTTTTTATTGGTTTCACCAGAGCGGAGTGGAGACCCAGAGACCCACTCATCTAAAGTTCCACTTCTATGTGCTAACCCAGACCCTCCCGAGTACAGGTTATACATGTGTGTACCTATTTAGCTTGTGTGGTACCTGCTTTGTGTTTGTAACAGTACCAGAAAAATGGAGGCCTCTGATTTTAATATTGGAAGGTACTGGTGTTTACCTGTGGATAAGAAGAAGGTGAGGTTGTTTTCCCAGACAGTGAAAGTGTATTGCTATCATTCGTTTAGCAGGAGGGAATAGTACTAGACACTGAAGTGGAGAAAGGGAAGACAAGGCTACTTCAGAAATTCTTCCTGAGCCCTGCCATTTGGTTTTCGACATAGTGAAGGGTGGTACTGCTGTATCTGTTGTTCAGAGTGGGAATGGTCACTTAGCTGAGCCTTTTGTCTCTTTGGTGATCACTCTTCAATTTAGCTGTTGACATTCAGGTGCAGAAAGAAGATACCTCTTTGTTGCCTCTGTTGTGTATTCTCCATACTGCAGATTACCCTGCTGTGAGAAGAGCCAATCTACACAAAGGCTTTGCCTGAAAGTGCAAAAAGAGAATCCACATCCCTTGTCTGCTTTGGCTGTATTAAAAAGAGACCACTGACCCACTTGTTGTTCCAGTTCCAAATTCTCTCAAGGAAGGGAATGCTCCACAGAGAATCCCTGGGACTGCTGAGCAACCAGAGCTGGTGTCCAAAACTGAGGCGACATCCCTTGGTGCCTTACCTAGAAACAGACAGTGCTTTCCTGTCCTGCAGTGCATAGAAGCGAGCATGCTAGCTGAGAGAGTCAAGGAGTCTACCGATCCCTGCAGGAGGAGTGATTGTCCACAGACAGCCCGAAGCATCTTGACACCGAAAGTTTGAGGGTCCCTTAGTATAGTTAGACACAGTATGACGGGCCGTGAACATCAGAGGCATATGACTTCAGGACCCTCGACTGAGGCTTAGTAGCCCCTGCTTTTCCATGGTCCCCACTAAAAGGGGCACGGTAACAGTATTGCACAACTGTTCAGAACATTAATATTCATACATCTGGAATACTGTCTAGAAAGACATGACTGATATTCCATTGTACCAAGCTAGACTGTTTTTAGTTCACAGAGTGACATTCTCTTTTATGATTTTATTATCGAAATAAAGACTTTAAAACCTGAAACCTGACATTCTCACCAATGTCTCTACACAGCACAAGGATATTACAATCAGATTTATGCTGGCATTGTAAGGAAGAACTAGCCAACTTGTTGCATATGATTCATAACTGTCCTTTCATTAGACCATCCCAGTATGATGAAATGACATTGGTCTGGCCACTGTAATTTGACCAGGATTGCTGTCTTGTTTGTCAACATGTGTTCATAGGGGCGCTGCTTCAATTCCTGAATTGACTTTGATTCAGCAAAGGTAATTGACTGATCCCATGCTTAGGGCTACACATAAACTGGTGACCAGTTACTCTAAAGTTACAGGTACGGTATTGTGGCTCTTCAATTGAGGTTAGGTATGCTGAGTATACATATTTTGTAAACTAATTATTAATCCCTTGGGCGCGGCCGCGATTCTGCGCCTGTGCGGCGCTTTTAATGAGTGGGCGGGTTCATGACGGCCCCCAGCCGTCATCAGCACGCGCCCACGGCGGTGTATGATGGACGGGGGCCGTCATCAGCATAGAAGGGGTTAAGAAACATAAGGTTAACCGTAAGAATACTACTATCTAGACATTGCTTGATGCATTTTTGACCAAAGGAAAATACCTAAATGCATAGCCTTAAATGTCTAAATATTACTTCTAAAACATTGCACCTTGACTTGGGTTTCTGTATGTATAATTAGTTAGAAATATTGAAAAAAGCTGAACGTTTTTGATGGGCTTTCCTGTCACTTTAAAGTGCATTGCATTCATTCCATATAGACAGACACAAAGGTTATTCGAAAGAAATCCGTTAGAATGGCACATACATGATGTTGGGACTTCTGTATAGATGTAGTGGAGATTAAATGAAAATGCAATTGTTTGTGCTTGGGCCCTGCACTATGAGCACTGCCTTCTTTACCCTTGCTTGAAATAAACACTTTCTGAGTGACAATTCAGCAAAATACTTACCATCAATGAAGACCCCCTTTAAGGTCAGCTAGATTAGGTGTAGGTCACTGCCCAATACATCCCTCTTCTGAACCGTCCATGTTGTTCCTCTACAGAGTGGCTAATGCATTACAAAATAATTCTTTCTTGCAGTCTCAAACAAAACTCCTTCTGTGTATATAGAAAATGAATACCTTCTCTGGGAAGCATTGACCTCTGACAACTGTATCTTTGCAGCAATCTGTAACTATTTTCTCAAATCGATCAGCAAAGGATAGGATTCTTGAAGAAAACAAATATGAATATCTTCTCACCACTTCATACATGTATCTGAAAAAAATAAAAGTTCATCCATCATCTAAATTGCCGCATCCTTACGGCTTGTTACCACTTTTCTAAAACATTTCCCAAATGAAAACCAATGGATATATTGGCAAGATTATGTACCTGTAATACCCATCACATTTTGCCCAGCTCTTCTTTCATCACAGTCATTATACATCGAGACTGAGCCCAAATCAAGAAAAGAGGCACTCATACATGCCCCTAAAACTTGTTTCAGTTCCATCTCATCCCACCGGTGACTGGTGTATAAATGCTGTATCTCGCCACTTGTGGCTGAGTGGAAAATATCAAGCAAGCAACTCCTTGACTCAACAATCATCAAATTTAGATATCACAAGGATACTGATGTGTGATCTGGCAATTGTGAACATTTTTCAACATACTGTCATGAATCAAGACGGATGTTACAGAGATTCTGGGCAATTTTTTGGAGTTCTGCGGAAAGGATACTCTGTGAAAACATGACAGATATCCAATCTGCCATATTGCCCTAGGTTACGATGCACTTGTAATATGATGCTGGAACATGCACCACATTTGTGACCTGTCCACCAAATTTTAAATAAGGCTCTTGAATGAAAAGCCCTGGAAGTCAGAAGGAAGCCTTAAAGGATACTGTGGTTTTACCCAATTATGTTATCAATAGATCCTGTCTAAATCGACTCTTTGTGCTTGTACCCAAACTGTTATGAGTCAATAAAGAATGTGTATGCATTTGCTTAAGACAGGGTTCTTTCCCCTGGCCCGTCTGATGATTTTCTCTATTGCTTGTTGATTCTGCAAAGCCAAGCAACTCTGTGACCAAGACCCTCTTGTCCCTTCCACATCCCACCTGGGATCTAGCTACACCAGCTTTTGTAACAATACTGTGGAGGTGGTGAGACATCATTGTATGGAGGGATGGCTACGGAGTACCACGCCTCCGTGTAGCCTCCCGTGACTCGTGACCTGGGATCCCGTCCCTGGAATGGCGGCGGAGAAATGCTAGCCGCTAGCCGCCAGAACGCTGCTTAGGGTCAGTTTCTGCTTCTGCTTCTACGGCGGACTTTACTTTTGTGGGCTTCTGCAGGAGCCGTGGCCTGGCGTCCCGCGAATCGGGCGTGAAGCTGGGGGCACTTCAATTTACCTTCGAAGCTGCTGCTGATTTGAGAGACTCATCTTCCAGGGCCCCAGCGTCTCGTATTTCGAGACTCGACTCTGCTTCTGATGGCGGATTTCCGTGTTTTGAACATGAAGTGTGGGGCACAGAATCGTTCTCCAAATCTGCTGCTGATTTAAGAGATTCAGCTCCCAAGACTTTTACACCTTCTTCGAAGTTTGGTGCTCGTTGCCTCTGGCTTCTACGCTGTCCCCTGAGGTCCTGAGGATCATGGGCTGGATTGCTTGAGGATGCGGTAGAAAACGCACAGAAATCACTGTAGCAGCCTGCTGTTTGAATTTTTGTCAAGGTTGGAGCCGGACCTGAGGTGGGGGCTTGGAGATTCCTGCTGTAGTGGAGGGATAAGAAGTTCTGGAATTTTTCACGCTGCGAGTATCACTGTGAGTAACGGCTGGCAGAACATTTTGTTTATAACAGAAAGAAATACTCAAGGGGGGGTTTTCCCTGTTAAAATTGTACGCCATAATGGGCAAGTCTCAAAAGGAGGGAGAAGAGTTTATCAAGTCTAGCAAAGTCGAGTTGGCTGCCCGCCAGAAAGCAAGGACCCGCTTAGCCCTAGCCGGAAAGGCCTCACGAAAAGCAGCCAAGGACAACGACAAAAATAAAGATAAAACTAGAGAAGAAAGCTCGGCTGGGGATACGATGCCCGAGCCCTCAGACGATGAATTACCACTCGCTTCTACCTCTCTGGAAGTTACGGAGCCAAAGAAGGCAGTTATGGGTTGTCGAGACTTTTTTAATACAACAATGCAATCCGAACTAGAACTAGAAGCAGAGGTGCCAGCTTCTACCTTGGTACCAGCTTTAGAAACACCACCTCAGGCAGGAGAGGGTAAACATAAAAGTGGTAATGGAGGAAAAGAGATAAAGGAGTATCCACTCTTTGTAAAGAAAACCACTCCAAAGACTCTCCCCGTACAATCCCCCACAACCTTAACTCTGGCTGCCTCACCAGCCTCACCTGCCTCACCAGCTAATATTGCACTGCCCGATGACTCTGGCCCGATAAAAACATCAAAGACTCATTGCTACGACCAGGCACCTAAACCTCTTCTTCTACATATTCCGCAATCTTCCCGAATCTCCACAAAAGAGGTGATGGTTGAGGGGGATTGTGTGCAAAACTCTTCTCCATTTCCGTATATACAAAGCGGAGTATTGGGGGCAGCACGACTAGAGGGCGAAGAGGTACAGCCGGGCAATAATGAGAGTAATACGAGTACTAACATAAATCTTTTGGCAGGTAAAGATAGCCTTCTGGGATCAAAGGTGAGATATCAGCTAGATATCCGCGAAATGCTGAATCTAATTCTTGATGAGATACGAGAAATAAAACACAACCAGCAAGTGGAGATAGCTGCCTTACAGTTAAGAATGGACAAATTTGAGGAATCAATGCTGGTGCTCCCGAATAGACTACAGGATGCAGAGGCTAGGATCTCTGCCCTCGAAGATCAAATGAACCTGGTCTCGGGGGAAGCAAGGGAGGCAACCAAGAAGAAAAACTTTCTTGAAAATAAGCTTGAGGAGCTTGAAAATCACTCCAGAAGATCAAATTTAAGGATTGTAGGGGTTCGGAAAGGAATAGAAGGCTCCGACACCATTCAGTGGGCCAATTCTTTTATTCAGCATACAGTTCTACCTGAATTTGAGGGGGACTTGACTATAACAAGGGCTCATCGGGTCCCGGCTCAGCGCTTCCCAAATTCAACATTTCCAAGAACTAACCTATTGAACTTCGCTGATTATAGGATTTAGGAGAGGATTCTTTCTAGAGCCTTTCAACAACGTCAGTTTTCAGTATCAGAAACAACAAAATTTAGGATCTTTTCAGACATGACTGCAGTAGCTGCAAAAAGAAGAAAAGAATTTGTAAAAATTCTACATCTATTTAAAGCAAATGGCGCTCAAGCCTCGATTGCGCAGCAGTCAAAATTGAAGGTCCTGGTTAAGGGAAAATTTTACTTGTTTACTGACGTAGAAGAGGCACAATCTCTTCTTAAGGAGATCTCTTCAGGAATCAGGGCCTGAAAAGGGGAAAATCTAAACCCTTGGTTTTGTAATGCTCTACTCTTCCTGAGTTGTCTTCCTTCTTTCTTTTCACTTTGGTTCTCCTTTTGGTCTAGCGTTAATCTCGAATAATAGTAGTATGGGGCGGTACCAGATCTACGGGTCACTTAGGGTGTAACAAAAGGACACCCAGAACAGAAGAAGTGGGAGGAATGTGGTCAGCGTGGCGGGGAGGGGAGTTTCCACATTCCTGGGTAGGGTAGGGGAGGGGGGGTAAATGCAGTAAAAAGGAATAGGAGCAATAGACATAGCATTTTTTCAAGATTTATAGTTAGGTACTTAACAAGGAAAATACCTTTTTAGATGAAATTTAATACATGTAATATCCTGTCAATTAATGCAAATGGAATGTTAAATAAACAGAAGTACGGGGCTCTTGTGAAATGGGTAATATCTCTTAGATCCCAGGTGGTCTTTTTCAGGAGACTCATTTGAAGTCTAATAGCCCGAAGCTGTTTATTCCGAGATACTTTTCTAACGTCGTTATTTTCATCAGCAGGGGTGGCCCAGAGAGGGGGTGCTATTTATTTCTCAAGGGATCTAGCCTGGGAATTTTTACAGGTTCAAAGAGATGCCAAGGGTAGGTGGCTATGGGTGGTGGCAAAATTGCAAGATAAAATTATAAACTCTGTGAATTACTATGGCCCCATCCTTGATGATATTTCCGGGTTGACAGAAATTTATGAAGCTTTAAGGGGAGTCCCAGGACAGATAGTTCTAGGAGGAGATTTTAATTATATTCAAGATTTGTTAAGAGATACTTCTAATAAGAAAAAGAAACAGCTAAAACCTAAAACAAAATGTTTTTTTGAAGCACTCTTACATGAGTATCAATTAAGGGATCCATGGCGTTGTAGGAATGTTGAAGGAGAATCTTTTACATGTTATTCCCACCGGTATCGGACTGCATCCAGAATAGATTTCTTTTTAATATCTAGATCTTTTCAGATCTCAAGAACTCTGATTGGATGCAATCCGTTTTCTGACCACGGCAGAATAGAACTAGAGTTAGTACTTGGAGAGGTGGATGGGGAGCGTCCCAGGTGGCAGCTGCACCCTGCTACTAAACCAGGATTGGGTTTCAGAATTCAGAGAATGGATTATACAATTCTTTGAAATGAATGATAACACAGCTGAACCCTTCTCTGTTTGGGGCGGATTTAAAGCAACAGCTCGCGCCCAGGTCATCGCGTATACCAGTGCACAGGCAAATGAAAGAAAGCTAAAAATATCTAAGCTTCAGTCAGCCGTAGAGAGGGAATATGCTTTACAGCTCCAACAAAATTCGAGTCAATTAGAGCAGGCTAAAACTCTTCTACGTGATTTTTTTATTGGGGAAGAGATAAATAGCTCGAAAGCCTTCCAACAAAGGGTCTATGAAGACAGCCAGTTGGTGGGAAAATTACTGGCTAACTCTACAAGAAAGAGGCAGGAGTCATCACTGATAGTGAAAATCCGAGACCCTCAGAGTGGACTGGAGGAGGAGGATAGAGATAAGATCTCTAGGATTTTCCTGGATCATTTTGAAAAAATCTACTCTACGGAATACCAGGTAGAGGAAGTAATGATCCAGGACTACTTTGCAAATATAGAAATCCCCAAAATCTCCGAAAATCGGGTTAACCAAATCAGTCTTGAAATAAGTACCTCTGAAATACAAAAATGTATAAAGGCAACTTCAGGGGCAAAGGCTTCCGGTCAAGACGGATTCCCAATTGAGTTTTATACGTTTTTTTTAAAGAACTAGGAACTCCCTTGAAAAAGTTATATAATGATATTAGGTTAGGTGGGCACGTCCCTGTTGAGTTTAAGGAATCTACAATCATATGTTTGTTAAAAAAGACAAAAATCAAAATGACGTTAATTCATATAGGCCAATTAGCTTATTAAATTCGGATTATAAAATCCTCATTAAAATATGGGCGGAAAGATTTGTTCTCGCAGCCCAGGAGGTTATCCACCAAGATCAGACTGGGTTTATCGCAGGACGTTACATGGCAGCAAACACCGAGTTCTTAATCCAGGCATTGGACTATTTGAATATAAATTCGACTTCAGCCTGTATTTTAATGATGGATGCAGAAAAAGTGTTTGACTTGGTCAACTGGGCAGCATTGTTCTACTCTCTCGGTCAATTTGGATTCCCGGCCTCAATTATTAAGATGCTACATAACATCTATGAGGGAGCATCGGCTCAAGTAATAATCAATGCAAAACAGGCTGGGAAGATCAAGGTAAATCGGGGTACAAGGCAGGGCTGCCCGTTGTCCCCGTTACTCTTTACTTTCTTTATCAAGCCTTTAGTGGTAAAGATCAGGGACAATGTGGCCATTCAGCCGCCTATCATCGGTATGTCTAAATTAAAGTTGTTTTCCGATGATATTATACTTTATTTAATACCTAAAAAAGAAAACATTGAAAACTTAATGAGAGAGTTCAAGAAGTATGAAAAGATAGGGGGATATAACGTAAATCCCAAAAAAACTGAGGTCCTTGCTTTAAACACTGATCTTCATTTTCTCCCTTTTGATTTGCAGGCCCAAGCTGCAAGAAGTGACCCAATTAGATACCTGGGCATTTTCGTGACTTGCGAATATGATAAGCTTTTTTCTATGAATTACATTAGAATGAAGAACAAAATTCGGAACATTCTAGATCAATGGCTCCTCCTCCCATTATCAGTTATAGGCAGGGTATCATTGATTAAAATGTCAGTGCTGCCCTTGCTTATATTTCTGTTCAGCAACGTTCCCATTAAAATTAATTGAGGTTTCTTTAAAGAGCTGGAAACAATGCTGAGAGGTTTTATTTTGGGCAATAAAGCTTCGAGAGTTAAACTTTCAGTGCTACAATTCTCAGTTGATCAAGGAGGTTTAGCTCTACCCCATTTAAGGACCAACTATGAAGCTGCATTTTTTGATATATTGGCAGGATTATTGAGGATTAATCAGACAAGAGATAATTTTTTTCTTACAAAGATGCTACAAGAGGCAGGTTCTCAAATTCCAGTTTTTTAAAAAATTGCAAAGCTCCCAAAGAGGTCAAGATATAAGACGCTAAGAGAATATGCCTCAAGACTGTCGCTCCTTTTTAAAAAACATGGTACCCATGGATCTCATTATTTAAGTTCAATTGAATGTACTCAAATAGGCCTCCCAGTAAGTTTGAATCATATTAAAAATTGGGAACTTTGCGAGTTCCGTTAGTTGAGACATCTGGTAGTCCAAAACAGGGTAATTAGTTGGCAGGAGGTAGTTGCTAGAACTAAAAGTCCCTTTTTTGAATATATGCAGATCCTCTATTTTATCAGAAATGAGATAAGCAGCCTGCATATTTCTCCTAATGCTATACTAACAGCCCTGTATGGAGGAAAGAATAAAGGTATAGAATATTGGTACAAGATGCTTCATTGCTCTGGACAAAATGTACTAGTAGACAGACATCTTGAGAAAATAAGTCTCTCAACTCAATGCAATTTTTCCTCGAAGGATTGGGAGGTCCTATGTCAGTTGGGAAATAAATCTTTACGTGCAGCCAATTATAAGAGGATGTCCTTTTTATCTCGCTGGTTAGCGTATTATACGCCAGAGGCTTTGGAGAAGATGTATCCTGAAGTTGAGAATAAATGTTTCAGAAATAATGGCTAGTAGCCAGGGAGGATGGCACCATATTTTCTTCACTTGCCTGCAGCTAGACTCTTTCTGGAAGGGGATATTTGCTGCTATCCAACAGGCCATTGGGAAATCTGTTCTGCCAGTAGCAGAAGTAGCCCTGTTTGGTATATGCAAGGACAGGAGCGGGCTTAATAAAGCTGAAGAAGTATTTATATTTATATCTTGTGCAGTTGCTCGTTCTTTAATACTTCAAAGCTGGAAATCCAGGGAGATCCCATCACATATAAGATGGTTTAATAAAATGATGAGAACCTGTTTTTTTAAAAGGCTTATGCTGGCAGAGTGGGAGCCATTGGAAGATTTGAAAGGAATTGGAAATATTTTGGGAATCTAGAACAACTGAAGGGAGGATGATTTGTGAAGAAAATCGAGAGTAGACGATATACGTTTTTTTACTACTAAACAGCCTTCTCATCTATGAAGGTAATAGCTTTGTTTTTTTCTAGGACATTTGCACTTTATTAGCACTTTCTTCTTACATTAGCTTGTACTAAGCACTTTTAAGATTGTACTTTATTGTACTTTTTGCACTTTTCAGCAGTACTTTATTGCAGTTTTGCACTTCTTTGCAGACACACTTTATAAATTGCATATTTTGTACATAATGTCCTGAAAATTTTAATGATGTCTTTGGCTGTTTTTTCTATCTCGATGAATCTCGCTCCCTTTTATCTTTTTATCTCTTGTCTGTTATTTTAGAAATGTATTGGAAATGTATTGATATTGAAATTTAAAGTGAAACATGTTTTGTACCTTCGGTTACCTATTGCTCTATTCAATTAAAAAAAAAACCACCTGGGATCAAGCCCTTTCATTAGTCCACAAATAAATTCAGGATTACATTCTAGGCATTCAACCACTGATCAATTTTTGTAAAACTATTTAAAGAGCCAAGCCAAGCTGTATAAACGTAATGGACTTCCTCAATCCTAGGATCAAGTACTTCTAGCTGCCCCCAAGGTTAAGATATGCTGAAAAGAATTGCCTTAGAGGCACTGGATAAGTAGCCAAGGGTTCAAAGTGTGAATACTGCCAATTGATAAAATAAATCAAGTACAATTAGCACAACAAAGCTATCATCTTGAGTACCTTGGTTCCCATTCATGACCAACATGCAGCCTGAAATTCAATACCAAGCTGTTCTAATGCCTCTTTATAATATGAATGTTTTTCACTAATTTCATATCATTTTTAACGGTGTGTATAATTTTCGTAATTTGCTTTTGGGTTATTATGTGAGATTTTGGGAACATTACACAAAATTATAGGTAATTTACACAAAATGCAAACCATCATTTAGTGCATTATTATAGCACAAAATGTGTTGTGAGGGCACATTTTGTATAGTATGTTCATGCTATAATTTTGCCGGTAACTGTGGCATAATAACATGATGTGACATAATGGTGTACATTTAGGAAAATGCCATTTCAAACATAATGCAAAATACCAAAAATTACACTAATTACTTAAGCGTAATAGAAATACAGCAAGGGCCTAGTATTTTTACAGGATAGAGCAACATTGAAATCAGTAGGAAATTAGAAGGCTTGTTACTATTAAGTAATGACTTTTTACAGATGTGATGAAAGTATTCCTTCCTTCAACCTAAAAAACATTTAGGGCCCGATGTAGGTCGCCGAATACCGGTCGGTAACGGCCGATTTCGGCCGTTACCGACCGGTATTTGGATTGGACATGTAGGTGGCCTGAATTTTACCCATTTGGTAAATTTACCGATTCGGTAAAATACCGAATCGGTAAAGTTACCAAATTGGTAAATCAAGATGTAGGTGGCACTTTCAACAGTGCCACAGGCCATTACCGATTCATAATTTAGCACCAAATAATATTTGGTGGTAAATTATGAATTTCTGTGTACATGCACATCTGTGCATGTACACCGGCGCCATGTGGCACACATACATGCCCTAAGGGCATGTATGTGTGTCACATGGCACACAAGCCAGAATCCGGGGTGCAACGGGGTGTCAAAGTGACACCCTGTCTCCCTTGTAAATTCGGTAATTTTACCGAATCGGTAAAAATCGGTAAGTACCGAATCGGTATTTACCGATTCGGTAATTGCCATTGATTCCAATGGGCCTCATCGGTAATTACCGATTTTTACCGATTCGGTAATTGAATCGGTAAAAATACCTACATCCCGATTGCCAGTTCTTAAATACCGAATCGGTATGATTCGGTATTTAAGAATCGGTAATCCGAGATTATGTACATCGGACCCAGAGTGAGATGTATCTAGGTGGTTACTATGTGCAAACAAAAGCATGGTTTCTTAACTTTAATGGAGGCTGTCAGGACATGGTCTTTGTTCCCCTGTGGGTGGGCACCATTTCTGCCTTTCTGAAAGACATCTCTAAAGTAGGAATCTCCATCCTTTTATGCATTAAGAACTACTTATGTTCAATGAAAAACATTGTTTGCTACCAATAATATTAGTGTTGTAACACTGACCACATCAGACAATATTGCATTAGAGGCCACCATATGCAAAATTACTAGCAGTGATTCCCTCAGCGTATCTGAGAGGGTTGCGAGCAGTAAAGTAAAAAAGGCTCTCTCAATTTGGAAGGCCTTTACCTGGGTAATACATCCCAGCCAAAGCTGCAATGCCATTGGCACGAGAGCTGTAAGTCTCTCCACATCACCCAGTGCTAAAAAAACAGGCGTAAATGTTTTTTTAAAACTCAGCCATTTTTCTCCAAACTTCGCCTTTTAAGTTCTAAAAATACACGTACAGTATGTACAGTACAGTATGTGGTACAGTCTTATCTTCTACCAACAAAGTAATCACAAATGTTCTTTGTAATATCATGGAAAGAGTTTTTCAGTTTATCAACCAAACCTTGAGATGATACAACCTCATTAGACATTGCTCTCAGATTAACTAAATTCTCCAAGTCTTAAACATTTCCTTTTGGGCATTAACTGCAAAACTAATGGACCTAGAATAATACTGATTCTTTGCTAGTCTAATAATATGATTATATTTCCCTATTATCTGAAAATAATGCATCCTATTTGTGGAAATTATTTCTCCATTCTATTTACAAATTTCTTACTGCTCTCCTTTCCATTTTCAAATATTGATTATACTATTCGAATGTATTATTTATAGATGGTGTGATAAGTCAGAAGAGGCTATTTAGTCAATAGGTTATGTCTCATATTTTTCCAATCTAAATTAAGGGCCTTCTCATGCTTAGTGTTAACCAACTCTACAGTGGCTCGGGTCTATTTTTCCTCCCTGCTTATCTAGTGTTAGACACTTCAAATTAGGTGAGGCATTTTTACTTGAGTTTTGATTTGCCTGCTTCTTTGGGTTTACAACTATTAGCATATCAAAGGGTATCAGAGCGTGATTTGGCATTGGCACGTTTATAGGTTTATTAACCACCACAATTTAATGACTGGTATATTTGTGAATTTCGCTACAGTATTATACATGGTGGATAAAACTCACCTGTAGAAGAAGCATCATGGTTGCAGCCTACTTTGCTTTTGCTGATGATTGCTTTATTCAGTAGTCAGGATATTCAGAAAGTGGCAGAAGACAAGGAGAGTAATGTATCATGCAGAGGTGAGCTCTCCCCCCTTTGTGTTTTTTTTTAATGTTTAGATTTCGCATTCGTGGGCAAATTATGTAAAATGAACTCATTTGTCCTAAAGCTGGGAGATCAACCCTTCACTGTCATTTTTCTACACTGCTGGCACGGCTTACTAAACTATGCAGTTCCTGTGTTACACATAGCTTTGTCGAAAGTAAAGATGCAATGCTTTACGAACAGTTGCATAATTGAGGTATCTGAGTTCCATTCTCCATACCATAGGTATTGTTTATCTGTAACGTTTTGGTGGCCAATCACAACCCTTTCCAAACGCTGCACCCCATCCACCCGCATAAATAGTTCATAGTCCATTGATGTTGCCGTGTTTTTCTTCATCGTTTCATTGCTTACTTTTTATTTAGTTAACTGGCCAGAAAGACTGGTTCTCTGCCAGGGACATTAGTTCATTGTCACGTCAATGACATTTGTGCAAATAACTTCAGGTTTTTGTGATGTAATGTCTCCTCACTCAGCCAAAGATTTCCGTTCATTCAGTGATCTGTCTTTTCATCTCTCTAACATTATCTAAATAGTAGGGTGGGAAAGTAGTGTTACCTTCAACAATGAAGTCAAGTGGAGTCAGGTACCTCTGACCTGGGAAGGTGGGATACGTTACCCAATTTTACCAAACCTCAGCTAACATCTTTTATCTATACTACTATTATAAAGAGAGAACTTTGAACCTTTGAGGTGGGTAAACTCAGGAACCACAGCACCAATCCAAACACCCGATACATTGTTGTAATTGTCAGGGTCTGCAGATGGACATAGGCTATATAAAAAAATAAAATATACGTTCTTTAAAATATTTACGATAAAAAAAATTTACTCCCTTGGAAGTAGCGCCGGCCGCAGATTGCTCTGAAAGCTGTCAAGGAGCGAGCAGTGAAATGGATGTAAATAAACGTGCTGATCTGAACTTCGTGTGGCTTTGCTTTAATTTGGGGCTTCCTGTTTAGACTATATGGATATCGGCTGTTTGCCCAGTCGAGAAGCGAGGCCCACCTTAAGAAGGGTTCGTGCAGGCTCTGAGAAGGGGCTTGCAAAGACGGAATGAAGACAAGAGCAGCTCCAATGAAGGTCGTGCTGCCTTGAGCACGAATTCACTGCTGCAAAGCGCAATCTGAGGGCTTACAGCACTTTACTTTACTCCACTTGGTGAATACTTAGTTCAAATTGCAAGGACTGTTGAGTGGCCCCACTGTGGGAAGAGGGCCAGATAACTGCAAGGCACAGAAGGCTTTGCGATTTAGCCACGCCCACAGTGCCAGGTGCCAGTGATTATATGAGCAGACGCGGCCAAAAACTGCTCTTCCAGCCCTTCTTGAACAATGCCCCTGAAGAAAGGATTATTTCCTGAAACGCGTAAGGCTTTACATGTTCAAAGATTGCTCTGAAAGCTGTCAAGGAGCGAGCAGTGAAATGGATGCAAATAAACGTGCTGATCTGAACTTCGTGTGGCTTTGCTTTAATTTGGGGCTTCCTGTTTAGACTTTATGGATATCGGCTGTTTGCCCAGTCGAGAAGCGAGGCCCACCTTACGAAGGGTTCGTGCAGGCTCTGAGAAGGGGCTTGCAAAGACCGAACGAAGACAAGAGCAGCTCCAATGCAGGTGGTGCTGCCTTGAGCACGAATTCACTGCTGCAAAGCGCAATCTGAGGGCTTACAGCGCTTTACTTTACTCCACTTGGTGAATACTTGGTTAAAATTGCAAGGACTGTTGAGTGGCCCCACTGTGGGAAGAGGGCCAGCGTACTACAAGGCACAGAAGGCTTTGCTATTTAGCCACACCCACTGTGGCAGGTGCCAGTGATTATATGAGCAGACGCGGCCAAAAACTGCTCTTCAAGCCCTTCATGAACAATGCCTCTGAAGAAAGGATTATTTCCTGAAACGCGTCAGGCTTTACATGTTCAAAGATTGCTCTGAAAGCTGTCAAGGAGCGAGCAGTAAAATGGATGCAAATAAACGTGCTGATCTGAACTTCGTGTGGCTTTGCTTTAATTTGGGGCTTCCTGTTTAGACTTTATATATATATATATATATATATATATATATATATATATATATATATATATATATATATATATATATATATATATATATATATATATATATATAAATATATCTATCTATCTATACTACTATTATAAAGAGAGAACTTTGAACCTTTGAGGCAGGTAAACTCAGGAACCACAGCACCAATCCAAACACCCGATACATCGTTGTAATTGTCAGGGTCTGCAGATGGACATAGGCTATATAAAAAAATAAAATATACGTTCTTTAAAATATTTACGATAAAAAAAAGTAGTGCCTTGGAAGTAGCGCCGGCCGCGACGTGCGTGCTGACGTCAGGAGCGCGGGGAGGAGCGGCATACAGGAGCGCGAGGAGGAGCGGCGGACATGAGAGCGGGTTGGAGCGGTGGACAGGCGGGGAGGAGCGGTGAGGAGCGGCGGACAGGCAGTGAGGAGCGGCGGACAGGCGGGGAGGAACGGCAGCTGAGGTAGGTGAAGCGGCCCGTGTGCGGCTCATTAGGGGCCTTTTAAGTGGCGGGTGCGCTCCAGGGGACCCACGGACAACGTCGGGCGGGCAGGGGCCCTGAAGCCTGAGACAACGTCGGGCGGGCGGGGACCCAGAAGCCTGATTGCTCCCGGACAACGTCGGGACGGGCTGCTAGTTATTTTTATTTGTTTAACATCTCAGTTCCTTTGCTGACAGAATGTTATGTATTTAAAAATATTATGTTCTGTAATACATGAAACATGTGTATTGCTCAAAACACTACAAGATTTCTCAAATGTATGGTTGGTTAGTTAATTTTGGGCTCATTTTGATACATTTCAGTTTGGAGCTCATTGGTAACTAACTTATTAGGCTCAGTTGTAATTTTGACTTATTTTAGCTTATTTCTAGGCATGCCTGATATGTGTTAATAAATGTATGTAGGGTATGCAGATCATAAAGAAAAATGAGTGTCTATGTGGTTCAACGTCTATTCTGTAGGGTACACAGTGGGCGTGACCTTGCAAGAATCAAATGCCCTCACACACCTGGATAGGTGTCATGCTTCATCATAGGGAGTTTGCTCCTCCGGACCAGCAACCTCAACAGGGCTCTTTGCTGGAGATCATGCGTTTGGTGTAAAAAAAGAGGCATGTGTTTCAGTGTTTGTGAATCAGAATCAACATTGGAAATAATGATTTGGAAATATTGAAGTGTATTTTTACTGTGTACTATGTGTCTTTGATCTACAGGTCATCGCTAAATAAATCTAAATCAATACCGAAACCAAGGTATGTGTAAGGGAGAGAAAATCGATGAACCTGTACATTAAAACTCCAATCACTAAGTAGATTAGGTTGATAATGACCCTGATGAATAGCTACTAGATCATTGTTATGAATACACGGAAGCTAGAAACATGTTGACCTATAGCTATCTCAGATAACTAAAGTCCATTAGATAGCCAACGCATTTTTAATATAGTTAAGACAACTTGTTCATTAAAGTTTTCCTGAGAAGTACCTCTTTCCCTAGTTTAAACCTCACTCCTTCGCACTTCAACACCAATCTACTCCTTAAGTTCTCATACCCGCACTTCACCAAAGGGCAGACAAGAAAATCTCCGGCACAGAGCTCCCATTGAGGGTGGCCATCAGGCATTGCAGCGCCAGCCCTAAGAGGAGCAAATGTCCTATGCTGACGCATGACACCTATTCAGGTGTGTTAGGGCATTTGATTCTTGAAGGGTCATGGCCACTGTGTACCCTACATAATAGTTGTTGACCCACATAGATACTCATTCTTCTTTATGACCTGCATACCCCATATACATTTAATAACACATATCAGGCATGCCTGGAAACAAGCTAAAATAAGCCAAAAGAACAACTGAGCCAAATAAGTTAAAGTTACCAATGAGCTCCAAACTGAAATGTATCAAAATGAGCCCAAAATGAACTCATTCTTCTTTAGGAACTGCATACCCCACATACATTTATTAGATTATTTGGAGCATGTATGCTGGACCTTGATGTGCTCTAAATCCCACTCTTTGTTAGACATGCCTGATTGGTGCACATATTTTTATGGGCTCTGTAAGCACACTTTGATCTTGTAGTGCAACATCCACTGAGATTAATATTATTGATTTTACTATTTGAATATGTATTTTTTAATTTGGCATACTTATTGTTTTATTCATCAATATATGCGCTGTGAGCATAACATTTATTGAATGATTTGTGCTATTTTGACTGGTGACATTACTGCTGCTGTGCCAATTATATTTACCATCTCAATCTAATATTAAAAATACCAAGTGAGAGCCTTTTTGGAATTTTTAATGAAATAGTTTCTGAATCCACTTTGCCTCCTCTGGTTCTGCAGATCGACCCTTTTTCATAGAACAAAAGCATAATTATGTTTTTGGGATCAACTTGGAACACCCTTGTAGGGGATATTTCTGAAACAGAATTTGCTAACAGTTGTCATGTTTGATGTTTGTTCCAGCCTGTTCCAGTTCCAACTCTCTTCCACATTTTTATGCATCACAAAAAAAATGACTTTCATTTTCACTTCTTATGCTATGATCTTAGAAAGCAGACAGTTCATTTTCTTACTTCTCTACATATGTTGCTGGGTCCTCTTTGTAACCTTTGCAGACTTGCTCTGGCTCCGGGTTTTCATAGGATGGCAGTGCATCTAGATCTGTGATTTTATGTGATAGAAAGCAAACATTTCTGTCCTGGTCCAGCTCAGCACAGCACTGCGTATGCGCCGGATACATCCCAGGATCTGGAGGTGTTTTACACATTACATCAAGCGCAAATGTAATCTGTGAGGAAATGCAATGTAATACAGATTACACACCTTCCATTCTTGACACACCTTTTAGAGATTGTGTTTTGATATGCACAACACTTGGTATGAACAAAAAAAAAACAGTCATGGAGTGAAGCTTTAAAGGGCAAAACCTAGTTAACCATATACATTAGGCATATAATTGAAAGAGACAGACAGCTCACATCAGAAAAAAATCCACACAACATCTAAACAGCCCCACCTACTTGTCCTAACTGTCCCCATTGGTGCTGTGGCGTAGCTATCAATAGTGCAATAGGTAAAGTGTATTGGGGTCCCAGAGTCCTGATTGGTCCACTGGACCCTAATTACGGTTTTATTTGACTTCTGATACAGCAGTTTAGTTGCATGCACCTGGCTCCTTGATACCCTCTCTAACCGTTGCTTTGGCGGCAGCTGTGAGGTCAGCTACCATGGTAGATAAGGCTGTGTGGGAAGGAAGAGCAGGGGACCAACCATCAAGATGGGCAGACTCCCAATCAATCAATCAATCAATCAATCATAGACATTTATAGAGCGCTCTACTTACCCGGAGGGTCTCAAGGCGCTAGGGGGAGGGGGGTGCTGCTACTGCCCGAACAGCCAGGTCTTGAGCTTCTTCCTGAAGGCGAGGTGGTCTTGGGTCAGGCGCAGGTCGGTCGGGAGGGAGTTCCAGGTCTTGGCGGCCAGGTAGGAGAAGGACCTTCCTCCTGTTGTCGTTCTTCGGATGCGGGGGACGGCGGCGAGGGCGTGACTGGCTGATCGGAGGTGTTGTTTGGGATCGTAGAAGTTGATGCGGGTGTTGAGGTAGCTCGGGCCTTGATCGTGGAGGGCTTTGTGTGCGTGGGTGAGGAAACGGAAGGTGGCAGTGACCAAGGCAGACAGCAAAAGGAGGCTTGCTCCGACAATGCAAGACTCAAAGCACTTTGTCATCCTCCATGGCTCCAAGGTCTTCTAACGAACAAGAAAGGACGCATTGCTTTGTGTATGGGAAGGGCCGGGATGAAAATACAGATCCATCCATCATGGAGGTGGGGATCCACCCAGGATGGGACTTTCGGAAAAGGACTGATTCAGGAGTATGGGTAGGAGAACTAGTCCTATATAACTTCCAACTTGAGGAGAGTAAGGAGAAGTTGGCTGTTGTGAGAATGGATTTCTTATTCCCTCATTTTCTTCTACCCAGGGATGTAACCTTCACCAAGGAACATAAGCAATCCTTGTCACAATCTCTTAAATGAGACACAAGGAACTATAATAAGAACACTTGCAGACAAGTATGAAGTAATACATGCAGTGGCAGGGTCGTTTCTAGGGGCCCGATGTAGGTAGACAAATACCGGTCGGTAACGGCCGAAAATCGGTAAAATCTGCCATTACCGACCGGTATAAGTGCATCGAGATGTATGTCACCAAAAACGTACCGAATCGGTAAATACCAGTCGGTAAAACACCGATTCGGTATTACACGAATCGGAATTTACCGAATACATAATCTCCGAATCGGTAAATAAGAAATGGTAAGTTACCGATTCGGTAAATACCGGATTCATATTTACCGAGTCAGTAAATAAGAAGTGGTTAAAAAGGCCATTTGAGATGTAGCAAAGTATGGAAATACCGAATTTCGTGAAATTCGGTATTCAAGAGTCGGTATTTAACATGGATTGGAAGCAGGTGGAAACCAGGAACAGGCTATATAAGAAGCTCCCAAAATGCAACTGTACACCCACAATGGTGGCTTTCTACGTTGTTGCACGGCGGCTACGGATACAGGCAGCAGGAGAGAGGGTCTGGCTAAGGGAGGAGCAGGTATATAAGCAGAGGATCACCCTCTTCCAACTCACTGAAGCAGAGATCCTGCAAAGGTACCGACTCCACCCCAGAACCATCCTGGACTTGATCAGGGACCTCCACCCATATCTGGAACACCCAACCCCAAGACCACACGCCATCCCACCCCATGTACAGGTGCTGTGCTGCCTACACCTTCTTGCCTCTGGGAGCCACCAGCACATGATAGCCGCTGTAGGTGGAGTGTCCCAGAGCTGCCTGTCATGCTTCTTCAGAAAATTCCTAAACGCCATGATGCAGAGGATGGAGCACTACATTGAGTTCCCTGAGACAGCTGCAGAACTAGCAAGGACAAAAACGAGTTCTATCAACTTGCACAGTTCCCGCACATCATCGGCTGTATCGATGGGACGCACATCCCACTATGCCCACCTGCAGCAACTGAGCACATATACAGAAACCGGAAGTCCACCCATTCACTCAATGTGCAGGTGATCTGCAACTCTAGCAACATGATAACGGACATTGTAGCCAAATATCCAGGGAGTACCCACGACTCCTACATATTCACCAACAGTGAGATATACAGACGCCTTGTGGCTGGTGATTTCGGGGATGGATACCTGCTGGGTAAGTATGTGTGAGACAGCCTGACAGTTCATGAAGAAGGTGCACACCTGAGTACGTGACTAATCTAATTATCCTTTCCCACCCAGGTGACAGTGCATATGCCCTGCGGTCATTTGTGCTCACCCCCTACCTGAACCCATCCACCAGGAGTGAAAGGTGTTATAACGTGGCACACAGAACAACACGTTGCGTGGTGGAACGTACATTTGGGCTGCTGAAAAGTAGATTTAGGTGCCTCCATAAGAGTGGAGGTGCACGTCAGTACACGCCCATTATCTGTTGCAAGATAATTGCGACCTGCGCCATGCTGCACAATCTTGCCACCAAGGAGGGCACAGAGATAGAACTGACATATCATGAGGACATTGATGATGGGAAAGTACAAGCAGATCACAATGCAGCAGGAGCAGCACCAGCAACAGATGGTCGACTGCGACGCGCTGAAATCACCAACAGATACTTCTAATTGAGCGATGACACACAGCCATATCCAGTGTTTGGAACACTCACTTTAATGTACACAACTGCACCTTCCAAAAAAACATATATCAAATTAAATGCACTTTGCACAATGGTTGGACAAAGTTCTCTTCACTTTGACCGGTCCTGTGTTCAATATGTCTCTCAATGCTTGCGCTTACGCATGATGTTTTGCGAGCCACGGGGCTGGGGGTCTACATGCGCAGTGGTGCCGGTGGCATCAGCATGGAGTCTGCTGCTCCTACGAATGTCCTGAATAGGCGTGCTGGACCCACTCCTGCTTGTTGACTCCTCAGTGTCCCCAACTACCATGTTGCCACCTGTGGCTGTCAGCTGTGTCAGCATTGCCTCCATTGCTGAGGTCACCCTCCCCAACCCCCGGGACAAGTCACTGCAGCAGTGTACAATGTCAGTCTGCAGATTAACAGAGCGGCGACACTGCAGGGTGGTAGAAGTTGCCAAGTGGTTAATCGACTGATTGAGCAGCCTGACCTGGCGCCTATACCTGCGCCTCTCTTCGTGGTCACTTTCAAGCCTGTCACAGAGGGTGCCCATGCGCACCCCCATGTCCCTCACCCCCTCCGCCATGGACTCGATCCCTTTTCCCATGGCCTCCATCCCCTTTGCCATGGCACCTATCCCCCGATCGATGTCCGACATCCTGGTATTCAGGATGCGCACCTGCCGGTGCACTGCCATGATGCCTCTGGCCTGCATACGCTGGACTTTGACCATTGTGGCTTCAAGCCCAGCGAAGACCCCCTGCACATCCTGCCCCTCATCCTGCTCTCGTGCCCTACGGACATGGTCACCTGCACGGCCAGATCCCAGTGACCCAAGTTGTCCAGCGTGGCCAGCCATTGTTGGTGTACTAGGTCTGGGAGCCTCTACCACTTCCTCATCGGAGCTCTCAAAGATCCTTAAAGGTGGTACGTCCTGCCTCCTTGGCCTCACATGCACAGGGGACCCTGAGCTGGGTGGTGTGGCTTCTGCAGTTGCTGGCTGAGTCTCGAACAGCAGGGGCGACAGTGGCTGAGCAGTGGTGTCGTGCTCCATTGCTGTGGGTGCCTGGGGTGTGGTTGTATCCTCAGGGACAGTGCTAGGTCCAGCTGTGTCTTTGGCCTTCTCCCTCGCAGACGTTGTTGTGGCACTACACTCCCCTCCCAGCGCTGCTCTGCGCGATGACTCTCCTGTGAACAGACATGGACAATGATCAGCTGCGTGTTTTCCCAACACAGATTCCTAACACACATTTTCATTTGCCTAGACTGTTTGTGTATGGGGAGTGTGGCATGGCATGCAGGGTTCGGTGTTGGCAGCTTTGATGTCTGTACTTATGACTACAACTACCATGATGCTTTGCTGGGGACTACAGTCCTGTGTGCTGGATTGTGAGTGATTCACCCACATTGGGGAAGGGGCCTGGGAATGGGTGGGGACATGTCCATGCATCTTACCTTTCTTACTTGCAGCTCTGGCTGAGCTATCAGCATCCCCGATCCCATGTATGCTCTCAGGCTCCATGGTGGATTCCACGAGCTGCTCCAGGTCGGTGAGGCTTGAGGCACGGCTCTTACCCCCACCAGTTGCTGCTGATTCCTTCCTCTGGGTGGCTAGTTTTTTTTGGTGGTGATCCTCAGATCATACCACCTCTTCTTCATGTCGTCAATTTATCGGTGGGTCACTCCTAGGGCATTGACCTTGCTCTGTATTGCCAGCCAGGTGTTCCTCTTAACAGACTCAGCTACTTGCAGAGACTGTCTCCCAAACAGCTGTCAGTAGTGCTGCACAACCTCCTCCACCAGCACCTGGAGCTCTGTTGGGCTGAATTTAACCTTCCTCTTTCTGTCCCCTCCATCCTTTTGTGCCTCCTGGGACTCCATGCTGTTTCTCTGCTGGTCTCAGTGCAGCCTGCTCCTCTGTCTCCCCTCCAGCTCTCTCTGCAGTTCTGTTGCTCTGCAACTGCATGGGTGTGGCCACCTCCAGGTACTGGGGTGTGGTACTTGCACCTGATTGGTTGATCTCTCAGATCCTTTGTTGTGGGGTGTGGTGGGTGTCCCTGATTGGTGCACAGGCTCACATGTCATATATTCGAATTTTCGAGATCGGAATTTACCGATTCGGTATTTACCGATTCGGTAAATTCCTATTCGGTGTCTCCCATTCATTCCTATGGGACTGGAAGGCCATAAGGTTGTATGGGTGTTACCGAGTTTGAATACCGATTGATACCGATTCGGTATTTATTACCGGATTGTTACCTACATATGGGTTTCCGGTTCACAAATACCGATTCGGTATGAGTCGGTATTTATGAACCGGTAAAAAAAAAAATTACCTACATCGGGCCCTAGGTGTTTTGCCGCCCTAGGCGAGAATTGAAAAATCCCACCCCCTCCCTTTTACTACCATCACTCATCAGCTAAAAGTTTGTAATCCTTGCTAAGCACACTCGGTCTTCCATCTTGCCTAGGTAGATAAATAGAGCAATCGAGACACCTGTTATTTGCAGCCTTTGGAAAAAAGGACGGGGTTGGGGATGGTTGGGTGGGTAGGGGTAGCAGCGTTCTGTGACATCACATAATATAGTCTTCGCTCGATCAAGTGACCAGAAAGAAGAGTGTCAGTCATTGCGCTAGTGCATGGGAAGCCAGGTTGCAGAGCCCCAGTTGCTTTTTGCCTGAACTTGGGTTTCATGAGGTGCTTTCTAGAGGGCTATCTGTTTGAGCTATAAATTCACCGACTGTAAGATGCAATGGGTAAATAGATTGATGCAGTAAAATGTAATTTCAATATTCAACTTGGGAAAGAGAAATGTATTCAAGGCGAGCATGACTACTGAATTAATATTATTACTAATAATTCAGGCTGTATAATCAGTGAATAGTATATTTATTTACACACGATGCCTACTATCAAGTATCCGACAGAGAATATCTTCTTCTCCTTTCAATGAAAGTGGAATTTCACTTTGTTGTGGCTCTCACAAAAATCCTGCCTTCCCATTTTCTTTTCGCCTGTTTAATAGTATGACAATAAAAGTATTACCCAACTTTGTCATTGGTTTTGTGTTAAAGTTACTACAATCGAATGTACTTTCACTTTACTTTTAAAACTCTCGCTTTAATAAAGTACTTTGATATCTTGGTTAGAAAATAATTTACAATAAAAATATATTTGATTTCCCTTTTTTACACTATTTTTCTAATAAAAGTAATAGTTTACTTAGTACTGGGGATGTGATAAACATATTTCGATTTTATGAATTGATAAAAGTATCATAACACGTTTTTAATCATTATAACAATTACCATGTTTTTACGTATATATATTGCTTCTTATCACTCTGAAGGTGCCTTTACACTGTTGCTCCATCACATTATACGAAGAAATTACACAGTTGGTAATTTTGGGTGCTACCTAGAACAACACTATAAAAGTTACTTTACTTTAATCATAGCACGAACAATCTGCACCTAATGCAAAAACTACAATACTTGGCCAAAGTTTGGATAAGCACTTACTTGCTAAAACCATTTGGGAATTAGTAGCATGTGATTAACATTGTTAACAGCGCCATGAAACCAGAAAACACAAGTAGAAAGCGCCTGGCTCCTCATTCCTGATCCACTGGTATAATCTTCTCGGCGCACTGAATTACCGACGCTTCGCAGCCCCAGGGTGGCACAGAGCTCCCGTCCGTCCTGAGCCTGATGTATGGCACCTCTCCCGGCCACCGACCGCTTTTGCCGCCGTATTTCTGACACCTTTTAATAATGAATGCAAATAACAGAGACAAAAGAGGGACCCCGGGCTGAGCGTGTGTGCGAGGAGCACAAACAGAAGAAGACCTCTGCCAAGCACTTTGCCGCCGTGGCCGGTCTGAGGGGCCCTGCGCTCTGATAGTGGCTAATTGGTGACCCCCTTATTGCGCCTCAAATGTACACTCCCTTGGAAGTGCTGGGAATCCCTGCACCTTGACAGATTGATTTAATGACGGCAACCCCTGCCCTCTTCTGCACTTCACGCAGGGCCGTTTCTAGGTTATTTTGCCGCCCTCCTCTTTTGCCGCCCTAGGCGGCCGCCGAGTCCTGCCTAATGGTAGAAACAGCCCTGTGCAGTGGATTTAGAATGATTGTCCAGAGCGGTATTCATTAATACCGGGACAGAAATTTAGGCACTTATGCGTGGAGGTATTATGTGTTACCCAAACTAGATCGATATCCTTGACCAGAGAAAGTAAATACCAAACCCAACTATATACAGACCATCGATGAAACATAATAGGAGTAAAGACCTAATAGCATATTGTAGATACTACAGAATTGCTACACCAATACAATAATAAAAATAATATAAAGTAGGTTCTCGTTAAAAAAAAAGCTAAGGGAGGGAATTCAAGAGAATTCCCTATTATACCCTCCCTATAAATGTAAAGCATTTTTCCTGACCTCTATTCTTTAGATCCATGGTGTTTACCTTATGACTCATATATAGGCTTCAAATTCAGGACACAATGTTTGAATTATATACAGGGACTTTGTCTCCCGTATTTACAACATATATTTATATATTAAATAGGTTGTGTGTCCCCTTCAGTCCTGATGAAGACCCTACAGCAAGATAACCACTGATATCTGCATCATTGAGGGTCGAAACGTCGACATCCATTTATTCTCATCCGTCAACTCCACACCCCACTGTCTACATTTATTGGACTACTTGGAGTATGACCTGTTCTGAATAATTGAATGAACATCTTGGTCTCATTTTTCTGTACATAGTCTGTAACTTTGTTAAACGATCGACAATTGTTGATTTTACTGTCACTTACGAATTTTCACTCTCTCCCTCACCAATTCCCCACAATCACTATACCACCCCTCCCGCTTCCCTCTCTGGGGCACCATGTAAACTATTGATCTATTATTGTGTTTATTAATCTTGCATATTCAATACGCATTCCCATTGTGAAGTAAACAATGTGGATACAATTTATGTTTCCTTGATTATTTTGTATGTGTGTGTTTATAAGTTCCATTGCTATTGGGACCCCTTCTTCTCACTTACTTAATAACCCAGGTCCCCGTAACTTTAACTGGGTAAACCCCCCTACTAATAATTCAAATTCAGGACAGGCAAAAAGTGGGTTATTAGTTGGGGAGGATAGGGATCATTCTCAAGCAATAAGTCCTCAACTTTCCATTACCTGGGAACCAAGTACCCTGTGGTAGAATTAGACTCTCTCAAGGTAGAGAGACACAGTGGTTCAAAGCCTACTCAAGGGAGGTGGTGGATCCAGTACCTCAGTCTTCAGGCATGCTGCCAATAACAACTACAAAATCATCGTCCAGTCAGTGCTTTTACTTATGAAAAGGAACATATTTTATTACACAAACTACTCAATAATACTTATTCATTTACAAATACACAAATGACAGCAGTAGCAAATGCCTACGGTGACACTCTCCTATCAGTTCACACCCAGAACCCTAAAACCGTAAAATACGTCTCACCTATACTAGAATCAATGCAATGTAGTCCTCAAAAAGCAGGTCTGCTATCTTTGTCAGGGCGTCACCACATTAATTAAAACAGAAATATACCATTATAAACCAATGCAACACCCTTGCAGTATCATTTTTAAATGGCATCCATTAGGGCATGAATGGATTCTCTGTTAACCTTGTGATTTTCAATCAAGCTTTTCAAAACAGTTGTATGTGATTTCATAGAAAAGCAATCTCAGTAAATACCAATACCGAGAAACCATTACCCCTAAACTGTTTACTGGAAATGGGGAGGATGAATGGTGCTTACCATTTCATAGACACTAATTCATAGAATGTCTTTTTTCGTGTTTTGCATGCTTATTTTTTAATCAATGCTTGTAGATCTTAATTCAAGAAACATTTTTGTTGGAGGTATTTACTTCAGTGCGTTACTTCAGGGGACATTATTGCAATTTTTTTTGCATTGTCAACAATTACTTAGCATATGTTTAATTCACTGATACCACACCACCACTAAACACCATCTTTCCATATCCCTCTCACAACCCATCAACGCCATCTATCCTGGCCCCCTACATATCCTCACTGCGTCTAAACTACATCCATCCTTGGCCCTTAAATTACACCCATCCCTGAGCCCTAAAAGCCCTTTCTATCTGTAAACTCTACCCATCCCTGAACCGTAAAACCCTCTCACTACACCTAAACTCCACCCACTACACCTAAACCCCACCCATCCCTGAACCCTAAACGATCTTCCTACCCCCACATTCCACCCATATAAAACCCAAAAATCATTCACA
Source organism: Lissotriton helveticus (assembly GCF_964261635.1). Lineage (NCBI taxonomy): Eukaryota > Metazoa > Chordata > Amphibia > Caudata > Salamandridae > Lissotriton > Lissotriton helveticus. Next base: position 1,174,138,560 of record NC_136059.1, on the reverse strand, counting down.
ACTCCTGTACTCCACACAATCCTGAACCATAAAACCCCTTTTCTACACCTAAACCTCACCCATTCCTGAGCCATTAAAAACCCTCACCATCCCTAAACTCCACCCATCCCTGAACCTTAGAAGAAACCCTCACTACCCCTAAACACCACCCATCCCAGATCTTTAAAAAACCCTCACCATCACTAAACTCCACCCATCCCTAAACCCTTAAAACACCTTACTACTCTACTCTCCACCTAATCCTAAAACCTAAATCTGTTTCTGCCAATAAACTCCACCCATCCTGACCCCTAAACCCCTCACCACCACTGAACTTAACCCATTTCTGACCATTAAAACTCCTTCACCATCTCTAACCCATACCCATTAATAAACCTTAAAATCGCTAAACAGCCCTTAATCTCACCCATCACTGCACCCTAAAAAAATCCTCACTACTACTACTAAACTCCACCCATTCCTGAACCCTAAAAATTCATTTACACACCTGAACTCCACCCATCCCTGACCCCTTGTTCGACCTTGCCCTTTCTGCAGGGTAACCGCCAAACTTGCTGCCTTCCTCCTCCTTTTTTTGTGACCTTGTTTTTGTTAGCTTTAGGATTCAGAGCACTTTACCACTTCTAACAAGTGCTAAAGTGCATATGCTCTGTACTCTAGACAAGGTATCATTGGCATAGCCACAATTGGCATATTTTATTTAATTGGAAGTCCCTAGAAAAGTGCACTATATATTCCCAGGGCACTCAGTTTAAATGCTACTAGTGAGCCTCCAGCACTGTTTGTGCCACCCACTCAGTAGCCCTTTAAACATGGCTCAGGCCAGTTTGACCTGGCAAGTTAAACTATTTGTATGCAAACCAGAGATGATAGACTGACTCATATTTGCTAAAACTTTTGAAGATGCTCAACGGCTTCAAGGCTTGCAATCTTGATGCACACTTTGTCCGTGCCGTTTTCCAAAATTGAAAGAAATGGAGCATTGTCCGGTCCCCAGACAAGATGCACAGCCATAAATGAAGACTTTGGATTCATTTATTCATGTGGCTGTGCATCTTGTCTGGGGACCAGACAAGGCTCCATTTCTTTTCAAGGCGAACTACTTGCCAGGCCTAAACCTTCCCTTTTAGTTTGAACATAGACAGCGCTTGAACGGTCAGGATGATCTGTTGAATGTACTTTGTGGCCTTGAACTCCTCTTATCACTTTTGATTTGTGAAATCGATTGTCTTTTAAAATTCCTTGCTTGCCAGTGTGTCTTCCTGGTCCTTCCTTTTTGCAAGTCATTAACCCTCTGGAGTATTTTCGTGGGACTTGTAGGCTTCTGTTTTTTTCTATTTTAATTCTTTTCTGGAGCTTTTTTTTTTATTCGAACAAGCGTTTCCCTGGCTCAGCTTGGTGCCCATGAGGTTGCGTTACATGCCTCTTTGAATGCTACTGTTTGCCTGTGTGGAGCCCGTAGCTGTTTGAGTGTTGTGCTCCCACCACATATGGGATGGGTGACCTGAGAAAGATCTCTTGCAATTTGCTTGCTGTTTGGTAAAGTTGAGTCATCCCACTGGTGAAGTCATCAGAATTTCTAGCTGCACACTTGTTCTCTCACAACTTTTTTCCAGCCAAAATGGCCACTGCTGTTGTGATGTCACTGTGTACCTGAACCAACTAGATTTGGTAGGCATTCCGCACCAATAGCTTCATTAGCTTTGTAACGTCGCTATTGATGCGCCCAAGTCCCGTGCCTCCTGCTCCCTCCACATCTTAAGAACAATAGTCTCTGGCACGATCCTGGTGAGCATGGCCCCACCTTGCTCATTCGCCCCCTACATCCAGAAACAGGCCACTCCATAGGAGAGGTTGACTGCGAAGGCGTGCAAGTTCTATGCAGTGACCTATAAGTGTCTGGAGCTGGTTACTTGTGTCCCTCGTCCTTCTCTGAGGTCTGCTAGCTGTGATAGAATTGAAACATAACATTGTCATCTTACTTGTGTTTTACCCAATATTATGATAGCATTATATAGGTAATACATTATATTTGCATATTGTGTGTAGACTCCACCAGTAGATGCAGATGTTGCATTAGTTAGGCTGACATCTATGCCACCATTTTAGCTCTCGAGGACTCCATTTTGTATTATAATTGAAACTGCTAATTGCTCATTTACGAGAAATGGTCCGGTGAAGTTTTGTTTCTCCAATGCTGAAACTTGCTCATTAATGCATGCCTTTTCTGTTACATACAGGCCTTCTCCCACCTGACTAAAGTGAGGATGGGCAAGATGACCTTGGATAGTATATAGCTTGCAGTAGGCTGCGGAATTAAAACTTATGTTCTGTGCCCCATTGTATTACAATAGCTATCAGTACTTTTCCATACTATGCGGGTCTTTGTGGGCTCCGCAACCTTATAATGTAACTTTATGCTTCTTAGAGTCTGTCCCTCGCCAGCCATCATAGGAGGCTGGCCAGACTGGACTACACTGCAGTGTATTTTGTGAATAAAGTAGTTTGCTTGTATTCTCTACTGCATCATCAACTCTTCATTTTCGGAAGGCAAGAAGAGGTTGAGAGTGGCCCGGGTGACCCTAGTTGGGTCACTTCCTTCAGTTGCTCCTGTATTCGCAGCAGCTAGGTCCCAGTGTCTCTGGGTGAGACGACCTCCCTAACCCCGTGCCTTTAGGAGCACCTCCATGCACAGCAAGCCCCTCCCGGCTTACACGCCCCTCAACTAACTTCAGCTGTCTTGCCAGCCCAGCAAATGAACTCTGTCAGACCCGCCAACAGGAGACCCAGGCGAGTGTCTAGGCCACACCCGGTGCAGCAGGAGAGGAACAACAGCAGGGAGAGGGGTAAGAGTGCCGATCCAATGCACCCTGGCACAAGGGAAGGGTCTTGCTTTCTCTGTAATGCCAAGCTGATACTATATTGTTGCTTTGCTCCCAAGTAACCGCAGGTCATCACACTTTCAGCCAAATTAGGACTTTGTTGTTATCCAACAGCACTTGTTGTTATTGCCTTTGTCCATGCCCGCAGAAAGCTTGCCTAGTTCATGTATAATTTAACTTTTCATTTTTGTGAGTGTTGCTTGTAAATAATATGTTTGCTTATTTAGTTTAACCCTAGGCGTAGTTCGCGTAGTAGCGCTACGCGTAGCTACGTGAAGTGCACTTCGCACTACGCAAGCTACACGTAGCTATGCGAACTACGTAGTGCGGTAGGGAAAATGCTGTTCACACTGATTGCACAGTGTCCGATGCTTGTCCGCACTGTGTAATCATTGCAAACCACACCATGCACAGTGCAAGCGGTCGTTTTCTGCCGCTTGAGTAGATTTGTACTTGAGCGGCATCTTTCTCAACGGGGACTGGTAGTTTCTCATCGAGAGCGGTCGCGCGCATACGCGACCACTAGCAATGGTAAACCTGACCTCCCCGCGTTGAGAATCTCGCCGGGAGGTTTCTTTTCCACGCTCGAGATTGGCAACCTGATGTTGCTGATCGCGAAGGAGGAAAAAGTCTCGCCGGGATGCTATTTTGCTCGCTCACGGTCACCAACTTGACGTTGAGGACCGCGAGCAAGCCAAAAATGCCTGCTACGCTACGTTTTATTTTATTTATTTATTTATTATGTTTTATAGAGTGCGAACTTGACCTGTGAGGGTATCAGAGCACTTTACATGATAAACAGTGCTACAAATAAGAAAAGTTTAGTGCAGAAATATACAAGATCAACAAGTAAAGTTGTGTAGTTGCGCAAGCTCCGCACGCTCCGCGAGCGTAGCGTAGTCCTACGCCCAGGGTTAATTTAGTTACTATGATTGTGCACAAAACTGCACTGTAAACTCAGTACCAGTGTGTATTTACACCCTTCTTTGGATACGCTCTAGCAACATGTGGATGAGTAATCCATCTTTATTAGTGTGAGGAAACGCCAAGCATGCATCGGCTTGTGCACAGCTTCCATAGTATAGTATTAGCTCTCGGCACTCCCCACTGTGTATTCACTATAATTTTTATATGGGCACTACCATTGTGTGTTATTTCAAGATAATAATTGTGCTCTTACTAGTGTGATCACAACCTGTATGCTATAGAATATACTCACGGTGTGAGCTTTAACTCCTTCGATGCTAGGCCTACTGCTTCACAACTGAACAAATCCCAAAATCGGGATCAAACCCAAATAACTAACAACAAATTGCCCTACTAGACACCACAGGAAAGATCTTAGCAGCTTGCATCTTAGAGCAACTGAACGATTGGGCATTTTCGAATGGAGTGATTCCTATGATGCAGGCAGGTTTCCGCCCAAAATATTCGGTAACAAATAATATTGCTGTTCTTAAAACTGTCCTTGACAAGTATGTATTTGTAAATCACAAGTAGTTTACTGTGCTTTTATTGATTTATTGACCACTTTTGATAGCGTGGATAGGCCAACATTATGGAAGAAGCTAGAGAGTTTGGGGATTCTGCATGATCTTCTTACAATAATCATCTCATTGCATACAGAAACATGGTTTGGAGTTCAAATGCGGGGGGAGGGCCTATCTAGTTTAATTCCCACAATGAACGGTCTGAAAATCCCCATGCTAGTATATATATAAGTGACCATCCGGGGTCTTTTCTACAAACTAACAATTTCCCACCAAAATGACCGCAAAGGTATATCCATAGCCTAATGTATGCTGATGATATTGTCATACTAGATCGTACTCCAATTGGCCTTCAAAAAAATCTAAATGTACTAAATCGATAAGCAAAAGGGAACTTTTTGTTCCCTAATATCTCAAAAACCAAAGTCCTACCCTTTAGCGGGAAAAGGCAGTTTCGCCCTTTCACTTAGTCACTTGGAGGTAATCAAATCAAGAATGTGAAAGAATATAACTATCTGGGATGAATTTTCTCACAAAAGTTGCAAAACACTTCCCATTTCCATCATGTAGGGCGAAAGGCAGACGCTCAGGTGGGGGCATTGCAGAAACAATATTTTTCCACTGGGAATAGACAATTCCAATCCCTGCTCGAGGTTTACCGCATGAAAATTCCACCTATTTTATCTTTCGCTCTGGAACACACTCAGATTAAAACTTGGCAACCAATAAAAGTGAAAGAAGGGCTAATTTTACCGAAATTGCGAACTATATCCCAACCAGTTCTGGTCTAAGCATTACGTCTTAAGTTATCTTTTGGTGAGCATAAATGCAAGAGCTATCTCTAACATAATAAGGTGGGCATACAATCTATTACACCCTAAAACTTTGAGGAATGCTGAGTGGGTGGATGTTTGTGCCCCCTCGCAGATTCCAGAACTTTCCATCACTAAAATGTCTGGAAAATGTGTTTTTTTTACAAAGTTTGAGGTTCCCAAGAGATTCTGGGTAACAGAACCTGGTGAGAGGCACATAAGTCAATACATCCTGGATTCCCCTAGGTGTCTAGTTTAAAACAAATGTACTGATTTGCTAGGTTTTCCTAGGTGCCGGCAGCACAAGGGCCCAAAATCCACCGCTAGGCAAATTGCAAACAAAAGTTCATTGCCCAGTGGGCTTTCTGCTGGCATGTGGCATAGGCAGATCGGGGGCTATTGCTTCAATATGCCCGCAAGAGGGGCAAAAAGACTGGGGCTATTTTTTTGGTGGGGTAGAGGCATTGGTGTACCATTTTGGGGTAGCGCCCACCCCTACCTATAAAAAAAACGCATAGTCCCTGGTGCCTAGTGGGCCCGCGGGGTAAGATGAGTTGCTATTGCCCCCATCTGCCTTCCAGGGGAGGCAGAAAGACTGTGGCTACTTTTTTTGGGGGGGGATTATTGGCATGCCCATTCTGGGCAGACCCCATCCCTACATATACAAAAATAAAATCCCTGATGCCTAGTGGGTTTTCTGCCCCCGGGGTGGCAGATAAGGGGTCAATACCCCCATATGTCTACCAGGGTGGAGAAAGACTGTGGAATTATTTTTTTGGGGGGTGGGGGCATTGGCATGCCCATTCTGGGAAACCCTCACCTCTACATATAAAATAAATCCCCAGTGTGTAGTGGGCTTTCTGCCCCCCCCCCACCCGGGGTCAGATCATGGGTTATTGAGCCATCCGCCTTCTAGGGGGACAGAAATACATTTGCATTGCCATTCTCATTCTGAGCAGCCCCCACCCCTGACCTATAAAAAATAATACCGGTGTCTAGGGTGCCTTCTGCCCCCCTCAGGGGGCAGATTGAGGTATAATGCCCCCAACTGCCCCCTGGGGGGCAGAAAGACTGCATATGCCGGTTTTAAATGGGGGGAGCAAAGACCTTTACCCAAGCGGCTGCTCCCCACTCCCTGGGATTCTCCCCTTTCCAATGATACCTCTCCTGTGTGTCTCAGTGCGATGAGATTGCTCCATGAGCACCTAAAGAGTGAAACTGAATCTAAGGTTCAGTTTCATTTTCAATGTACTGATGTCAGCAAAGCCATGCGTGCAATTATCATTACATTGGAAACAAAAAAAAGCCTCTGGAAGTTGGGGAAGCTCTTCCGCACCTCCTGAGGCCAAAAAAAAGGAAATCCCTCGCCTGTTTGCAGCAGAGGATGTAGTGCTCATGTGCACATGACCAAATGGTGCCTTCATGAACACACGATCACTGGTGCTCATGACAGAACCATTTCGTCATGAGAATCGAAGGGTTAACCTTCAGTGTACATTACCTACACTGTGATCACACTTTGGACATGCACACAATAGCACTGTGTGCACGCAGTGGATACTTCATGTGTGAGGAAAAAGTTCAGAGTATATATGAACCCTGGGCGGTAAATTCTGTTCTGCTCGCGGAAATTGCGGGATTTTGGCAATTCCACGGAAATATTCTGCGATCTGCGGCATAGCGGAATTTTTTCCTTGTTCTCGCTTTGAAAATGCATGGTCGCGCAAACTTACCGGGATCCCTGCGTTTGCCAACGAGTTTTCCTATCATTTCACGTGCGCTGCGAGAGTGTGCGATTGTGAACACGTCATTCGGATGCGCCACAGGACATCCGCGTTCGTGAACAGAAAAAATGCATTGCGAGCAGGCTGGTCAAGTGAAACAAGATGGCTGTGCCAATTGGCGACCGGATGGGTACGTTTGTGAGATATTTCCCCCAGGGCACGCGAACAGCGTCCCCGAACAGGAAAAACACATCGTGAACAGGTGGAACAAGCAATTCCGCAAGCTCATGGAATTTTGCGAAGCCTGCTGAGATTTTTTTACCGTTTCGCAGAACTTTGTGTAACGCGACTACGCAAATTCCGCCCACCCTTAGTATATATGCTATACGTGTGTCATCTTGTGTGTGCAAGTACAATGCATGCACTAAATGTGTGACGGCAGTCTGTCCGTACTTAATATCGGTGTGCACACATTCTGTAGACAGTCTCAATTACCAGCATGTTCGTTCTCAATCATCACAGTATGCATACTCACTACCAATGTGGAACAGTCTGCAGTTTAAGTTTACTATCATATGCAGAAATCGTCAAACACCTATACCAGTATTCCTAACTTTTGTTTATAGACCTTTATAAAGAGATGCAGTGATAGTTCATGAGGCAAGCACAAAAGAAAAGAATGCAAACTCGCACACGTCACCCCACTGACAGGATGGAGATGCGTGCTCAATCCCCCAATGGTTTGGAGTGGAAGGCTTCATCCTTTTGCGTCTGATGACAAATAATGCACATAAAGAACATTTTCAAATCTCTGCTGTGTGCTTGGGTACAAACTCCTGTGAATGAGTGGCCATCTTACAGAGTACATAGTTTTGCTTCCCAGTAAATTTGAGTTCATCAGTTAACATTCAGTATTCTTCCAGTAAAAAAGCAGATATCTCACACTCTGTGAGGAAAAATATCCCATTTTAGCGGGATTTGCTTCACGGGGTGAGAAGAGAATAGGTGGGGTTGGGAAGTATGGATGTTGGATGGCTTAGTGTATTATAATATCTTTTAAGCGTTCTTGAGCTTTCCATTTACAAAGTATTGCTTCCTATATCTTTGTACTGTCTTTCTATTGGGGGCAATGCCTGCTACTACAGCTCACAGAATGTACAAGTTTAGCAAATTAAAGCATTTGTAAAGTTGTTTTGTGCCATATATGAAGTGCTATGGCAAGCCTGGTATGAAGATAAGCTTATCAGGAAATGCATCACTTCTGGCGGAGGAGCAGAAGGTTGTCAACTTTCTTAGAGAAATGTATTGACCATTCGTACATGTTCTGAGATTCAGGAAGGGTTATAGGCTGGTATTTAAATGTTGTCATCTTGAATTTCTCGCTTTGTGTGTGCCTTTGTGGTATCTCTTTAGTGCAAATCAAGCCAAAGGGCAGGGGAGTACTTTACATGGTCAAAGTCAATGAGTGATAGGAAAGGTGGCTGGTTTGTGGGCTGTTTATTTGGTAGCAGAGTAGCGCATGGTGGGTCTTTTTCTCCAGCTTACTGTGCTTCTTGTGGGTGGCTTGATACAGAGAGTAAAATGAAAGCTTTGTGTTTGTCCAGAGTAACTCTCACTGCAACAACTGTGTTGCTCTCAAGTTGCATGAGCATAACTTGCAACACATACTTTCAATTGTTTTTGAGTGTATCACAAGCTCATTATGTGCTCCAGGCTTTTTAGGAAGGTAGTTAATGATTCTCAGACCGTTCTCATTTAACTATTTTACGTTTTGTGCTGCACTAGTTAACCTGATAATGTGCTGCATGGATAAACATCTATAAGGTTCCAAAGGCAAGACCGATTGGCTATGCCAATGTTTATTAAATGTAAGTCATCCCTAAGGTAGGGCCCAGGTAGGCCAAAGGGCAGGGTGCAGTGTATTTAAAAGGTAGGACATTTACTTTTGAGTTTTAAGTGTCCTGGTAGTGAAAAACTGCTAAATTCATTTTTCACTACGGCAAGGCCTATCTCTCCCATAAATTAACATGGAGTTTGCCATAAAGCATCTCTTAAGTGTAATTTCCCATTGGGAGCAGATAGAAAATGTGAGTTTTGTGTCTCTGGGCTCACAATTTAAAAACACTTACACAAAGGGTGCTGGAGTGTGACATTTGCATCCTGAATGTCCATCGCCAGGCTGATGGGCCTTTCCTGAGGTTGATTGGGCGGGTGGAGCTGTCACTTGCACCTGAAGAGGACTGTGCCTGTCCCCGCAAAAAGAGCTTCATACCCCCTGTAGTGTGTCTAGAGCCAGGGCATGTAAGGCAGGGACCTTGTGATCTCAATGGCCTCTTTGATGTCTCCCCCATTTCAAAGGTACATTTGAGTATAAGTACTGGATCCCCGACACCACCAAATCAGAACTCTTCTGGAACTAAGGTCATTCTGCCTGGAAGAAGAGCTGCTGTGCTGCAGGAGGGGCTGCCACTTTGCTACATGCATTGCTGTGTTGGCCTGTTGCCTGATGTTTACTGAGCTGTTTGAGGCACTGCCACTTTGCTACCTGATCAGCTGTGTTGGCCTGCTGCCTACTGCTTATTGCATTGCAGTGAGAGGGACTGAAACGTCTTTCCAAAGGCTTGTTGGCTTGCCTCTTGTTCAATGTAGTCTCTTCCTACAGCTCTGCTGGTGCTGCTGGGCTCCATCTGTGAGTCCCACTCATTACTGAGGTGCCGCCTCCAGTTCGTGGCCTTGGAGGTGGGTTTCCATCTCTACAGCCCCTTTAAATAAAGCATTTGGGCTCTTCACGACCGCTTAGAAGGATTAGAACAAGTGGGCTCAAGTTCGGCTCTTTGCACAGCAGCGTCGCCGCTCACAACTGAAAGGCCTGAGCATGTCAGTCTGTGACGCCCAGCGGCTCTTTGCACCCCGCAGACCAGCAATGCTCATCGTGCTCTTTTGCACTCCTTTCCCATGAACGGGACTCTTGGCTCAACTCGGGAAGGTAAAATTTCAGCCGGACCTGCTAAGACTTGTATCCGACCTGTGCTCCATCGCCGTAGGCTTGACTTTTCAGATTTGGCCCGTTCTAGGGCGACCTCAAGTAAGACTTTAGCGTTGTTGACTTCTAAGCACTGTTTTTTAATTTAATCTTTAAAAATTATTATCGCGACTTCTACTGATTTAATTTTTGTCATTTTGGTCTTGCTTTATTCAGATAAATATTCTATATTTTCCTAAACTGATATTGAGTCTTTTTGTGGTGTTTTCACTGTGTTACTGTAATTAATGTGTTGCACAAATACTTTACACATTGCCTCCTAAGTTAAGCCTGACTGCTCTGTGCCAAGTTACCGGAGGGTTAGTGCCGGTTAAATTAGGGTGTGCATCTGACTTATCCTGTACCTCTCCCAACTAGAGACCCCATTTCTAACATTAGTGGCAGCGGTGTGATAGGACTTGTATTTGTGCAGTGCCTTACAGAATATTGGTGTACACGGCCTTCCACATCTAAGACCATTACACATTTTCCCTTTTTTCTCTCAATTGGTCCTTTTTCTAAATGTACTCCTGCTTCATCTTCATCAACTTGGAATTCTGGTTGATTGCTGCACCTGTGAGGCCTTGTCAGGATAGCAATACATTTCTGGCACCTATCATACTACACTATGAAGGAGCTGAAGGGTTTCAGCAAGGAGAGGGGGCTGGCTGTGAAGAGGAGATCCACAAGGCACAATCTTCAGAAAGCCATGTTTGCTTATAAAGAAACATGCTGGCCAGCAGCATCAACAGATGACTCTGTGGAAGACTCTGATGGGAGGATCCCTCTGGAAGTCTACAGGATGCAAAGCCTTGGAAACCCCTGGAGGATCCAAACTAGAACCCTATGTGAGCAGTGACCCTAAGATGGAAGCAGAGGAGAAGGAACATGATTTTGCAGAGGCTCGCGAGGAGAGTGGAAAGCCTACAAAGCGGGAGTCCCCTGCTGGATCTACTGCTGGGAGCAGTGTCTCCTCACATACTCTGCCCCCTGAGGAGTTCAAAGACAGACAGGGTGAGAGGGACCTGCAGCTGTAGATTGTGCAACTGCCTGCAGAGGAGAGAAGAGCCGAGACTGACAAAGACCTGGTAGAGAAGAGAAGGGCTGAGGCTCAGAGAGCATTAGCCAAGGAAAAACTTACCATGAGAGCAGCTGAGGCTGAGAAAGCCATGTTGTGGGCTCATAAACTGCGTCTAAAAGATCTGGACTTAAAAGAGAAGTAAGTAGAGTCCAGTGGTGGAAGCAAAAGTACCATGTCCAGTGCTAAAGGAAAGGTCCACTCCCCCAGAAATTTGTTGACTGTAGTGGAGCACAGTGAGACAGATGTTCGACTGTTTTTTGCGGTCACAAATGGGAATTTGGCCCATTTGCGACTGCAAAAATGGTCAGCCCAATGTACAAACCATATTTTGCGAGTTGCTAACCTATTAGCGACTCACAAAATATGGTTTGGCACTCCCTATTAGGAATGCCAAGAGCGTCCCTTTCTAATAGTGAGTGCAAATGGCATGTAAGATTGTTTTGCGACTTCATTTGCAGTCGCAAAACACTCCCAGTTAACCACCCTTTTCAAAAAGGTGGTAAGCCACTCGCAAATGGGAAGGGGTCCCCAGGGGTCCTCTTCCCCTTTGTGAATGGGTGAGAAAATATTTTTAGGAGCAGGCAGTGGTCCCAGGGACCACTGCCTGCCCGTAAAAAAAGAAGCTGATTTTTCTTTTGGTAAATGCATTCCATTTTCCTTTAAGGAAAACGGGCTGCATTTTATTAAAAAAAAATATTGCTTTATTAAACAAGCATTTGCAATGCAATTGGTCTCGCATTAGGAAAGTTTGAGCTATTGGTATTGTAAATGCCTAAGTTTTTATTTATGTTTTTTTTTTAAATAGCTAAATTAATAGCTTTGTCATTTACAATGCTAATAGTTATAACTTTCGCAAATGTGATACCTATAGCATTTGTAATGCAATATGTTTTGTATTTACATGACTTAGATGTATTGATAATACAAATAATGGGAGCAGATTTGTCCCCGGGATTGGAATTTGTAACCTGAAATTCCAGGGACAAAAACTCATAGTTGCACAGGGCAGAGGCGTAATTAGCAACTGCATTAGTGACCGCAGACGCTGCAAATTTGGTACCTCTGCACCAAGCAATTCGCAATCGGGGCCAAAGCGCAATCGGGTCTAACGCGAGAGCTGCAGTCCGTCGAAAGCTCGCGCCGCCGTCCTGCGACCAGGAAGTCAGGCAGGCCGGCCGGGACAACCGGAAACAGGAAGTAGGAGGGTGGGAGCCTACCCCGCCTCCCACGGAAGAGCCGCGATTGTTTAGAGCACCGGAGCAGGCAGGAGCCTACCCTGCGCCCCGGTGCCGAAGAAGGGAGGAAGAGTCCTGCTGCCGGTGAGAGCCGCTGCTAAGGAAGCCGGTGAGTGGGGCTTTGCCTTGTTAGGTTGGGCTGCGAGGGCGGGGGACATGTGTGTGCGCGCGCGCGCGCGGCGGAGGGCTGTGTATGTGTGTGAGCGTGCGTGTGTGTATGTGTCTTGGAGTCTCTGTGTATGCGTGTGTGTGTGTGTGACTGTGGGGGTGGGGGGGGTTGCCTGTCTGGGTGCCTGCGTGTTTGTGTAAGTGCGTGTGTGCGCGCGTGTGTGTCTGTGTGCAGCTGACTTGCTGGGAGTATGGGAGGGAAGTGCATGGCGCGGCGCAGGACGGAACGTGCGCGTTCGCGCACACAAATCCAGGGGAAAAGCGGGTAACACCCTCTTGTCCTCCTTCCCTCCTGACAGGCAACATTAGGTCTCCAGCTGTTACCAGCTCGACCTAAAAAGCAGTCACAGACATGGTGGTCTGCTGACCCCAGCAGGCCACCATCCCTGTGAGTGTAAGCCATTCCCAATGTTGTCGCAAATTGCGACAGCCTCATAAATATTAATGAGGCATGCAATTTGCAACCCCATTTGGAATCGCAAACAGTGTCTGAGACACTGTTGTACATTCATTTTTGCGACTCACAAATTGCGAGTGGTTGTACATCTGGCCCAGGATCCCTTAGGAGGATTGGGGGGCTGTTCTAAGGAGTCATATACAAGATGATGGGAGGGATGCCCAACTGCCCCTATGTGGGAGAGACCTCTACGAAGGAGACGCTCATCAAGAGATACGGCTTCATCCCAGAAGAGTGCAGGTTGAGATTCAGGGGTAGTAGGACACTGTCTCACCTGTCCTGGGAGGATGATGTGGGTCACTTTTTCAGGGCACTGGATGGTTGGGTGAAGGGTATTATGGTGAATACACTTGAGGGGCTGCACAATCTGATTGCTAGAGAGCATATGTTCAGTCACTGTTTTCCAGAGCTATGCCAACACTTTGGGGATTGTAAGTGATCTGACCCTAGGGAGCTTGCAAAGGAGGCAGGCCACTGGGTGAGTGCCAGAGTGTCTGAGATGGTATTGGAGTGTAATCCCAAGGAGGGTGGCTCAGGTTTTACACAGCAGAGTGAGGTGGATGGTCACAGTGACCGAATCAGGTCCTAGTGTAGTAACGGGGGAAAAGGATCCCATGTCTTTTCCAAGATGAAGAAAAGGGGTGGGGGTAGGTAGAGTCCTGTGTGAACTATTTCCAGTCTCAGTGCTTGGCTCGCTCTCAGAGGGGGCACAAGCAGGGGGACCTGCTCTGTACCAGGGGGCCATCCACTGATGGGAGTCACACATTATCAGAAAGCTGAGGGGGTGGCTTCCACAAGTGCCCTACCAGTTCCGGTTTCTGGGTGTACTAATCCACAGTGGAGGTTACAGAGGCCCAGATGGAGGGCAGGAGTTTGAAACAGTCAACAGTGGGAGGACCAGTGGGTCAGCGGTTGCCAGGTCTGAGATCAGGACACCACAAGACTGACAATTGTAGGGCCACTTGTGGCCTAGGGGGGCTCCATGCACTGTCACAGGGACAGAGGGCTGGGGACCTGTGTCAGCAGACTTTTGCACAACACACCCAGAGGGTTTTCCCCTGAGGGCAGTGGTTGTACTCCCCTGGAAGTCCTGGCTTGCCAGGCACATGTTCAGCCTATGGGTAGTGACCCTGGGTTGAAAGACCAGTGTTGGGATACCGCCCCTTACCTGGTGGATGGGAGACTGGAGGAAAGGTGCCAGTCACCTGGGGCTACTGACCCCCACTCTGAGAAACCACAGAGGTTAGAGACCCTTGAATGGCATGGAGCCTGGCTCTAAAAAGTGACAGCTGTCAGTAACCTCTGTTGGTTGTTATTCTTGTGGTCAGAGGTTTCCCTGGGTTCGGGGCAGTAGTCAAATTCAAATTCAAATTTCAAAGCTTTATTCGACATTTGTCATAAAAGCATCCTGAATAACCCTAATACAATAAATACTATATTTTTAAAAATAATTCTAAAACACGTATTAAACATTGACCGTCGAATATTACACATTAAGAATCAATTGATTATAAAAATATTTTAAGAACAATTCATACAATAGACTAATTCCATTTGTGTAACACTATTTCATTTACATTGACTTGAGACTGTGAGTGCGGATTGTCCATGCCCGGGCAAGAAACTTAGCTACGGCGACAACCATTGGTGTAGAACAATCAGATTCTAATATTCTAAGGGCTGTCAAGTGACTGCGAGAGCCGATGTTTAGGCATACTGGCTTTAACCATTTACGTCTGGGGCTAACATATAAGGGACAACAGAACAACAAATGCGAGATGTGCTCTATTTGGTCTTTACAATAGTGGCAATGTTCATCCCACATTGGCGACCAGTGTTTTTTAAATGCATTCACTGGTAAAGTACCTATACGAAATTGGAAGTAAAGTTTCCTATCATATGGTCGTTCTATTATGTCCCAGAATGTTTCGCATGTTGGATACATTTTAATTTCACAGAAACGATTTGTCAATTTTGATTTGGAACCTTTACAGAACATTCTTACATAGACCATCTCCCAATATAGGTCTTTCAATTTCGCTTTAGTTGGAAAACTAGCCACATCATGGTTGCCCCAGAGATATTCCAATTTTAGCAGTACGAGCAACCCCCGAAGTTCCTTCAACCATTCAATACAATGGAAACGATCAAACTCAACAACATCTTCAAGAGCTGTAGCATAATGCTTCAGCTCTGGAGTGACCATCAGGCGCCTCCAGTAGAGGAGTGGCCGCAGTCTTGCTATGTCCTCGATATTTTTCCTGCCCAGGTCTAGTTTTAGCGGGATTACAGGTGTACTTTGGGGGGCCATGACAATCCCTCGAAGAAATCTGTTTTCCGCACATCCTAACTCTCCCAAGTTGGAAAACCCCCATAATTCTGAACCATATAAGCAGGCACCTAGTACTTTCATGTTGTATATTTCTAATACACAGTTAACCGGCGTTGTTAGCGATTTAAGGTGTTTTAAAGCTACTGCACCAGAAAGCTGGTTAAACTTCAATAGGGTCTTATTAATGTGGGACTTCCACTTCATATTTCCCTGGAGGGTGATGCCTAGATAGGTAAAGGCATCCACTTTCTCAAGGGGGGTTCCTTTGTATTTAATTTCGCCTTTGAATGAAGACTGGTAGTTTAGGCACATGAATTTTGTTTTGGTGGTATTCAATTCAAGGCCCCTGCTATCACAGAATTCACCAAAGTAAAAGCGTGTCGTCCGCAAACATTAAAACAGGGACGTGGGAGCCAGCTATAATTGGAGCGTCGCATGGGGATTTAATTAAGTGGGCCACAATACCGTTTATATAAATTGAAAATAGTGTGGGGGCAAGGACACACCCTTGCCTTACTCCTCGTTCTATTGGAAAAGAGTCTGTGACTTCGCCTTGCTTGCCCCATCTAATTTTGGCAAAGTTATTATCATGGAGGCGAACTAAGAGAGTAAGAAGTTCTTGGCTTAAACCTACTTCAGCCAGAGTCTGCCACAATTTTTCTCTAGGCACTAGATCGAAGGCTGCTTTTAGGTCTACAAAGACTGCATACAGCGTGCCCTTTTTGAGTGTGACATTTCTCCAATAAATAGTCATAAAATAGAGAACTTGGTCTACACTACTAGTCAATGGCCGGAACCCTGCCTGGTAGGGAGATAATATATTCTTCTCATCAATCCATTGTTGCAGTTTGTTCTGGACTAAGCGCCCCATCAGTTTTTGTGCTGTATCTATTAGACTGATGGGTCTATAATTTTGGGCTAATGTTTTGTCTCCTTTTTTATATATGGGAATTGTTTCTGCCCCCTTCCATGACGGGGGGACAGCCCCTCCCATCGCCACAGCATTTGCCAACATTGTGAAATAAGTTCCCCAGGCAGTCCGGTCCGATAGGAATACATCGGCTGGAATACCGTCCATACCCGGTGCTTTCCCCCCCGCTATGCCATCCATCGCTAGACTGACATCCTTCTCATTAAATATTTGAGTTTTAAAGAAGGTAAATGGGGGGGGAAGATCATCAATGTATGCAGGGTTACGAGCATACTGTGGTTTAAAAAACTCTATCCATTGATTTATGGGGACGTGATTTTGGGGCTGGGCGGCTAATCCTCCCCTATCCCATTTTACTATAGCCCAAAAGCGTCTAGAATCCTTAGCTGCACAGGCCTCCTTCATATCCTGCCAACCTTCTTCATCCCAACGTTTCTTAGCCAGTTTTTGGGATTGTCTATATACATCTCTCGCCCTCCTGATTGATATTACATTGCCAGATTTCAGTTCCAGACTTAGGTTATGCCGTGCCATCCTACAGCTTTTATCATACCAGCCTTGTACTATACCATTTTTCCCCTTTTTGCAGGTATCTACTTTTTTGAAAAAAAAGCTTTGTATTTTGGGAAACAGATTACCATGAGCCTTCATCACGTAATCTTGAAAATTGGTTGTCCCGCAGTGCGACTTGATAATATTTACCTCGTCTACTACCAATTTCTTAAGTGCCTCTAGTTTTGCCACATCTTCTAGGAGGTTTTTCCATTTGAGATTACGCAAATTATTCGAGCAGACTACATCCTGCATTGTCATCCCGATAATGTTACTTTGTGCTATAGGCTCATGGCAAGAGTAGAATGTCAGTAGCAGGGGGTTGTGGTCGCTTTCTGGTCTATTTTCTACAACCATGTCTAGCATTTTGCTCCATAACCTAACATCTAGGAGTATGTAATCAATTCTGCTGGTGGATCGGGCATTGTCAAACGTATTAAACCCTTTTTGGTCGGAAGACGAACGACCATTAGCCGCTCTCAAGCCTCTAGCTAAGCATAGACTTTTTAGTTGGATCGCTGCATTACTCCATTTTTTAATGGCTGGCAATTCCAACTGCGGGATACCCCACTTATCGTCCTCCTCTTCGGACAATGTCCTATCCTCTTCTCCCAGTGGCTCAAAGGTGACATTAAAATCCCCACCCACGACTATTTGATTTGCAGTCGATAACGTGTCTATGTGCTGCTCTAGAACCGTTATAGTGTCAGAAGATTTGCCACTAGACACTCCTCTAGCGTAAACATTATACAAGGTAAGCTCTTGGCCATTTACCCATTTAATGCGAAGAGCCATAATGTCATTGGAAGGTATGGACAACTGTTTTATGGTGCAATTCAGGGACTGCCGTATCCAGATTAACAACCCTCCAGAGGGGCGTCCCATCTGGTTTCTGGTGGCTGGGATATGAAAATTTAGAAAACCCTCTCTAAATGTTGGGGTTAGTGACCATGTTTCTTGCAACATGATTATATCATGCTGGTCGATGTAATCACCCCATTCCAATGTGGGTATCTTGCTTGCTATGCCTGCTATATTCCAGGATAGAAGGGACAACAAGGTCGATTCATAATGGGACAATAACTCCCCTGTTTTTAAATTCCTGGTTTTTGATCTGCTTTCAACACTTGATGATTGGCCCTCCGTTGGTATTATTTCGGGTTTTCTAGCCTCTGCAATGCAAGCGATACCCTCAACATCTGGTATTTGGACTTCAAGGACAAGATTTCCCTGCACCGTGTTGATTTGTCTATCATTGTACATATTCTGATTCATCAAGTCAGTGCATGTCATATTTCCTTTACTTACATACCTATGCGACATTGGCCTTGCACAACCCGCGAGTCAATCACACTCGTTCAAGTTGGATAAAGCCAAGTAGCGGTTTTCCAAATTTATCCCCCAGTCACAACTTTGTTGATCATTCCTAACCCTTCTTGCTCCAACTGCTGACCACTTTGTCCTTAAAATAGTTGGCTTTGACACTAACCCTCTTCTGCTATAGAAAAAGTCCAACGTCAGTGGAATTATTTCTGCCCTTCTACGTTGGGGTGGAAAAATGTTAAGCAGAATATCTGATAATACTTCCGGGCCCTTAAGGTTCAGCACCACACAATCCCCAGAGAATTTTTTTGGTTTTGTCCCTATCCACTTTACTCTTCTTGCTGTTAGGAGATCTTCAGACAACTTTTCTCTACCCCATGGGGATATTTGCATGTTGTTACCTAACCACTGCAAGGATTTGTTTAGAAGGGAATCAGAGGACTCAGTCTGGTCTTTTTCAAGTGGTGGGACATTTGCCAGTACTAAAACCAGTGGAGAGGCTTCCACAATTAATTCCACGGGATTTAGTTCTAGGTCGAAATTGGGTGTTAGAGCATCCCCTTGGGTTACCGGTGGTACTGCATCTACTGGATTACCAACAACATGACCAACGTCATTCCTATCACTGGGCAGACTTGTCTGATTAGGGGGGGGGTATAGGATGTAAACTCTCAGTCATATTTAACTGTTTCCCGTCTATCTTGTTCATAATTTCATTTGAAAATTCGCCCACATTGTCATTCGTGATTTTCAAAAGCGACTCCAACTTATGGACTTTGTCGGACAAATGATCTATTTTAGATATGAGCGGTTTAATTATGCAAGATATCTTGGCTTCTAGCGTGGCCAAGAACTTATCTGACAGCAGCTCTTCAAAATTTATTGAGTTACTCCTTTCCTCCCTTATGTCAACAGTGGCATGTTTGTGTTTAATTTTAGGGGGTGTAGCAGGTTTTTTACTGTTAGACCGTAGCCCTAACCTTTTTGGTGGAATTTTAGTAGGTCTTTTCACCACTCTAGGGGCCGGAACTGGCGTTGGCGAGGAAATGCTCTCTTCAACCACCTCTAAGTCAACACATGACTTACATAGCTCCTCCCCCGTTAATAGATCCACATTTGTATCATGGTGCAAAACATTAGCAGACGAGTTCAGTACTGAACAATCATTACTTACAACATTTTCAATAACAGTAACATTTTCAGCTTCTAAATCCAAGTCAATTAAATCTTGGCTTCCACTTTGGGAGCAAAATGAAGACTCACTCAGCCCCAAAGACGACCTACGTTCGCTAATGATTTTTGACACCCTATGTACTAAATAATTATCCATTGTATTAGCAGGTGTATTGGGTGTTTTTTGTTTGGACATAATTCAGCTCAATTAATGCGATACGAGCAGCAAACAAATGCAAATGAATCGGTGGCCAAGAGAGCAAACGCAGGAATCACAGTACAGGAAATGTTACTAACCGGGTCCAGTCCAGTCGTGGCCAGTCTTGGACTGTCTTAGACTGTCCGCCCTTTGTCCGGGCTTAGTCCGGCGTCCCGCTCGCGTCCCGCGACGCGGAGGGCGCCGGGAATTTGAAGCGCCTCCGGGCGCGGTGACCCCCGTGATCTTTTCCGGGTCGGGTCGCTAAGCAGTGTGGGTATCGTAGTTCCCCTCCGCTGGGCGGACGCGAGGGAAACTCAAGCGGCGGCGGGAGGGAAACGAGCAGAGTCCGGTGGCAGCCTCACACAGCCCCAGGTAGGTTCAGGCAGAATTGGCAGACTGGCAGGCTATGACAATCACTGCTGACAGACACCCCGCTCCACCGAGGGCGCCGGGAATTTGAAGCGCCTCCGGGCGCGGTGACCCCCGTGATCTTTTCCGGGTCGGGTCGCTAAGCAGTGTGGGTATCGTAGTTCCCCTCCGCTGGGCGGCCGCGAGGGAAACTCAAGCGGCGGCGGGAGGGAAACGAGCAGAGTCCGGTGGCAGCCTCACACAGCCCCAGGTAGGTTCAGGCAGAATTGGCAGACTGGCAGGCTATGACAATCACTGCTGACAGACACCCCGCTCCACCGAGGGCGCCGGGAATTTGAAGCGCCTCCGGGCGCGGTGACCCCCGTGATCTTTTCCGGGTCGGGTCGCTAAGCAGTGTGGGTATCGTAGTTCCCCTCCGCTGGGCGGCCGCGAGGGAAACTCAAGCGGCGGCGGGAGGGAAACGAGCAGAGTCCGGTGGCAGCCTCACACAGCCCCAGGTAGGTTCAGGCAGAATTGGCAGACTGGCAGGCTATGACAATCACTGCTGACAGACACCCCGCTCCACCGAGGTCGCCGGGAATTTGAAGCGCCTCCGGGCGCGGTGACCCCCGTGATCTTTTCCGGGTCGGGTCGCTAAGCAGTGTGGGTATCGTAGTTCCCCTCCGCTGGGCGGCCGCGAGGGAAACTCAAGCGGCGGCGGGAGGGAAACGAGCAGAGTCCGGAGGCAGCCTCACACAGCCCCAGGTAGGTTCAGGCAGAATTGGCAGACTGGCAGGCTATGACAATCACTGCTGACAGACACCCCGCTCCACCGAGGGCGCCGGGAATTTGAAGCGCCTCTGGGCGCGGTGACCCCCGTGATCTTTTCCGGGTCGGGTCGCTAAGCAGTGTGGGTATCGTAGTTCCCCTCCGCTGGGCGGCCGCGAGGGAAACTCAAGCGGCGGCGGGAGGGAAACGAGCAGAGTCCGGTGGCAGCCTCACACAGCCCCAGGTAGGTTCAGGCAGAATTGGCAGACTGGCAGGCTATGACAATCACTGCTGACAGACACCCCGCTCCACCGAGGGCGCCAGGAATTTGAAGCGCCTCCGGGCGCGGTGACCCCCGTGATCTTTTCCGGGTCGGGTCGCTAAGCAGTGTGGGTATCGTAGTTCCCCTCCGCTGGGCGGCCGCGAGGGAAACTCAAGCGGCGGCGGGAGGGAAACGAGCAGAGTCCGGTGGCAGCCTCACACAGCCCCAGGTAGGTTCAGGCAGAATTGGCAGACTGGCAGGCTATGACAATCACTGCTGACAGACACCCCGCTCCACCGAGGGCGCCGGGAATTTGAAGCGCCTCCGGGCGCGGTGACCCCCGTGATCTTTTCCGGGTCGGGTCGCTAAGCAGTGTGGGTATCGTAGTTCCCCTCCGCTGGGCGGCCGCGAGGGAAACTCAAGCGGCGGCGGGAGGGAAACGAGCAGAGTCCGGTGGCAGCCTCACACAGCCCCAGGTAGGTTCAGGCAGAATTGGCAGACTGGCAGGCTATGACAATCACTGCTGACAGACACCCCGCTCCACCGAGGGCGCCGGGAATTTGAAGCGCCTCCGGGCGCGGTGACCCCCGTGATCTTTTCCGGGTCGGGTCGCTAAGCAGTGTGGGTATCGTAGTTCCCCTCCGCTGGGCGGCCGCGAGGGAAACTCAAGCGGCGGCGGGAGGGAAACGAGCAGAGTCCGGTGGCAGCCTCACACAGCCCCAGGTAGGTTCAGGCAGAATTGGCAGACTGGCAGGCTATGACAATCACTGCTGACAGACACCCCGCTCCACCGAGGGCGCCGGGAATTTGAAGCGCCTCCGGGCGCGGTGACCCCCGTGATCTTTTCCGGGTCGGGTCGCTAAGCAGTGTGGGTATCGTAGTTCCCCTCCGCTGGGCGGCCGCGAGGGAAACTCAAGCGGCGGCGGGAGGGAAACGAGCAGAGTCCGGTGGCAGCATCACACAGCCCCAGGTAGGTTCAGGCAGAATTGGCAGACTGGCAGGCTATGACAATCACTGCTGACAGACACCCCGCTCCACCGAGGGCGCCGGGAATTTGAAGCGCCTCCGGGCGCGGTGACCCCCGTGATCTTTTCCGGGTCGGGTCGCTAAGCAGTGTGGGTATCGTAGTTCCCCTCCGCTGGGCGGCCGCGAGGGAAACTCAAGCGGCGGCGGGAGGGAAACGAGCAGAGTCCGGTGGCTGCCTCACACAGCCCCAGGTAGGTTCAGGCAGAATTGGCAGACTGGCAGGCTATGACAATCACTGCTGACAGACACCAAGGGGTAGAATGGGCCACAGCACACTATTGGCCATGGTAACAATGTCTGCCTACTGGGATGCAGTTTGTGAGCAATGTAAGGTTAGGTGCTACACAGATGGGGTCCATTGGTTACCGAAGAGGGCTCCCCATAGGTCAGTTCCCTAAGCAGGGAAGTCCAGCAAGGTATTGATTTGTCTACCCTGGCTTTAGACTTCAGGGGGATTGTATTGGACCTGGCTAAATATGAAAAGTCAAGCCGACCATAATGGAAAGTGGATCGAATACAGTTCCAAACAGGTCCCGCTGAAGAGTGGTGGTTCCTATTTGGACAGGGTGCATACCTCTTCCAACTCTTCACTCCATTTCTAACACCCCTAATTACCCCTCATCACCCCTAAACATCACCCGTACCTAAACTAAAAAATCCCTCACTACCCCAAAACACCACCCAAGTTTAATGTAATTTAGAATTTTTCCTTAAAATGTTTTCTTTAAATTTTGATTTATTTGTATTTCCTTAAAAGTGTCTTTCTTTAAAATTGGTTTTCCATGACTTTGTTTCCTCCAGTGTGATTTCTCAGCTTGCATTTTTTCATTAACTCACATACATCATTTTAAAACAATTCTGTGACCTTTATTAAGACATGTATTAACCCACTTGTAACTTTGTGATTGACAATAAAGCATTTCCATAATTTTTTAGAACCTGGAACAATTCACTCTAACTTTGTAATTGTCAATAAAGCATTTCAATTTTTCATAAATTATGAGCATGAATCTTTCTTCAACTTTCAACGATGCTGCAACATAGGCTTAGGGCCCACCAACAGATGTCCCTGTATCCTAGAGCCTTTGAGCAAAAGCCAACGCTCCGGGAGTGCTTGAAATCATTAGAAAGATCACCAATTCCATCCCTAGAAATCTTAGGGTCACTTTTAACCAGAAACGATATTGAACACTAAAGGGGGGCTGCTGTATTCATGTATTCCTGACAGCCACCCCCACCTACCACTTAGCAATGGTGGTGCCTATGAACTTCCTGGAGCACCACTGAAGCCCATATACAAGTTTTCCTCAGCACCCAAGAAAATTCTAGGTCCTCATTCATTATTTTATTATAAGTTTTACAATGCAGCCTTGCACCTCAATAATCGCTTTTATAGGTTTTTTTTAGAGGCAGATTTTTATTTTCAATTCTAGGTTACCCTGACACAATCAAGCATCCTTGTATGGCCATGTTGGGGGGCCGTCTGGTAATCCGCCCATGGCATCTTTGGCTCCCCACACACTTGTCAATATTCCTGTGTGCCGAAGCATGAGCCAGCTTCTTTCACACCACCCTCGCCTGCTGCAACCAGCACAGGAGGGAACAGGCTTTCATCTCTCTTGCCATTCACATTCAGCACAGGGAGAAGGCTCTGTGTTGGGTGTTCCTACCCCCGGTAACATGGGCACAGGAGGGGAGGAGCACCTGCCTCAGTCCTCGCTGCCTTGTGTCCCCAGGGTGATATGGGCCCCCAAGGGTCATTGGTGTTGGCTCCTAAGAAGATAGGGGCCCTTTATGGGCATTGTGACAGACCCAAAGAGGGGAATCAGATGCATGCCCTAGTAATTTGTGTCAGCTTCTGTCTCCGGGGAGATGGGCCCCCCAGGAAATTTCACTAAGGGATGTCTAATCCCAGTTGGTCCCCAAGGGACCAAACTTCTTCCTTCTCCCTCTTTTCTCAGGACAGGAGGTAGCATTTTTCATGGTTCTGGTGTTGTTTTCCTCCTGGTGGTTACCTACTGGCCTAATACATTTTTAAATTCTTGGGTAACTTGAGTCCTTTTTTGTTACTTCTATCCCTAGTCAGGACTATCCTCTGTCCAGGACCTGGTGCTAAGCTTTGAGCTGCTCCCACCTGCACCCCATAGCTCTCAAGACAAATTTCCCACATGTCTGCACACTTCAGGTCCCATAGCCCCTGTGGCAACATGGAGGGCACCCGTGTGATAGTAAGTCAATGGTCTCCCACTCTGCAGGCCCAGGCCCTCAGATGCTCCGGGTGAATCCTTTCCTGCAGGGTTCCCCAGCAACCCCATCCCTCTACTGTCCCTCAGATGGCTTAAGGGTTAGTGGCCCTGATCCCGGAGATATGAATCCACATAAATCCATACAGGCTAAGTTCAGGGTGCTCCAGAACCCCAGACATCGGCTGGTCTTCTTCGGGGTCATGAAAAATCCATCTTCTTTTTCTCCTTCTCTCCCCTGTGCAGAGGTTTTTATGTGGGTGTGGAAAGTTACAGAAAATAGATGCCTCTATCCAATCCTAAGATGCCTCATTCTACACCTGTCCCAACCCTTCTGCACAGCATTTTGGGACATTTCTATACTTCCACTTTAAGTGGTCTGTTGAAAGACCTTCTCTAAGAGTTTACACCCTGATTCTAAATGCCACAGCTGCCTGGTCGCATCCCTCCAACATTTTAAAGGGCAGCCCTTCCTTTTATTAGCTACAAAGGTCTGGACTCTCCCCTTTGTCCTCCTTGGAATGACCCTTTTTAATTCTGTTGCAATTTGAAAAGTAACTATGCCATGCACGAGGGGCCCGATTCACAGAACTAACTTAAAACAAAATCCTAAACATACTACCATTTTGGTATTCACAGAAGGCAATTACTCAGTTCAGTATTCACAGAAGGCACATACTCATTTTGGGGATGTATGACATTAAAACGCATGCTATTACAATGCATGCCTTTACGACGCAAGTTTTACAACGCAACTTTTACAATGACTTGCGTTGGGGGGCGCTGGATAGTGAATAGTTTAATTTCCTATTCCAACTCCAGTCCCCGTGGATAGTAGGGAAGGTGTTGGAAACTATTCCCTATCCTAGAGCGCCCCCCAGCGCAAGTTGTTGTAAAAGTTGCGTTGTAATGGTTGCGTCGTAAAGGTGCTTCGTTGTAACAGTTGCGTTGTAAAGGGTGTTTACCTCATTTTGGTATTCACAGAAGGCACTTACTCATTTCGGTATTCACAGAAGTTAGGAGTCCTAACTTTAGGACTCCTAAATGCCTTCTGTGAGTACCGAAAGTCTTAAAGTTAGGATTTTTCTCAGTTTAGGAGTCCTAAAGTTAGGAGTCCTATCTTTACTACTCCTTTTACTTCTACAAAGTTAGCATTTTCTTGCTTTTGCCATTTGGTGAATGTAGTCTTTCTCTAATCACATGATGGAGTGTAGTTGGCATTGGGGTTTTGTGTATTCCTCCTAGTCAGCCATGCACAATGGCCACTTAGGTGTGTCTCTCTGAGCCATCTCTGGTAGGATGTGAGGGAAGAGCTGAGCACAGTCTCACTTACACTTGAATAGGCTGTGCCTTGTCCACATGCAAAGGGCTGCATACCCATCCTGTAGTGAGTCTGGAGCCAGCACAGCAAAGGAGGACAACTGTGCACTTCAAAGGAATGTCTTTGAAGTATTCCGCACTTTAATGGCACCACTGGGTACAAGTAATGGACCTCAGACACCGCCACCACATTAGTACACATCTGGACCTCTGCCAGGGAGAAGGACTGCGGTACAGCTGAAGGACTGCCACTTTGCTGGGCTGCACTCTGCTGGACTCCTGCTTTGCTGAAGTCCTGCCTTCTGCCCTCTTGGCTGGGAGAGAAGCACTGGACCTGAATCACTTCAAAGGCTAGCTGGCTGGCCTCCTGATCTGTAACCTCAGGGACTTAACAGGCTTCCCAATCCTGCCCCTGGACTCTCCCATATGTAAGTCTATCCTGTCAAGTGGTGCCACCCCCGTCCTGGACCCTTGGAATTGGGCCTAAGGTGCTTGCCAGGGGAACCAACACATCTTCTCTGCTGAGCGATGCATCCCTGAGAAGAACTGATGCATCTCCTCAGCTGAGGCGGGCAGCCTCCCTGTTGCTAAAGACTTGCGTTGTCGCCACCTCCGGCATCTTGGGACTGACACATCGTCTTTGGAACAACCGCTGCACAACTCGTTTCCCGGTGCAAACTCCTCACATCCCTCATTGACAGCAGCCTCAAGGGCGACACAAAAAATCTGCATCGCAGCTTCATCACTTATTGGAGTCGTCTCATCGCCTCTGCTACACCTCACATCCTCGACAATAGACTTCGCAAAGCATTCCCCGTCAACCGCATCCTGAATGTTGACGCAACAGGACCTTGCTCTGCAGCCTCGCTGCATCTCATAACCAATGCATCGCCTCGAATACGTGACGTATCTTTGACCTGGATCCATGCAACACTCCTCAACCAGAATTTAAGGTACTCTGCTCAGCAAGCCTAAATGGGGTCCTGTAGCCGGCCCACGGTCCATCGCGGTTGTCCTGAACTTGTGACTTCGTCCTGGTACGACACGACTAGATATCCCCAATAGTGCGGTAGGAAATCAGGGATTTTTGCAGAAGTCCACCACTTTTGGCCCCCGTTTGGACTTCTAGATGATGGTTTTCAACTCTGACAGTGCTCTGAAACCTGCTAACCAGGCTCCAGTGCCAGTGCTATTTCCCTAAAACTTTTACGTGTTAATTTTAAATCCCAATTGGCAGAGACTTTACCCCATTAAAAAGTCCCTAGCATATGGTAGCAGTGGTACCCAGGGCATAGGTGGTAAAGAGCTCCCCAGGGCCGGAGCACAGTTTTGTGCCACCCTGGGTGACTGAAGCAAACTACTGACAGCAGTCCTGCCATTGCAGGCTGTAAGAGTAGTGAAAACTGTTCGAACTCAGCTGTGCCCTCATCATGTGTAGTACAGTCAAATGCACTGCTTTTAGTATATGTCAGTCACCCCTAGACGGCCTATTGTACCCAGGAGACAGGGTGCAGTATAGTAGAGTGTAGACATGTAAGAGTAAGACTATATGTCTCTATAGTGCCTTTACCTTGAAAGTACACTATAAGTGAAAGGCAGTCCATAGGCTAAAGTGGGACATGCACCCGGGCAGATCTGGGTTGATAACTTCATTATGGTACCAACTAAATGTCAAGTTTGGTGTCAAACAGCGTGCTTTCTTGCCTCTGACACAAATCTGGTGTCAAGGGAAGTCTGGCATGCACCCAGGTGGCTCCCTAGAGGTTGCCCACCTGGTTACCCAAGCTGACATGTGCTTTGTCTGGCAGGCACAAGCTTTCTCACCCCAGCTGCCATCAAGACAGGCTTAGTGGGCTATTGAAGTGTCACATCTGTGCTGTGAGCTTGAAAGGTTTCACCGCCTCCAATATGTGTCTGGGTTGACCCCCCTCGAGGAGGACACGTTACTCCCCTTGGACACAGGCATGGTGGCTGGTCACACCACCAGGGAACACGTAATGTTGATTTATGCCATCTTTAGAAGGGCAGAAAGAGCGGGCTCTGGGTAGAGAAGGTGACCTACACCACTGGATGTTGTCACCTGAGGAGCAGATTAGTTGTAAGGGACCAGCTGCATAATGGCTACTAGGTCCCAAACCCCTAACACCCCTAAATCCAGTTCTGATTGACTTACCTCAAAGAAGGACGAAGAGGAGACCCTTGTCGCCAACAACAGGACTTTGTGCACCACCACAAAGCAAAAGAGGGACATTGAGTGCCTTAGGCAACAGACTTAGAACTGAGTGAATGGGCCTCGTCCTCGGCTAAAACTCAATACTCCCAAAGAGGGGGACCCATGTGGAAGCCAAAAGTACCATCAGACTCCCCTGGATTGGTGGGATGAGTGCCCTGCAAAGTGCAGTTAAAACAACGGTCAGGGTCCAAAGAATCACTGGCCATCGGGCCCTTTGAGGGTCGCCCAAAGTTAAATGTTGTAGTGCATTCTGAGAGTTGTAGTCTGGCTTTCATCCACGTTTCAGCCTCTAATGCAGTCCCCTGGAGCTCCAGATGTCGAAGTTCCTTTAAGTTACTTTTACCGCTACCAAGACTTGTTAGTCACCAGTTTGGTGACTGACCCCTTAACTCAATGTTGCATTAAGAAAGCATTCCACAACACCTGTGAGTGATGCTGGTAACGACGCCGCTTTTGTGATTTTGCAAACCCATTCTGGCAGTACCCTCTCTGTGGGAAAAACAGCTAATGACTGGTCCAGTGTAGGGCCACTGGCCGCTAGGTCAACCACTGAACCCGGGCTTCAAGGG
The DNA here is from genome assembly GCF_964261635.1 of Lissotriton helveticus. Taxonomy (NCBI): domain Eukaryota; kingdom Metazoa; phylum Chordata; class Amphibia; order Caudata; family Salamandridae; genus Lissotriton; species Lissotriton helveticus. The sequence goes on along the minus strand of NC_136059.1, from coordinate 1,174,110,410 downwards.
TAAAATTTAACTGACTGTTGTGAGACCCCCCACCACCTCTACCCTGTGAGGGTAGAACGCAAACCGGAACATAAGTGATTGATTGTCACTAGTAGTTTTTGCTATTGACCATAATGTTAAATGACAGCTGTATTTAATCCACTTATTTTCCATTGCCTTGAAAATTCTTAACTCCAGTTATATGTATAATAAAAAGTTCATTTTTGTGACTCAAATTATATTTTAAAAATGCTCTATTTTTATAAATGTGTTTCGGATTTCTATTAAGACATCTCAATTACTGATTAAGCATATTGAGACTGTAAAATGCTTAACACATGTTCCTCTAGTAAAGTCTGACTGCTCTTTGCCACACTACCCGGACTGAGCTAAGGATTTATTGTTATGAATCCAAGTATCATCTTTGAGGCATTGTGATAATATTGCATCGTAAGGTTACTCAGCCATTCCACATAATATTCCACTTTCCTACAAGTGCTTTGTGTTTTTTGGATTTCATTTTCACTATAAACTTTGAAAATCATTATCTCCAGTTCCACTGATTGGATTTTTGTCATGTTTGGACTTGTTGTATTTATTAAGATCAGAGCTATTTTCCTAACCTTGATTGGAATCATTTTGTGTGATATATTCACTGTTTTACTGCTTGAAGTGTGGCGCAAATACTTTACACACAGCATCTATGTTAAAGCTGACTGCTCGGTGGCAAGCTGCCAGCGGGTGAGCAGAGGTTAGGTTAGGGTTTGCCTGCCTCTAACCCGGACTAGGACTGTGGTTGCTGCTTAACCAGGGCTCATACCACAGTCAACCGGCAGCCCAATTTATAAAATTCTCCATCTGACAAGCAGAGTAATTAACTTGGCCCAGCAGGGGGGGACAAACGCCTGGAATCTAATTAGAAGGTGATTCAGAGAAATATTGCAAATCCTCAAGTGCTAGAAGTAGTGCATATATGGCAAACGTCACATTCAATCTGCACCCAGGGTCCTTTTTACCGTAGTATCAGTGCATCACTCTAGCCTCTAGCCTTACTTTGGCAAACCTGTAGTTTGGTGCAGGTTTCGCCCATAATGTATAATGAATTAAGTACACACTCTTAGTTAACCGCTACCAACTTACCCTATGAATACCCACTCATGTTATAGACCACCATCAAATTAGCACCAATCCCTGAGGAGGCTCTTCTGTGACAGGCTACCCGTGCACAGATACCAGGCTGAGTTAGACAGTAATGCCACTTGCAGACTTGTGCATACCTGTGTGCAAATGTGTTCATGTGCAGTCACCCCAAAGTCTCTTAACTGAGTTGCGCAACAGTGGTAGCTAGCCTTCCCAATCCATTTTTAACAGAGTTTACATTGAGTGAGATTCAGTTAGAGAGGCTCATGCACAGTAAAATAACTTGGTAGTCCAAAAAGCACAATGCATGGAACTAAATGGGTCAGAACCCATTTTCTTGCAAATTGATTATCTGTAGTCAGGCTTGGTGCTTATGTGGCTATAGCAGAGCAGAGATTTATCTGAAGTGCAGGTTCCGCTGTTCATCCGTTAGAGGTCAATATATTAGTGATCATGATCTATGATCACTTACTCTCTTGTTCTGATCAGAAACAGAGGTCCTCATGTCAGGGTTCAGCAAATTAGGAGTCATTCTACAATGTGGCAATTATGTTACCACATTTGAAATCAGGAGTATGGTGGTCAATTTAGACTTTTCTGTGCCAAACAATTTTCCCGCAAGTGTTCTACACATTCATATGCATTTCAGTTATCATCTTCATTGTACTGCTGATGAGAGTTACAGTTTTTTTTTATCCTCGTGGCATGGAATTTTCACAGAAAGTGCTCCTGCCGATATGACGTGAGCACTTTCGGTGAAAATGTAATCCAGGGAACCATCATGCCATGATGGCTCAGTATGCGTTTTTTTATTTTTTATTTTCAGGAGCAGCCAATTAAAATAGCAATGACTGACGAGCTTTCTCCCAGTATGTGTGGGCCCTTGTTGAGATTTTCTGTTTGTGACCTCCATGTCCTTCCTGGTTGTTGTGAACTGGAAACAACAGTGCCAAAAGGCTTGCCCTGTATAGGTTGGGCCTTCTGATTCTGCCATGCCAATGGTTCAGTGGCAAAATGGCCACAGCAAAGCATTTCTGATGGTAGAACCAGTCAACAATTCACCCTTGGTAACCAAGCTGTTCCGCCATATCTAAATAAGGCAAACCACATATGGGGTACTATTTGCTCTTACCTTCTATCATAATGCTGTGACACTTGGGCTCTGCTCTCTGTTTGTGACTGAGCAAGCCTGCAAAAGAGGAAACCTGTGCCCTTGCCCCACTACATTCAGCACATGCAGGTCTTTCCAGTGCTGGAATTATGCAACTCTGTGCCTGAACTTGTGATGCTGATGTGGTGTAAAATGTTCTGACAGGAGGGGCTTGAGCCAGATCTTGGCTTAGAGCTTCTGTGTTCTGCTGCATCATAGTGAAGGTGGCATCGGTACTGCTTGCAGGTTAAGGGTGAGTTTGAGATCAATCAATGTGGGATCGGGAGGCTTGCTAATTATTGTGAAATGCTAAACCTTGAGAGCTCAAAGGGCATGCCAGTCCAGGCTGACACGGTGAAAGAGTGAGCAAGGTAAACGTAGGCTTTAGAGTGTCAAAATCAATTTCAGAAGGCCAAACTATGGTGGTTGAGACCTTTTACTCCTAATGTCCTGAGGCCCAGCCTACTATTGATCCTGAGAAACTGGGCCAAGTAACCTTTCTGCACTCGACTCGGGAGCTGTGGACGAACAGTCAAAAGCTTCCTCGGGGGCAATCTAGTTACAGATTAGTGAATACGACTCATAACTCAAAGTGCACACAGTAATGTCAATAATTCAAAGTCCAGTCATATACTTACTTGTTGTGTTCTAGGTAGAGGTAATCCAGAAGAATGTTGGGGTTTGAGGTTCCATAGCTGGAGCTCTCGTGGGGGACATTCCCCTGGAGTCATGCATGGTTCCCTAGAGGGCTTGACAGCGGTAGCTTTGTTTTATGCACATTCTGATCAATAAGCATAGTTCCACCTCACCTATGTACCTGTTTTCTGCATCATAATTTAGGTTGGTGATGAGGTAAAGCCATTACCAGGAATTCATGCAAAATACGCTGTTGTTAATAAATGACTTATAACTGCCATTCGGAAGAGAAAATGCAAACCAGTAAAAAAAGGTCTTTCAAGGTTAACATGGGCCTGATGTGAGAGCACCACTCTTTAAGGAAAGACATTGTTTACTATGCCCGGACCTGTTGATCTGAGGTGAGACAACTAGCAATAATCCAAGTGTGCGAGTAGCCTGTATGTCTCCCTGGCAGGCTCTGGACACGTAGCTATTTCTAAAAACCCAGCTGGTAGAAGAGCCACAGTATCGGAGACACAAAAGTGTGTGGAGGGGGCATTTATTATCATGAAGCTGCAAGTGGAAGGGCAGAGTTGGGCCTGCTGTGATTTGCCTATCAGGAGGACATGATCACAAGGTAACACGTTTTATCTCTTTAAGAAACAAATTGTGCACATTCTGCTGCCATTTTGAAACAAGTTAGCCCGTGATGGAGCAAGGTGGAGAAACAAAATTTTGTGTACCCCTTATGAAGTCACACTTCCATAACCATAATATGAACTAATGGAATGGTGTAAATAAATCAATTTAGAATATAAATTGCATACACACAGATACACGTGGGAATTAATTTTGCTTATGTGTTGCAATCATAATTAACTAATCGTGTGATTCTGTCATGTTGTAAACTAATAAGCAGCTTTAAAATAATAAAACACAGCATAAATGTGCTTTTGTTTACATATTTGTGGCAGAAACCAGAGGATAAGTGAGTATATGACGCTTGAATGTTGCTTATTTGCTAGGTAACTAGTAATAGGGAAGACCTTAGAAAGGGTGGAGGTAAACAGAAAGGCAAAATTTCTTCAATTAACGTCTATTTTGTGTTCGTTTCTATGATAGTTCCCATTCAGGCACGTGAGGCCTACTAGAAAATGGCTGCCTTAGTAAACTGCGAAAGAAAATTGAACTGAGCATGTGCAGCCCCAGCCCGAGTCTGAATGCGAGCTGACTGTGCCGGAATGAAGTTATTTCAAGGACAGGTTGCCCTGGAAGTATAGATGGCTGCCAAGTGATGATCGCAATGGTTCTGAATGTGTGCAAATCCTGCAAAGTTGCCAGTCGAGGTACTCGACTAGGCCGGACTCGCAAAAACAAAGGACATTTTTGATAATTGACTGACGGAAGGAAATGCATAATATGATGATGAGGTGATGCTCATCCACCCCCAAATTGTCCAATCGGAACTCGAATTGATGGTAAAAGTTACTCTTTTAGATAGATAGAGTTAGTGAAAAAGATATAAAAAGTGCTGATTTTAGTGATAAAAAAAATTCTTCTCGATTTCTACCAGAGATGCTGCTGGAATGCTGATTTCTCCTGTGATGTAAGATTCTAACTGACTTATAATTTTCTTTTTAACAGGAAATGTACTTTAGGTGAGAGTTTTGAGTTAGGGAGTTAGGAGAATGAAATTTGGGAACTATCTGTCTTTTGCTAATACTTGTATTCTGAACTCAAAATGTAATGTCTATTTCTGAAACTTTCCTAAATAAATAGAATAAAGGGGTTGAAATAACATTTTCACTTTCCTTTATAAATACGTCGATTTTTGAATAAAGAAATAAATAAAGTAAATAAACTTAGACATGTCAAATTTGCTTTTAATAAAAATTAGATAAATGGAGAATTAAGCTGGTCTTGAGTTTTTCCTATGCCTAATTTTTTACTAGCAGATCCATCAACCTTAAAGGTGGCGTGTCTAAATAAATGTTTTCTTAATGAAAACCATGGTAAACTTGTCTGAACTGCAGGTGTAAATAGTATAAATATCTGGTTCAGTTTTAGACACTCCACTATGATACAGCGGCTCTCCTTTGAAGATCCAGGGAGTAGGGTGTAAGTGTTTTGTGATAACTCGCCGTGTTATGGGCCCCACTGACGAGTATATGTATGAATTTGTACTTCAGGGAAAGGTGACATGGTTTTAGAACTTATTTCTGGAGAACCGCTGCATCAGTAATTAGCTTGGTATCAGAGCATTGGTTGCTATAGAAGTAGCTAGGATTATGTATGAAGCGTTATATACGGTTTTTTTGATGTACAGAATTATGACTAACATCTGTTGAGTTCGTATTACGTTATATGTAGTCCTGAAAAGGCTTCCGAGTATTGCGTGAAGCTGGTCACTCTGTCTGCGGGCAGAGGAAGTGTGGCAATGACGTCGCACATCGCATAGTCTGTTTCAAAAAAGTAGTATCGTCGTATACTGCGGTGGTTTCGTCGTATGTTACTGTTTAGGGACACTACGTGTGAAAGGATAAATGCATAGTGAGGGCAGTTTATGAAATCTTGGTTTTAAGCACAGGGATCATTGTGTATCCTGATTTAAAACTTATTGCTGGGAGAGTAATAGAGCTTAACCCGATCTTGAGAGAAGCATAAAGTAGAGGAAGTGGTGCTACTTTATTGGCGAATGTAAAAATTCTGTGGTAGAGAAGAAGTAAGCGCTATCTACTGGAAATACAGAATACTTGTGTGATTGAGAAATTCTATCACTTTATTTAGCGAAACAGACTAATGGATTTGTTTTGTGTAAGTTACTAAGCGGTTTTGTCAAATATGTTGTAAATACGGCTTCTTGAAAAAATCTTGTGAAGGAGGGGTTAGTCGGCGCTGCAGAAGCCGGAGCGCTGGTGACGTCAAAAGTGTCGCGCCGGGATTGGTCTGTGTGACCAAAACAGGGCAAAGAGCTGATTGGTGCATCACGAAAGGCAGTGAAACTATTGGTTAAGCACTAAGGAGAAGTATCTTGTTCTAATTGGTACGCTAGTGTAAACCGCGCTGTGATAGGTTGGTGTTACGGAGCAGCAACAGGGAAGTACGCGATCTTTTGAAAGACAGGGAATTTACAGAAAAATTGATTACTATTACGGAGAGGAAAAGAAGAAACCTTCATGATTTAAGAAATTAAAAAATATGTTTGTGAAGGATAAGGCGATAGTCACAAGTGAGGGAAAATTGCTTCCTCTGCCGAAAACGCCTGCTTCCCATATGTTGTCAAAATATGGTTACCATACGTTTGTTTGGTTAGAGAACTGGGTGAGATATACCAGAAATGATGGTGTGTTAGCTTTTCCAGAAGGAGGATCTTTTGATGTGGCAGTTTTGAGAAATTTGAGAGAAAAGATGATGAATCTTGACCCAAGACCTAGACCAACTCAGTTCAAAGCTTTAATTGAATGGGAATGCATGAATTAGAAAGCGAAAGATTGAAAGGACATGTCAGACCAAGAGGTAGATTTCGAAATTTATGGGGAGAAACACATGAGAGTAGAATACGTAGATGGAGAAATGCTGACATTTGTGATGGCATCTTTCCAGTCAGATTAGTGGATGATTATGAAGGGCGGAAATGCACAGAAAAGAGGAAAAATATAGAAACAGGGAGAGAAAGTTATGGTGACAGTGAATCAGAGGATGATGTGCTAGAAGAAATATTAAATAGGAGACCGCAACCATATCAACCAGGTTATTTATGGACTACACCTAATGCTCCACCCGTAGATGAAAGAAATAATGAAACCCCAAGGCAATTTTCTAATTTTAGGGATGTACCTGAAAGAGTAGAAGTGAGATATAATCCGAGTACTTCAATAACAGAACCAAGACTTACTGGTACTCCAAAGCAAAATAGTGAGCGAGAGAGCGTAAATAGAATAGAAAAACGAGCTGAAGAACAAACAAGTACTGATGAATATATACGGACTACAAATGCGCTGACAGAGAAAATACAAGAATTAACGTAAAACATAGAAACAGTAACAGTCCCAGTAACGATTAGACCTTTAATTCCCGTGTTTTAAAACAAACCAAAGAATAAAAGAACCAAGTTTGACAATCCCTTTGCAACAGAGTTTGCAAAAAGTGAGAAGGAAATATTTATCCAGATTTATCAGAAATTAGACAAACAAATAATATAAATCCGCCTGACTTATCTTTCAATCAGAGTTTACTCTACAAATATGCAACTGGAGCAGAGTCTGATTCTGCTACACCTGAAAAGAGCGTAGAGAAAATAGATTTAACGTAAACTACCGTAGGACCATCAGAGCAAGAATTAAGTGATTGGATTAAAACTCTAAAATTAAAAGAGCATGAACCTAAAGTACTGGATGTAGCAAGTTTAAAAGTTGACATGGAAGAATTAATTATTGGAACAATTGGAACAGACAGATTACAAACTTACCAAGATGATGAACTTATGTTCATGTGTAAAAGCATAACATGGAAAGCGAAGTCTGTACATGATCAATTAGAAGGCTTGGCAAATGAATTTGAAGTAGAGTTCGTAAAGAATAAAACATTGCAGAAATCCTATAGAGTGGATTTTTCAGAAAAAGACATTGAAAATATGAATACTGCCAGAAGGTTAACCCAAATAAAAGAATTGATTGTGCTATTACGGAGATGGAGAGATGTGAATAAATGTAGAGTGAAATGGGCAAAGAAGAAAGAGGAGACTAGTAATAAATCTACATAAGCGTTTCCAGTCAGAGAAAAAGAGACAGTCGTAAATGAGTTCCCTATGAGAGAAATACCTGGAGGAGGATATGTACATGTTCCTTGGAGTAGACAGGATATATTATCATTTACAAATGATTTCCCCAGAATGAGAGAAAAGCCAGTAGAATGGTATCGACAGGTAGATCGATTTGTGAAAGTTTCAAAAGTGTTATGGGTTGATCTGGATGGATTATTTGACATAGTTGTGCCAGCAGACTTATGGACTGAACGCAAAATATCAGTAGATTGGCCAAGGGAGGAATATCCTTGAGACAAAGTGACAGGTGCTCCATCACCGGAGGTAATGCGCAAATATGAACAAGTAATTGTATTCTTGAAAAATAAAATTCCACCAAAAGAGACAGACTGGGTTAAAATAAACAGAACTACACAGGAACCAAAAGAATCTGTACATACATTTTATGAGAGAATATTGTTGGTATTTAAACAGTACAGTGGATACGAAGAACTGAGTGAGAAAGCATGAGTCATTTTGTATATTGGTTTGTGTATGGATTAAGAGCAGAAATTGGAGACATGATTCGACACACCCTGATAGGATGACAGTCGAGCACTGTAGATGAGGTTTTGAGAAAAGCTAAATATTGCAGTGAAGAAATTGATGCAAAACAAAAGAAATTAAAAGAGAAAGCTACGTGGGAACATGTGAAGGTATCAGAGCAAGTAGCACAAATGGACAATACAAATAATGACCCAAATCAGGGTAAACTGAAAGGAGGTTTCAGTAAAACAAAATTAGTAGGGAATATAGAAGAGCTGTAGAAAAAATATCCCTGTCATAATTGCGGCAGGATAGGGCATTGGAAAAAAGAGTGTAAGTATCCACCAAGAGTTAATCCAGAAAATACATCAGTGAATCCACAGGTGCAGAATGAGGTAATTCAACAGCAACCGCAACAGCAGCAGATAGTTACTCAGCAAAGTCAGGTGCCGCAACCGCCACTTCCACACAGTGTAAACCATCAGAGATACAGTGCAGAGACAGGATTCAGCGGAGGCGAGCAGGTAAATAGATCGCCTAGAGTGAATGTGAGTCCCCAGTATTGGTTACAAGAGGAAGGTGGGAGTGAGTCGGATGAAAGTTTCTGACGGTGCCTGAGAGGGGACGAAGAGTGTGTGCTTGGAGCCACTCTTGAGGTAGATCAGTCTGGTCCATTTGTAAAAGGAAAAGTAAATGATGTAGAAATAACTTACCTAGTGGACACAGGTGCTACTCGTTCTACTATTAGATCAGTGGAAATTTAAAACCTTCCTCTTTTGGGAGAACAAATCCAGGTTGTAGGTGTAGCGAATAGACAAATTAAAACCTCTTTGACACAACCAGTCGCAGTAGAAATTGGAAATTTCAAGGATATGCACCGATTTGTGGTGTGTGATAGCAGCCCCGTAAATCTGTTCGGGCGAGATATTTTGTGCAAGATGAACTGTGCCATTTAGTGTTCACCAGATGGCATAGAACTGCAAACCCCAGATGAAGAAGGTCTGTATAAAATGACAATGCTTATGATTGAAGCAGAGCAAAATAAATTGTTTCCTGTGTTTGATCGAGAAAAGATTCCTGATGAATTGAAAAAGGTAGTGAAAGAGAAAGTGTGGGATTTCACTGGAGAAGATATTGGATTGATGAAAGATGTAGATCCTGTAAAAATCTCTGTAAAAGAAGGTGCCAATTATCAGAACATTCCCCAATACAAAATGACTGCAGAGATAATTGAAGGAATAACCCCAGTAATAAACTAAATGATTGAACAAGGCATACTGAGAGAAATAGAGAGTAGTCCTTGTAATTCACTGATAATGATATTGAAAAAGCCAAATGGAACCTTTAGAATTGTACAGGATTTGAGAAAAGTTAATAAAATAGTTGTCCCATGTTGTCCGATTGTACCCAATCCAGCAGTGATTTTATATCAAATTCCCCATGATGCAGAATGGTATACTGTGATCGATTTGTGTAATGCGTTCTTTACAGTTCCATTGCACCCAGAAAGCCAGCCAATTTTTGCGTTCCGGTTCGGAGATCGTATCCTGGCATGGTATCGAATTCCTCAAGGGTAGACTGAAAGTCCATCGATCTTTATTCAATTGCTAAAGAAATCACTAGGAAATTTGAGCATGCCTGGAGAGTCTGTATTGGTTCAAAATATTGATGATCTCCTAGTGGCATCAAAGACAAAAGATGCATGTATAACTGATACCATTGCATTGCTGAATCATTTGGCAGAAAAGGGACATAAAGTGTCTCCATCTAAATTACAATTTTGTCTGAAAGAAGTGCAATACTTAGATCATAAGATTGCCAAAGGAATCAGACAAGTCACTGCAGAGAGAATTAAAATGATACAAGGAATGCAGCCACCAAAAACTCAAAGACAAGTGAGGATGTTTCTGGGAATGGTAGGTTACTGTAGACAATGGATTAGTGGATTATCACTGATTGCAAAGGGGAAACATCCTTTACGACGCAACTTTTACCATACAGTGCCTTTAAAACGCAGGTTTTTCAACTCAAGTCATTACAACGAATTGCGCTGGGGGCGCTCTAGGATAGGTAATAGTTTAATTTACTATCCAACACCTGCCCTACTATCCACGGGGACTGGAGTTGGAATAGTAAATTAAACTATTCACTATCCAGCACCCCCAACGCAAGTCGTTGTAACGACTTGCGTTGAAAAACCTGCGTTGTAAAAGCATGCGTGGTAAAAGCATGCGTTGTAACAACTTACTTCCATTGCAAAGCCATTGCAGAGACTAACCAGAGCAATCAATCAATCAATCAGGAGTTTGTTAAAGCGCGACTACTCACCCGTAAGGGTCTCAAGGCGCTAGGGGTGGGGGGGGGAGTTGGGGGGGTGCAGGTTCCATTCCATCAAGGAGGGGGTCTGTCGAAGAGCCAGGTTTTGAGGTTTCTTGCGAAGATGGGGAGCGATGTTGTCTGTCTGAGGTGGAGCGGAAGGGCGTTCCATGCCTTGGCTGCGAGGAAGGAGAAGGAGCGGCCTCCCGATCTGGTCTTTCTGGTGCGGGGGACCACAGCGTAGGAAAGCTGGGCTGATCGTAGGGTCCTTTGGGGTGCGTGGAATTTGAGTCGGCTGTTCAGGTATGCTGGTCCTGTGCCGTGGAGGGCCTTGTGTGCGTGGGTGAGCATCTTAAAGGTGATTCTCGCCTCGACGGGGAGCCAGTGGAGTGTGCGCAGGTGCTGGGAGATGTGGCAGTGTTTTGGCAGGTTGAGGACCAGTCTTGCGGCGGCGTTCTGGGTGTTCTGTAGCTTGCGGATGAGGTTTTTGTTTATTCCGGCGTAGAGTGCGTTGCCGTAGTCGAGTCTGCTGGTGACCAGGGCGTGAGTGACTGTCTTTCGGTGTTCGAGGGGGATCCATTTGAAGGTCTTACGAAGGAGGCGGAGGGTGTGGAAGCAGGAAGATGAGACAGAGTTGATCTGGCGGTCCATTTTGAGCTCGGAGTCCAGGATGATTCCCAGGTTGCGTGCGTGGTCTGTGGGGGTTGGCGGGTTTCCGAGGGCGGTGGGCCACCAGGTGTCGCTCCAGGCATCGGGGTTTGGGCCCATGATGAGTACTTCTGTTTTGTTGGTGTTTAGTTGTAGGCAGCTGTTTTTCATCCATTTGGCAACGGCTTCCATGCCTTCTCGAAAGTTGCGTCTGGCGGTGAGCAGATATCAGAGATCCTATAGTACTTACCACAATGGAGATGGAAGCATTTGAGCAGTTAAAAACAAGTCTATGTGAAGCACCAGTGTTAGGGATGCCTGATTATGAGAAAGAGTTTGAACTGTACCGCAGTGAATGAGAAGGATGTGCATTGTCAGTGCAGATTCAAAGACATGGAAAACTGAGAAAGCCAATTGCGTATTTTTCAGCTGTTTTGGACTCTGTTGCAAAAGCGTTGCCAGGATGTCTAAAAGCAGTAGCAGCTACAAGTGTCAGTTTAGAGCAAAGTGAAGGAATAGTGATGGGATATTCTGTGAGAGTGTATGTACCTCACTCTGTAGAGATTCTCCTCACTAGAACAAAAACACAGTATTTGACTAACAATAGGATGACCAAACACGAAAAAACAATTCTGGGAGCAGAAAATGTGACAATCTCTAGATGCGTAAATGTAAACCCTTCCACATTGTTGCCTGATACTATGGAAACCGAAGTGAGAAATGAGGTAGATCATAAATGCCTGGATGTTCTTGAATACTGTACAAAACCAAGACCAGATATCAGAGATGAGCCATTGCCTGAATCTGATTATGTGATGTTCATGGATGTTTCGTGTCTGAGAACAATTGAGGGTGCTTTGAGTGCAGCATATGCCGTTTGTACAGTGGCAGATGTATTGGAAGGTTCTTGTCTGAAAGGAATTCGTTCTGCCCAAATAGCGGAATTGATTGCCTTGATTCGAGCATGTGAGTTGGGAAAAGAAATCAAGGTAACCATAGTGACCGATAGTCAGTATGGTTTTGGGGTTGTCCATGACTACGGACAACTGTGGTCCCAAAGAGGTTATTTGACTTCTGCAGGATCCCCCATACGTAATGCAGAATTTGTGAGAATGTTGATTGATGCAATTCAACTGCCTGACAAAATAGCTGTGGTAAAGTGTGCAGCACACAAAAAGGGGGATGACTACATCATCCGAGGTAACAGGTACGTAGACTCAATTGCAAAGTACTGTGCAAGAAATTCAGCCTCAATTAACAGAGAGGGAGAAAAGGAGCATGTTTCAAGTCCTTTGATGCTAACAACTGTAGTTGAGACTTGGCAGGAAGTGAGGCAAAGGATATATGACGTTACCACGCGTTCTTTTACCACGCAGACCATTACCACGCATTTTTTACAACTCAGGACCCTTTACCACGCATACCATTACAACGCTGGTATTTACAACGCAGGTACTATTACAACGCATACCATTACAACGTAAGTATAGGTAAGTAAATAATATGGTAAAATAATTTAATTATTAATAATATTTTTTTAATTAATAAATTATTATTTTAATATTTAATATTTTAATTATTTATATTAATATTTATTTATTAATTTTTAAATATATATGTTAAAAATACCCCTGTACCCCAAAACCCAAACCCAGCCCTAAAACCTAAAAATACCCCTGAACCCCAAAACCCAAACCCAGCCCTGAACCCTAAAAATACCCCTGTACCCCAAAAACTGAAAACTGACCCTGAACCCTAAAAATACCCCTGTTCCCCAAAAACTGAAAACTGACCCTGAACCCTAAAAAAACTGACCCTGAACCCTAAAAATACCCCTGTACCCCAAAAACTGAAAACTGACCCTGAACCCTAAAAATACCCCTGTACCCCAAAAACTGAAAACTGACCCTGAACCCTAAAAATACCCCTGTACCCAAAAACTGAAAACTGACCCTGAACCCTAAAAATACCCCTTTACCCAAAAACTGAAAACTGACCCTGAACCCTAAAAATACCCATTTACCCAAAAACTGAAAACTGACCCTGAACCCTAAAAATACCCATTTACCCAAAAACTGAAAACTGACCCTGAACCCTAAAAATACCCATTTACCCAAAAACTGAAAACTGACCCTGAACCCTAAAAATACCCATTTACCCAAAACCCAAACCTAAAATATTTTAAATAAAATTATATACTTACCAATACTTACGTTGTAATGGTATGCGTTGTAAAGGTACCTGCGTTGTAAATACCAGCGTTGTAATGGTATGCGTGGTAAAGGTTCCTGCGTTGTAAAAGTTGCGTGGTAAAGGTAGGTCGTGGTAAAAGTTGCGTGGTAAAGGTTGTATACCGAGGCAAATGCAGGAAGAAGCAAATGAGGAAGAGAAAGATGCTTGGTTAAAAGCAGGATGCAGACAAAGAGAGGAAGATGAAATCTGGGTTTACAAAGATGAAAGACCAGTAATGCCCGATAGAATGATCTCAAATATGGCTCGAATGTACCATGGTCAAGCTCATATTGGGAGAGATGCCGTGCTTCGTCTATTTAGACAGACGTGGTATAATCCTAAATTCAGGGTGATTGCTAAAAGCTTATGCCAGCGATACCTAGTGTGTCTACAGTTTAATCCAAACAGGAGAACAATTGTAAGTTTGGGAACCATAGGACGGGAGGGAGGTCCATTTACACGAATGCAATTGGATTTCATTGAGCTTCCGCCATGTAACAGACTTAGATATGTTTTGGTGACCATCTGTTTGTTCTCACGATGGGTAGAGGACTTCCCTACGAGGAGGAATTATGGGCTAACTGCTGCAAAGTTACTCCTATGAGAAATCATCCCTAGGTTCGGCTTCCCAGTGACCATCGAGACTGATCGTGGCCCTCATTTTCAAAATGAACTCATGCAAATGGTATGTGAAGCACTGGACATTCGTCAGAAACTGCACTGTGCTTACTGGCCTGAGGCTTCAGGAGAAGTTGAGCAGGTAAATGGAACTATATAAGAACAGGATTGCAAATATGTGCTTGGCAACAGGATTGAAGTGGCCAGATGCTCTGCCACTCGTTTTGATGACTTTAAGAAGCATACCTGACAGGAAAACTGGATTAAGTCCACATGAAATTCTGATGGGTAGAGTGATGAGACAAGCATTTGTACAAGCTAATAAGTGTTGACAATAAATGATGACATCATACTGGATTATTGCAAAAACCTATCTGACGTGGTGACTTCTGTGTTCCATCAGGTGGGAACTGAATCAAACACGAAAGAGAACAGTCCAGCTCATTACCTAGTTCCTGGAGACTGGGTGAGAATAAAGGTACACCGCAGAAGAAACTGTTTGGTGCCTCGTTGGCAGAGACCACAAAAGGTCATTTTGGTTAGCACCACTGCAGTTAAGTGTGCTGGAGTAAAATGATGGGTACACGCAAGCCATACTATCCGTGTGCCTGAACCTGAAAATCCAAACGAGGAAGGTGAAAGCACAACAGATTCTGACTCTGAAGGGGAACCGGAGAAAGGTCCAGATACTGAAGATCGACAAGAACGTCGACATCTGGAAGTATCAGATGCTAGCTCTGCATCTGAAGGAGAAGCAGAAATTGCTGAAGTACCGAATTCTGAAGATCAATCTGAAGATCAAGAATTGGTAGAGGAAAACACCAGTAGAGACACTAAACAAAGCAAAGATAAAACTGGTGATCAAGAACATACTGAAAAACAGTCTGAAAACTCTGAAAGCAGGGACGAAAATCCAGATACTGGAAAAGAGGAAGAAACTCACGATAAGGATGAGATCCAAGTACCAGCTATGGAGATGTTCCTAACAGAGTGAAAGAACTGTCAAAGGAGAAAACTGACTCTGAAAGGGAGAAAGTTATTGTGAAGTTTGCGATAAATAAAACTGTTGAGGACACTGAAAGTGAAACTGACGACAGTGAAGACGAAACTTCATTGAGAAAGAGTCCAAGGAAAAGGGCTTGGAGAGTGGAACATAACACCACGGAGCCTAAGACGAAAAGATTTTGTAAAGGAGACAATTGGCCTAAAGGAAATGATGGACTGAGATTCAAACTGGTTAACAAAGAAAGAAACTGTGAAGGGGAGAGAGAGAGAGAGACAGAGGTGGATTCCTTCTCCCTTGCAATATAAATCAACAACAAGAATCCACCGGATTGGGCAGTGTGTTCCCTACTGTGGTGGGGAGCACATAGTGTTTTTTAAATACCCCTCACACACCAAAAGGACCCTTGGTGTCATGCTTCATCATTGGGGTCTTCGCACCCCTCTACGGGATGCGGCGTGCTGCGACCTACGACTACGCGGGAGCACTGATAAAGTAGACTATGTGTGGTGTGTGTGGGGGTTGGGTGAAAGTATGTGGTGGGGTAATCTGAGTGAGTGAATGGTTAAAAAGTGCCTGGCTCGTGGGGTAAGACAGAATTATTTTAATGAGCCCCCGGGCTGGTACTATTAAAATGGGTGCAGGTCGAGGTGATTATGTGATATTAAGCACATCGCCTCGTGGGTGCGTCGACATAGGTAATCTGAGTGAGTGAATGGTTAAAAAGTGCCTGGCTAGTGGGATAAGACAGAATTATTTTAATGAGCCCCCGGGCTGGTACTATTAAAATGGGTGCGGGTCGAGGTGATTATGAGATATTAAGCACATCGCCTTGTGGGTGCGTCGACATGTTTCGGAGATCAACTCCTTCTTCAGGACAGGATGCACCACACCCCACCTTACACAGCGGAGCCGCGTTCGGGGGAGCAAGGATATTACCTATGCTGTAACTCGAGTCATTTGGCCAAAGCATACCCCAACGTTTGGAGGCTCATGAGGCATTGAACCAAGAACACAAAGTTATTTGCATTTTGGCAAAATAATCCTCTTTGAATTTGTAGGCACATAATAGTACTACATCTCCACTATTTTGTAAATACACTTTTTTATCTAGAGAAACGTGAGTAAGGTGGGGTGTGGTGCACCCTGTCCTGAAGAAGGAGTTGATCTCCGAAACATGTCGACGCACCCACGAGGCGATGTGCTTAATATCACATAATCACCTCGACCTGCACCCATTTTAATAGTACCAGCCCGGGGGCTCATTAAAATTTTTCTGTCTTACCCCACGAGCCAGGCACTTTTTAACCATTCACTCACTCAGATTACCCCACCACAGACTTTCACCCAACCCTCACACACACCACACATAGTCTACTTTATCAGTGCTCCCGCGTAGTCGTAGGTCGCAGCACGCCGCATCCCGTAGAGGGGTGCGAAGACCCCAATGATGAAGCATGACACCAAGGGTCCTTTTGGTGTGTGAGGGGTATTTAAAAAACACTATGTGCTCCCCACCACAGTAGGGAACACACTGTCCAATCTGGTGGATTTTTGTTGTTTATTTATATAACAAAGAAAGAAAGCCAGAGGAGCAGGTTAACAAAATAACCAGTCAAAGAGAGACATTGGGAAAGAAAATAGAGGTTGTTCAAAGGCCAAAAAGAGTAAGAAGACCAAATCAGAAGTACAAATCACCAGAATGGACCTACATCGTACTACCTCCAATTGAAGAAGTTAACAGCAGTCAAGAGAATCTGAACTGTACAAAGACATATGGGAAAAGTGAGTAAAAGAAGTTAAAGCACCGAGAAAAGTGGTAATCAAATTAAAAGATAAAGTAGAGGTAAAACCTGAAATCCTGTTAGAAGAGAAGGTATTGTAAGTGAAAATTAAAATAGGTGACACAAGATCGAAGAAAACCTGTTAGAAAATTATAGCTTGTAGGTGACACGAGGTAGAAGAAAACCTGTTAACAAACTTTGCTGTGTAAAAAATAAAAAAATAATAATGTTTACTAATAATCATAAGACGAAATGTTCTATTTTCAGAAAATTGTGTAGATTATGTCTAATATGTACTGGATTACTAATATTGATATGGATCATTTTAGCAATTGCCATTCCTTTCCAGGATAACTTAGTAAAGTTAAAACATAATTTAAGTTCAGGTGAACAGAATGTGGAATCAAAGTCTAACAAGCAGCATGTATATAGGCCAGAAATACATCAGGATAGTTCTATTAGAGACTTCACCAAGAACACATTTTCAAGATTATTGTCTGAGTATGTCAGGACAATGGATGACAGTGACTGTTATGTGTGTGTCAAGTTACCTGCATCTGTTTCCGAAGGGGTGACATATCACCATCTTCCACTTACATATGGAGTTACATGTAGTGTAATTGCAAGCCTGTTTTATCAAACAGGTAAACTGGAATATCATTATTCTAATTCGGATGAAGTCCTTGCGAAGCTGAAATTGATAAGGCATTGAATAAGAAAAAGCCTGCTACAGTTATGGGAGAATACTTTTTAGAAGTAGATGAGTTAGGTCATGACTATCATTTAAAAATAATTATACATGTAAAATGAGAGTAGAAGAGAAAGCCTTTTTAGATATGGTTGAGACAAGGAGAATTGCTTATAAACGATGAGAGAAAGTAAAGCATGAGAAATCCAATTATTGGACATTTAATGATGAAAATATTGATGAAAGAAATGTGAATGTAGCACTAAATATAGACACTCCATTGTTAGGAACATTTTGTATTAGGAGAGACAACACTGTGTATGACAATTATTTTGTGGGAGCAAGTCAATGTAAAGACACATATAGAAGGTTGGGGATTTAAAGGGGGAAATGATCCAGTTTTTCCTGGTGTTTATTTTATCTGTGGGAACAAGGCTTATTATAGATTACCTGACCATTGGTATGGGACATGTTACGTGGGCTTGGTCTTTTCTAAAATCTTTCATGTAGATAGAGGTACTAATGGAATCCATGAAATAGGTAAACCTTTAAGTCGTAGAAAGAGAGAGAGTGTCATAGAAATAATAGGTGATGTTTTTGGAGCACTGATACCAGCAGTGGGAATATCTTTCAATGCAAATCGAATTCGAAGATTGTCAACGATAGTAGATCGTTTGTCAACAGATACAGCAGGTGGATTTCTAATGGTAAACACCAAAATGATTGCTATGAGATCTATGGTAATGCAAAATCGTCTTGCTCTTGATATAATTTTAGTCAAAGAGGGAGGAGTTTGTGGAATTCTGAAGGTATAGCATTGCTGCACCTATATTCCAGATAAAAGTCAAAACATTGAAAAGTACATCACAAATATTACAGAGTTGCATAGAGAAATTGAACCACTGGAGGTTGATGGTATCCTTGAACGACTAGGTAGAAGTTTTACAGCAGTTAAACATTGGTTTCAAGAAATAGGTAGTTCAATTATAGGCAAAATACTAATTCCAGTAACAGTCATAGTATTAGTTATTTTAGTGATAAGATTAGGTTGCCTATACAGAAAAAGAAGGAATGTTAGCAAGTCATTAAAGAAGATAATTCAAGAAAAACGAGAAAGAGAGAGAGAAAAAGGTGATATAGAAATGCAGCAATTCAGAGAAAATATTTTTAAATATACTAGAGAAAAAGATACTAGAGTATAAATCGATACTAACCTAAAGAACCTGAAACATGTTCTGATATACATTTGCTACATTTTGGGAAGTATTTGGTGATAAATCACCAAAGGGTGGGAGTTTGATTGAGCAAGGTGGAGAACCAAAAATTTGTGTACCCCTTGTGAAGTCAAAATTCCATATCCATAATATGAACTAATGGAATGGTGTGGGTAACTAATCAATTTAGAATATAAATTGCATACACATAGATACACGTGGGAACTAATTTTGCTTATGTTTTGCAATCATAATTAACTAATTGTGTGATTCTGTCATGTTGTAAACTAATAAGCAGTTTAAAATAATAAAAAGCAGCATAAATGTGCTTTTGTTTACGTATTTGTGGCAGAAACCGGAGGATAAGTGAGTATATGACGCTTGAATGTTGCTTATTTGCTAGGTAACTACTAATAGGGAAAACCTTAGTAAGGGGGGAGGTAAACAGAAAGGCTGAATTTCTTTAATTAATGCCTATTTTGTGTTTGTTTCTATGATTTATTTATTTATTTATTTAGGAAGTTTTATATAGCGCTTGCCTGACCGGAAGGTATCGGAGCGCTTCACAACAAGTACAGAGCAGTGCATAAGAAGGAGGACTTAGAACAGTAAGCAATATACTCAGGGTACAAATCGTAAGAGAGGATAGTGACGAGTTGAAAATACAGAGTCTTGATAACCACCTCAACGAGAGCAGCAGTGACGTTTAGAACTGCGAGCTACTCCTATCTGTTCGATAGGGAGCGGTCGAGGAAAAGGATTTTGAGCTGGCTTTTGAATTTGGGGAAGGAAGGAATAGTTCTGATGTGGGGGGGATGGAGTTCCAAATTTAGGGCGCATTACCGGCAAAGGATCTGGCCGCAGTTTTTTGTTTTCGTGCTTTTAGCGGGATAAGGAGTAGAGTATTAGAGCTTCTGAGAGTCCTGTTCTGTCCCGCTTTTCTGAGTTTGGACGTCAGATATTCGGGGTTGCCTGTGTGAAGGGCTTTGTGAGTGAGGCAAGCTGTTCTAAAGTTAGCCCGCATTTCAATTGGTAGCCACTTGAGTTCTTTTAGTGCCGGAGAGATGTGATCAAATTTCTTTATTCCAGTGACCATTCTGGCGGCCGCGTTGAGGGTTGTTTTTTAGAGGAGCAAGGTGAGTTTTGGCTATTCCCGAGAGGATAGCATTACCATAGTCCAATCGAGATAGCACCAATGCTTGGGTGGCTTGTTTGAGGTCTTTGGGTGGGATGTACGGTTTAATTTTGTTTAGTAGTTTCAAGTTAAGGAAAGCACTCTTTGCCGAGATCTTAATGTGTTTGTTCAGGTCGAGTTTGGTATCTAGTGTGATGCCTAGTGATTTAACAGAGTCAGCCAAGGTGAGGTTTCCATTGAGCGCATCGATATCTTTTAATCATTCAACCATTTGTGGATTCCCTTCTTTGTTCGAGATGAGGAGTAGTTCTGTTTTGTCCGGGTTCAGCTTTAAATGGTTGCTTGATAGCCAACGTTGCACTTCCTTTAGTGTTTCATTGAGTCTGTGAATGTCTTTAGAAGAGGAGATTTCCAAGTAGAGTTGGGTATCATCAGCGTAGAGATGAAAGGGGATGTTGGCTTTTCTGAGTAGGGTGGCGAGGGGTGCCATATAAATATTGAAGAGTTGGGGGGATAGCACAGATCCTTGGGGCACTCCCCTCTTGACTGGGTGAAGGTCGGATTCAAAGCTTCTGATTTTGATTCTTTGGGAGCGGTAATGCAAGAATGAAGAGAACCAGTTAAGGACCACGTCAACGAGGCCGGCCCTTTCTTCGAGAGCTTTGAGGAGAAGATTGTGATCAACCGTGTCGAATGCCGCCGATAGGTCTAGGAGAATGAGGAGGCAACACTGGTCAGAGTCCAGTGATTTGTATATGTCATCAATTACGTTGAGGATTGCAGTTTCCGTGCTGCACCCTTTCCTGAATCCCGACTGATGTGAGTCGAGTAGGTTGGTATTGTGCAAGCGCCGGGTTAGTTGGTGGAGAACACATCTTTCTATGATTTTGGAAAGAAGAGGAAGGTTAGGAAAGTTATTTAAGTCATTTTTATCCAGGCCTGGTTTTTTTAGCAGTGGAGTGACTTGTCCAACTTTCAGACAGTCTGGGACAACTCCAGTTTTTAGGGAACTGTTGATAATCCTGCACCACAGAGGGGCTAGGGAGAGTTTCAGTTTTTTGGTGAGTTGACCCGGAAGGGGGTCAAGGGTATGAGATGAAGGTTTAGCGGTGGAGATAAGTTTGATTATCTCTTCTTCTGGAATGGGTTGAAAGAGAGACCAAGGTTTAGAGTGGGCGGGAGGGTGCTCCCAGGCACCCAGCTGTGTCTGCTATGTGAGGGGGAAGAGCAGTTGGTGATCAGAGATCGTTCGATCTTGGAGATCTTGTCGTTAAAGAAGTTGGCAAAGTTGTCGCATCATTCTTTAGAGGCCAGCCCCAAGGAAGTGTCGGGTTTGGAAGTTTGCTGTCTAATAATCCTGAAGAGTTCCTTAGGTCTATTGTTTTCGCTCTTCAGAGCAGAGCGGAAAAACATAGATTTTTTGTTCTTGATGTGGATGTTGTATTTCTTCCTTATAGTTCTGAGTTTGTCACGTTCGCAGGTAGTGGGCAAGCTCCTCCAGCGTCTTCTGCGGCTCTTAGTTGTCTCCTTTCTCCATTAGTGTCAGAGTCGAACCAGGATCTGGACGGAATGGCTCTATTCTTAGTTTCAGGAGTGCTAGTTGGTCAAGGAGGAGACCCATGTTCGTGTTATAGAGCACTGTGAGGTCATTTGTGGAGAGATCTTTGTCACTGGGTAGGAGCCATTTTAGTCTATGCCCCATGGCGTCCAGGGGGATCTGGGTGAGATTTCTTGACCATTTGGGGGGGTCCTGAGCAGGAGGCAGGGACAGCGCTCTTTGGTTGATGTGGAATAGTATCATGTGATGATCCTACCAGTCCACTGGGAGGATGTTGTCGATCGTGATTGCGTCTTGGTGGGCAATGATGACATCAAGGGTTGCTCCTTTGTTGTGGGTTTCTTCAGAGCAGTGTTGGGAGAGGTTATTGTCACAAAGGAGAGTATTGAGAGATTGAATTAGTGTGTTGTTGGCTTTGTTCCAGTGAAGGTTGAGATCACCCAAGATAAAGAAGTTTGAGTCTTTGAGAACACCGTGGGCGATCAGGTCGGAAAGGTGTTCGCCAAAAGTGGGGGAGTTGCGAGGTGGATGATAGGTAAGGTGAACAACCAAAGGGCGGTTGACCTTAGTCTTGATGGTGACATATAGACATTCAAAAGAGCTGTAGTTGCATGGGTTCATTACCGCGATGTCCATGTCATCTTTATGGATGATGGCTACACCACCCCCACGTTGATCATTTCTGTCTTTGTTGAAGATGGTGAAACCTGGTGACACCAGCATGTCTAGACAGGGTGGGGAGATCTCATTTAGCCATGTCTCTGTGATGAACGCAATGTCTAAGTCCTGAGAGAGGATGGCTTCAGCTAATTCCGTTGCATGCTTGGGGGCTGATCTGCAGTTAATGAGCATGCAGTTAGTTGCTGGATTACTTTTGTTCCCGTTCTTTCCTAATGGGGCCCTCGGTATGAAGGTGAGGGAAGACGGGGGTCTTGGCGTTTTCACTAGAGGAAGGTCTCTTCCGAAGCCTGTGATCACTTGAATATTAGAGTTAGTGGAAAATGGGAAAGGGGAGTCGTAAGTGGAGGCTAGGTCCATGGCTTCTTCAGTGGACATTGCTGCTTTCGTTCTGGATGGTCTTTGTTTTTGGGTCTCTGCATCTTTATTAGTGTCGCTCTGAGCTCCAGACGTGGAGGCTTTGATTGCTGTGAGAGGTTGTGTCATAGTGTCGGTTTTATAGGACCTTAGCAGTCGATTTCCACGGGCGGGTGCTGTCCCGAATTGGGGCTTACGGGGGGTAGAGTCAGTCAGATATGAGGCCATTAGTTGTGAATGTTGGGGCTTTCGCGCCTTGTCTAGATTGGAAAGGAGTTCATCCAGGCCTCTGAATATAATTTCTAGCTGCTTTTCTAGTTGATCTAGCCGGTGAGCCATGTCTACTGGGGCTGTATACTTGCAGTTCTGGGTAGGGACATCTCTAGGGTTGGGAGTCTAGGTCGCCTTGTGTGGACTCCTGTTGAGTGGGTCCGCCTTGCTGACTCTGTTAGTGACCCTTGGTAGGGTGTTTAGTCGTGGGCTCTTTCTCACTGATTCTACAGGAGTGCTGTGAGGGTCCATAGATCGGACCCGAGGGATGAAGTTGTGTTGTTGAGGAAGAGGAGGATGTGGAGGCGATGAGGATTGCTCTTCTTTGGGAGATGAAGAGGGGTCAGTAGACCGATCCCGTGGGATGATGGGGTGATGTTGAGGAGGATAGGCTTGGGGGGGCAGTGGGGATTGATCTTTCTTGTCATGGTTCGTGGGAACGGGGTAGTGGAAGGGGTTTCTGGGGAGATGGCTAGGGGGTCTCATCAGGGGAGCGGAAGTAGATAATTGCTTCATCTGGTGGGGCCGGTTGATCGGGGAGGGGGCTGGGGTGGAGCGTAATGAAGAGAGTGCAGATGAGCCGAGCGAAGAGTAGGGAAGAGGGAGTCAAAGGCCTCCAAGTTATCGCTATTGGCCTGTATCAAAACTGTGCCATTCGCGTAAATGGTCACTGATGTATTACCTATTCTAGTTGCCTGGTTGGGAAGAGAGGTCGTCAGTTTACAGCTATGTGGGGTGGTCGTCGTTTTAGATATGTGAAGTTGTGTTCTTAGAGTGGTGTTCCAACTCTCTGGTCTATCTATGTGGAAGATGAGGTCCATCTTCACCTGCCCTTTGGAGGAGCAGTGGTACATGTCTACAAATAGCGTTTCTGGGTGCAGTCTAATTAGATTGTGTTTGTGATTCCTTCTTGCTTTAGGAGAGAGGTTAGGAGGGAAGCTAATGGCGAAGGCGTTCGCGCCTTGTGGTTTCATGTGGATCGACATGGGTGGTTCGACGGGGACTGGCGTGTCTGGTGACATGATTGCTAATTGTGTAAGCGGGATGGGAAGAGCTAAAAATGGGGGGCAAGGCTCCCTGGGTCAGGTATTACTAAGGGAGCTGTGATTGAGGGGGCACAGAGTAGACTAAGGTAGGGTGGTGTTTACTGAACGGGAGAAAGTGTCATGAAGCAAGAGGAGTGGGGAATAGAGTGGTCAACGTTATAAGGGTTGTTACTGCGGGGGGCTTGGAGCAAGTAGCAGCAGGGCGCAAAGTAGACTGCGGTGTAAGAGTGGTTGCGGCAGGGGGTTAGGAGCGGGGCTAGTACCATACAATGGGCCAGGAGCAAGTAGTGGAAGGGCGCAAGTGGACTGAGGTAAAAGAGTGGTCGCGGCAGGTGGCAAGGAGCGGGTCTGGTACCTTAGAGTGGATCGGGAGTCACTAGCGTTGTTGGAGCAAAGCGGATGGTGGTCCTTGTTGGTCCTTGTTGGTCGCCATCGTAGGGTCCGTCACTCTCTAGGCTTTGGGAGGCTGACCTAGTTTGTCATCTTAATGGGAAATGAGGAGGACGGCTCGCGCTTGGTTGGGTGTCCTGGGTAGCCCTTCGGCTGCAAGGGCATTTGGTTTGGCGATCAAAGTGTAGTCTTCAGCCTGGCGGCGAGTGAAATGCCACTTTCTTGATGCCGAGGTGGGTTGGCGCTGGTCATTTTCAGAACTGGCATAATCCGGGGCGCGAGGAGCTCAATTCTTTGCAATTCTATTCAATTCTATTGGGCCAATCCCAGGAGGGGGCGCTTCATCTGCTTGAGTGGCCCAATGGGCAAAGATCACGCCTTTGGGTAAATAGGTGAGTTGAAGAGGGGAGCAGGGGCAGCTTCAGGGGATCTCCAAGGATCACTCGAAGTCCCAAGCGGTGGCCATCTTAGGGCCAGGCATCGCCATTTGTGCCAGTTCTGCGAGGCATTTCATCTCTTCTTTTTAGGTCTTCTGTCTGGGTAAAGCCGGGAACTTACTGTGAGGGGCCAGGGAGGAGGAGGCGTGTTCCACCGTTAGAGGCATAAGTCTGATGTGTTCACCAATCTTTCATGTCCCAGGCGGCGGCCATCTTAGGGCCAGGCATTGCAATGTGGGTCGATCCTGCGAGGAAGTTCATCTCTTTTTTCAGGCTTCGATCAGGGTAAAGCGGGTGGCTCAATGTGAAGGATACGGGAGGAGGCGGCGCACTCCACCTTTAGAGGGAACAGCCTGAGATCTCCCTTCTGTCTTTTAGGTCCCGGGCGGCGGCCATCTTGGGGCCAGGCTTCTCCATTTGAGCCGTTCCCAGCTCTCCTTGGTCCTTTAAGTCGTGATCCCTCCGTGTAGGGCAGGGGAGGGGGGAGTCTCGCCCTCGCCCGTATCGCGATCCAGAGTGAGGGGGCAGCAGAGCCCGCCTCGCCACATCCACAGCGAGCGCGATCTCGACGTTCCACGTGCCCGCCTTGTTAAGGCATCAGTGGAGGGGGTGATGCGCTGTGAAGCAGTTCTGGTCTCCCGCGGTGCCGCTTCTGACTTTCCGCAGGGCAGATCGGGTGAGCCTGGGGCCAATCTCTAAGCCTGGCCGCTATGTCATCTAAAGCTCTGTTATGTTGGAATCTAATCTCTGTTAAGATCCTGTGCATGCGCCTGTGCACGGTGATCAGATGCCAGGTTGCTTTGCTCGATTAAACTTACCTTAAAAGGGCCTTCTTCGTCTGCCTTGCTTATTCTCTACCACAGAAGCAACACAACAAGCTCCGATACGAGGGTCACCTATGCGGCTCCCAGCTCCCGTGAGCGAGGCGGATCAGCCGGAGGGCAGGGGACGGCTTCCTGAGGATTCCGGGTGCTCAGATTGGTAAGTCCAGAGATAGAAGCTGATGGCGGTGGCGGGGTGAACGGGCCGGGTGGGATTTACACTATTTATTAATCCCACGCCTGAGAGCCCGTTTTCCCAAAAATGGCTGCCTTAGTAAACTGCGAAAGAAAATTGAACTGAGCATGTGCAGCCCCAGCCCAAGTCTGAATGCGAGCTGACTGTGCCGGAATGAAATTAGTTCAAGAGCAGGTTGCCCCGGAAGTATAGATGGCTGCCAAGTGATGATCGCAATGGTTCTGAACGTGTGAAAATCCTGCAAAGTTGCCAGTCGAGAAACTCGACTAGGCCGGACTCGCAAAAACAAAGGACCTTTTTGATAATTGACTGACGGAAGGAAATGCATAATGTGATGATGATGTGATGCTCATCCACCCCCAAATTGTCCAATCAGAACTAGAATTTATGGTAAAAGTGACTCTTCTAGATAGATAGAGTTAGTGAAAAGGGTATAAAAAGTGCTGATTTTAGTGAGGAAAAAACGTCTTCTCGATTTCTAGCAGAGATGCTGCTGGAATGCTGATTTTTCCTGTGATGTAAGATTCTAACTGACTCATAATTTTCTCTTTAACAGGAAATGTACTTTAGGTGAGAGTTTTGAGTTAGGGAGTTAGGAGGATGAAATTTGGGAACTATCTGTCTTTTGCTAATACTTGCATTCTGAACTCAAAATGTAATGTCTATTTCTACAACTTTCCTAAATAAATAGAATAAAGGGGTTGAAATAAAAATTTAACTTTCCTTCATAAATATGTCGATTTTTGAATAAAGAAAGAAATAAATTAAATAAACTTAGACATGTCAAATTTGCTTTTAATAAAAATTAGATAAATGGAGAATTAAGCTGGTCTTGAGTTTTTCCTATGCCTAATTTTTTACTAGCAGCTCCATCAACCTTAAAGGTGGCGTGTCTAAAAAAATGTTTTGTTAATGAAAACCATGGTAAACTTGTCTGAACTGCAGGTGTAAATAGTATAAATATCTGGTTTAGTTTTAGACACTACACTATGATACAGCAGCTCTCCTTTGAATTTCGCTGATCCAGGGAGTAGGGTGCAAGTGTTTTGTGAGTAACTCGCGGTGTTATGGACCCCACTGACGAGTATATGTATGAATTTGTACTTCAGGGAAAGGTGACATGGTTTTAGAAATTATTTCTGGAGAATCGCTGCATCACCAGCATGCAGTCTCGCAACAATACCAGCCACCATTTTGCTTTGGAGAGGTGCCGATATCAACCAGCGCATCATAACTCATACTTAGTAACTTGTTGTGAAAAAGGATATACATTATTCTACAGCCATATTGGTTGTTTACAAAACAACTTTAGTGATCTCAGGTAAGGAGATGGCTGTGTTTTCAGTTAAAAACATCCTATTCAAGCAGCATGACCAGGATTAATGGTACGTTGGTTACACACACACCTCTACAGTTATGGAAGTGTATACAATTTTTAAAAAATTATAAAGGAAGTGTGTCCAGGATTCATGAAACAACAGTGACACACACACACACACACTTGCCTTATTTTGAGGTGCCTCTTAATTGTTAGATTACAATGGTGATGTGCATGTATGTACATGAACTGTCTAACATATTGTGTTGGGAGGTTGGTCCGGTTTACATCATTCAGGCTAGAGCTGGAATTGGGTATCTCGCTTCTTGAGCAGTTTAGAGATTGTGTGCTGTGAAACTTTATCTTGCTGGATATTTTTTACTCCTACATTGGATATACAGTTTATAAATCCATCTCCACGTTTCTGAAGTCTCTGGGAAATCTGAGGATTCTGTGGAAGCATTGCATCTGATATGGATTGGGGTGCAATAGGAGCATCACACTTCAGGACAGAAAGGAAGAAGTTTAGACTATTGCACCCTCTGAGGTTTGAAGGTAGGGAAGTATTCAAACATCTTCTTGAGGTAGCATTTGCTGATGGCAAGGAATTGGATAAATATTAGGAGGTGGTCAAAAAAATGAAGGGAAGATTTGGCATCCAGCCTAGTTTGGTGGTATTGCGACATACATTTTTTAAAAGAGCACAAGCATAGCATGAGAATGTGGAAACTTACATAGTGTTTTACGAAAATTGTGCTCTGAATTTGGGGAGTTTACTGAGCAATTAATCAGAGATTAGTTCATTGGCCACTGCTCGAACAAGCATATTCAACAGTTATTCCTCAAAATGGGCTATCCATCTCTGGATGAGTTCATTAAAGTAGCTAGAACTGTATCTCTTAAGAAACTTAATGTAGTGACAACATTGAAATAGGTGTGCAAAAGTATGCCAAGGCAGTCAAGTATGTGTGTACAAGATGCGCAGTGTGGTTGAGGGTTAAATCCTGGGTGATGAAGATCAACATATCATCATGAGTTCCAGGATATGGTTTTGGTAGTTACCGAGGATAAAGTGTCAGTGAGGATCGCAACAACTGTGTAGACCCGTATATTGTTGTCTTGGTGGGTGGCAAGTGCTTACATTTCATAGTAGACTCAGGAGCAAGGATTACAGGGATTACAGTGATTACATCAGAATAATTCAGAGAAACGTGTAGTGACAGGAAGTTATTCCCTCCTGCTAGATGTCCTGTGTCATACGAAAGCTGGAAAGTTGACTTGGAAAACATCATTGAAGATATTCCAGAGATCAAGTGACGCAGAATTCAGGGAAAATGTTTGTTGCTGTAAGCAACCTTGATATATATGGTTGTTTTCATCAAGTTCTCTTTGGTCTGGTGCTTAAACCTGGCAGCAGTTACCAGGTGCTTGTCATCAAAGAGCAATCAGTGTCTGATAGTATTGAACAGGCGTTTCTGAGTGTGTTTGCTACCAGTGGCGGCTCGCGTAGGGCATGCTGTGGGGTGGTGAGGCGGGGGAGGGGCAGGGGAGGGGCAGGGTAGGGGGTAGTAAACTCTGACATAAGACGGAACGGAGGAACGTAATAATTACTTTCCTCCGTTCCATCGTATGTCCGAGTTTACGACCCCCCCCACCCTGCTCCTACCTGCCCCACCGCCTCACAGCATGTCCTATGCAATCCGCCACTGTTCTCTACACATTTAAGAAAAATTATAGGGTTTAAACACAAAATACAAGTAAAACAAGGGGCTATCCCAGTGAAGCATAAGATCAGATCTGTGTCATTAAGTCTGAGGAATGGTCTAGAAAAAGAACTAGATAGCTTGCATAAAAAAGGTGTAATTGAGTCTTTTTCAAATCTAGTTATTGGTTGTCACCTTTAGTTGTAGCCCAAAAACGCAATGGTGACATGAGGCGCTGTGTTCATTTGAGAAGCCTCAACAAGGCAATTTGGGTTGATTTACACCCTTCACCCATATTCTGTGACTTGTTTGAAATACTTGGGGGCTGGGGGGAGGGTAGAGTAGTTTTCAAAGATAGATCTTGCTTCTGCTTATCATCAGGTTGCATTAGAAGAATTCTCCAGGCAATATACTGCATTCAACTTACCATTTTGCACCTTTCAATTTTGTCTAATCATGTCCTTTGGCTTGGCATCCACCGCCACTGTATTTGAGCACATCATTCAGCAGTGAATGTCTAAGGAGTTCTGAAGTTTCAGGACAATGTGTTTATCTATGTCAAGTGGTTGGAGGAACATGATAAGGTACTCAAATCAGTTATCTAGATCTTTTCAGAAAAATGAGTGGAGAACTGTGAATTTTGGAAAAGAAATGTTGACTTTCTAAGGCATTTGTCCCAGGCTGGGTTGGTCAGAGCAGTAGTGGAATGTTGCCATTGTTTGTCATTTGACCTAGCAATAAAACCCATTTGCTAGTTCTAAACTTTCCTTCTTAATGTATATTTCACCCCTAGGGAAAGCCTTAACAGCCCATAGGGCAGTGTATTTAAAAGGCTAGACATGTACTTTTAACTTTTACATGTCCTTATAGTGAAACACTCTTAGATTAATTGTTCACTACTGCGAGGCCTGCCTATCCAGTAGGATAACATTGGGTTAACTTATTACATTTAATGAGAGATAACTTTCAATTGGGTGAGGGTAGGAACATTGCATTTGGTCTCTAAAAATATAACTTTAAACCCTCTGTAATGGCAAAGTAGGATTTTAAGTCACAATTCTGAAAATGGCAGTTTTAGAAAGTTAGCATTTTCTCATCCTAACCATTTGGTGCCTACAGCCTGTATCCTGGGTCACATGAATGGGTGTAGCTGGCAGTTGGCCTTTGTGTATTACTCCCAGATTGTGAGACATAGAAGGAGTAGGTGTTGTCAGGATAGGACATCTCTTTCAAGATGAAGGGAGAAGCTCTCACCTACCACACTTGCACAACACAAGGACTCTTCCTCAGCACACTGACAGAGCATTTCACATTAGTCTTTTGTGTCCCTGGATAGGCTGGGGCAAGGGCAGGAAAGAAGGAAATTATAAGTACATCTGTGGGGGGAGGGGACTCTATAAGATTCTCCCAATTCAAAGGGGGCACCAGGTATAAATAGTGGACCCAATTCTTCAAATCATGTCCGGACCTGCGCTAGCCACCAAGAAGAAGGACTGCTAGTTGTGAAGTCTGCCCTGCTGCCCAAGCTCTACTTTGCTGACCAAGGACTATTGATGAACCAGGACTCTTATGCTATTTTGAGCTGCCTGCTGAACCCAGCCTGCTTGTATTAACCTAGGACTCTGAGAAATCTCCACGGGTCAGTCAGCTCGCCCCCTGTTCAAAGCCAGAGAAAAAAAGCAGGCTTCTTTGACACTGACAACTCCTCGCTTCTCGATGCAGCGCAATGCAGCTCACCACTGTCTCCAGCCCATCATGGCGCTTCTCATTCTCGATGCTGATGCATTGTAGTGCAAGGCCCCGCAAGACCCAGCAGCTTCTTTGACAGCAACTCAGCTTGACACTGATTCATCATGACGCAACTTCGTTCCCAGCCCCAACGCATCACAGTGCAAGTCCTCACAACTCCCTGTCAATGACTTCCTTGACTCCGCCACTGTGTGACACATCTCACTGCTGGATCTTGCATCGCAGCTCCTTGTCGACAACTCCTCGATGCTGGCCCACACAGCTCGATGCAAGGACTCCACAGCTCGATGCCCAGGCCACAAGAAACATTCTCAGCGTATTGAACTCAGTCCTGTATCAAGCCTATGCTCCATCATGGTCAGCCTGAACTTGTGTCTTGGACCAGCTCCATCGCGACCAGATAACCACAGTTGGTGTTTTTTGGTTATTAATGCTTGATTTCAAAACCCTTAATATTTCCTAACTCCAGTTCTACTAATTAGAATTTCGTCATTTTGGTGTCAAATAATGTATTAACATTTACAACCGGCTATGGAATATATTAACAGAAGCAACAGGACAACAAGACCAAGGTTCAGCACAACCAAAACACAGTCCAAATAGAAATAAGGGTGGTGCAGCACACTTCCCGTGCCCGTTGTCCCTGGGCACAAACAACAAAAAGATATAGAAACAGAATGGAAGGCGCACTCAAAGGAATTACGCAGGTACTTGTAGTTTTGGGTTTTCTTTTCTTTATTCGGGTAAGTATACCAAGAAAGACATACACAGCCAACGCGTTTCGTTACGTGTTGTAACTTCTTCAGGGCTAGATCTGCGTTATTGATATAGACAACATGGGGGACCGGTGAGGTACCGAGAATAGGCGTAATTTGAAGCTGGCACAGTAGCAGGTAACCGGAAAAACCCTATCTGTTATCTTATAGATAGTGTTCACTGCGGCCCAATCTCTGGATGACAAACCCTCGGAGGTACAAGGACAGGTAAACCAGGAAGTTCAGGGCACTTCAATAGGATGAATATGATATGCACGTTTTTCTATAATACGCTAGTGACGATTTTTTATACAATGTAGCTCATAAGGTGTATGGTACGAGGTGTGTTCTCGGACTGTATCAAAAATATAGACAGCAGCCCCCTGGACCTGCTATTCTCCCCAATCAGGGATATCGTTCTCCCGGCATGGTAACGCGAGTATGGAGCAGGATGTCCTATGGACCACTGTCTGCTCTTAAAAAATGAAGAAAACGTATAATTTTTCTTTTTCAAACACAACCCGTTTTCCCTTAAGGAAAATGGCCTACATTTAAATAAAAATGATTGCTTTATTCAAAAGCCGTCACAGACATGGTTGTCTGCTGACTCCAGCAGGCCACCATGTCTGAGATTTTAGCGATGACTAATGGGTCACAAATTGCGACCTACTTCATTAATATTCATGAGGTAGATTGATTTGTGACCCACTAGGAATTACTAAATGAAACTGTATACATTAGGAATAGCGATTTCCTAATTGCGATTCGCAAAATATCGCAATTCGGGAATCGCTATTCCTAATAATGATACATCCAAATTTAAATTATCAGTAATGACTTCTCACTAATAAAAATTGTATCCGAGACAGGCCACATTTATGGGGTAGATAACTCTTAGTGATACTCAATAAGAAACTAGAAAGGTTTATCTTGTCTTAAACGATACCCTAGATGACCCAGAGTTTATCACAGAACTGGGCAAAATGACAGTTATCCACAAAATCAACTGCACACAACCTCTTACAATCCAAAAGCAAGTGGCTCAACTGAAAAATGATGAAGCAACTCCATCTTTTCTGATCTTCACAGCAAAGACACAATCAGTTTTGTGTTAACACAAATGTCAGGCTCTCTTTTTCGCCAATGTGACCTAGTATCTGAACAAGTGTCTTTGTTAAAATACTTGTCTCCTCATATAAAGCTAATGGATAATGTATCAAAGAAGTGGTATAGGCGCTGGATACAGGGATGGAGGGTTGCTGCAGCACCCCCCAAAAAAGTTATGCGTTTGGAAGGTGAAGGAGCAATAAAGATGCCTTTAAATTTTATTTGTATCTTGTCACATTTGCTGTATTTTTGAAGACACAAGTCGAATGTAATGCACATTTTCTGATCTTCTTCAAATTGCTGCAAGGAGATTGATGTTAACTTTTCTTTTGCTGACTTAGAAGTTACAGGATTTTTTAAGGAGAACTATATGACAATATTGTTGGTTTAGAGGGAGAGTGAAAGTGAAGGAGTAGGATGTAAGTTTTTTCTAACACACAACATTTAACCGCATCGCTGCGGCGGCTTTTCCCGCTGTACGTGGTAATTTTTAAAATACCGCGTTACATGACGAGCTCAGCTTGTCATGAGCGCACGGCAGGTTACGCTCATGACGAGCTGAGCTCGTCATAAGCCTGGAAGGGGTTAATTACTTACAAAATAACTGTGCAAATATTTTAGAATAGATCAGCGGTTACGAAAGCACAAATGAAGCAATTATTTTGTGATTCTGAGGTGTGATGGAAACTAATATTTTAATAGGATATAAAAAATCATGACATTTGGTGATATGTAAATGGATCATTGCTGAAACGAGATTCTTACACATTACCGCGTGTCCTCTATATAGCTTTATCAGTAAAATTGCTTGTCAGTGCAATTTTTTGGGCCATTTCAATTGAATATGAGCTGTCTGTCAATTATGATGGACTACCACACCATCCATACCATGCTTTAGTGATATATGTGTGACAGAGTGCTCCAAATGCACCACCAGCTACATACCACACACCCTTACCACTCTCCTGCTGAATAGGCATGACTCATTTGCTATATTTGTTCTTCGTGTGTTGCTTAGATTTTTTTCCACAATCCCTATGACTTCAGTGATGTAACATTGATGCCAGGTCCTCCACTTTGTAAATTGTTCCCTCACCACTGTAAAAAGGGTGACTTCCTTTAATGACTTGTTGGGCTCCTTCACACTTAATTTTTACTTTGTCATGAATAGATAACCTAATCGACCAAATACAATTGCTTACAGTTAAACTAGAAATGCAATTGAAACCAGGTGAAAAAAAGAGAACAAAACAATGAGGATGCTTAATCTAGAGCGCTGTCAAGAAATCTAACATTCACAAATCCAACCATAAGCCTCATGGATAATAATATTTTCCTGAAACCAAGCGGTCCAATCGGTCTCTCAAGTAAACAATAGTCGGGGCTCACAGATGTCAAGTCAATGAAGTAGCAGATATCAATGAGTGCTCAACATATATGTGGCACATCCACTATAACCATCACATATAATACTAATGTGTATTTGTAAGTACCAAGGGTCATGTTGCCACCTTCACAGCACACAGACCAGTCCAACGCACTAGAATCTCTTCTCGACAAAAACAAGAATCTGTTACAGCTCCGGACAAGAATGCAAGATTTCATTAAAATAAGAGTAAACATAGGTAACAAAGCAAAACCAAAGGGGATGATGGACGGAGTGTTGACCATTGCAAGCCGGTCCCAGGATGCTTGTTTCCGGTCCAGGGAAGACATGGCTTGACAGTCCGGGCTGGACTGTTCCCATGAGGCACAGGGTCAGACTGATTTGCATATGGTCATGTCTGAACTGGGGTGGTGGAGTGAGCTAAAGAATGATGATGGATTAAACCCAGATCAGTTGACTGGGGTTGAGTGCTTGTTTTGCTCAAAATCTCCGTCCATCATCCCCTTTCGTAACGCTTTAAACATAGGTAACAAAAATATGTAAATTAAGCAAAACTTTTGATATACACAATGTTGATACTAAGAATCTACAAGGCATTCCTTTTAACTTGAAACTATTTACAATCTTTCAAGATAAAGGCAATTAAACTAAATGTTCTCAAGTTACTGATCATAGAGAAGAAACACATTGAGACAATTCTAGGGAAGATAAGGAGATCCAAACAACACATTTAAAGATTACTACAAAGGATATCAATACCAGATATAGCAATGTACTCCCTAAATTAAGGGATGTTAAAATTAAACAGGCGACAACACTTATTTAAACCAACAACAAAACTGCTGAAAGATGCACTATATCTACTGGAAGAAAATAAACTTGTCACTTCATCAATCAGAAGAATTTAGCACATATCTGATAGATTATTACAAGGACTTACAGAAGGTATTTCAGAAATAGCACAAGCAATTGATGCTTCTATACATAATACCCTTGAAGCTTTGACACATAATGAAGAGGACAAACTTCAAAAGAGACTGGACAGAAGTGACACAGGTGCAAAGATCCACCAATCAACCAATATATTTATTCAGTCTGATTAGGAATAGACCATAAAAGTAAATAGAAATATTGCACAAAACCATGATTTCGCATACAATTTAAAAATAATCTTACATTAAGAACAATTAAGAAAGGATATATATTCATAGACAGCTTTAAAATTCCATAATACATCAAATATCCATACTCAAAATAAGCAAAAAGTGCACATTGTAAATACATTTAAAAAAAGACATTGCACTCGTATAGAAAATGGCAGAGGTTTGAAAAGAATGATGGGAAAGGAGAAAGAACAAAAATCTAAAAAATGGTCCACTATGCGCTCCTACTGCCCCCAGAAAAAAATCCAAATATCTCGACAAAGCTCCATCCGCTAAGCAACATTGCACATATAATTCTGACAAATTACCCTTTCGTAGTTTTTCTAGCCCTGATTGTTGCTTTCAAAAAGGTGCAGACACAGTAAACAGTTTCAGGTAAACTTAGGAATTGTAAGAGGAGGACAGCTGGTCTACAGCGTCAGAAACCTAGCCTCCGTAAGAGAGGTGTCAGAAAGTGTTTCGTGCGGAACTGTGCAATTTGCAAAAGAACATAAAGTACGATAGTGAATATGCAGAGTGATTGTCACAGGGACAAGTGGATACTATGTTTCCCTCTTAATTTAAAAGTTTTTCAAAAAGTAAGGACCAATGAATTTATCCTATTTCATATTTTCCAATAAAAGGCAACTTCTACTCATTCACATATACATATCATTGATAAACATGAAAAACACAGCATTAATATCTATTTTGACAGCACAAATTGAGAATTTGACAGATACATTTGCTAATGGTATATCATTAATAGCCAACACATTTAACATTATGGCCTGATTTAGAGTTAGGCGTTCATCCCGATCACCGCATTTCAAGTGCCATTGGATATAATGCACTTTTAGTATGACAGACGGGCTATCCATCATGTTTGTGATGGAGTAACCATATTTCATATTTGATATTTATTAATTTATAAAGCGCCCGAATCACCCCATCAGGGGCATCTCCGCACTATGACTGCTATAACCAACCAGGGATGGACGACTCAGAACATTAGGGTTTTCAGCAGCTTTCTAAATACCAGGTAGTTGGTGCATTAGCGTAAGTGAATAGGAAGTTGGTTCTAATAGAGGGGCGCTAGATGGAAGAAAGCTTTGCCACCCATGCAAGCTTTTTTAAAGCGTGGGATGTGCAGAAGTGCTTTGGACCCTAACCGGAGGGACCTGGATGGCAGGTACCTGACAAATTAGTCTCATAGATTGCTGGGACCCAGGTTGCTTAGAGATTTATAAGCAATGCAGCAGATCTTGAATTTAATCCTCTTCCATACCGGAAGCCAGTGCAACTTTTGAAGTAGGGGAGGAGAAGCAGTTCTAGGAGGGGCATTGGCAACCAGATGAGCTGCAGTGTTCTGGAGCCGACTCTGCCTTACCGGTACTGTGTTGGTGTAGCCCGTTGACATTGGGG
Source organism: Lissotriton helveticus (assembly GCF_964261635.1). Classification (NCBI taxonomy): domain Eukaryota; kingdom Metazoa; phylum Chordata; class Amphibia; order Caudata; family Salamandridae; genus Lissotriton; species Lissotriton helveticus. The sequence goes on along the minus strand of NC_136059.1, from coordinate 1,174,074,259 downwards.
ATTTCTGGGCTTCTGCCACCATCACAACCTTGTTGCACTGTAGCTGACTGGCTGTTTGGCACCAGGCATGGGCGCCTGGGGATCAACATTGCCGCCAATACTGCCATAGCCGCTGTTTGAGCCAGGAAACTTCAATCTACTGGGAGTCAAGGGGGAAGAAAGGAGGAGGCCGCCCCCCACTCAAACCATTATAAACGACACAGGGCCCCACCTTATAGACACTAATTTCCATTAAACGTGATGCATTAGAGCTCTCAATAACATTCCATTCCCTTATCTATATAAATTCAACTATTTATATAGGTCACAGTGGCATGTTTAAAAAGAAAAAGAACAGCATGTCCACTACCTTCTATAATCCCCAACTTTCATACACTAAAATGTGTGAGGAAAGAGAGAGAGTACCTCATGGTAGAACCGCCGAACGGGGTTGCTGGCTAACATTATTATTGAGAGCCCTAATGCGTCACGTTTAATTGAAATTAGTGTCTATTGTAAATTGATACTTGTATAGCGCACTACTCACCCACAAGGGTCTCAAGGCGCTTGTACAAATACCGCTGTGGAACCCATCCTGGCTTTCCCTGTGAGGTGTCCACTCCTGGGCACCCCCAAGGTGGAGGCCAGGCATCCTTAGCGTTGTGGGGGCCGTGGTGGAGATTAAGCAAGGTATTGCCCAGAGTTGCAGATTGGAATAGGCACCGAGGCGAGAATTATCAGGTCCGTGGAATTTTTGAGCTCAAGACCCGCCAAGGCGGGGAATTGAACCCTGGTCCGGGCTAGACCTCTGCATCAGGGTCTGCCGCTCTAACCATTGAGCCACACTTCTCTCTATAAGGTGAGCCAGGAAACTACCTTTCCCAGCGTTCTGTGCGGTGCGCAGGTCAGGCACCGCATCGCAGAGCGCCAGGAGGTGCTCAAAGGGGGGCCAGGGCTCCCGCAGCGCAGGACGCGGGTGGGCGTGCCCGGGCAAAGCCCGTGCCAAAGGCGGGACCGTCCGTGCCCGTCAGGGGCTGGAAGAGGCCGGGCAGGGCCATCTCCCCTGGCAGTTGGGAATCAAGCTACCAAAGTGCGAATGGGTAAGACACTTCTGATAGATATCAAATGACTTGGTGAACTGTACCACAACGCTGAGTTGGGGCTGATACTCCTAATGATATCGAACTGGGACTTATAAGACCTAAATATTCGAGGATTGCTGGATTGTGGATTTTTTTAAAATTGTTTCATATTGTTTTTCACCCACTTGTGCACTTAGACATTGGGTGCACAACCCAAAGTGGATACACTTTAAGTTTGTGAGAGGATCTCGTTTGGGTGCTACTGGACCTTCAGACAGGCATTAATGGGAAGGGCTGACGACACAACACTACGTAGTTGGCTGGTTAGGTTAGCTACTTTTTAGTGGTGCGGTTTGTACTTTAAGATCTGTGGCTCCATAGATAGGTAGCAACTTGGGAAAATGGATAAACGCAGAGGTGCAGCAGGCGCCATGGATGCTTTCCTAATTAGAGCAGAGTCCCTGCTATCCCACAAGATCCAATTGACAGAGAGACGATTATCCCTAGACCCTACACTGTTTCCACTTCAGAGAGAAGCAACTATACCAATATCACCAAGGGTAATAACCCATAACAGACCTGAAATACCTTCCCCGCTAAACTTAACCCCATCACCCCAAAATCAAATATCTGTTGACGATACTAGCTCAAACACAGGAACTGAATTACGGTCCGTAAAACAAATAGATAAGATCAAGGGAAAGGCCCCTGGGGCGAGACAAAAGCACGCTATGGGGGGTGCAGAATTTAAGAAAAAAAGGGGTTGAAGGTCCAACTCTCAGAAAAAACAGCAAATAGAGGAACAACAAGGGGAGTTGTTAAAAACATGCAGTCCACAGTAGTGGATTTTACATCAACTAGTGAAATGGAAAACGATAAGTTTGAGGGTTTAAAAAGAGTAATTAGTGGGATATTAGAAACAGCACTAAAAACGATGCTAACTCAGATAAGTGGCTTAATAGACAAAAGATCGGACTGCATGGAGCAAAAGATAGACCAGTTATCAATAATTGTAGATGATATGAAAGAGAAAGTAAAAATAAGTACTCTCTGTACCGTTGAAAGTGGCAGAAACCTACAGCATTTAGATGAACCTCGCCCTTCGAGCTTTACAGGCCGGAATAGTAGGCCTACAGAAACGACCGCACATGAATTGATAGCAGGAAGTGACAATAGGGAAATGGGCTCACGGGAACAAGTACAGAATAGGGAGGCCTTTATGAGGGGAACAGATACCCTGAATGGAAATGGAATTCTAAATCAATCCGTAAAAAGGGTAGGATCAGATGGAATCAAAAACCCAAAGGATGGCTCTGTGGCTCCAAGCTCTGATGTCATAGGCCTACCGCCTGCCGCATGTCCATATGTCCTAATTTTGGTAGGGGTCCCAGTGCTAAAAGTAGAACAAAATGAATCATAGAGGAACAGCAGATTGGCTTACATAACATACAAAATTCAGTCCAAGACATATTAATGAAATCTTGATGGTCCGAAGAATGGGATGGGTTGGAGACTCTCCTAAAAATATAGACGGAGATTGCATAATAGTAAATTTCCGTCGGCCGCAGCTGGCTAGGTCACTCCTGAATACCAGAGAGGAAACTTTCATACAAAATACCAGCATAAGTGCTCTCCCACTGGGGTATTTCTACAAACCTAATCTAAGGTCATTAGATCCTGCTGACGCCCCAATACTGTCCTCAAATAGATTCCAAGTTCTATCCACACTAGACGAAGTAGAATGACAACCAATTGAGGACATCTGTCATAACCTTCTTCTAGAAAAAAATATAATTAATAGAAATAGGAGAAAAACACCCACCACCCATATACAGTATCAAGAAGAAAGACTGGGGAAGCGACTAGTTCGTAACACCTATAGGTTGTGTATAAATGTTAGGGAGGAGGAGCAAGAGCAGACATCATCAATGTCCGTTATTGATTCCCTTGATTCAAATAATAGTGATGAAAGGTTAAACATAATGAATTCAGGTAGAAAACGTGTTGAAGCGCGAAGATTGACATCCTGGAAATGTAGCAGGAATAAATAGGAAACTCAGAGACGTAAAATGGATGGAGTATACAGAAAATACTGACTTCTTCTTTTTAAAAGAATAATGGGCTCTGGATTCCCCGTATAGGGTAGGGTAAAAGACATTTAATGTAAAAGCCATCCCTTCAACAAGAGGTAGGGCCTCGGGAGGCCTTACCATATGGATTAGGATAACCCTTAAAATAGAATCTATGGTATTACTCATATTATCAGAAGATCTGGCAGTTGTAAAAATAAATTTTTGCAACCTATTGTACAAGGTTGCAGCACATATCTAAAAGACACCACGGCATTTTTGAAACTTTGGGAGAAAATTCAATTGGAGAAAGATCAGTCATATTTGCTATGTACTATCGATGTGACAGCATTGTATACATCAATCCCTCACAACGAGGGGATCGAAGCACTTGAATGGATCTTACTAAAAAGCTCTTTGGAAGATCACCAAAAAATGTTGATCCTACAATTGATGCAATTCTCTTTGTATAGTAGCTACTTTGAATGGGACGGCAAATTTTACAATCAAAGTAGTGGGACATCCATGGGATTTGGGGGTGCCCCCTCATATGCTAACATCTTCATGAACAAATTTGAGACAGACTACATATTAGAAAACACCACATGGACTGAAGGTTTGATAACGTACAAAAGGTACATTGATGACCTATTCCTAATATGGAAAGGGACCTCTCAACAATTGGAACAGAACATTGCTAATCTGAACACTCGCAATCCACGGATTCAATTCACCCATACGATTGATGCAAAGTCAATATCATTTCTAGATGTGCAAGTAAATATTCATGAGAATAAAATTACCACCAGAGTTTTCATTAAACCCACGGATAAAAATTCAGCATTATTGCTTCAAAGCTTCCATCCTGATTCACTCAAGAAACATCTGCCCACATCCCAATTTATCAGGATTAAACGCTTCACCTCCAATGAGGAAGATCTCAAAAGTGCATTGGAAACTCAAACTGGGAAATATAATTTAAGAGGTTATCCTAAAGATGTGCTAGATGTAGCTTTAAAAACTGTTGCAAATCAATCTCGAGAGAAATGGCTGGAAGAGCAAAGTAAACCATCAGACAAAAAAACTGTATGCATTATGAAATATTCAAGCGATGCTTCCAGAATCAGAGCAATCATCAACAAACATTGGAAACTAATCCAGTTAGAACCTGATCTTACCGGATTATATAACGAGAGAGTTACATATGCTTTTCAACGGTCAAGAAATATCAAGGAAATACTGAGCACAACTAAAGAAAATGTCACACAACATCGAGGGATGCTTAAATGCCACAACTGCACGCATTGTGGAAACGTGATAGAGAGTCTCACAATCACACATCCCACCAAGGGGTTTCCCATCCAACTTAAACACACAAGTACTTGCGACACGATGAACTGCATCTACATGATTAAGTGTCCATGTGGCAAAGTTTACGTAGGCCAGACCGAAAGAAAAGTAAAGATACGTATAACGGAACACAAAAGCAACATTCGTTCAAAAAATCCAAAATCGTCAATTGCTATTCACTGGATGGAATGCAATCATCAAATTTCCCAACTCAGATTTCTTGTTCTGGAAAAGCTCACCACACGTCATGACCAGGATCCCACCAAACAAAGATTGAGAAATGAATTCTTTTGGATCAAAAAATTTAATTCTGGGCATCCGATAGGGCTCAATGATCGCATTGAGCATTCATGTTTCCTATGATAGACTGCATACGCGATGTCATGAGTTTAAGGAACATTGGGTCTCACACAATACGTGATTATCTTTGGACATTATGCATATTCAAATTGCTCGTGTAAATTGTGGCATATGCTATTGAATGTTTATTTTTCACTTTGTATAATTTTTCGATTCCATAATGTTATTGACAAACACATCGATGTTGTAAACAACTTTATTTAACACAATTGGGCACGGCACTGAACAGCGAGCGCATTCCCCCGTCACATGACACTGTTACTTGAAGCCAAACCACTCTGATTGGCTGTTTTGCCGGTCACGTGTCCGGATAGGTTAGTTGAGTCAGGAAGCAGAATTTGGCGCATTAAATCAAACCAGCTTTGGTGTTCGTCGCAACCAGGCTAGAGATCGGCTGATCCATATGTAAGTGTTGTGATGTTCCCTGCGCGTAAAGATTGTTGCGTTTTATCTAAACTGTATTTCACTCGACGTTGACCCGTGATGTTTCAATTGCAGCGCCCGTAAAGCATGATTAGTGTATTACGTTGTGATACATTCTCTGTGCCTTCAGAGCTTGTCAAGCCTCGTTTCAACCATTACAGTCACAAAGTTAGACATGTTTTTTTGACCACCATTGTTACAACGATGTGCTTATTTATTTGAGAATGTCAATGTATATAGTTGAGAGGGTTTTTGTTATTAATAGGATAATGAACTTAATGGTCCTGTTTTCCATTTCGTTACAGACCCCTGACGAAGGGTCAGTTTGTTTAATGACCCGAAATGCATTGGGTGTGGATAAGCTGATGATGAAATCATAATATGATGTTTGAATTCAACGATTATGAAATGAAATAATCTACGAAAACTGAAAAATACTAAAATACATAATGAAGGACTACTAATCAATAAATAATTCATTACAAATGTGAAGAATCCTTTTGTGGTTCATGTACAAAATCGCGCACCTATTTACAAGAAGGTTTCCTCCTTGCAACATTTTGCCGAGTTGTAAAAATAAAAACACAGGGGAATAAGTTTTTTATACTTAATCAATGTATACAATAGGCCTAGCCCAAATTCAAAGGAATCTATAACAATAAATCATTTGGATACCTTCTTGAACTCATTAGAGCGGATGCAATTATAATCATTGGAGGTGATCTTAACTGTAAATTCGTACTGGTAGTGGGGTTCGGCAATTTATTTGAAGATGAGGACTCTGCCCACATTATCCCTGCTCTACAAAGTAGCCCGCTTGTGTCCTATACTATAGCAGTCGCTCAGATAATGAAACTAACGACAGAACATGGGCTTATAGCCTGTAATGGCAGTTTATCTTCAGATAAACCTAATATTCCTACCTTTTGTAGAGGTATCTATAGGAGCTGTATTGATTATATAATAGCATCCGTTAATTTCTGGGCAAATATATTAGACACTAGCTTACCCGTCGCGCGTTGTTGCAATCTCAGAAGAAAGGAAATTCAAGAAAACTCGTTATGATAACATTCAATTTACATTGTGTCATTTTTATTGAAACTTATTCATTTTAATATGGAAAACATTTCAAAGTGTCGTTTTAATTCTATTTATTTATTCGAGTGCTTGTGAATACACGATTTTTTTTCTCCGTCTTGTGCGTACATCAGTATTCGAAAGATTATGAGGGCCCGGGGGGCCGATATTTAAAAAGAATTTATGCCAGAAACCTTCGCTGGAGTGTACTCAACAACTTCCTAAAGTTTCATGGCGATCGGATGAATGGTGTAGTAATGCATAAAGGACAAACAGACAGACAGACAGACATACTTTCGTATTTCGTATTTATATATATAGATGAAAGTAGATGTAAGATCTGATAGTGACCACCAACCATTGCATTTGTCAATAAAACCAGACCTTTTAATTGGCAATTTTCAGAATAAAGAGGAAATAATGACTTCTCCTGATGGTAGCATAGTGAGCAATAACCATCATGCCTTAAAGTGGCCGAACATATTAGGTAAGGCAGAATCCATGACGCAAATATATCATGTTTTTTCTGATATTATGAAGTCATATTTAGATGCTTCAGAAGAGGAATTTCCGATAATGGCCGTACATCTCGAGTTGCAGGAGACGCTGGTACCAATACTAAGTAAACTACCAGGAGAACAATGTAGAGTAGGAACTGGAGCAAAACCAGGTGCTAACTTGTGGTACAACAAGGAGTGCCGCGAGGCAAAAGCTGATCTTCTACTGGCAATAAAAAGGAATAATGTAATAGACACAAGGGAGAAAAGAACTAAATATAAGCACATTTTAAAACAAGTAAAAAAAGAGTGGGACGATAACAACTGGACAGAGTTAACTGAAGCGGCTAAATCTGAAGACCAAGAAGGGTTCTGGCGTACAATAGCTAAGGGTAATAAGACAAGTCAGGATGTCAAGGACCTCTTTTTAGATGCAAAGATGTGGGAGGAGCACTTTTTTAACTATATGCTGATAACCAATTAGTAGAACTACCCTGCAGTATAACAGTGGTCCCTAGTTCAAACATAAATACCCTGCATTTTAGCATGGAAGGAACATTCCTAGCACTTAGAGCAGTCAAACCAGGTAAAGTCCCAGGGCCTGACAAAATACTGGGGGACTTATTAAAACATGATGATAGTATCTGGGGCCCTTACATTAACTATCTTTGTAATGCAATTGCGGGTGGTTCGCCGATACAGGAAACATGGAAAGGGGCGGAAATTGTTACTATTTTTTAAAAAGGTAATCGTGATGATCCTGGGAATTACCGACCAATCAGTTTAATTGACATTTTCTCTAGACATATTTTAAGGAGATTAAACGATTGGCTCGATGAAAATAAGGTGATTTCAAAATTCTAGGCGGGATTTAGAATTAAAACTTGCACAATCGATCAGGTTTTTAGGTTTTTATGTTTATGCTGGAAATATATAAATATAAAAAAGGGCCATTTATATATAGCTTTCATACACCTTAAGGCCGCTTTCGATCTTGTGCCTCGAAATCTGCTTTGGGAATCTCTAAAACTACAGGGTGTTTCCGCAGACATACTGAAGCAAATAATAAGATTATACGAGGACAAGTTTGTTCCAATAGAGGGGTGCTAGATGGAAGAAAGCTTTGCCACTCATGCAAGCTTTTTTAAAGCGTGGGATGTGCAGAAGTGCTTTGGACCCTAACCGGAGGGACCTGGATGGCAGGTACCTGACAAATTTGTCTGATAGATAGCTGGGACCCAGGTCGTTTAGAGATTTATAAGCAATGCAGCAGATCTTAAATTTAATCCTCTTCAGTACCGAAAGCCAGTGCAACTTTTGAAGTAGGGGAAGAGAAGCAGTTCTAGGAGGGGCATTGGCAACCAGATGGGCCGCAGTGTTCTGGATGACCTGCAATTTATTTAAAGAAACTTCTTTGGCTGAAATCAGCAGAGCATTGCAGTAGTCCAGGCGGCTTAGCACTAATGTCTGGATCAAAGTTTTCCACATGAGGATGGTAAGAAAGGAAAAACTCTTGGGAGGAGACTAAGCTTATGGAAGCATGCCCCAGCCATAGCAGTGGCGTTCTCCTCCAGTGTTAGTTTTTAATACTCCTAGATTTTTAACCACCTGTTTTGGGATTGGGGCAGAGCCCAGTTCCTCTGGCCACCATCCATGGGGACCACCTTCTCACAGCATCTCCGAACAGCATTATCCATGATTTTCCTCCGTTAAGCTGGAGAAAGTTGTCCCTCAACCAGTCAGCGATGACCCTCATACCCTCCGTAAAGATGGTCTGAATGTTAGAGTTAGTTTTGTTGAAGGAGAGTAGACGCTGAGTGTCATCAGCATAGGATACAGGACTGAATTCTAATTTCCTCAGTAATACAGCCAAGGGAGTAACATAAATGTTAAATAAAGTAGGGCTCAAACAGGAACCCTGAGGTATTCCCTTGGTCACTTTTGTGGTCTGCGAACGAAAAGGGCCCAGGTTGATGGCCTGGGTTCTATCAGACAGGAAATTGTACAGCCATTTTAAAGCATTCCCTTGGAGGCCTATCTCCCTAAGTCTCCTGAGTAGGGTCTGGTGAGAGATGGTATTGAAGGCTGCAGATAAGTCAAGCAGCACCAAAGGTACTGCTTGACTGTTGTCCAGGGACAATCTGATGTTATCAGTAACTACAACCAGTGCAGTCAGTGTACTATGTCTGGGTCGAACCCCGACTGAGAGGGGTCAAAGCAGTTCGAGGCTTCGACAAATTCTGACAGGTGCTTGTTGCTGTGCTTTTCCAGGAGTTTGCTCTGTAAAGGGAGCAGAGAGATGGGCCGATAGTTGGATACATCTTCCAAGGGGGCTTTAGGATTTTTCCTGATATTGATAATCTGCACTGCTTTCCACTCTAGAGGGAGACTACCTTCCTTCATAGAGCTGTTAAGAACTGAGCAGATGGGGCAGGGAGTTGCTTGGATATCAGGAGGTGGGTTTGGCAGGGCTATGTTCTAATGGGGACCCTAATTTAACTATTTTTAATAGGGATTATACCTCATCAAGCGTAAGTGCCAGGAAACTATCCAGTGTTACAGTATTAGGAATAGTCGTTGGATAGTGGATATTTTAGTGCCTTCCTGGGAGTCACTAGTCAAGGTGATTTTGTTATAGATCATTTCAATTTTCTGGGTGAGATGATTTGCTATATTGTCACATAGGGCTTGGGTTGGAGCCTCTTCGGTGTTGCATGCCTTAGGATTGGTAAAAGATTTTAAAATCTGGTAGAGTGTTCTAGGGGTGTTCCCTGCTTGTTCAAGTTGCAACGTAATATGCATTTCACGGGCGGATTTCAGATTTTTATGGTATTGAGTGTATGCTTGTTTGAATCTTTCTTTGTCTTGTCAGTCATGTGAGAGGCGCCAGTGACATTCTAGTTTTTGACAATTACTTTTTTCAGTCCGGAGTTTGGCAGAGTACCACGTTGTCTGGTGGCATCTATTAGATAATGAGCACCGTTTTAAGGGGGCTAGGTGATTGACAGTGGTTTTAATACTAGCATTGAAGGATGCTAAGTGCTCCTCCACACTATCGGAATTGAAATTCTGTGGAGGTATAAACATATCTTGAAACTGGTTGGGCGTGAGTTTATGCCACTGTCCGTACCACCTTTTAATATGTGATTTAGGAACAGTATGTTCCTTAGAGCCACTGATTTGAAATTGATCAGTGAGTGGTCTGACCAGGTCAGGGGGTGAATTGTTTCGCAGGAAATTTTGGAGGAGTTTGTTCAAATTAGATCTAACGCATGCTCTGTAGAGTGAGTGGAGCCGTCTTAATTAATTCGAGTGTGGATAGGTCTGCCAGTAGTGAAGAGGCATCTTGGTTAGCAGTATTTTCACTGTGCACATTAAAATCTCCTAAAAGTAGAATGTTTCTAGTCATGATGACATGCGGGGAGATAAGTTCCAACAGTTGGGGGGCAAAGTTTGTGAGTAGTCCCCGGGGTCTATATACAAGGGCTCCTTTCCAGCTGAGTTGTGGGTGTAGGTTAATTCTGAAGACTAGAATTTCCGTTATGTTGTTGCATAATTTGTCTAAGATGGAAATTTTGATGGGGTCTCTACAGAGGATAACTATTCCCCTCCCCACCTTGCGAGGTCTATCTAATTTTTGAATGCGATAGCCTTCTGGGAGAGCCTTCGCAATTGCAGGGTTAGAGCAGGATTTGGTCCAGCTTTCTGTCTAAAACCCTAATTGCATGTTTGGACAGAGATCTAACATAAACCAAAAAGCAGTTCCAGCCTCCGTTGCTATGGATAATCTGGGGAGAACCTTCCTTAGTACAATGGGGTTGGCTTTTACCCTTGTCAAATGGAATTTTATTAACCTGGGACAGTTCTAGTTTCATACTCTGGAATCTGCAGGACCTGCATAAAAAAGGTCCTTCTATCACTGCCAGTGCAGTGCATGCATTCTTTACAGGGTGTCTAGTGAAGTAGCTATGTTGAATCCTTAGTAGTTCATGGCTAGTATAGGAGCAAAGGTCACTAGCACTCTTAGTTGGATCAGGGGGTAACCGGCAGGGGATCCTGCTCCTGGCAACGTCCAGGCGCGGACTGGCGCAGACGAACTTGCCTTAGGCACACCTTTGGCGCACCAGAGCTGCGCGCATCCGCTGCACGTCGAGGCCGGCATCGGTTTTATGTAGTGAGGTGGGCAGCAAGACTGCTAACCTCAGATCCGGTTTCTACCAGTAAGCGTCAATTGCCTCCACACAATCGGATCAATCCGCGGTGGACCGGGGAAGCACGCAATCAATGACAGTACACAGAATGACAGGTAAGAGGAGTCTGTGTAGTTAAAAATATAAAAGCATTTGAATTTAAAACATATGAGCAGAGTGAGCAAAAATAAGCACTAAAATTATAGGGCCCCTTTACCAGGCACTCTGCAAGCTGCAGTACCGACAGTGCTGAATAGTGTCACCTTAGTTGTCTCTAGTGCATCCACCATCCACGGAACTCTAAATCATGCCCTAGTCTGCTCTATGCAATTAGGTAATAATCATTATTGGATTATATACTGGGTTACTTGTGTTCTATTCCACGGTCCACATATAATTCAAAGCCTATTAACAGCTGTGAGTTATGGTTAATGGTTGTCCCAAGAACTTGTTGTTACAAAAAACTTGCAGCTACAACATCACATATACCAAATGAAAAACACATAACAATTCATTATATAGAGGTGCTTTCACATTTTACAAGCTCTATTCTATCACCTTTATTTTCTGCAATATTATTCAACGGCCATATTTGATACTCATCGACCCAATGTAGAGTAGTTCCTATATTCCCAATAGGCTCTGCGCATTGGAATAATATAAACAGCAGTGTAGACGTAGGACTGAGGTCAACTAGGTCTGTACTGACTATATTAGACTTAATTAGTTTTGCCAGTGTGGAAAAGTCAGCCCATATCGCACCTGGTGCCCAGGCTGCTGGTGCAGGGCGACTCTTAGTTCCCATCTTGAATAATTACCAAATAAAGAGACGGGCGCTGAAGGCAGGAAAACAAGAATAGAGTTTTATTTCTCATGAGGAGAGCATGTCATTTCGGACACTCTCATAGTGTCTTCAGGAGGTGCTCTAACAAGTTTCTCTAAGGCTTCGTCTTTTATACACAGGTTTGTGGCACACAGGCATCCTTTATTACAATCAAGACATTGTGAAGTACGTAGATATTCCAACACGTGGCTACAGTAGGGACCCTTATCCTCCATACAATAGGAGGGGGCTGTCACGCAGCTGAGTGTTCTGCTGATTCCTTTAGAATGTGTGCGCCTGATCGAATCTCAGGGGGTGGGGAGGTCATGATCAATAGTGGCTCCTTTCAAGAGAGGCGAGTGCATACACTAGTGGGCAATAAACTGTATCCTCAGGCTAAGGGATGACCAGCGGTCCATGTAGACAATCTGGCTCAGAGGTCGGGGTCATCAAAGGAGGGGTATTCATGGAGGGAAAGGAGGTGTTGGTCAGGCGCGGGTGTGATTCTCAGAGACAGAGTCATGCGGGAGGGGAGGGCTCATGACTTGTGCATGTGAGAGCGGGGGCGGTCAGGGTGCATGGGGGAAGCTTGCAGGGTCAGGGAAGGGCGCTGGTGATCGATCGCAAACAGAGAGACCACGGTACCTGAAATGGCTGTTGTATATAGGTGTGCATGGGTCTATGCTGGCGGGATAACACAGTCAGTGTTTTGCAATGTCCATTCTGCTTACGACAAGAGGTACAGTGAACACAAATGAACGCCGCTTATGTGTATATACATTGCCAATTTCAACAGTCGCCGCTTTTTAACATATGCTAGTACATTTGTGTTTACCCCAACTGATGGGGTGTACGTATAGTCATGTGTGGCCATTGAAATAACGTTCGTCAAATGCTAGCAAATTGCGTGTAACCATATGCAGTCGATACAATTGGCGGAATGTGGTACGTATGAATTTACATTTGTTGGGTTATTCGTACAAGTCTAGAGATCGACATAACACTTTAGTCGAGGGCAATCAGAAAAAACGTTCCGACATATTATAGACTCAGGTTCTGACTTTCTTTTCAATGACATCAACATACAGTAAAAAATGCTATATGAGACTTTTGGACTTGAGTGACCGATGAAACATTTTTTGAAAGCAAAAAAAATGTTGAGGGAGGAATTTAGTTCAATGTAAGCAACTAGTCAAGGGGTGGGTAGAAAGTTCAGGAAGGGGGGGTCTTAGTGAAAATGTTTTTTCAACGACGAGCCACCACTGGTAGACTCTGGTAGTCCGTTTTCTTTTCGTTGGCGCTTTTGAGCACCGGCGGTGGAGCTATAAGTCCAGCTCGGAATCATCCTTACGCGTTGCAGGGTGCGATCAGTCCTCTGCTGTTAGATCACAGTCCTGTTTCCTAACTTATTTTCTTAGGGGTGCCTCAAGCTGGGCACCTGCGTGTCTTTCTTTTTCCGTGGCAAAACATAATTCTATAGTCAAAGTTTATGCGAAAAGGGTGAGTTTGTTGAATAATCGAGGGAAGAGAGGGCGGAGTGGGGCCAGATCTTTGAACACACCAAGGGACCAAGGGAGCAAAGGACAACGAGCAGGCAGGCCCATCAGTCGGACTCAAAAGGGGACGGGGACTTCAGGCACGAGTGGGTCAGCAAGTCGAGGGCTTCAAGGCAGCCCTTCATTCCTTCATCTGCCGAGTTTGAGAGTTGTGCCTCGTACCGCGTCTCGTTGCTCTGCGGCTCCACCTTTGGTTGCGGTCACATGTGCTTCATGATCTGTGGCCAGGCTGTGCGTCACGTCCAGCTCCTCTCCTCCGGTGATTGTATCTTTGAATGGGTAAAAAATAAGTTTTAGAAAAACTGGCAGGAGAAGACATTTATATATCTCAATTCCGTCCCCAATCCTATGTAGGTGGGGGATAAGTTCATCGGTCACAGTCAGAAGTCATTATTTATGGAGTATGTAGGAGGGCATTATCATTGAGTTCATAAAACCTATTTGGTGTTCATTCGTGGAGAGATATTGGACCTTTATACACAGTGTATTATATCAAAACTCAAAGTCGAGTCCTTATGTAGAGACTCGCCCTTCCCTTTTAACCCAAGTATCGACAATCTTACATTTCTCTTCGGGGTCGGCTAACTCTTGTAAGCAGGGGCATTATCGTCATGAAGAAGGGGGAGGGGGGGGGAGATGTAAAACATGCGTTTCTTGGGGAATGACCGTTAATCAAGGTCATCAATTACGCTTTGAGGGTAGCTGACATGAAGCTGGGGTTAATCGGGGGAAACGGGGGCGCTTTGGACAGAGAACTGGGGTCGATCGGGAGAAGTGGGGTACTCTGGACATCCGCACTTAAGTGCAGAGGGGTGGGGCAATCTGGGCATTGGGAATCGCATTTCTAACGAACTGAAAAACAGAAGACCATTGACGTTATAGTTCCCCTATAAAAAGGCCAGATTAGGGGACCTCCGTCGTCTTACCTGTCCTTTCCGTCATTACCAACTCGGGTTCTATTGTTTTGCAGAAAGGAGAGGTAGTAATATGGCAAGTCACAATCGTTTTTAGTTCCTGTCAATTTTGCCGAACACCTTTGTGTTCGAGGAGACCCAATTAAGTTTTGTGCCGGAGGGGCACAACGTCACCATACAAGGAAAGAGGGAACAGGGGGTTTTTGGAGAGAGAGAGAGAGAGAGAGAGAGAGAGAGAGAGAGAGAGAGAGAGAGAGAGAGAGAGAGAGTGAGAGAGAGAGAGAGAGACCGCACTCTAAATGGTCCATTCTGTACACGTATGACATGGAGCGAGATAGAGAGAGGGAGAGAGAGAGAGAGAGACGTGTACAATAATGGGCCATTCAGCGCACACACAACACAGAACAGCAGGGGTTAAGTAATACGGAAACACAGGCAGAGGGATGTCGTAGATCCATGCATCACGTACACACAAACTCAGACGGGGGAGACAGTACATGTATTACATACAAAAACCCAAGACAAAACATAGAACAGTTATTGGCCAAAATGATCTCTTCCTGTACGCTGCGCATTCTCAGCATCCTAAGCTCTCTTTACTTTTTTTATCTTTTTATTGTCGGCTGCCTTTACTGGAGGTTGTGGTTGCACACACTTACGCCTCTGTCAATTGGTCATGAACTAACCTGGTCGGGCTAATGCTCACGGTGGTATTTTCGAGTCATTTTAGCAAATGTGTTTCCAGGCTGAGACAATAGTTGGTGTCAGTTGGAGAACAATGGAGCAGCTTTGAGTTACATGTCAATGAGGATGCGAAAAAGGAGGTAGTAGGTTTTTAAATATTGGCAATATTCCTAGTCCTCTCGGCGGAGGATACTTGTGTAAACCTTACCTCGGAATATTCCTTAAACTTTCCCTATTTAGTTAAACGTAGGAATGTATTCATTATTGTACGTCATTTTTGGTTGCATTATTCGGAGTTTGTCGCGGTTAGGTACCATAATCTTTCCCGTCTCTTCGTCCGCTAGATCACCATTTTCATACATTAATCGACATTCCGATGTGACCTGCAAAGAGAGGGAAAAAGAAGGGGGCAGGGGCTACATTGATAGACACATTAGCGTGCATAAACCCAGAAAGGCTTTTACTTACTGCATACTCGGCCTATCTCCACGGGATGCAGTCCCTGCCAACTGGGCGTTCAAGCCCAGGTGGACCGTTAGTGTGACTTTTCTTATACAGGTAGCATATAAAGCATAGGCTAAATACCAGGATCTTTAGCGGTTGCCTTTGGCTGTATAAAAAGGGGGAAAATACACAACTAAAACTTGGACCCTTCATATCTACAATATCGCTATATATTATACCTTTTAACCCTTAACTAATCGAGCTGAGTCATTTCACCTGTATTTTAGTTATATCGGAAATAGTGATCATTTATTTTAAACTTATCAACTTACGCGTGACAACTACGTTTGCTTTTTCCAAAAAATCTTTAATAAGAATGTCGGTGCACAAATACGGGCCTACAACCCCGTGGGCCGGCCACGGAGCAGGCTGGAACTGTAGATGTGGGGATACTTTATTAGTGAAAAACTTAATGGAGTCGGTGGTCGTTAATTTCATAAAAAGTGCGCCAAGTGCAATAAAAATCATATCGAATCTTTTAGTGTGAGCGAGTATCATAAGCATTGAAATTCGAACTTTCAATAATCATGATGCGCCAAAACTTAACAACAATTCATTGTCCGAATGTTCAATCGCTACCCATCTCATGTCAATTCATTGTCCTTCATTGTCCGAACACATAATCAGTACCCATCTCATATCAATTCATTGTCCGAGCTGACAGTACACATCCTATATCAATCCATTGTCCGAACATATAATCAGTACACATCCTATATCAATCCATATGTTTAAAAACTACATACATATCCCATGACACCAAGGCTGAGCAATCGGGGTACAATAAGGAGTTGAGAGTTTCGTTTGCATCGGCGCCATTTTGGGTGCAGTCAGGCAGATCCAGGCATAGTCTAAATCTCCACTAACTCGTGGTTGGCCCAGAGCTTCTTTTGGCAGTCCAAAAAGTTCCGTTAAAGGGCAAAAGAAAGGATCGGCAGTATGAACCATCAGTCAAAAGGGGGAGGGAGGCAACAATTTTCCCTACCGGGTCATACTGGGGTTTTCACCGGAACTGTTCCGAACTGTAGTCTGCAGGATTTTAGTCATTCAAACTGAGGCTGGCGACAGCATGGGAGCGCCGACGTCCTGCGGCTACATTTCCATCGTTCCGTGGGCAATCATGGCAGTCATTCCCCATCTGGGGTTTCTGCGGGGGTCGGAGGCCCCGCGGCTCCCATAGAATCTTCAAGGTCGTGGAGAACTTTTGTGATGGTGGAGTCAACAAGTGACCGGGCCATTCCTTCATGCTGGGCCCGCTCTTGCAAGGTCGACCGCCATTTTGAGAGTTCGGCAGCCACCGGCAATCGCAGGGTCAAATGAGCAGACGGGCTCCAACCTGCCGGGCGAGGCGTCGCAGCATCGCCACAGTGGACGAACCCTTTGCTGGGTGCGAGGAGCGTTGGGGGTGCAGCTGGGGAACCTCCACCTGGGGAGGTGGGAGAGGCTCGTTCGCGCCGCCTCTCCCTCCCGGTGCACCCCACGGCGTCTCGCTTGACATTTGTTATGGCCGGACCAGGCGATGAGGACGAGTGGGGGGGGTCGGAGGCATGTGCAAGACATCCCCCCCCCCCAGGGTTGTCGCAGCCATTATAGAAGAAGTGGCGACGCCTGGCACGTTTCGGGCCGGGCCTCCGGTTGATGGCGGCCGGACGCTCTTCGCCCTGGCCCCAGGAACGGGTCCCTTGGTTCATCCGGTGGGGCAGACCTTGGCGCGTGGTGCCGCCTTCGGGCTATTTGTGCAGTGGCCTCTCCACCCCCAGGCCTCTTATGGAGGCTGGTCCAGACTGTTCTGAGAGGGGGGGGGGTCGGAGGCATGGACATTCCCCGCCACCGCGGCCGGATCCCGTCGGCCCCAGCCTCTCCTCAGGCCCACCTCATGCGACGACCTCCGGCCGACGGCTGGCAGCAGGACCCGCCCTACATGTGTCGAAGATCTCGTCTTCCGGTTGGGCGTAGCCGCAAACTTGTTGCACTTTGGGAGTTTCCAGAATGGGGGCGGATGTTTGCTGACTTGTATCTTTCCCAGGTTGCCGTTATTGGGGCATGGCAGGCGGTGGGACAGACATGTTTGGAGCAGTGAGGGGCGATGAAGCCTCGTTGCCTCGTGGCCGTCGCAATGTCAAGCTTGGCTTCTCTTATCATTTTCATGTTTCTTATTACGGGCTTATTTCTAACGTTTCTTGTTTCTAGGACAATCATAGGTTTTATCATTAAGTATTGTTATCGTTTCCTTATTCGTTATTTAATAAAAGTTTCATCAGTGGCCTACTGATTTCGTTTTCTTATTCCTTTCTTTCTAGTTTGTTTCATGCTAAAGTTTCTGTTAACAGGATATAGTGATCACTTCGTTATTATTGCATATGTCCTTTTCACTAGGGGTGCTCTCTGGTCGGGCCAGATGACCTACCTCTAGTAAATGGTCCGGGTGGAACTGGTTTATCAATCAGTGGGGAGTAGATAGGCATGACAGATTACTTCGGGGGACAAAGGTCCGCATTACCTACCCTTCACTACTTGCAAAGACTAGACAGAGTATTTCTTTTCTATGTTATTTGCAAACAGAGAATACCTCCAAAAAGAACAATTCCAAACAGTCAATGTTCGGACAACCAATCAATCAATGAGGAACGAAATAGGCACGACGGGTTACAATAGGGGCAAAAGCCTGCGTTACCTACCCTTCACTATCTGCAAAGGGAGAGAGAATATTCCTTTTCTTCCCCGTTTGTAGGCAGAGAAGATCCTTAAGAGAACCAACTTCGAACAATTCAATGCTCGATTCAATCAATCAATCAATGGGGAGAAAAATAGGTATGACGGATTACAATGGGGACAAAAGTCTGCATTACCTATCCTTCACTATCTGCAAAGGGAGACAGAATATTCCTATTCTTCCCCGTTTGTGGACAGCGAATGTCTCAAAGAGCAACAGAGCAACCAATCAATCAGTGGGGAGAAAAATAGGTATGACGGATTACAATGGGGGACAAAAGTCCGCATTACCTATCCTTCACTATTTGCAAAGAGAGAGAGACGTTCCTATCTGTCGCTGTTTGCAAACAGAGAATGTCTCCAAGAGAACCAATACTTCAAGTAGCACCCAAGGCTAAATGAACCAATCAATGAACAATACCAGTATCTAAATACCGTTTCCAATATCAATAATCAATCAATCAATCAGATGGATAAAGCCATCCTACCAATTAGACGTAAAGACGTCCTACTTAACCTTACCCGGACCGGACCGTGTGGACAGTTCTTCGCCTTCCTTTTTCCAGCGCCCGATCGTTCTCTTTCTCCATGTTTTTACCGCAGCATTCCTGTGGGATTCCAGTAAGGACAATAGGTCACTTGAGAGAGGTCCGTTCGGAATCGGTGAAGTTCATTCAATCGGCAGCCGGACGAGGGCCCTCTCAAGGCAGGTATACTCCAATCATTTAGATGTTCACCCCATCGTCTGGACCTCTCTTACCGGACCTTATGTCGCTGATGGACCCCGCGTTGGGACACCAATTGTGGAAAAGTAAGCCCATATCGCACCTGGTGACCAGGCTGCTGGTGCAGGGCGACTCTTAGTTCCCATCTTGAATAATTACCAAATAAAGAGACGGGCGCTGAAGGCAGGAAAACAAGAATAGAGTTTTATTTCTCATGAGGAGAGCATGTCATTTCAGACACTCTCATAGTGTCTTCAGGAGGTGCTCTAACAAGTTTCTCTAAGGCTTCGTCTTTTATACACAGGTTTGTGGCACACAGGCATCCTTTATTACAATCAAGACATTGTGAAGTACGAAGATATTCCAACACGTGGCTACAGTAGGGACCCTTATCCTCCATACAATAGGAGGGGGCTGTCACGCAGCGGAGTGTTCTGCTGATTCCTTTAGAATGTGTGCGCCTGATCGAATCTCGGGGGTGGGGAGGTCATGATCAATAGTGGCTCCTTTCAAGAGAGGCGAGTGCATACAGTAGTGGGCAATAAACTGTATCCTCAGGCTAAGGGATGACCAGCGGTCCATGTAGACAATCTGGCTCAGAGGTCGGGGTCATCAAAGGAGGGGTATTCGTGGAGGGAAAGGAGGTGTTGGTCAGGCGCGGGGTGTGATTCTCAGAGACAGAGTCATGCGGGAGGGGAGGGCTCATGACTTGTGCATGTGAGAGCGGGGGCGGTCAGGGTGCATGGGGGAAGCTTGCAGGGTCAGGGAAGGGCGCTGGTGATCGATCGCAAACAGAGAGACCACGGTACCTGAAATGGCTGTTGTATATAGGTGTGCATGGGTCTATGCTGGCGGGATAACACAGTCAGTGTTTTGCAATGTCCATTCTGCTTACGACAAGAGGTACAGTGAACACAAATGAACGCCGCTTATGTGTATATACATTGACAATTTCAATACCAGCTAGCTCAGAGGTCACTAGAAACTTTCTCGAATTTTCAGGAAAGAGTTAACTCTCCTGATTTAGACAAGAAGGGATTAGCTTCTGACAACCGCATAAACATGACAACTTTGCTCCCTCAGAATAAAGAGTGTATCTCTAGAGTCATGTGAAAACAATAAACAGCTATTTCACTCAGTCAATCGTGCATACTTAGTTTCACCAGAGTGCAGAGAAATAGAGAGACGGGCGTTTTCAATAAAAAGTGTTATTTATTGAGCAGTCTTCTTTCTCATGCAAGAGAAATGAATTGCCATAATTGCAATACTTATCATAAAATAAAGTGCGTACAGTAAAAGGAGTATTATGAAATAATACTGTAAAAGCATTGATATGGTTTCTTAGCCATATGATACTTTAAAATGGATAAAATATATACATACATAAAAACATTAACTAACGTACTCAACTGGTGCTTCTAATCTACGCCTACCCCGGTGTACCTGACCTAAGCCTAATACGTGGGAAGGAGTAAGTAAGTAGCAGTTTTAAGTTAAGTTGGTTTTTGCCAAGGAATATGAATCAAGAATTCTTTTAAGGGTTTAGTCAGCTCGGTACCTTGGTAATAGAATGTGGGAGGTCTTGTATCTCTCTCTCAGGACTTGATATCCCAGCAACCCGCAAGGGTATCTGGAAACACCGGAGCTGGATTTTCTCAGCAGGAGAAAAAGACAGCGTCTTTCTCAGTGCGTCAAAAAGGAGGGGCGGCGTCCGTGGGCTCTCGCATCAGCTGGGCTCTCAGGCAAGTAGATAGCCGCTCTGCTCCAAACCACCGTGTGTTTGCTTAAGGCAACGTTGGTATATTTATACCTGAAAGGTGCCGGGTTTGACGTAAGGTTGGACATAAGACGTCAATAAAAAAATGTCACTAAGAACTGGCCGTTCTTTCAGTGCTCGCAGGAGTTCTAGGACAAATCAAAACAAATGCATGGGGAATTCCCAGGTTGCTGGAGGTTTGGTTTGTTTAAAGAACGCGTTGTACTTTCTAGGATTCTAGGGAAGTAGCCTTGCCTAATTTGGACTGCATGGGCTATGACTAAATATGGATATGATTCTTATGCCTTTATAAGGATATTATTTATTATAGCCATATAAGGGCATAGATTGGGAATATCGAATTAGGGTCCTAGATAGAAACACAACACCCACTCCACGAATTAATGTTCATCATTACTAAAACTAAGCAATTTTAAACATATAACGATGCATGTGTGTTTTCCAACCCACCCCAAAATACATCAATCGCATTTGAAATAGTATATTGTAAATACACGAAAATGAGTATTGGTACTGTACGCTTTTCAAGCAGTGGTATCATTCAGTTAAATGCATATTTATATCAGCTGAATGTATTGCGAAATTACACTTGAAATGGCTCTGAATACAGAAAAGAAGGTCGAGACCATTTCATCACATATTAATACAAATGCTGTACATGTGCTAGAGGCTGAGGTAAAATATTGTCTCTAGAGTTCCTAAATTAGAAGCTCTGTTCTCTAAGAATAGTTCTACTTTAAGCAGATTACCATGTGCCAGAAAAAGGGTAAATATTTTGGAAGTGAAAAAAAAATAATTTCGCTTTCAGGGGAAAAAAATAGTTCCAAATGTTTTCAGTAGCTGTGTTTATCAAAAACTGAAGGCCGAATTCAGAGTTCAGGGAACGCTGTGTGCTCGTTGTTTTAAAAGTTATTCTCGTTGTTCAGGGGAGAACATCATTTCAGACAGACTTGCAAAAAATTGGTCTACAACATCAGGTGAAAGTTCGACCAAGTTTGAAAAAGTTGAAATTGTGCACATGTGAGAATGATTGCTATCATCGATGTCTGGATCAGCAATGCTCACAGAAGGTTGTACCTGTTTGGTGCTGCTTTCCTCTCGTACTTCACTGCTACCTACTCGTAGTGGTGAAGTCTCAACGAATGCCGTCATCAGAATAGGTAGCCACTGGGGACAACACGATGCATGAGTCGTTACAGGACCTAGCAAAGTATCGATATCCATTGCTACTGCTGATGGTAGTGTAAGACAGATGTCCAACAAGCATTCCTCTCCGTATAGCAGACAGCGAAGCACAGGTAAGATGCAATTCTGCCAGATTGGTCTGAATGAAAGAAACCAAGTTGTACTTAGATCTCTTAGCCGGGCAAATCCGAGGACTTTAGTGATGCGGTCCCGGTAGCGTATAGCTAGGATTGCTTCTCCCATCGTCTCTGGAGTCTTGTCTGTGGCTTGGCTTGCCATATCGGAGCAGAAGGATAAAAAATAAAATTCCTGCTAAGAGTCCAATAGTAGAGACAGACCGCCAAAAATGGAATGCACAAAATTCGGGATAAAGCCCAGAACTGTTTCAAAGGGTGCTAACAGTCCCGAAAAAATTGTCTTAAATACATGTGCGATGCCACTGGTATCAGACATGTTTAAGATTTGACCTAACATTTCTACGAAATGCATGGGGCAATTTGTTGATAATAGTGTATGTATCTCTGCCACTGTCCTTGCAACTTGCAGATCATACGTTTCTTTGGACGAGGTCAAAGGCACAGTTGTCTGTAAAAGAATGGATTTCATTCTGCTTAAAGTATCAATTCGAATAGAAGAGATATTCAAATAAGGCCATATTGCCGCCTCCATGTCTGGATTGCTGTTTGGATACAATACTTGCATACAGCAAGTGACCATGGAACTAACGCTCACGAGATAGGCCCTTCCTGGCACCATGCCACAACAGCTGTGGTCACTTATTAGAACGTAGCTGCCGTTGGAAAGCTGTCTAAAGAATGGCTCTATCTGTGTTGCAGGAGTGCCGTGAAGGTGACATGAAAGGTTATTTGAAGACCCTTCACAAGCTCCGTGCAAGTTAATACCTTGACACAGAAGTGTACCGCTTAATGATTTTTTACAATTGTTACCACTAAGAAATACCTCCTTTTTTTTCACTATAACATTTGTGTGTATAAGGTAATTTCCATGTTGACTTGATGTATCCTTTACCCAACCTTTCATACTGGCCCGCTGGTATATACTCTTGCCAATATTTAAACTGGAAAGTTGTTATCAGAATTGTAATTATTCCGTGTATTATCCATTCAATGACAGGTCTTTCTGACATTGTCAATGGTAATCTCTCAAGTTTTTCAATGCTCAGAATCGTATAGTCTGCTCCTTTTTGTGCCAAACTGATTTGTTTATCAGTAAGGTTAAAGATAGAGAATAATGACGTTGTGTTGATTAAACGCCATGGCACGTAGCCTGAACGCAGATTTTGCAACGTCCAGCCAAGCTGTACAATAGAAGGTAATTGGGACTGACCATGTTGTAACATTAGCAAGTCCTGCTCTATTATATCAATGGCAGATGATACAATGCTATCCCATGAATATATTCTGGAGGACAGAGTCGTTAAACCATTGTCCACTACAGAAAGTGATTTTTCCAAATTAATACGATCAATTTCTCGTATTTTTTCTGCTGTTTCAATTTGTGTTTCTTTCCCAGCTTCGTTGTATGCAGCATATATACCGGCCGCTACGAAACGTTTTTGACGCTGTATAGGAGGTCCCAGTATGAAATCTCGCAAGTCAGCACCGTCTTTAAGTAAAGTCAAGTGTTGCTTAATTTCAGCCAGTGTGGATTTTTGTAGCCACTCAAGGCATAGTTTCCCTACACTGTATGTTGTAACTATCCCTGGATGTTGTCTCTGGGAGTATCTTGGGTCTGTCCTGTTCAGTTTTAACCCCTGTATTTTGTTCAGGAGTCTATCTTGGCAGTTATTTGTGTCTGTGGGCCAGATCAACCATTTTTTCCAATTAGGATGTGTTCTGTTTGGGTGTAAAATATGGGATACGTCTATCTCCACATCTGTAGTGCTATTACTATCAGGTATGGGCTTCGGAATAGACGGTTTATTTAAATCTTTTATCTTGGCTAGACCAAGACAGGTAGTTTGCTGAATGGTGTCATTCAGGTATATTAATTGTTCTGGGATCATGCAGGCTCTAAATAATGCTTCTAAACCTTGGACCTGCCATCCTTTTGTACCCCAGGTTTTTGTTTCAATGTTGTTTTTCCAGAATTTAAAACCAAATGTAGTCATTTTTTCATAACATGTTTCAGAATAAATCAAATTAGTATTTGTCAACATTGTTTTCATTCCTGTCTTATTTAACATTTTAAATTAAAACGTTTCTGCATCACTTGTGTTAAACCCTGAGAAGTATGGGAATTTCTCATAAAATGTTTTCGAGCTTCCTTTAGGCGGTGTTGCACAATGTTCCCATTGGTTATAATTAAAAACATTTCTAGGCTGTGCAGATTTATGCAAATAGTGATGACCAAAATGATTATAGCAGTACATTTCTTCATATTTTGCTGAACCCTGCAAATAATATTGTTCAGTGAATTTAGCTGACATTACTAAATCTGACATCATATTATTAATGTTTTCAAAGTCCCAATCATCAGAGAAAGTACTTGGTTTTACAAAGTCACTTAATGAAACCTTGAACTGGTGTAGATATTTCAAGAGCTCAATTGGGCCATAGATTTCATAATCCGTTTTGTCCCATGCTACCCCACCGGGTATTGGATTGGCTGTGATGTTCACTGATGACAGTTCTCTTTTCTCAATGTGAGATGACTTGTGAGGCTTTAGGACCAAGTTGATGTTCTGACTTGCTGTGTCCATTGTACTGTATTTTCCTTCAATGAATTTTCCCAAACAAAGAACCGTGATGAGCCAAAGCAGGAGGAAAAGTACACCTAACACAATCCAAAATTAAATCCATGTTGAGATCAGATAGGTTTCTTTTAGTTGATGAAAGAGTTCAGTTACTTTGTCTTTGAAAGTTTTTGTTGCTGGCGTTTCTTCATGTTCATTTGGATCATTGGAAAAGTCATCGAAATTGATGAAGTAGCCAGATGCAGTTCTGTCAATTGTTGGAATTGCTTCTGGATTTTCTTTAGTCTTTGGATCTTTCTTGGAGACATTAGTATAGTCCAATGCTACATCATTGTAGACAGGTGTTTCTTGACAAAACTGTTGCTATTTGGGTTTCAAGAGGCACAAGTTCCATGGCTTTGTTGCATAGTCCTTTTTTATTCACTGCAGGTTTATCAAATGTGATTAGTCTCTCAGTTTGAACCTCTTGGATTGTAGCAAATTTTGGTATTCTGCTATTTCTTGGGAGTCCACTGGGCCTACTACTTATTATTGGCCACATGATTGTGGTTTTACCAGGTCGATGGATACAACTCGGTTCTCCTTTTTACCAGCAAGGGGCGGTAGTACAACTGATCTTGTTCCGCTGACAGCTAAGACAGGTACTGCTTTTCTGTAAGAAGGCCCGAATTCCTTCTTTACCGCAATCTTTTCCCTGACCAGATCCCCAATCTTTGGAATCCAGACAGGTCTTGCTGGGACAGGTGGTTTTTCTTTAGTGGCTGTTGGCTGTTGCTTTAACTTTATATTGCTCAGGCTTCTTCTTGTTTCATTTAAGTCCTGTAAAACAGCCAAACAGTCTTTAATATCAAAGGATTTTTCTTCTACCACTGAAGTGTGACTATCTAGGTCCTGAATGTGCATTCTAGTACCGAACAATAGTTCGTACGGAGTGAGACCTTTTAGAGAATTTCTTGGCAGATTATTAAGACTACGTTGGACACTTGTAAAATGTTTGACCCACCCATCACCCGAACCTAATACCCTCGCCGTTATAGACTGCTTTATGTCCCGTTTTTTTCTTTCCACTACCGCATTTCCCTCAGGATGGAATGGAGAAGAGTACCGCAATGCAATGCCCATGCTGGCCATGGCCTCCTTGTAAGCCCGAGAGCTAACGCAGGACCCTGGTCAGAATGTAGCATGCCAATTGCGTATGTGCCAATAAAGACGCGCAAATCTTTTATAACAGTTCTGTCGTCAGCCGAGCCCTGGTGTCTACATTTTAAGTGAATCTAGTCTTAAATATTATGGGGACGCATTTCTCCTACTGGATTTCTGCGTATAGATAGCCTGATGCTTTCTAATAACGGGGTCCTGGCACTAGTCTGGTCCGGTTCACGACTGCGATCTCTGTTGCGGTTTAGACAATCCTTTGCAAATCTGTAATGTTGCAGGCTCATCCCCGGCCACCAGTATTCTGATTGTAATTCTTTTAGAGATTTCACAATCTCTTGGTGCCTTAGACCCAATCCCATGTGTGCCGCTTCAATCAAGAAGACTCTCCTGTTCGTGTTTGGAATTACTCTGTCCCCCACTCCAGGGATTTGAGCAAAAGGAACGAAGTTTGCATCTATTATGTATGTATAATTGAGTGGATAGCCAAGAGGTAATGCTGCATAGTGGCCTTTTAAGGACGCTTTTACCGCGAGCATTGTTTCTCCGTCTATGTATTTTTTAGTACGCTTTTTTGTGGCTACGGAAGCCGGTTGAAACGCTTCCGCTGTGGCTCTGTTAGCCAATGAATTCCCTGCAACGTGAACGCCATCACGTTGATGACTCAGTGTGTGTATCACATGAGTCTTTCGTAGTTCTTTCTGCAAAAGAACTACTTGTTCCCAAAGCTTTTTATGCTTTATTGTGGCACCTGTGTCATCATTGTAATCGTTTTGAACCCAGTTCTGCAAGTCATTGTTGTAAGACCTGACGCAGAAATGCGAATCGCACACTATTAGTGTCGGGAATTCACGATCGGCATTTTCAAGCGCCATCTTTAAAGATCTTATTTCAGCTCGCTGAGCTGAACAGTTTCTGAGTGATTCAGTTTTGGTTATTATTGGTCTGAATTTACCAAAGCGCCAGCGAACCTTAACAATCGCGCACGCTGCATTTGGGATTCTTTCTCTACATCGTAGTGTTGTGCAAATCTGTCCATGTAGATCACACATGTGTACTGTTCGAGAGGCAGAGTTTTGATTGGCAGAGGATATTCTTCTTCATATTCTAGATCTTCTAGTTTTTTCATTTTCGGGTCAAAATAGTATTTCACGTCTTCTGCAGCAAGAGAATTTTCCCATTGTATCCATTTTGGATCTAATGCCACAGCAGTCAAATTGTGTGGGCTTGTTAATGCCTCAAGGGCTGATTCTGCTGTTAAAACAGTTATTCTTCTGCCTTGGGCTTGGGCTCTTTATTTTGCTACAGCAGTGTGAACCGCAGTTAGAATTTTTTAAGTAGAACTGAATTTTGTTTCAGCTTGTGTGTACAAGTGAGATTTGTAAGCTATTGGTACAGTTTCTCCTTCATTAGAGGTTAGGTACGTGAATCTGCAGGATGTATGACGTTACAACGCATACTTTTACTCCGCATACCATTACAACGCGGTATTTACAACGAATACCGTTACAACGCATAGCGCTTTGGGGTGCTGGATAGTGGTAAGTATAATTTACTATTCTAACTCCAGTCCCCGTGGACCCTAGGGAAGGTGTTGGATAGTAAATTAAACTTACCTCTTATCCTAGAGCGCCCCCCAGCGCAATGCGTTGTAATGTCATGCGTTGTAATGCCCGCGTTGTAATGGTAGTGCGGAGTAAAAGTTGCGTCGTAACGGGTGTATACCGAATCTGCATCTTCCTGGGATTACTCGGAATACAAGGTTGCGTATGTTTTCGCGTGTTTGCAATTTTGTTTTAGCTAACATGTCTGTTTGCAATGATCTTAAAATTTCTGTGTGTTTCTGAGTCCAATTTATTGGTTTGAAACCAGGTTTTATTAGTTCATAGAGAGGTTTAACCCTCTCTGCATAATTTAGAATGTATGTTCTTCCGAAATTCAGGAAACCTAGTATTGATTGTAAGTTCTTCAGCGTTTTAGGTGCAGAGTACAGCACACTTCTCTAAGAAGTTGTCTGCTAGGCTTTTGTCTTCACTTGATAATTCATATCCTAAAAATAGGACAGTTAGATGGGCAATTCGTGACTTTTTAAAGTTGAATTTGTAACCCTCAGCTGCAAACCCAAGTATTATGGTGTTTACTCTTTTCAAGTGTGTCTCCAGGTCATCATCTGTGAGATAGATGTCATCGACATAAGATAATGCCTCATCATCATATATTTGTAGTAACTCTGTTACTCTTGCTGAGAATAATCCTGGGCTATTCTTGAATCCCTGTGGGTGTCAACAGAAGTGTTTTTGCGACCCCATTATTGAGAAAGCGGTCAAATACCTGCTTTCAGGTGCATTATTTTGACGAAAGAATCCATTAGAGATATCTAATGTCGTTTTATTTTTTTTGCACACGATGTTATTCATTAGTGCTGCACTGTGTGAGTTTTGTACTGCAAATGTTTTGCAACAGGTGTTTAAGTGTCTGTAGACCAAAACTAGACAATATGAATCGTCTGGCTTGGAGACAGGAAACAAAGGATTGTTCATTTGTGAGGTGCATGTTTCAATCACCCCCTGGTATTCAAGTTGATCTAAAATCTCCCTGACTTGTTTTTTAGCTCCTTGCTTAACTGGGTCCTGCCTTTGTGCAGTGGGCTGATTTTTTAACTGGATTTTGTGAGGAGGAGAGTCCTCATCCCATCCTACATGATTTTTGTATAATGCAGGAGCTTGGGCCACTGCCCATTTTCTTGCAAGTGTATATTTTTTATGAATTGGAATATGATTTGAGAAGGCAGGCATAATCATTTCTTCGTCATGAGGGCACTCCCTGACAAACTCTGGTGGCCAGTCTTTCTCAGCTAACAGAATGTCATAGCCTTTCGAAAGGTTATCCCTAAAGAGACCCCTTACTTTCCTAGTCTTGTCCCCCTCTATGCGTAATGTTATTTTGTATAATTTATGGGGTTTGCTAACTCTGGTATCTGCAGTTTCCACTTGAATGTATTCATTCGTGTCCACTGTCTCCAGAAGATTCATCAGGATCTTGCGAGCTATTGTCACTTCTGCTGCGCTGTCTAGCATTGTCTGAGCCCACTCTCCGTTTTTCAGTTGTGTCCTCAGTATCCTCGGCATGTTTGATTATTTTAATACTGGCTACCTTCTTTCTTGGAAATTGTAATTTTTTACTTTGATGAGCAGGTTCCTTGTCTTTGGACTTGACGTGCTCTTCCTTGTGTTCTGACCGTCCTCTTCTTTCCGATTTCTGTGAGGAAGTCTGAAAAGATCGAGAGTGACGTGTATCAATATCTTGATATCTATCAGGTTTCTTCAAATTATCCCTATTTTTAAGGTTGTATCTTTTCTCAGAGGGCTCCCTTTGGGGGGACTTGCCTCCTCGGTCTGGAGATCTTTCTCTCCGTTGAGGAGACCTTCCTCTGGACTGGAATCGTTTTTCTCTGGGAGTGGTTTGTTTAATACCATCCCAACTCTTTTTTGGAGTATTCAGATTATTTTTAATAAAGTTTTTTTCAGGATTTTCAGTTAGTTAGGGTTTTACTGGTTTCCCACCCAAACTATCTCTTCCTAGTTCTTCATAGGATTTTTCTATGATTCTGGCAAGTTCAAAAGGTTGTTCTGCTTCTTTCAATTTCTGGAGATATGTTATGTCGTCCATTGCCAATTGAACTAATTCTCTATATGCTTTTGTTAATTCTTTTATTTTTACTAAAAGTTCTTCGCTTGATATTTTTTCTATGTCGGAATGTGGTGTGTAGCTGGCTAGAACCAGCCACGTGGCTCCTGGTCTACCTAATGGACCTAGCCTGGTGATGTGATTTTGATGTTTTAGGGCGCCATTAAACCAGAGCAGGTGCTCTTGGTAATTTAGTGGGATTTCAACATCCTCGAAGGAAGTGTATTCATCCAGAGGTTCCTCTATTTTGTAATAGTGGAATTCTTTTGTTACAGCGTTTGCTGCTGGAAAGTGTATCCATGAATAGAATACCTGTCTGCCGATATTCATGGGCCTCTACCACGAATATGACTGTACCACCTCGTGATGTCAGTCCATTTTCTCTAAGTTTAATAGTTATAGTTCTTCTTATGTTGACCGGAATGAGTATAGCATTCGGGTCATTTTCTTGGAGACTTGTGTCTTCCGCTAAGAGCCGAGCCGCTATTCTAGCTCACTCTGTTTCATCGTCACTTTCCACCATTTTACTGACAGAAAGGTTTTTGTTGCAGATCAAGTTTCAAGGAAACAAAGATTAGGTGCACAATATTTTGGAACACTGTATCCTTCAACGTTGACTAAACCAAAAACTAATACTTAGGAATCTCTTCCTACTAAGTTCCGGCGGATATTAACCTTTTACCAACTCCAGACGTCTTTTGGAGTTTTTACGGAAAAAGCGTTCTGTGTGAAAAAGCACGACTGAGTTACTCTAATGTCTTGCGTTAGATTATCGCCTTATCAAACATTGGGCGCCATGTAGTGTAGTTCCTATATTCCCAATAGGCTCTGCGCATTGGAATAATATAAACAGCAGTGTAGACGTAGGACTGAGGTCAACTAGGTCTCTACTGACTATATTAGACTTAATTAGTTTTGCCAGCTAGCTCAGAGGTCACTAGAAACTTTTTCGAATGTTCAGGAAAGAGTTAACTCTCCTGATTTAGACAAGAAGGAATTAGCTTCTGACAACCGCATAAACATGACAACTTTGCTCCCTCAGAATAAAGAGTGTATCTCTAGAGTCGTGTGAAAACAATAAACAGCTATTTCACTCAGTCAATCGTGCATACTTAGTTTCACCAGAGTGCAGAGAAATAGAGAGACGGGCATTTTCAATAAAAGGTGTTATTTATTGAGCAGTCTTCTTTCTCATGCAAGAGAAATGAATTGCCATATTTGCAATACTTATCATAAAGTAAAGTGCGTACAGTAAAAGGAGTATTATGAAATAATACTGTAAAAGCATTGATATGGTTTCTTAGCCAAATGATACTTTAAAATGGATAAAATATATACATACATAAAAACATTAACTAACGTACTCAACTGGTGCTTCTAATCTACACCTACCCCGGTGTACCTGACCTAAGCCTAATACATGGGAAGGAGTAAGTAAGTAGCAGTTTTAAGTTAAGTTGGTTTTTGCCAAGGAATCCGAATCAAGAATTCTCTTAAGGGTTTAGTCAGCTCCGTACCTTGGTAATAGAATGTGGGAGGTCTTGTATCTCTCTCTCAGGACTCGATATCCCAGCAACCCGCAAGGGTATCTGGAAACACCGGAGCTGGATTTTCTCGGCAGGAGAAAAAGACAGCGTCTTTCTCAGTGCGTCAAAAAGGAGGGGCGGCGTCCGTTGGCTCTCGCATCAGCTGGGCTCTCAGCCAAGTAGATAGCCGCTCTGCTCCAAACCACATTGTGTTTGCTTAAGGCAACATTGGTATATTTATACCTGAAAGGTGCCGGGTTTGACGTAAGGTTGGACATAAGACGTCAATAAAAGATGTCACAAAGAACTGGCCGTTCTTTCAGTGCTCGCAGGAGTTCTAGGACAAATCAAAACAAATGCATGGGAAATTCCCAGGTTGCTGGAGGTTTGGTTTGTTTAAAGAACGCGTTGTACTTTCTAGGATTCTAGGGAAGTAGCCTTGCCTAATTTGGACTGCATGGGCTATGACTAAATATGGATATGATTCTTATGCCTTTATAAGGATATTATTTATTATAGCCATATAAGGGCATAAATTGGGAATGTCGAATTAGGGTCCTAGATAGAAACACAACACCAAAAAACAAAAAAGAAACATGGACCAACATTTGAACCAAACTGTCATTGATTATCTGCCCTATGTTTACAGTTTACGGTTTAAGAACAGAATATTTAACTACAAATAGCATCATGCCACTACTGATAATGGAAAACAAAGCAATAAAACAAAAGTACAACAAACTCTCTACTTGCTTTACAGCTTTTGATAAATTAAAGAGAAATTACTTATCTCAAAAACTATTGCTGATTGATCAAACTTTGTTGCACCTAATATTAGGGCTACATAAGGTCACAGGGTTAAACTGACATTTTCTGATCAGTCATGTCTCAGCCCTAAAATACAGCCTGTAAATGGTTTAAAATAAAGATGTATCCTGGCTCCATTTTTATTCTCCTTCTGTATTGCTGACCTACCTGAGACATTGGATGATAAGGAAGGCTATCCTCCAAATTCTCCAAATCTAGATAAGACGGTAATAAGAAATTGAGCATAGACAGGTGACTCGTTATTCTTTTTCTCATCCAAAGAAGACTCCAGACTCACTTAAACCATCTACATGAATATAATAAGAACAGTCTGAAAGTCAGTTCCTTGAAAATCGTACTATTATCTTTCGGATGCTCTAAGCAAAAAAATCATATGGACTTTGAGTTACACGATCATCCAAGAAGCAATTTATTATCCATATCTCAAGGTTTGAGTTTGACAATAAATTAAGATTGAACATACATATGACTTGTGAAAAGTATTTTTAGGGGGTATCGCACTCATGGTGGTTTTAACAGCTCTAGAATATTTGGATGCATAGATATACAAGATCAAAAGGCTGATATATATGTAAATGAATAGCTTATGAAATCATATATTAGGGGACTATATACGTTTTTTAATTGAGTTGTTGTCAGTCCTATTCAAATGTATCATGTGTAAATGAAACATTAATTTAATATTGTGAGTAACTATTACCGCAACCATAACTACAATTGTCCCGTTTTCACTGTATGGAACTTTAGTTTGAAATAATAAGTCATTGACTAAACTGGACAAACGGTTTTTTAAATAAAATATACAAACCTTACTAAGCTTAAGATTATCCACATCCCTCTGTTGCTAAGGCTCAAGTTTGGTTTACCCCTGTGTTTGGTTTAGATAATGGTAACCTTTATTAACTATTTTTGGGACTAAGCGACTTCAGATAGGGATACTTCAAAGAAATTCATCTATACCAAGGCATTGACAACCTCTATGGTACAATAATAAATCGACATTTAAACTTTCCCTTCACTGAATATCAATAGCCATCTCCAAGGGAATTTTCGCAATGGATACAAATTTGTAAAAGTAACAAGCAGAAAGTAAAAATGTACCACCATGCTAAAGATATCTTTAAATCGGAAACCTGTAAACATTCAGGATACTTACAATCAACATAAATTATGTCTTCACAACAGTATTTGGAATGTAACATACAGACAAATATAAAACCAGCATTTGGCTACTACATATGATGGTTCTGCAATTTGAAGGTTCCTGGAACATACCAGATATTAAGCGGAAATCCTGTCAACTTGATTGATTGTGGGTTTCTAAAGCGCTAGAATCGACTCCCAAAGGAGTATGTCTGCGCTGTAGACCACTGGGGAACCCATCCTGGCTTTCCCTGTGAGATGGTCCCTACTGTGTATCTCCAAGGTGAAACCAGGCATCCCCGGCGTATGTGGGGGGCTGTTGTGGAGATGAGGCAAGCTAATGCCCAGAGTTGCCGAGTGGGATCCCTAGTTAGAGTAGGCACCGAGGCGAGAATTATCGAGTCCGTTGACCCTGGTCCAAGACCCTGCCGCGTCGGGGATTGAACCCTGGTCCCGGGCCATCCTCTGCTCCAGAGTCTGCCGCCTCTAACCAGTGAGCTACACCACTCCACACCAGTGAGCCACACCACCCCACAACTTGGTTTGGCACTTGCAGAGACCATTGAAAATATACTTTGCATATGTTACAACCCACTATGGCTACATAGGAATACCATTGTCCCTTGCTTTGGACACATGTCATAAGAACAATTTCTGAAGCCACAGAATTTAGGTTAACTGGACATACTCAAATATAGATTGGGGGCACAAAGATATAAATTTCCTCAGTGAATGAACAGCTTAGGACAAATAACTCAGTTGGAAGTTCTGGCCATTTAGTCCACTGGGAATTTTTTAATTGACTAGCCAGTTTTGGGACCTTTTTCTGTAAGTAAGTAAGTAATTTGTTTATTGTGCAGTTAATTAAAACCATTACAAGAATTGACCATCTCTTGTAAGCAATAAAACCTCAGATTAAAAAGGCTGATAGCCACAGTTAAAAACACACGTTACGATTGTGGAACAGATCCACTCCCCCGGCCTTGATGACCCATAATCTTGTTTCTTCATTTTTGTTAATAGAGATTAGCAGCAGTTCGTGAGATAGAGTTACCTCCCTTTTCAGAGTCTTGGCTATAGAGTGATGACATGTTGAAAGATGCAAATTTAAAGGATTTAGTGCCGCCTCAACATCCGTTGATTTGTGCAAAAAAGTATCATATCGTTAGCCTATTAATGCTTTCCTTTGAGGCTTACATGTGCAAAAATGCTTGAATTTATGTGCTTAAAACGCTGTTACGGATGTATGCGCTGTTTTAATTAAAGATCAGCTGCAGTTAAAATTTTTACCAGGCAGCAGCTTAGTTGAGTGTCTTTGCCAGAGAAGCTTGCAAGCACCGCTTGTCTGCACAACTGTATTTGATTTTTGTTGAAAATAGGTCTAAGTATTAACCGGCGCTCTCGCATCAGCTCACACCAAATGGTTATGATATGGACTATGTCTTACTCTCCTTCCCCGCAAAGACGGCACATTGCTGGCTTTGGAGTGCGCAGCCAAGGGGGCAGATGGTAATAAACTAACCGAAATTTCAGAAACTTCTCTTTGGTGGTTTTGGAGAAGTTAGAAAGGAGGTAAGCTTGAGGAGTCGCTTTACTGTAGGATTGTATGTGGGATTTGATTTGTGAGCGTTCTGCCAAGGCCACTTTGTCTTGTAAGATAGACTGTTTTTTAACAATATTATTAATGATTTTTTTTAAGCTTGCCCTGGTCCCCGACGTTACCCAGAGTTCCAGTAACCCCAGCTGGTCCAGTGCAGTGTCCAAGAAATATCTAGCTGGGCAAGTTTCTGTAGTTTCTACTTCTTTCCACAAGTAGAAGTTTAATGTTTCTGGCCACTCTTTTTTGATCTTGAACCAGGTTTTAACAAAAGCTCCTTATCTGGCTAGCTCCTGTCTTTGTATCCCGAATTCAAGCGTCATTTGCGCTGGAGATGTATATCCAGGCAACCCGTATATTATTCTCAGCGCTCTTGCGATGGTGCCATTCAATGTTTCCGTGTCCCTCCCTCTCATGGCTTCACTTCCATAGGAAATTTATGGAATAAGTTTGGCATGTATCACCTTGGTCAGAGGGAGAAAGCTTGGACCGGCGGTTATATTTTTCAGGTTTCTTAATGCTACCGCTGTTGTTAATCCCCTCTTTTTTATTGCCTCAAATTGTGCTTTGTAATTGCCTTTGCTGTCGATCATGATCCCCAGATATTTGCAGTCTTGTACAACTTCAAGCTTGACTTTTGCCAGGTGGCAGTCGTATTTTATGTTTGTTTTCCGGTGGTTTACACACATGACTTTTGTTTTGTCTTGGTTGATGCTTAGTTTGTTGGTATCTGAGTATTGAGATGTAATGTCCAGCAGGCGTTGTAATCCTATGGGTGTGCGACTGATGAGTACTAAGTCGGCTGCGTATAGGAGGTTGGATAGCTGGCGACCTCCTAGCTTCGCGGCATTCGCGTTGCTTCCATTGAGTTGGACTGAAAGCTCAGCCATAAATAGATTGAATAGTGTCGGAGCTAATGCACCCCCTTGTTTTAATCCTGAAGTTGTGTTCATCTTTTTCGAAAGATGGTGTCCTGCCCCCAACTTTACTTGTACCCAGGTGTTACTATGCAGAAGAATTAGTTGTCTTAGGAGCAATGCTGGGATACCTAACATTTTTAGTTTTTGCCACAGAATATTTCTGTTCATGTGATCAATGCTGAACTGTAATCGATGAAGCGGATGTACAGAGGCTGTTTGATTAAGAGTGTAGCGTCTATCATTAATGAGAGGGCAGAGATGTTAGCGGCAGTGCCATTGTCTCTACAGAAACCAGTTTGATTGTAGGGTATTGCTTTAATTTCTGAGGCCCCTGTTGTTCATTCTTGAAGGAGTACCCCGGCATAATATTTGGCTTCATTGTCCAAAAGAGCTACCAACCGATAGCTCTTTGGATCGCTCCTGTTGCCTTTTTTTTTTATAAATGGGAGAGATTATTGAGCCACTCCACGATGTTGGTAATATTGACGTCTGCAGGATTCTATCGAAGATCGGTTTTAGAACTGTAGCCCAAAATTCAGGGTCTTGCTTGAATAATATGGGTGGAATCCCGTTTGGGCCAGGAGCTCTTTCACGTCTACCTTTCAAGAATCTTTTGTGAACTTGAGTGTTTGTAATTGTGAAGTTCTGTCCATGGTCTGCATTAAGGTTTGGGTGGAGCGGTTGAATTTCCATACTAGGCACAGGGTTATTTAAGCCAATTTGGGGAGTCTGTTCTTTGTTAAAGTGAGGTTCGAGGTAAGTTATCCATGCTTCTTCTGTGATATTGGAGCTGATGCACTGACCTTGCGGGTTAGATAGAGCATTAATCTTCTTCCAAAATTGTGCGCTGTTCTTATTTTTGATGTCGTTCAGGAGTCTAGCCCAAAGGTATTCTCCAACTTCCTTTTTGTTTTGCCAAATAAGTTTTTTGCGAGTAGCTTTTAGCTGCCTCAGCTCTTGTAATGCCGTCTGGTCTTTCTTCAGCCTCCACAATGTGAGGTTTTTCCGTGCTTTTAGCTGTTTTAATTTTGTGTTATTCCATCGGTTGGAGCCTGGCCGTAGGTTTTGATGACACTTTATTCTCCTGTTTCGGGAGTAGCCCTTTATATCTCCGTAGCTGTTACATAGGGCATTTGTGAATGCCTCCCAGCCTCCAATTATGTCGGGGTTGGCTGCTTTCCCTTCTTCCCAGAGTTGTTTCGCTAAAGAGAGGAGTCCTTCACGATCATTGGTACTACATTTTACTCTTCTCTCGTTGTTGGTATATTCTGAGCAGAATGTGTTTGTTGAGGGAAATTTTTACAGTGATTTCCTGGGGTAAGTGGTCGCTGAAATCTACGCTCCCGATGCAATAGTTTTTTACTTTTGTGAACATGCAGTGAGAACAAAATGTGTAGTCAACTGTGGACCTTGTTGCTGCGTTGTTGAATGTTGCTGTTTGTGGGCGATCTCCAGGGAATCTGCCGTTTAATGCGCGTGAGCCTAATTGCTCTAAGAACGACAATAGATTTCTCGAGATGTTTGGGGGTCTTCCGTCTGTCTTAATGTCTTGGGGCATTTCCTCCCAAGCAAATGGATCCTCCTCTGAGTGGATGTCATCGACTCATCTCCTCAGCATGTTTAGATTGAAGTCCCCTGTGAGGATCCAGGTATTTGTTTTCTCTGGTGTTATTATTTTCACCAGCTCCTCCCTTAGTTGTTGACTCCCTTTGTTTTTATCATGTGGGTGCAGATAGAGCTTTACAAGTATTATATGTTCTTTGCTTGTCTTCCCCTGTAGGGTGATTCGAATTACTTGCATTTCATTGGGTGGCACTTGGGTCGCGGCGGGGGAGACTCCTCATATCCAGCGTGGAGGGGCAGGCACCGTCAATGTGCCGGCCGCCCCTCCGCACCATCACCATCTCTTCTTGCGGCGGCAATCTCCCCCAGCTTGGCCGCCTCGCTGGAATGTTGTCTATGGAGCCTAGGTGGCTCTCCCACCCCCCATTTGTTTTCCGAGCCATGCGTGGCTCCAACGATGGCCCTACATTATCTAAAAGGCCCCCGAGGGCCAGAGGGGCCCGTGTTTGTGCCCCTGTGGGCCATAGTTATTTTAAGAGCCTAGAGGGCTCCAAGGCGCATAATTGTTTACGGAGCTAGTGTGCTCCTTTGGGGGATGATTACTCGCAGAGCCAGATGGCTCCAACGCCCCTCAGCTGCTTCAGAGCCTGTGTGGCTCCAACCCCTGCGGCGCAGTTTGTCTTAAGGGCCAGTGTGCGCCTATGTCGCAGTTTTACAGCCACAGCTGCCCAGCAATTAGTGGGCAGCTGCACCGTTTAGGCGCCAAGGGAGAGAGAGTCCCTGAGAGGGACAGAAGTGGCATGGAGGTGCCGGCCTTCTCCAGCTGCGCAGCACTTAGTGCCAGCTGCAACGTTTAGGCCCTTGTGATTTGTCCCAGCTGCCCAGCAAGTAGTGGGCGCCCTGACATTCTGGACACAGGGCATTTGAGCCCCTTCTTGAGGTGGCCAGTTGGCCAGGGGGGCTGGTATGTGGATGTGGTATTTGGATAGGGCGCAAGGCCCTGAAGTGATTTTTGCACAATGTGATTACAACTATGTTTGTGATGATAATTACCTATTGTGACTTATGTGCTAAAGGTGATATGTGCTTTAAATGTGGTGCTAGGAAATGTAATGCATTTAGTATGTTTTACGCACCCTATGATGATACCTCTAGAGATGGTTTTACCTATGGAGGTTGGTGTTAGTGAGATTTTACTTCACTGTGACTTACGCCCCTAAATGTGAGTTATGCGTAGGGGGTAGGGTCTAATGTAATTAGACTAGTGAGGAGA
This sequence comes from Lissotriton helveticus, assembly GCF_964261635.1. NCBI lineage: Eukaryota > Metazoa > Chordata > Amphibia > Caudata > Salamandridae > Lissotriton > Lissotriton helveticus. The sequence goes on along the minus strand of NC_136059.1, from coordinate 1,174,035,944 downwards.
TTGCCTACTGTAGTTATACTGTTTAGGCCTAAATGTGATTGCTGCGTAATGTGCTTTGCCTTTATGCTTGCGTTATACTTCTAAAGGTGCTCATGCTTAGAAGTTTACTTTGCCTAGAATATTATACTAGTGAGTTTGTGTCCCTGCATGATCTAGGCCTATGGTTATTAGTATTGCGTAGTGTGTACCTACCTTTACCAGTGGTTACTGGTGGTGTTCTACAATTGTCAGTTTGTGTTACAGTTATTCTAAGTGCTAGTTCTACTAAGTGCTGATACTGACAGTGGCCCACGTGGCTCTGTCCTGGTGTAAATAATCCCTTGTGAATATTGCCCGTGCCAGTTGGCACAATGTATATTGTGTGATTACTATCTGATGTGTTTTGACAATACAAAAGTTATTTTCATATAATCTTGTGTCAAGTTCCTTTTGTGGTGTGCCTAGGATGTTGTTGCTGTGGTGTGCGTGCGCAAATGCTTTACACATCGCCTCCGGGATAAGCCTGTCTGCTCGTGCCAAACTACCAAGGGGGTGAGCAGGGGTTATCTTGGCGTGTGACCCCCTTGCCCTGACTAGAATGTTGGTTTCTGCCTGGCTTTGGCGTAAGCCTTAGCCAACCAGAAATCCCAGTCCTAACAATTGCTATATGTTAACAATGCAGAATAATTCAAATAACATTTTTGTTGTTTTTTTGCATTAATATGCATGGCATTATTGGGCATTAGCTATTGACATTTTTGTTGGTTTGTAAAATAGTGCATAGCAATGGATTTGTATAGGAAGAAGGAAACTAGTTACCAAGAAACCCTGGGCCTCATCTAAAAGAAAATGACACACGCAGCACTGAAAGCCATTTAGCTGCGATGTGCGGCATCATTTTCGAAGCACAGGGACGCGTCGTATTAACTACAATATGAATCATTCCTGTGCTTTCCCCTGCGCTGGCGCACAATTGGATTCCATGCGCCAGTGCAGGCACTCTTGTGTCATTTTGCATGGGTGCCTGCGCTGCTGGGATGATTGTTTTTGTTCAGGAATGGACACCTTCTAGCACAAAAACAATCATTAATGGCAATTTCCTTTTTCTACATGTGCTGCAGAATGCAGCATGCATAGAAAGAGGAAAAAAGAGAAGAAATAAAGTAGGAGGAGTAGGATTCTGACGGATTCTCAGTTTTACAAAATGTTGTAAATCTGAGAATGTGTCAAGTTCCATGGATGTTGCATGGAAGCACCCCTTTCACACAGAGTAATGCATGAAAGTGGCTCATATTTACAAGGCATGAAAAGTCACGCAGGGTGGCTTTACTTGGCCTTGGAAATGTGGGCAAGCCCATTGCACCTCCAGTGCATCAAAAAAGTGACACCCCGGTGGTGCTATAAGCCCCCCAGTACTTCCACCACGGTAAAAAGATTCAACTTTTTAAATTATATTCCTCACCATTACTCCCGTCCTTTGGGAGTAACCTATCGAACCCTCTTCCCCCCCCCCCTCCCCCCCTCCCCCCCCAAGCAATTCCTGTGAAGATCCCATCGCATTCTTTACCTCCTTCTCCTCAAAGGCATGGTTATATTTTTCTTGACACTTTTTCCATGGTAATGGGTTTCTGTGTTTTGCATTCAAGACAATTCAACAGGAAGTTGTATTACCTGGGCTGAAAATGGTACATAATAGCCAATCAGCCGCTGCGGAAGAACAATGCAAGTCTACCAATCACAAAGAGCAAGCAAATCAACTACAATGTCCCAGTAGAATTGAAAAGAAAATTAAGATGCATCATACCGCTGGTTTTCTACAATCCGCAGTCTTGGTGCCTGTAGAGCACTTCTGTGCAAGTTCAGTGAAATCTTTGGCACGCTGCACTTGCTTCTCGTAAGAGCACTTTTGAAGATACTGGGAAAACATAACAATGCCCCTGAAATAGAACCAAGCTGTAATCAAAATCTAAACAAAGCAAACACAAAGTAGAACATGAATATCTTGGAGGGTAAATTATTCTCACCATCAAACACCCATTAGCCTGTAAAATTCCAGAGAAGGGAGAATTCAATCGATGATGCATAGGGTTGAACTTTAAAACCAATCAGGACCAAACGCTTCACTACAGCACCTTTCCGATGGCCAAGGTCAGTTCTAAAAGCAACTTCAGCACTTTGGCGGAATTTCCCTAATCATTTACAAATTGATTTTAAAGAAAGTCCTAGACAAGGTATTTAGAAAGATTTTCAACCTCGATGAGAGTGAACAAACAAAACAAAAAGCAGTGGCGTGTTGCAGAGAAACAAATGCAAGCATGTGAAGAAGTAGTGGAATTATGTGGGGCAAACCAAAGAAATGCTTGGTGGTGGGAATAATGTAGTAAAAAAGGTTAATCCGCCATAATTACTGCAATATCCTCGTCTCTCAAAGAGGTTCAACAATTACAGGCATGTCTCACCCCCTCTGTGGCTCACAAATGAGAAGGAGTTTATATAGTTTAGGTATAACCATGCACAAGAGATATCTGTTGGCGAAAATGTAAAGCTAGAGTGAGGGAAGTACACGAGAAAGCCATCAACGTCTACTGTACTGTGCAGTGAAACGTGTTAATTCACAATTTTAAGAGAACTCCCTCCCCCAAAAAAGAAAAACATAGAGAAAACTGTTAATATGAGAGCTGGAGAAACTAGCCTAATAGCAGATGAAATGTGAGAACACAATTAAAGAAGAGCTCAGGTTACCACTGGTTGGAAGTCATTTTCTGTTTTTAGTTGCCCATGGCATGACATAAATAGCCACGTGGCCTTCTAGAGTCCAAATGGCTGGTTATGTCTATATTGGTCATCTACTGCAGGTGAGGCGAGACACCAATACACACAGGGCCCAATTCCAAACGCCACGTGCTCATAAATAAAATTTAAGAATGGAAATGGCAGGATTTATCGCTCTTCACAAAGGTGACTTAAAAGCAGTAAAGGCATTTACTCTTGCATAATTGTATGTTTCAACTGGATGCAAATATGCAGGGTTTAATGCAACAGAGGGAGGAATGGGATGATCAAAGTGTGGTTAGACTTGTAGGGGCAGATTTATGTTGGGAATGCGCCACGTTTGCGTCACGCAACTGCGGCGTAAACGTGGCGCATCCCTACGACCCATTTACAACGTGACGCATCTAGGCAGATGCGTCACGTTGTAAAGCCCTGCGCCACTTGTGGGCGTTCCGGCGCAGGATGGGCGTTCCGGTCCAGGTGCGCCTCGCAAAAGTCTATAAGATTTCACTCAGTCACTTTCAGGCCAATGCTGCATCAAAACCCTGCACCTGCTTGAAGCAGGCGTAGGTCTTGACGCAGCATTGTAAAGATGGGGAACCCCCGAGCCTTGCTGGAGCTGCGTCGCGCTTGCGACGCAACTCCAGCAATGCGCCACCTTTACAACACAGATGCGTCACGCATCTGTGCCGTTTTTGCCCAATGGTGCGCCGCATTGTAAATGCGGCGCACCATGGGTGGCGGAGCAGCGGCGCAAAATAACTGGCGCATCCCTGGGGATGCGCCAGTTATCATAAATCTGCCCCGTAGACTTTTTAAAGCCCACAAACATAGGAATTTGTGACCATTCATAAACTTCTCTCCAATCCTTTCCCACCCTGAAAATGGCCAGACAGCTACTCAAGTTTCAAGTTTATTTGATTAGCGCAGTTAATTAAAACCATTGCTATAAAATATCAGCATTCGCACAGTAATCACTTCAGACAGCTACTCCAGCAAGTAAGGCCGGCCTTAGAGCTGTGCATCCGATGGATCAGTTTTCAGGCAACAAGAACATTGTAAAAATAACTCCAGTGATTAATGTGCCTGCTGCAGAAGATTGGAGTTTGTCTAGAGGTAGTTATAGGGTTAATATTAGTAGACTGTTTTACACGTGTAATGTGTGTATGATGTACAGTACTGTGACACAGTAAATTAGTATGAATAGCACATTAATGCAAATGAAATACACGTGAGAGAGGGGACGAGGAGCAATGAGTGGCACTGTTGTAGTGGGACAGTGAGGGAATCCGTGGAGAAGAAGGTCACTGAGAGGATGCCAAAAAACAGATTGTTGTCCTGGGCACCACCAGAGCCAAAGCCAGGCCTGCCATCAATGAGCTGAAATGAATGCCTTTCCAGAGCCAGAAGAAAATAGAAAGACACATAAACTTGTTGGGATAATGCATTTTCCACAGTGGATAAAATAAATTAAACAAGAAATTGTACATCAGGTCTTCCTTTCCTCAATACAGAAGTGTGCACTGTGCATGATAGGGAAGAGTTCTAAATCTGCACTTATGTGAAGGGGTACTTTTATTGGTGCATTCTTACGATTTCCTTTCTAAACAGGTATCTCAGACTTTAACTGTTATCTTTAATAAAGGTAAACGTTCTATTAAACCCAAAAGCAAAATACATTTTGGGGGGAATATCTGTTCGAACACAAAGAGGAATCTAGAACTTCAGTCTATGCCATCAAATATAGTTTTTTTAAACACCACTTTATTGATTTTTATTGGGAAATCAATGCATAGGATCCTACTGTCCGTGATCGATAAACAGAACACATGACCTCGTCATACTTTGAAAAGCAGGGTCAGGAACATTTTTAACCCAATTCAAATTCTGTTGCCTTAATGGCAGATTTGAAGATGATGGGTCTGCAGCCAAAGAATGTACTAATACCAGAGGCAAAACGTGTCCTTATTTTAGAACGTTTCCATCTACGTTTTAATTCACAAGTATTTTCAATCAAATTTACCTCAGAGAAAGGATGAACCTAGAAGCTAATACAAATTCTGCCACCCGATGTAAAGAGATGCAATACCTACAATGCCTTCTCATCAACAATACCTTTATTTCAACATGGCTCTTATCTCAATCTGCCATGACCTTGACCTAGATGACTTGCTATCCCACCTCTAGTCCTACGACTTGGGCCGATACAGTCATCTTGAGATCATGGTAGTCAGTGTAAAACTCATATCGATTTAATAGGTTTTTCAAAGTGACAGGCTGTCACTGTAAAGGTTGTCGATGTGGTGGAGTAAAGTTAAATGTTGAGCTTAATGCACATTGTGTCTTTTTCCTTAATATATGTAGTGTGCAGTTTGAAGGCAATGAAAGCAGCCTTTCCCTGTCTTCCACCCTCCTGTCAAATTTAGCTCTGCCTTGTTGCTGTAACCCTTAACTGGTCTACTTTTAGGAAAGAAAGGTATTAGAGAAATACTGATTCCTAATTAAATTCAGTTACTCAGGTATACCAGGAAGAATGTGTTTATATATCTTTACATTAGTACTCACAGAAGATGGAATTTTTCTTTTCCTAAGATATTGAAGACATCACCCACATTTCGGTCTACTCTTAGAGCATTCTGCGCCTCTGGGTCTGGCTCATAAACATCTACAAAAAGTAAATAAATGAACAATAAAAGGTTTTTTTTCTATTTATTTCAATTGGCAACACAGAGATTTACGGCTGTTTCTTTATCAAGAATGTTCAGTTGTTGTGCCTCAGAAAGAAATGTAAATACAAAATTCCAGCATATTGTCAGCAAACAAACATCTGTAGGTGAACTGAGTGCTTCCTTTAAAGCACGGATTTCCAATCTCTGTGAATAATGACGGCAACTTTGCCAGACTGTCAAGATAAATTACCACGCAAAGAATACCCATTTGAATTTATTATTTGTGAATTGTTTCTGTGTGAATCTTCTGTAAGCATGAAATGGATTAGCTTCCTTCTTATGCACCAACACAGAATTTGTAGTGGGCAGAGAGCCTGTTGAGTTCTAAGAGAACAGAAGAAAGCAGTTGAATAGGACCCAATAGAGTGGCAAGGGGCACATTGCCAACGAGCAGAACAAACAGACGGAAATTAATCACACTTATGGGAAGGAAGAAATGGGTAGAATGGCGAAATAGTTGTTGGAAACACATACTGAAGGATATGTCATAATGAGACTATGCTGTAAAAATGCCCTTATTTTCATGCAAGATTACAACTGATAGAAGAGCTTTGAAATCTGGAAAATTGTAGCAGTCTGTACACTGGACTTCCTAGTTTGGCCCTCATCAAGCTGCAAAATGGTTGAAACCCATGCTGTTTCACTTGTATTTAGCTTCATCCAAATGACCACATCATGCTTGCCCTTGAGTCATTACAAAATCTCTTGTTCAAACAGGGATCTCAATTCATTGTCCACATACTTCCCTATAGTAGTGTCCCAGGATATGTATCTGTAAGGAAATAGGTTCTACCCATCAAATCGCCATGGATTTTATTTTGCTTTTGATCATCTGGTATGGACATTTTTACAGCGGATGAGCATCCCAACCTGTGACTCACCCACGATAAACTCATGGTAAATGGACTGCTTGTGTTTACCACCAGTGTACGCCTTTTAAGAAAAGGCTGATTAGAGGCAGCAAGGGTAAGGAGCATTTTGCTGGTTATATGTGCGCTTACGTATGTGCACACGTGTGAGGGCAGAACATGGGAGACTCCTGTAATGAGCAGCCTAGCAACTGCGCACAGGTAGCCTGGTGCATAGCCGATTCTACAGTATTGGATATTGACCTGTGATAGGCCTCATATGTTAGTGTACATTCAGAAGGAAAGTCAGTGTGGTTTACTGTCTTGTCTGCCGTGCATCCTAAGGCAGTCTAAAGTACCCCTCCCCATAGGTGTACAAGTCGTTCTGGACGAAACACGTTGGCTACTGTAGTTCCTAATTTTAATGGAAGAAGACGGAGGACATGAATAAAGAGAAATTGTTTTCAAAATACACCTAATGAAAAATTTGTGTCATTTAAACTGTTCTTTGAACTTAATGACTTCTGTGTAGTATAATTATATTGAGTAATATCATGATCTTCTAAATAACCGAGCGCTGAGCCATATCTTCAGATAAATCTTGTTAGTCTATTCAGGATACAGTGTACCTCATTAGAGATACACAATAATTCAGGGTGACAACCAATTGAAGGTTAGTCAAAATTTGATTACGAAGCCAAAAATAACTGGACTTAGGTGCTTCTCAGCAGAAGGGTGTAGAAATACAAAGAAAACAGGAAAAATCCAAACAAACAGAACAAATTGGCTCGGTGCAAAATAAAAATGGCAACAAGTTCAGTGACCAGTATACCAGAGATCGAAAAACACTCATCCAGGTTGCCTTGCATCGGGAACTCTTGAGAGAAAAGCGTTAGAAAATCCATCCCTACTCGAAATCTTTAAGCAACATCCCTAAATCAGCCATTTAAGCAAGATGTTCCAAAGAGAAAAGGTGTCAGTGATGGAGTCTTCCTAAGAAGTCTCTCCATTAGATGGGTCAAGCAGCATAAAGGTACAGTAAAGAATAGCAAGTCAGCAATCTAGTGGTCTCTGTCCAAAAGACAGTGGGAAATGGGGCATTGTCTCTTATTCTGTGCATCATATACTCAAATTTGCACATTAACAAATATCCCATAAGCCTTTTCTCTCCATTTCATGTTTTCTACAATAGTCTTCAGTTACAAACTTTTCCACTATGGGGACATTTTCCAGATACAAAAACATCTAAATGCGATGTGATTTCCAGCCTACAACTTAAGCTAACATTACAAGTGGAACACATTATGTGCAACCAGAGTTTATACAATTGTTTAACATTTTAGTAGAACTTTCATGAACAATGCTCACACACCCATTTTAATTACCTACTTTTTAAATAAACATTTAAAAAGCATGTAGGAAGTCAGTGCATTACGTTACTATTAACCCTAAGTAGTTATGTGTTACATTATTTTAAACCTTGCCTCAATATTCTAAAACACAAGCAATGACATTTACATTAAATCAAATAATATTTCATCAACACGCATTGATGGGTTACGGTATACACCCATTACAACGCAACTTTTACAACGCATGACATTTACAACGAAATGTTTACAACGCATGATCCATTACAACGAATACCATTACAACGCATTTTTTTACAACGCATATACATTTACAACGCATACCATTACAACGTAAGTATAGGTAAGTATGGTTTTTGGGTAAAGGGGTATTTTTAGGGTTCAGGGCTAGGTATGGGTTTTTGGGTAAAGGGGTATTTTTAGGGTTCAGGGCTAGGTATGGGTTTTTGGGTAAAGGGGTATTTTTAGGGTTCAGGGCTAGGTTTGGGTTTTTGGGTAAAGGGGTATTTTTAGGGTTCAGGGCAAGGTTTGGGTTTTTGGGTAAAGGGGTATTTTTAGGGTTCAGGGCTAGGTTTGGGTCTTTGGGTAAAGGGGTATTTTTAGGGTTCAGGGCTAGGTTTGGGTTTTTGGGTAAAGGGGTATTTTTAGGGTTCAGGGCTAGGTATGGGTTTTTGGGTAAAGGGGTATTTTTAGGGTTCAGGGCTAGGTTTGGGTTTTTGGGTAAAGGGGTATTTTTAGGGTTCAGGGCTAGGTATGGGTTTTTGGGTAAAGGGGTATTTTTAGGGTTCAGGGCTAGGTTTGGGTTTTTGGGTAAAGGGGTATTTTTAGGGTTCAGGGCTAGGTTTGGGTTTTTGGGTAAAGGGGTATTTTTAGGGTTTAGGGCTAGGTTTGGGTTTTTGGGTAAAGGGGTATTTTTAGGGTTCAGGGCTAGGTTTGGGTTTTTGGGTAAAGGGGTCTTTTTAGGGTTCAGGGCTAGGTTTGGGTTTTTGGGTAAAGGGGTATTTTTAGGGTTCAGGGCTAGGTTTGGGTTTTTGGGTAAAGGGGTATTTTTAGGGTTCAGGGCTAGGTTTGGGTTTTTGGGTAAAGGGGTATTTTTAGGGTTTAGGGGTAGGTATGGGTTTTTGGGTAAAGGGGTATTTTTAGGGTTCAGGGCTAGGTTTGGGTTTTTGGGTAAAGGGGTATTTTTAGGGTTCAGGGCTAGGTTTGGGTTTTTGGGTAAAGGGGTATTTTTTAAAAATTAAATTAAATTACAAAAAAATGTAATTAAATTAAAATTAAATAAAATTAAATTATATTAAATTTAGTAACTTACATTTTTTTAAAAATTATATACTTACCTATACTTGCGTTGTAATGGTATTCGTTGTAATGGATCCTGCGTTGTAAAAGTTGCGTTGTAAAAGCATGCGTTGTAACAGTATGCGTTATAACGTCATGCATCCATGGGTTACACTTTCTACAATCTAATTCACCATTGACAATGAAAATTATGCGGGTGTGGGCTACAAGCGATTATATTGCACCTCTAACATGTACCCCAGGTGGGATAGAACATTTCCACTTTATCAGCTTCTAACCATAACCATCTCCCATGTTAAGTGCTAGACCCAAATTTGGGATTCTCTTCTCTGAGTGGAAGGGCAATGTGGATTTTCAGATAGGCTATTTTTAAATTGCCAATGGTTTTCTTACTGCTTATGTCTTTCAACAGAGGACCAATTTCACTGCCTCATCATTAATCAGCATGTTTTTCATTAATACAGTTAGGCTTCTCTCAGTCTTACCAATAAAGTTTACCTTAGTTCACTGAACATCTTCAATAGTGAAGTGTCCGCCAAACGATCGACCTCTATTTTCTTGTTTGCCAAAACATTAAATATTTTATAGATTGGTGAAATCCATGTTTCCGAAGCATCCAAATGCAAGAATGCATTAAATAGCTTATTACATTAAATTATTTTCGTACTTTACCTTATGTAAGCAATATTCAGGAAAGCAGGAGATTACTGCAACCACTGCTAGGTTGCCTTAGAATGTTGAGCAGTTCATATTAAACATGGATTCACACTCATCTGGAGACTTTATTGAATTATCATCTTTCTATTCTTGGCTATCATCATTTTCTTAACTATCTGGAACACATGAATTCGTTGTACTTATATGCATGGAATAACATTCAAATTGCAATCTAGACGGTATTGTTACAAAAAGTATCCTTACTTTTTTTTCATTATTTTTATTAGCATATTCACAATATTGCACAAGTACAGATCAGAACAGAACATTATTTTAACCTTTTCATCATGCCTCCACAGGGAATGGCATCACATAGAGTCTGTTGTATGTTTTTAAATTGCAGGCTCTCATATAAGCTCAAACTCAGAGTGAGAGTGGAATACTGGTTGCGGATACAGCTCACCTTTGTACTTGCGGGGTTCTCTTTAACTCTGGGCAAAGCACTACGCTACCCTCGCGTAGTTTGCAAAGTTTGCGCTACTTCGCACTACGTGCACTGCACCTAGCACAGTGCAAACACTCGTAGCATAGAGTAGTGCAGCCGTAATTTTTTACTTGCTCGGGGTACTCAACCTCAAGTTGGCGTCCGCGAGCACGCAAAATGACATCCCTGTGAGATTTTTTCCTCGTTCGCGATCAGCAACATCAAGTTGCCGATCGCGAGCGTGGAAAATAAACCTCCCGGCGAGATTCTCAACGTGGGGAGGTCAGGTTTCTCATTGCGAGTGGTCGCGTATGCTTGCAACCGCTCGCGATGAGAAACTACCAGTCCACGTTTAGAAAGCTGCCGCTCGAGTAAAAATCTACTCGAGCGGCAGAAAACTACAGCTCGCACTGTGCAAGATGCCGTTTTCAATGATTGCACAGTGCCGGATGCTTGTCCGCACTGTGCAATCATTGAAAATGGCATCTTGCACAGTGCGAACAGGGTACTACGCAGATCGCGTAGTGCTACGCGTAGCTCGCGTAGTGTGAATTGCACTTCGCATAGCTACGCGTAGCGCTACTTCGCGAACTACGCCCAGCCCAAGTTCTTTGTTCTGTCAATATTACTGTACTGGTAGGAAGTTGAGAGGACAAATATTTACGCAGCAAAGACTCTTTGGCAGGTGTGACTGGCTGCTGGATAGTTGGGAAACAGTCACATACCACTCCAGCAGTGGGCTTTGCGAAGATATGCGGAACGTGAATTTTATGAGTAGCAACAGCAAAACAAAGGCTAACATACAACAGCTCCTTTATACATTCAGGGTCAATCTTTTAGTTTATTTTAAAGAAAAAGGGGTAACCCTGTGTCCCTCAGAACCTGGGTAGTTAATGGTTAATATAACAAATGGTTCTGTCGGGTGCAAAACTGAGTGATTCAAAGAATACTATTATTGTAGTTGAGGACCCCCCTCAAATGACAACACAATTCAGTTCAGAACCCCACAATTAATGACTCGGGGTCTTCTTCATTTCATTCTCATATTTATATGAATTAAAGTCATTCATTTAATATTTCATATAATACAAGTAAACAACTGTCCAAATGAATTTTAGTGCAAAAAACAGTGACAATAGTGAATAGTGATCAAGTGGTGAAATATGTGGGGATTACAAATCTATACATTCAATATATACAATATATACATATATACACAGTTATTTCTTTTTCGGAGGCCATTCCTGATGGATGTCTAGAGATAATAAATTTCTTTAAGTTTTGGAATTCTAGAAATCCATGGCCTGTTGTGGGATGTCGACGTTTCGACCCTTCTACGCCTGTGTCTAAGGTCGCGGCGGGTCTTTTTCAAGACAGGGTGTGTTGCACGACAGTCTGTAAATAAAGTAACAGATTGTGTGTCAAGGGGGGTGTGGGGGAAAATAATTGTAAATCAAAGTGGTCGGGTAGGTCGACATGGCAGTGTGACTACTTACCCACGAAGGCAGGTCGTTTTGAATCGCCTGTGTAGATTGAGCCACAATGGCCTTGAGATCTGTGGGCGAGAAGGAAGAAATAGGTCACCTTCTCACTTGGGGAAAGCTCGGGTGCATTACAATTAGGGGTTATTGTTAATGGAGAGCTTGGCTTTCAACATCTACCCCCAGTGATGAATAGGTCACCTGCTCCCTTGGGGAAACCTCGGGTGAATTACAATTAGGGGTTACTGTTAATGGAGAGCTTGGCTTTAAACATCTACCCCCAGGGATTGTGGGAACCGGGGCTGGTGAATGTTAATGTGCTCGATGTACTCCCTGTTGACCGTTCCAATGTCTTTACGATCAAGGGATGAGCGGAACGGAACTGTTCTTTAAAATTATCAAACTGGAGCTATTAAAAATTAGCGGTATCGTCCCATTGTCAAAGTGTACTAAAGTAGTGCTCTAGGTGGAATAGTTCCCTAGCTTAGTCAATGGTGGCGGCCGGCGGCTTTCTTTAACGATTGCACGCATGCCGATTGCAAAAGAGCGTGTCCGCGACTCTAATTGAGTGGAGTGGACTTACCCTCTTCCAAACTGTGAAGTGGAGTTGACCGCTGGCTCGGAGGTCCACGGGTCTGCTGCGGTGTGTCAGCTTACCGGGCTCCCCTTGTCATTCAGTAATTATACAGCGAGCTGCGAGGACGCCCGTACGTCGGCGCTTGTGCGTCGTTACCTGGCAACCATGCGCATCATCCAGTGTATCACGTAAATGGCGTGTATGGTGATGACGCCCCCTCCGTTTGCGTAAGTCCACCCCACTCGATTAGAGTCGCGGGCACGCTCTTTTGCAATCGGCATGCGTGCAATCGTTAAAGAAAGCCGCCGGCCGCCACCATTGACTAAGCTAGGGAACTATTCCACCTAGAGCACTACTTTTGTGCACTTTGACAATGGGACGATACCGCTAATTTTTAATAGCTCCAGTTTCATCATTTTATAGAACAGTTCCGTTCCGCTCATCACTTGATCGTAAAGACATTGGAACGGTCAACAGGGAGTACATCGAGCACATTAACATTCACCAGCCCCGGTTCCCACAATCCCTGGGGGTAGATGTTTAAAGCCAAGCTCTCCATTAACAGTAACCCCTAATTGTAATTCACCCGAGGTTTCCCCAAGGGAGCAGGTGACCTATTCATCACTGGGGGTAGATGTTGAAAGCCAAGCTCTCCATTAACAATAACCCCTAATTGTAATGCACCCGAGCTTTCCCCAAGTGAGAAGGTGACCTATTTCTTCCTTCTCGCCCACAGATCTCAAGGCCATTGAGCCTCAATCTACACAGGCGATTCAAAACGACCTGCCTTCGTGGGTAAGTAGTCACACTGCCATGTCGACCTACCCGACCACTTTGATTTACAATTCTTTTCCCCCACACCCCCCTTGACACACAATCTGTTACTTTATTTACAGACTGTCGTGCAACACACCCTGTCTTGAAAAAGACCCGCCGCAACCTTAGACACAGGCGCAGAAGGGTCGAAACGTCGACATCTCACAACAGGCCATGGATTTCTAGAATTCCAAAACCTAAAGAAATGTATTATCTCTAGACATCCATCAGGAATGGCCTCCGAAAAAGAAATAACTGTGTATATATGTATATATTGTATATATTGAATGTATAGATTTGTAATCCCCACATATTTCACCACTTGATCACTATTCACTATTGTCACTGTTTTTGCACTAAAATTCATTTGGACAGTCGTCTACTTGTATTATAAGAAATATTAAATGAATGACTTTAATTCATATAAATATGAGAATGAAATGAAGAAGACCCCGAGTCATTAATTGTGGGGTTCTGAACTGAATTGTGTTGTCATTTGAGGGGGGTCCTCAACTACAATAATAGTATTCTTTGAATCACTCAGTTTTGCACCTGACAGAATTTTTTGTTTAAGCACTAAAGTTGAGGTGCAGGACTGGAGCAGGTAAAGTCTTCACATATGTGTAGGTTTAGTGCTGATATGAATTATATCGACAACAGGGGTAAAATATGGTCCAGCACTCAATGACCCTTCTGTTCAGTTGGAGGTCCAGTTTTTGGTCTTGACTTCCAGGAACAAACAGATGTTGCAATGCTTAATTTTAAAAATGTTAGTTCCAAGACTCAATGTATTCTGCAACAGTAGGCACCAACCATAGTTTCTGCCATTGTGTCCAGTGTAACTGTTTGAACTATTGCACATCACCCCATGCAGTACAAACGGCATGGAAGTGCACTGTACTGATCCGGAGCACCATCATTTTGGCCCCACCCTTTCACATCTTGACTATATATATATATATATTCCATATGACACTGCTCCCAGTTGGAGATTCCACGCACAACGTTCCAATAACCCTTTTATTTGGAAGGCAACAGCAAGCAGGGACACGTCCTTACAGCATTTCAATCTGCCAAGTGCCAAACGCATTTCGGATATATTTCCTTGTTCACTGGCTGGCATATAAGGGGGAAAAGGGCAGCTTACACAGTTTATCACAGGTGATCTGAGGTTTTAGTCCCGCACCACTGGGCGTGTGCTTGCAGGGCACTCTGGATATTGTAGTTCGGAGCAAAATACTGTCCAAAGTGGATATCGCTTTTCCTTCTCCCTCCAACATCACAATCCCGTTGGGTCGCTGTGCGGAGGAATCCCGCTAGCTGCTTCGTGACGCCAGACCAAACGGGTGCGTTGTTCCGTTCTCTGTGCCATCGGCACACAGACCTGCTTGTTAAACAGTGGGGCTATCTCCGTGGTCAGAGCGGACCACAACTTGACTATAGACAGCCCCTTCTCATGCATCAACCGAGCGCATCTGGCTGCTGCAGTATTCAAGGGGACGCAGCAAGGACCCTACTTGTTTCAGCGGCTCCATGACCCACTCGACTCACCTGAAGCCTGCACTGCACACATTGAATGTTCACTCCTCCACGCCACCAGCTCGGGATGCCATGATGGGGCATGCTGGGAATTGGAGTTCACTGACAATGCACGTGGACTCTGATTGGTGCGCAGACCGCGTAAGAAGGAGGGACACAAGTGCCGGCAATTATTTAAAACAGAATGAGAACATTAGAGTTGATCTTAACAGCTGACGGCGCTGAAGAAGGCACAACCGCCGAAATGTATTCGCCAGAGCTGGGACTATATGAAATAAAGCTGTGTCCAACCTGATTTCCCCTTGCGGCCTCTGTTCTTTTTCGATGAAAAGGATTCTCACCATATATATATATGGGAAAAACTTTGTGGACTCTTGCAGTTCATTTCGTCTTGCCAGCGTTAGTTGGAAAGGCTGGGAGCCCGCCATTGAAACCAAGGAGGAAGGCTGGCAGTTTTGGGATATTCCATCCCATGCTGGGTAGGACTCACTGTAGCCCATCCCCTGCTCTTTGGACTCCTAGGTCGACGTGGCTGCGATGGTATTGGGGGACCGGAGGAGGCGCTTACCAGTTGGCACATCAAAGCGGGACTGACATTACAGTCTCCCAAAGGGACCACGCTGTTCCCCGACCAGCCCGCAATGACTTTGTTCCACTCCAGTCGTTCCCCTGCACCTAGGTCCCAACCATCTATTAAGCTGCATTCTGGGACCTGTAGTCCTGCGCTACACGCGGGACTGCCCACAGGTGCGAGGACTTCATCAGAAGGGCGGAGCTACCTTGCACCAGCAAGAACATCAATGAGGGACTCACAGGCAGCGTGACATTCAAATCATGGGACGCTTTGAGCGCTGAGGAAGGCAGTTTAGCTGCCGAAATGCATTCGCAATTTTGCCAATAAAGAAGTGTCTCCTACCTGTTCCTCCTGGGAATCTGCCTCTTTTTCTTTGAGAAGGAGCCTCTGTGCATCAATTTAGCGCCACCCAGGGGCGCTTTGCAGAGACCCCCATCGCGCTAAAGGGAGTACCAGCCTCACTGGGAAAAACTTTGTGGACTCTTGCAGTTCATTTCGTATTGCCAGCGTTAGTTGGAAAGGCTGGGAGCCCGCCATTGAAACCAAGGAGGAAGGCTGGCAGTTTTGGGATATTCCATCCCATGCTGGGTAGGACTCACTGTAGCCCACCCCCTGCTCTTTGGACTCCTAGGTCGACGTGGCTGCGATGGTATTGGGGGACCGGAGGAGGCGCTTACCAGTTGGCACATCAAAGCGGGACTGACATCACAGTCTCCCAAAGGGTCCACGCTGTTCCCCGACCAGCCCGCAATGACTTTGTTCCACTCCAGTCGTTCCCCTGCACCTAGGTCCCAACCATCTATTAAGCTGCATTCTGGGACCTGTAGTCCTGCGCTACACGCGGGACTGCCCACAGGTGCGAGGACTTCATCAGAAGGGCGGAGCTACCTTGCACCAGCAAGAACATCAATGAGGGACTCACAGGCAGCGTGACATTCAACTCATGGGACGCTTTGAGCGCTGAGGAAGGCAGTTTAGCTGCCGAAATGCGTTTGCAATTTTGCCAATAAAGAAGTGTCTCCTACCTGTTCCTCCTGGGAATCTGCCTCTTTTTCTTTGAGAAGGAGCCTCTGTGCATATATATATATATATATTCACTGAAAAAACCATAGGTTATAGACCATATATAGTTAGGAAATAGCATTTAGAAAACCTTATTTTACTCACACAAAACCATTGAAATTCCATATATAGTTAGTTGCACTAACTATATATCGCGCACCTGCAATCCACTGCTGATGATGTCACATATTACATCATTCATGACATGGTCAGTGACATCACTGATGACATCACTGATGACATCTCAAATGACATCACTGATGACATCACTGATGACAACATCCAGTGACTGTATGCTTCTGTAAAGTTAAAATATGTCTTACATATTGAAGAATGAGTGGATGTATAAGTGTCTGGATGAAGGATTTAGTAGGTGCATGACTGACTGTATAAGTGAGTGATTAAATGTGTCTCACTGAGTGCATGGGTTAGTGACTAAACTGTTTTAAATTGTGCATCATTGTGTCTGTTGTTTTGTAATCTGATGCATGTGTTGATCATTAGCTATATGACTAACTATATGGGTTATTGATTAGTTGCCCAAGTATTTGTATGGGAGACTGAGTGTGTGTGTGGGTGTCTGGGAGGTGTATGACTCTGTGCATAGATGTGTGAGCAGTTGATTCACTAGATGTATGGGTTCAAAAGTGCATGTGGAAACATCTGTATGGGCGGTTGACTGTGTGCATGAGTGTATTGGTGAGTGAATGGATATCTCAGTGCTACATGTCAAAGTAAGTACATATGTAAAACACAGTACATGTGATAGTTGACATATATAAATAACTGTGCATAAGAGCCAGTGAATGTGTGAGTGGCTGTATGGATTATTGTGAACTTGTATCAGGGATTGTATAACAGAGTAAATATGTGTTATTATATGTTCCAATAAGTAAGGTGTGTATAACTATATAGTTGAGGAAATCGAGGTGTGATTGATTCTTTGCAAGACTGACTAGGTGTGTGAGTAACTCCATGGATGAGTGACAGTCTGTGAGTGTCTGTTTACACTGAGTGTATCTAAGGTTATATTAGAGTCTGAAGAGGTTCATTGTATCATCACATGAATGATGTCATCAGTGATGTGATCAGTAATGTCAAATGAGATGTCATCAGTGATGTCATCAGTGATGTCATTTGAGATGTCATCAGTGATGTCATCAGTGATGTCACTGACCATGTCATGAATGATGTAATATGTGACATCATCAGCAGTGGATTGCAGGTGCGCGATATATAGTTAGTGCAACTAACTATATATGGAATTTCAATGGTTTTGTGTGAGTAAAATAAGGTTTTCTAAATGCTATTTCCTAACTATATATGGTCTATAACCTATGGTTTTTTCAGTGAATTTTCAAGGTTTTGTAAATGCTAATTCCTAACTATATATGGTCTATAACCTATGGTTTTTTCTGTGAATTTCATTGGTTTTTTAACAGCTAATATCTGTAGCTGTAAAATGTATTCTTCTTTAAATCCAAAAAGATATTTTATATGTTTATGAATATTTTTTTTTTTAAATATTTTTTTTTCTTCGTTCCCGCTTCGCGAATCAGGAAGCTTCCCGTTAGCTGACCTTGATGCCGCGAAATAGACCGCGAGCCGGTAAACGTTTCTTTACCGCAAGTGCCGCGTTAGAAAACAACATCGTGACGCCTCCCGTCCGCATGACGTTCCACGTTGTCGCTTGATACGTCATATGACGTGCTACGTTAGCGAACTGGTACGCGAAGCGAGTGCCAAAGCGCAGGTTTCTGGAAGCAAACAGGGAGGCCCTGCAAAGCGCTTAACGTAAACACAGCAAGTCATGTGACTTGGTAATAACACTTTTCATTGGTTCATTTCACTTTTGGTTTCCTAATGATGTAAGACTAGGTCATATAATCTAAAATGAACACTTTTGATTGGTTGAGAACTCTTGTTTTTCCCAAATGATGAAAATCCCTCCTTCTTTCCTCACTCTGACTTTCATCATTGTGAGAGAAAGACCCTTTGTGATCACTGAGCAATGGCTTCTTTAGTAGCTTCAGCTGGTGCTTCCCCACCACCTCCACCACATCCAAGGAAGAGTGGACCACCTGCTCAAGTTGTAATTCAACAAGAAGAAGAAGAAGAGGAACAGGAGGACGAGCACGAAGAGAGGCAGTTTTTGCCTGAGCAGCCCAAGACGTCTCACCGGAAAGAAAACTTCATTTGGCAATTTTTTAAAATTCCCAAAGGTCAGAAAAAAGTAAATGCAAGATACGTAACTTGCCTTATATGTCAAGATAGACTGTCCAGAGGGACCGACAAAAAATACAGTTTCGGAAACTACACAATGCATCGCCATATGACTAGGTGGCATCCTAACAACTACAGTGCTGCACAGTTTCGGAACGACCTAGATAATCTCCCTATTATGGCCAGAAGATCTGTTGTACCGGAAGTAACGGGACCAGAGGGCAGGGAGATGGTGCCAAATATACAAATGAGATTTGGTGAAGTAAAACACACCTGCGTATTTTGCGATGGATTCATTTCCTACGGAGAAAGAAGCATCACTCTGATCAACAGAGCTATTGACTATCATATGCAAGTTTGTCCGAAACGCCCAAAATAATAAATACTTCTTTTTTTTGTTTTGTTGCTCCTGTTGAGCCCTTTACAATGAATCGTTTTCATTGCCCCCTCCAAGAAAAACCCCAAAAAATATAAAACTGTTCCGAAAAATTCAAAAACAGTAAAAAAATGTTCAGAAAAATAAAAAAAAAAGTTCTTTTCAGAACTACCTCCCCGTTATTAAAAAATTGGTACAATATTTGGAACTGTGCCAACCTCTATTTCTCTTAGTTCGCTTCCTAGTTCGCTCGCTGGTACGCGAACTGGAAGCGAACCAAAAACAGTAAGTATAAGGGAAGGAAACACACACTTATGTTAAAAGAAAGACAGCTATAGGGGAGTAAACTAGAGATACTATTACCCATAATCCACTACTGATGATGTCACATATTACATCATTCATGACATGCTCAGTGACATCATCAGCAGAGGATTGCGGGTTTTTTGGCAACATGCCTTATCCACGGTTTAATAACGCTGCCTTTTGCTTTATATAAGTTTTCAAATTGTATGAAATATATACCAATAGGTCTTTATGAACCTTTAGGTAGTGCTTTTGTTCATGAGGTCTGGTCGCTTCCATACACATACAGATGTTTCAAAGATGATCAAGAAGTTTATCTGAATGGAGAGGAATGCACTGAGACGCCAGATCATTCACTAATGTGTAGGCACATACAGTTACACGATTCATGCAACAAACACCAACCAAATATGGCTTGCGTGTTGCAAGGCACGCCAGTTCCTGCTATCATCCCCACGTTCAAGTTGTTGGAAAATGGTAGTTATTTGATGCTCAATAATGAAGATTGTTCTGAGTTAATTAAAAGTATTCCTTTTATCGTAACAGTAAGTGAACGGGTTATTTGCTGCAGAAATGTTCTATTTCCTCCCACACATGAACATAGGGAGTTTTCAATCTGGCCACAAATACCAACCTTGGGACACGTTTCAACGGCATGACAAGAATAAGAGCTCTTTTGTCTCAGAGAGAGGTGGCCTTGAGTTCGGCCCGTGAAACTTTCGTACTTCACATAGCGAACACCCGTACACAGGTTTGCCTTTCAATTTCAGCAACATGTTTCCGACTATCTTTAACGCATCCTCCACAAAATCCCTGGCACACTTTTTTAAAGTTGTTACCAGTGGTCTCGTGACTTCATTTGAGAAAATCTTTGGAGTCATCCCTGCTCCCTTTCATTCCATTTTCTCCACTCTGGTTCGTGGATTGCATTTTTACTTGCATTACCAGCAGACGCTCTTGTGCTTTTTTACATTTTTAAATATGGATGTCCCTCCTATGCAACCTCCGACCCTGCAGCTGCTGACACTGTTCCGCAATCGCATGCTAGAATATTATGGCACAATGCCGTTGGCGATATTAAGCACGGCATATGGATTATCTTTTCGGTTCTCCTACTTCACCTGTGTCCAGCCTGTATTTCACTGCCTGACCTGTGATTTCGATTGGGCCATTGATTTGTGTCTCTGCGGACCGGTTTCTCCTGACGTCGACTTTAATCAGCTGATGACTCCTATCATTACTCACGAGTTGATTTGTCCTGGCGAAAGGATTATGGCTGTGGCATTGATGCATGGACTACTTGGTCCCTGGAATTTACTGGCGGCAGCACAGTCTTTCTTGGAACACAGCTTTCTTGAAAACCCACCGAGCTGTCCTCTGATGGTGATAGAGGATCCGGTGCTGGGAGAGCACGTATGTTCTTTTCCGCTTTTAAATTGGATGGCTGAACTGTTTTCGGATGAAGACGGTGACTTCCTATTGGAGGCTGTTGCAGCTTATTTTGCATACACAGTTATGTCATAGACCTTTTTCATGTTTCATATGCTGAGTACTAGCATTTCATTGACAATTCATTGACTTATTTGTCAAGTTTTTATTATTTACCTTGCCTATTGGCTTAAGACTCGATAAAGTACTTGGCTGTTTTATTTTTCTTTAGCATTGAATTTTCCTAGTTTTTAATGCTTTACCTTGCGGACCGTCCACATATAAACTTGCAATCTGCTCTCATGAGATGGCACTTCTATTATCTTATTCAGTTCGTTTCCGGATCATGAGGAGGCGTCATCTAGGTCCTGGATATCTTTACACCGTGTTAAGTTAGCATGGGCTCATTACCGGTTTAAACGCCATTTTTCCTTTTTTGCAACTTCTGCACACGACACTTAGTTGTTGCTTTAGCTTTCCACCTAGTAGTTCATCGTGGTTTACATGAGAATAATATGTTATTGGTCTACTATCTGCTTTACTTGTTAAACTATATCTGTACAGCGAGTGCTAAAGTTTCAAGAACAACACGATACAGAATTGTTATGAGGTCTGATCTCCACGACTTCATACTCATAACATAAGTGCAACTTCTGCCAATTCTGGGCATGAGGCGGGTTTTATATTGCTTTGCCGAACACACATACACAACACTTGATGCGGTTCACATTAAGAGAGAGCTGGTGTATGCTGATGTGATTCCTTCAAATCTAAGACACTAAAGTATGGGCACGCCCTAAACCAACACAAAGAGACCTTCTTAGCAAATAATATAATATGTGTATTAGGGAGGGTGAGATATAAGCAGCCGCGGGCCGTGGAGGGAGTTACGGTGAGGCAGGGAGGCGGGGAGGGGGAGAAGCAGGGTGGAGCCCTCTCTACCTTGCCCCTCCCCCTCCCCGCCTCCCTGCCCCACCGTAACTCCCTCCACGGCCCGCGGCTGCTTATAAGTGTTGCTAACTCTTATTCATTTACAGCATGTTAACATACTGTCACCATTCGCTTTTTATGTACTAGTAACTATGCTGGTAATTTTGCTACTGATAATATGTGTACTTGTATTCTCCACCCTGCTTCTCCCCCTCCCCGCCTCCCTGCCTCACCGTAACTCCCTCCACGGCCCGCGGCTGCTTATAAGTGTTGCTAACTCTTATTCATTTACAGCATGTTAACATACTATCACCATTCACTTTTTATGTACTAGTAACTATGCTGGTAATTTTGCTACTGATAATATGTGTACTTTTATTATCTAAGGTACTACGCCTGAGAAGACGGCATTAGTAAATAAACATTTCAAATACACATGTGTTCTTCTTAACTCCATGTTCTGGTTTCTAAGAAATATATAACGACCGACTGTTCATGAGTTCCACGTATCCTGAGGTACTATAAGTTCATATTCTGGATTGTCTAAACATTGAGAGTTTGTTATATCCAATGTGACACTGTACCTAGCTTGCTAAATAGTTTTTGATTACTAACGTGAGTTTTGGGACACCCTAATTCGCCGAGGTTCCAATCCTCTGTCCACAGTTCTGTGTGAGAACAGAAACCCTGCGACAGGGGCACCCCCGACCCTTGCTGGACCTTCATCACACTTGCGATACAACTCCAGCAATGCGCCACCTTTACGGCACAGATACATCACGCATCTGTGCTGTTTTTGCCCCATGATGCGCCGCATTGTAAATGCAGCACACCATAGGTGACGGAACAGCGGCACAGAATGACTAACACATCCCTGGTGATGCGCCAGTCATCATAAATCTATCCCTATGCTTCTTATCTTGTTAGAGATGAACCGCCATATGTATCATCAAAGTTATTTGCATTTCCTAAATAGCGAACTTTAAGGAATAAATAGCGATTCTTTACCATTCCTAGTTTGCGATGAGCTATTTGCTAATTAGCCGAATGTAGCCCAATGAAGCCCAATGTAGCCCAATGTAGCCCAAAGATGGCCGCCAGACACACAAAAAAACAAATGTAGCCCAAATATCAGCCAGATGTAGCCCAACTATAGCCCAGTGACAGAATGACCAATCAGCTTCGCAAACCTCCGTTACGCGAAGCGGAGCGCTGTTACAGATATATATCTTTTTTTGAACGTTAATTTCTCAAAATCCACTGGAGCACATATATTGAGACCTAGCAAAGGCACATCGGGCTACCAGTCCCTAATATTTTGCCAAGTTTCGTGCAAATCCATTCAGCCGTTCAATTATTATTTTTATTATTTTTTTTTGCCCCGCGGGGCCCTTTTAAAACCTCCACATCAAACCTAGGGGGTCAGCGAGGATCTACTATGCCCCCTTATAGTTATTTCCCCCTTTGTTTTGACCTCCTCTTGTCTCTCGATCCTACCGAGAGACAAGATGGCGGCCGCTACGGACTGTTTGGAATGTTGACAGACGCCGGAGAACCAATCAGCTTCGCTTCACAAAGCTCCGTTGCGCGAAAAGTCCGCGAACCAGAGCGCTAACCGGTCCGCTGTTACAGATATATATCTTTTTTTAAACGTTAATTTCTCAAAATCCACTGGAGCACATATATTGAGACCTACAAAAGGCACATCGGGCTACCAGTCCCTACAATTTTGCCAAGTTTCGTGCAAATCCATTCAGCCGTTCGGGCTAAAAGTGAGGCCAACCGCCCTATGGAAAACTCAATGTTAAAAACACGTTTTGGGACCCCCCTTTTTTCTCGGCCCCCACTGGACGAACCCCCCCCAAATTTTCAAGGGCTGCTCAGAAACAAAATGTGCCATTTTCCTGAAAATTTCAGCCAATTCCGTCCACAAACGCCAAAGTTATTAGACATAGAATTTTCAAAAAACCCATAGAGAAAAAATCCTAACTATATATACCTACTGGCGGCCGCCTGTAGGTAATATATATATATATATATATATATATATATATATATATATATATATATATATATATATATATATATATATATATATATCCTCAACTCCGTGATGTCGCTGCAGCAGTCAAGTCCTAACGCCAGCTTCAGCCAACACAGACACGAACCAGATTCCTTGGTGCAAAGTTTGTATTTGCGTGCTATCTTATCGCCATAACGTTTCAGCTCCGAGGAGCATTGATCACCTGACAACGTGATTTTGTGAAAACACCATTCTCAACGTGACTTGTGCAATCCACGTGGTATACTTGTCGAAATGGACATAAACAACAGATTCATCTGTCTGTTTTACATGTAAATAGCCATACTGATACTCAATCTGTAAATTCGTTATAGTTGCAGTAAAAAATATATAAATACATCTCAAAGTATACATTCAAATTTCTGTTGACATATCACTGCCTTATTAAAATTCAAATTAAGTTTTTAACATTTTAAAATTTTAAAACTGATGGTAACACAATGTATCACTCTGTGAAAAATGACGCTAGATAAATAAATAATTTCAATTGGTGAAATACTGTGTAAACCTAATATCAATGAAATAGGTAACCCCAGTAACATTTAAAGTGACTCGTGCATAGATATTGCCAATGTGCAGAATAGTGTAATTGTAAACATTGACACTACATAGCCACCATTCACTAGCTAATTGAGTTCGTGGATTGTATGTTACCTCAGAAGGCAGTATTAATACTTGAGAGACTGAAAGTATAATTAAATCTAAACATGACCCAATGGTTTTTCCTCTTCATTGTAACTTATCAGAACCCTCTGATGGATAAAGTGTACATCCCAGTCATGGGAACCATCACATACTAGGATGGTACGCTTTAGGATAAACTCAATTTAATTCAAATATATATCCTAAGTCCTGTATATTATATTAGGGACTACTGCAAAACAAAAAGAGAGAAAGGGCAACAACAGCAACGCTCTTAAACCCCAAGCTATCCAATATTCCAAAACAACATAAGAGCGTCAAAGTTTTATGTAAAACACTACTCCTCTAGAGATCCCCCAGAGATCCCCCAGAAGCACAGTCTTGCTAGGAAAAAAAAAGGGGTAATGAAAAGGCACAGCAGGGAGAGATGAGATTAGAGGTGGGAAAAAGAACCCTCAAACACCAAGGTTAGGCTAGGTTTTTCATTGCTATTACCTCAATATGTCCGAATTTTCACTTGTTTTTAATGGAAGTAGGCTATCCTTTTATTAAAACTGATACTAGGAACTGCTATACCTCCTTTTAACCTTGCACTTTCTATCATGGGCTTAATGGTTGGCCCTTTTCTTTTTCATACTTAAGAACCCAATGATGAGAATAAACACCTACTTGTTTGGTGTTTGAGGGTTCTTTTTCCCACCTCTAATCTCATCTCTCCCTGCTGTGCCTTTTCATTACCCCTTTTTTCTTCTTAGCAAGACTGTGCTATTATATTAGGGAGATTGAGTGGAGGTCATGGTGTCCACTGCTAGTATACCCTGATATTTAGCTCCTAGTATATCATAATTGTTTAATCATAGGCAGTCTGGCATCACGGGTATATATATATACACAAGTAGTACCATATTTTTGTGTGTTTTAATATAATTAACATAAAGTGGGACATTTGACCAAAATACTGAATGTGCATTTGCCATATAATACAGACATTTATGTGTGCATACAAATTGTTTTCCTTACAGTGATACCAAATTGTAGTTTTCATATATATCTGCATTTGTGTAGTTTGAGTAATTTTGTTAACTCCTATATACTCACATATTCATTTGAATAGTATCCTGCATTTATTTTATATCTATATATGTGTATACATAGCCATGCATTTAAATGAGTATTGAAGTGTTTTTCTACATCAGCTACACCAAAAGCCTTAAGCATTTGGACTCTAATGTTTAACCTTTAATATGAAAGTTTGCTCGGGTTGCAATGTTTATCTTTTTTGTAGATCTGTTCGTATGGTCTCATAGTTAGTGAAAGGTACATTGTGTATGAGAGATAGTGGCAAGGAAGAGAGGGGCTAATGAACATAGGGAGGTCACCTATTCATGTTATATCTAGAGATGGGAGGAATACAAGGATGTCCTGATGTTCGACCATAAGATAGGAGTATTGAATAAGGTTTCCAAGTTTTACTGTGAGAAGGTGGAAAAATACTGAGGCACATGATGTGGGAATCTCAAATGTTCTGTGGAGTTTAATTGGTGGTCACATTTTAGCTTTAGTAAGATTCCTTTTAGACTCAGAGGGGTAAAGACCACTTTTCTATATTCTGTTGTGTGGGTTTATGCTATGAAATACTCCTGATTTTGAAGAATTTCTACTGAAGTCTCTACAGAGCTGATTTTCCCCAATTAATGCGAATTAGTTCAAGCTTAGTTTAGGTAATTTAGATATACTCATGTATAGGCAAGAGGACCAAAAATCATATACTGATCACCAGCTTTTATTCTTTATTTTCTGCATTGCTATTACCAGGGGCTGCTCCTCCGCTAAGTTGGAGGAGGGTTGCCCCACTGCCTTTCAGCACTGCAAAAAAGGGCAAATAAAATTATAGTAATGCACGGTTATTATCATTTTACTTTTCTGTGCCAAGGGGTTGGGCAGCGCAGGGGGGGAAGAGAGGTGGCACTCTCTAATTGCCATGACTGTTTGGCCAGCCGTTTTGGACCGGTCAAACAGTCATGAGCCCTTTCCATATTCTCCACCCAGGCTTCATTACAGCCCGGGTGGAGAACATGCCCAGGCTCCGATTCCCTGTCTGAGTGCCGAACCACGGTGCTCAGACCAATCACTAAGCTGCATTGCAGTGTTGTGATTGGCTTAGGGGAGCCTGGGTGCTTCCTGCTTCCTGTTCACCAGCCGTTTTGGACCGGTCAAACAGTCATGAGCCCTTTCCATATTCTCCACCCAGGCTTCATTACAGCCCGGGTGGAGAACATGCCCAGGCTCCGATTCCCTGTCTGAGTGCCGAACCACGGTGCTCAGACCAATCACTAAGCTGCATTGCAGTGTTGTGATTGGCTTAGGGGAGCCTGGGTGCTTCCTGCTTCCTGTTCACCAGGAAGAGGACAGAGAGGACAGAGAGGCAGTGGCAGGCAGGCCGGCCGGCAGGTAAGTTATCTTTTTTTTATAACCCCCTCCCCCCCTTTCACCATACCTGCCCCACTACTTCTTCATGGGAGCTATTACTAAATTGCTTGTCTGCTTTATGCTGTTGAGACTAAACTTTGTCAGACTATTTGGACTGCTTTTAACCATTCTGTATTTTTACAACATATTCCTGAGACATGTATACATCAGTACGGCTTTGAATTTGAAGTAAACCTGCATTTAATCCCACTTATTTGACTTCCGGGTCCTCACTGTGTAGCCAAATAGGCTACACAGTAAATTGCGCTCGTGGATGATGTTAACTCCTCTGACATTTGGCTCAGTGCTTTGGCAGATCTGTTCCACTAAAAACAGGGCTGAGAGCAGCTCCCTTTGGCAGACTCTCATAAACAGGTGTCAGTATGAAAAATAAGTGCTGTTTACGAGCCCCGGAAAACAAATTAAGCACTGTAAAGCAACTAGAGACTCTGTTACAGACGATTGGTTACCGTTAAGGTACTGACCATCTACACGACCAGGTGCAATTGATTGTGTGGAAGAACTGTACGTGTTTAACGCTTGGGGCTCTGGAACTTGCTCCCCTTTCCCTGAGACTAGAAGGCGCTTTCCTAGTATTCTGTAAAGGTTTTAAAACATATTTTTCCACATAGCCTATAGCTCTGCTCAATCACCTTGACGCTGACCAGAAATCAATGCCACCTTTCTCCTTTTACTCACCCATTTGCCAACCACCTGCAACTGGCCTTGTCACCCCGAGCCCTCACCTCAAGACTTCTCCACCCACTCTTGGAATCCTATTGATGATGTCAAGATTATGGGATGCACATTGTCTGCACAATCATACTGAAAACTCCTATCAGATCAGTGCACCATTCCTTACCTTTCTTCTTATACCCTTGCATCCACGACACACTTAAACTGTGGAAATACAGTATGCAGTAATCCATTAAAACCCAAATAAACAAGCAAACAAATGTGCTTTGACTTGACTTTTAAGTCCAATAAAAAGCTGCTATAAAAGATACATTTGAATTATGCTACAAATAGCAAGGCACCACATGCATTCTTTTTCCATTAGCTGAAGCATAGATGTGCAGGGGCAGATTTATGATGACTGGCGCATCCCCAGGGATGCGCCAGTCATCCTGTGCCGCTGCTCCGCCACCCATGGTGCGCCGCATTTACAATGCGGCGCATCATGGGGCAAAAACGGCACAGATGCGTGACGCATCTGTGCCGTAAAGGTGGGGCATTGCTGGAGCTTTCTGTCTCCGATGAGACTGGCATACTTACAAAAGAGCAGTGGAGGTTTTTTGTGATCTACACCCATGTAATCGTAATTTAAGAATATCAAACAGTGTTAACGCCATTTAGAGTACCCATGGACAGATGCTGCCCTTTTAGTACCACAGGGCACTGCTCTCGTGAACACTAGACCTCTGGGTACGAAGGTTACAGTAACAATGCCTGTTGACCGTTGGTATCTCCCACAGTAAGCTTGGTAGATACCAGTGACTGAAGCACAGTCGCTGAAAATATTGTCACATTATGCCACATGGCACCGGGCACATTCATGATCTTAGGGCATGGACTATGGTACTGGGGTAAGTCCTTTGCAATGAATTAGCATGTAAGAATCATTTTCTATGTCAGTTTTTAAATTGCATTACAAAGTTATTTTGAAGATGGGCAAGAGGCCTGAGGGTGCTTTCTTTTCCCCTCACCATCTGCCTTGCAATCGAGAGTCCATTACCCAACTAATTATGACCATTTGTAATATGGTTTTTAAAAACAGGGCTGGTAATGTTTTTTGCTCTCTGGAAAACTGAGGAGAAGTGCTAGTACACTCCTGTTTCCCGTTATTAGCAGTGCAGCCCTGCTGAAAAGCACGGATACTGTCCATAACTAGTATAACAGCTTATCAGGGGCGTAGCTAGAGCTTGTGGCGCCCGGGGCTACCCCTCAGATTGCCGCCCCTTGGGGGGGGGGGGGAGAATAACATGAAGGTCCCGACCTGCTACATTTCTATTCTTAATTTATATGTAAAATGTTCCCCAAATTGAGTACCCTTCTCGATAACCATCCCAAAAGAATATACTATGAACAACTCCGACATCCCTCTGCTCCCATCAAACAATCAATTCACAAAGACATTTGCGCACCTATGTTCAATTGATATGAGGAAATTACTTCATTTAATAATGCAAATTTACTTTGCAATTCACAAAAGGGAGGTTGATTTATTCACACACACTGTTATACTAGTGTGGTAGTAAATCTAATCTATGGAGGGTGAACGGCATTCCAAGAGGGAAATGCCAAGGAAATTTGGCTAACGTCCACACACTTGTGGAGCGTGTTCACAAACAGAAACTTTTACATAAAACATACTCTTTTTGAGAGACTGCATGAACAACTGTCAAAGGTGGGATATGATGGTAATCTACCAAAAATAGTAAGGGTGTAGGAGAAGGAGTTTCAGCTTGCGGAGAATATTTTCCTGTTAGAGAAAAAGTATATGCTCATTTTTAACAATGTCCAATGTATACATTGTGAGTACTCTTGAAAAACTGCAACGGTTGCAGTTTCTGAACCTATGTAAGAATTTGTAATTAATAAATCTGCACCCAGCCATAGGTGTAAAACTCTACATGTAGATTCACAATTTTTTGAGTCGGGGACTATGTGGAAGCACTGCTGACTGTTAGACCAAATTGGAAAAGAACAGGAGATGTAGGGGCATTAAACAGAGAAATGTAAAGTCTGATCATTACTCAGCTTGATATTTGTAATAACCTGCATATCCTGAGTGGTGTCCATTGTGAAAAATATTAAGTTGTTTTCTGACGATAGCCAAGATTTAAAAGACGCAAGCAATTAAATGCAAGCCAGGCACTCTAGATTTAATTTTAGCCAACACCTCAGGCAGTTAATCCTTTTGCGACATCTTTTCACATATCAGTCCAACATTTTGTGCTATTAACCATATCCAGTTGGTATTCAGGTACCTAAATACTTGCCTGCATTCAGTGCACAAAACAGTGAAGCATTTTAGGCAAGAACTTTAAAGAGGAGGAATAATCATCCCGAAAAAAAATACATGGAACAATTATTTTCAACTGTTAATGCTTGTCCTATGACATTTGCAACTCAGTCTGGTGTAACTCAACGTTTTATTTGACCGTGATTATGTTTTATGGGGATGGAGTGTTATGTTGATGAAACACACATCAATTAAGTTGATAGTAGGTTTAATGTAGTAATGGAGCAGGTACACAGCCAGACAGGTTAGCAGTCAGGAGTAACTGAACACATTGGAATACAATATGTAGGAACACTCGGAATGGAATATAGAATGAACACAGTGAACACAGTTAAAGCGATACTCATGTATTACACAACATAACACATCCCCCTTTGAACATAATAGAAAAAACTCATAACTTGTGCCCGACACCACCCCCCACCTTTACAAAACTAATTGGGAAAAAGGAGAAAGAAGGAGAGAAAAAAAACACATAGCAAAAGTGTAACATTGTTCCTAAAAAACAAATTTACAAAGGAAAATTTTCAGAAATGTAATCAGCCAACCAAACAGGAGGCCTTTTTTCACGCCTAATGTTTCTAAAAACATTTACCACCTCATCACATACCGAACTAGAAGAAGTAGAAGCACTCAAATCAGAAGAAATCGGTCCAGAAACATCTGAAACAGGACAACTGGAAGTATTAGAAATCGCAAAAGCATCAGGTGACTTAGCACAAAACAAATCCTCTAAATCAAACAAATCAGATGACTTCTGTGATGAAACCTGACAAGAAGAATCAACTTGAGGAGGAGAACATTTGGCGATCCTTTTGAGGTTCCAAACCCGTCCATCAGATAGACGAACAGAATTGTTTAAAACTTCTACAACTTGCATAGGTTCATAAAAACCACTTTCCTCCTTGGGAGATTTACAAGGTTTCTTGACTCTTACCCACTGACCAACAACCAAATCAACATCCTTCACCTTATGCTTTGTATCACAAAACATTTTGCTTTTAAGATGGGAAGCTTGGCTCCTTTCCTTTACAACATCCTCAGACCAATTCACCACATTAGACTTAAACAACCACCCTGGAGTAAACTTAGTTCGTGGATTCCTACCACGCATAAGTACAAAAGGAGGAAAACCTGTAGCCTCACAAATCGAAGTTCTGTAAGACCAAACCATCTTCAAAACCTGAGCTTCCCACTCCTTATTCTTCCCTGACATTTGTATAGTACTTTTAATAACACGGTTAAAGCGCTCAACCATTCCATTACTGTTTGGGTTGTATAGAGCCGTGGTCTTGTGCTTGATTCCTAATCTATTGAAGTACTCCTTTGCCTTAATAGAAGTAAACTGGACACCATTGTCACTTAGTAAAACAGAAGGAATGCCTTCCAAAGTGAAGGATTTGTCCAAAAATTTCAAAACAGTCTCAGTATCAGCTTTACTTACAATTTTTACAAAAGGCCACCTTGAAAACAAATCCATTAATACTAAGATATACCTTTGCTCACAACCAATGGGACCCATGATATCAATAGCTAAATGTTCCCAAGGAGAAGTAGGTGCAGTCATGTTGCCCATAGAAGGCTTACACACAACCAATGATTTGTCAGCCGTTTGACAAGATTTGCAACTCCTTACAAACTTATCAATTTCTGCATCCATACCGGGCCACCAAAATGAAGTTTTAACAGTGCGTTTAGAACGGACAATGCCGAAATGCCCCTCATGGCATAAAGCCATTAGGGACGACCGCAAAGTCTTTGGAGGTATGACTCTCTCTCCAAACCAGATGTTGCCATCTCGAACACTTAAATCTAATCAAACTTCCCAAAAAGACTTCAAAGGATGCTTGCCATCAACTTTCTTCGGCCAGGACCCAGCTAGATGGGATTTCACTAAAGATAACTCTTCATCTTTCAGATACTCATCAACCCACTTCTCCTTCAAAATGCCTGCACCTTCCATGTCTTGTACATAGGCTACCTGGAACGAATTCCACAATTCATCCTCACATTCATCAAGTTGCTTAGGCATTCTAGAAAGGAAATCAGCAATACAATTTTCTTTGCCAGGCACATATTCCATTTTATAACAATAATCTTGCAGTTTGATAGCAAGTCTGGCAACTCTCGCTGAGGTGTTTACAGTACCTTCAGTAGTTAGAACTCTGAGCAATGGCTTGTGATCACAGCGCAAAATAAACTTTGTACCCCATACAAAAGCTCTAAAGTGATTAACCGCCCATACACATGCTAAAGTTTCTTTTTCAATTGTAGAATATTTTTCTTCTGTAGGCGAGAGTGACCTGGAAGCATAAGCAACAATTTGTTCCTTACCATTCAAACCAACTTGGGATAAAACCGAACCTAAACCTTTAATGCTGGCATCCGTGGTGATAATAGATTGAGCATCAGGATTAAAACTTTTTAAGGAAGCAATATTAGTGATGCAGCTTTTGATGTCTTCGAAATCTTGTTCGCATTCTACCGACCAAGCAAACTTTGTTTTGTTCTTTAACAGCTGTCTAATATTATATGTTCTGGTCGCAAAATTTGGAATGTACTTTGAACAAAATTCAGCCAAACCAATAAAGGATCTGACATCATCTTTTCCTTTGGGGGAAGGAGCCCATCTGATAGCATCAACTAAGTTAGGTTTTGGTCTAATCCCGTCACAATCTATAACATGGCCTAGGTAAGTGACATGATCACTAGCAAAAGTACATTTGGTGTATT
Organism: Lissotriton helveticus; assembly: GCF_964261635.1. Lineage (NCBI taxonomy): Eukaryota > Metazoa > Chordata > Amphibia > Caudata > Salamandridae > Lissotriton > Lissotriton helveticus. The sequence continues at coordinate 1,174,003,542 of NC_136059.1, read as the reverse complement.
CAACAGTTAAACCTTTCTCATTTAGTATGCTTAAAACTTCATTCAAAGTGCTGTCATGATCTGCTTTTTCCTTACCAAAAATGAGAATATCATCTTGAAAAAACTTTGTGTTCTTAACTGTGGAAAACAACCTGTGCATTAAACGCTGGAAAACAGCTGCGGCCGAAGCCAAGCCAAAAGGCATCCTTTTAAATTGGAAACATCCTTGGGGGGTTATGAAAGCAGTGTATTGTCTGCTGTCTCTAAATAAAGGAATCTGATGGTACGCAGATGATAAATCTATTGTAGTGAACCATTTAGCACCATCAAGCAAAGCTAACATTTCATTAATTTTTGGCAGAGGGAATTGATCTACCACTATATTATCATTTAAATGACGAAGGTCCACACATAATCTTAATTTACCATTGAAGCGTTTCACGACCACCAAGGGAGAAACCCAAGCAGATGCCTCAACCGGTTCAATTATGTTAGATGAGACCAATCTCTCAAGTTCCGTTGCAACATCTTTCCTTAAAGCGATTGGCACACTTCTAACTTTGTGGATCTTAGGTACAGCAGAATCCTTTAAAATTATTTTATGTTCAAAATCCTTTAATTTGCCAATTGTCTTTTGAAAAACCGCAGGAAATCTTTTTAACAGTTCCTCACCCGTTTTAGTACCCTCATCCATCACTAACACCTTTTCCACAGAGTTGGGGTCAAGAATAATATGCAAATCCCCTTGGTCTTTCCACCCTAAAACCGATGGACCTTTTTTGGATACATACAACTTGCCATATGATTTACGGTTCTTAAACTCAAATTTCAGCCAGCGAAAACCAACAATATCAATCTTCCCACCATTATAACCCTCTGGGTCAATATCTGGAGAAGACAGTTTTGGACCAACTCTGTCCACAAATGTATTACGCCATATATCTTCATTTACAATTGTATAGGGCGAACCAGAATCAGCATATACCTTAATTCGCACACCTCCTATGTGTATCCAACATTCAGGTTTGTTATCAACAAGTAAACAACCATCCCTGATGTTGAGAAGTAGTTTCTTCTTCAAGACTACAGCATTATCTGATGCTTGGTCCTCACCACTAGAAGTGTTCTCATCAGAGGCAAGGTCCTCTTGAATACACTTGACAGTCTTTGTCCTTCTTCTACATGCTTTAGTGTAGTGACCATACAGTCCACAAGCACCACATTTACTCTTTTTAGCAGGACATGACTTGGCAAACGCCAAATGTTCTAAACTACCACACCTATAACATTTGGGAGGTTCATTACTATACCTAGGTTTCGCCCATGTTTCATTCTTTTGTTTACAATTACTGTTTTTTCTTGAGCTTGAATCTATTTTAGCCACTACATCTTTATTGACACTCTCTGATTTTAGAGCACTTGCACATCTGCTAGATGACTCAGCTTTACGAACTAATGCTAGGATGTCTACTAAACAAGCATCACCATTCATCCAAAGACGTTCCTGAATTGCAGGATTATTAGCGTGCATCACAACCTGATCACGAACCAAATCTTCCAGTAAACCCCCGAAAGCGCAATCATTACCCATTTTTTTGAACTCTCCAACATAGTCATCCACAGATTCACTTTTAGACTGTTTTCTTTGGAAAAATTTGTAACGCGTAATGCCCATACATACCTTCGGGGAGAAATATTTGTCTAAATTGGACAGAGCTACTGTGAAAACATTACTATCCCCTCCCCCTACAATGGGCTTGTTCATTTGGTTATAACATTTAAGACCTTTTGGACCCAAAGAGTGTAAAAGAATACGCTTCTTTTGATCAGCAGACATTTTACCATCAAAATCTACAGTCTCGATGTAATTTAGAAAATAGTCTTTCCACTCTAGCCATTTCAAAGTTGGCTCAGAACCTTTGCACCAGAATTCTTGAGGGTTACTTAATGAAAATGTTTGTTGACTCATGTTGAGGTAAAAAGATGAATTAATAAAAATTAATGAAGCTTGCTGAGGTAAGTTACCACTATACAATAAAGCTGTTTATGGTGGAATTGTTCAGTGAGTAATGAAAAGACTATCACAAGTTTCCTTTTTTTTTATACACTGTCCAGTCTTCACCACCAATTCCTCTGAAATTGTTGAGATCCTTCAAAGTGTCTAAGGAATCAAACAAGCAGCATTGTTCCAAGCGTTCAAGAAAGATTACCTGTAACCGCTTTGTAAATCCGACTTGTGGGTGTCAAAATCGGTAAAATAAACAAAAGAAAACGTCTTCCGTTTTTTTTTTAATCACAACGAGTAGGCCTGCCCAATCCAAAATGGTCGCCACGCATCACGTGATGCGCCACGTTCGCAGTGAACGTCTGACGTCAAAGGCAAGCAGCGCGACTTCCAGAAAGAATTTCCAAGCTTGAGGACGCGCGCATTCGATCTGCGCTTCAAACCCAGTAACGGTAAGCGCTCGAGCGCAAATGTCTTAGCGTAGGAAATATATCCAAAATTATGAGAAATTTACATATTCCTTTAGAAACAAAGCGTCGCTCACCAGAATATCTTGCACGTATATGATACAGTCCTCAGCGCGCTGTCAAAACACAGTAACGTCGTCTCTGCTCCACGTCTTATTCTGTAGAGAGTCAGAATCCAAATAAAGCGGTACACAGGTTTCTCAGCAGTAGAAAAAAAATATCCCGATCGTCGCCAGTTGTTATGTTGATGAAACACACATCAATTAAGTTGATAGTAGGTTTAATGTAGTAATGGAGCAGGTACACAGCCAGACAGGTTAGCAGTCAGGAGTAACTGAACACATTGGAATACAATATGTAGGAACACTCGGAATGGAATATAGAATGAACACAGTGAACACAGTTAAAGCGATACTCATGTATTACACAACATAACATGGAGGCTGGAAGTTTTGAACGGTAAAGCCTTTTCTGTACACAAAAATATAACCATCTTAGAGACTGCTCACAACCCTATCTACACCCATTTTTATCCAGTCAGACCATCTGGAGAGGAATTTAGAGCTGCACACAAAATAAGTTGAGAATCATATTATATCGTATTTAATCGTGGGAAGGGCTTTTTGTTTTACACTTTGCGTGCAATGTGAATGTGGTTGCTCAGGGCATGCCCGATTGTGACTAGTTCTTTGCCAGTAGATATTTATAGATAAGGTTCAGTCGGATATACATTTAAAGCAATGCTGAGAAGAAGGGCAAAGTACGTGCTCCCCTATCTCACAAACAACCAGGAATGACTAAAATATAAAATATTTAGTGTATCTGAACTACCTTTTGGGAATCTTCTTAAGTGGGATACCTTATTGTCTCGGCCATACTTCTGTTTGGAACTAACCACTACTGAGTATTTAAACGGCAGGTGATAGACGGTCGGCCTGGTCACCAGGAGAAAACATTTTACAGTACTGAAGCGTTATATAATTCGCAGCCTTCCAGTGACGAACGACTACATCATCATTTTAGTGTCAACACCGAAATTTGTTCAGCAAGTAGCTACCAGGCATTACTTAACACCTCGGCCCCATTCCTCGAGGCGAGTTTGTGTGAATGTCACACGTCAACTACATAAAGCCTTTTTTAAATGCAAACTGATTATGGGGGCCTGTTCGTTCCAAAGGTCGTGCTAAATGTAATGCGCGGTCGCGCACTGACGTGCCACGTCTCATGGCATCTTCGAGCCAAGTTATACCATGCAAGTGCAGGTTTCTCCCAGAGGCCTTCGTGCCGGTCGTGTCTCTTTATGGCCTAGTGTATTGCGTTGTTTGTTGCGATCATTTTAGTCGAGCGGCGAGCGCTCATTGTCTAAGTTGTCCGAGATTCCCTGTGACAATTTCGACTAGAAAATCTACACAAAATAAGACAATATTTTTAAACTATATAATTTTGTACAGTATATTATATTCTCACATGCAGCCCTCCCTCAGAGAGAGCGAAGTGATGCTTCCTCGACCACTCAACATTTTTGACTGGTGCCCCAAATATTGTCCTTGCTCTAGAGACTAAACACGTTGTATAACTATATTTTGATAAGAGGATTCTTTCCTCACCTTAATTATTTAGTTGTTGCGTGCGTGCGTGCCGCTCCCCCCCCCTGGCCGTATGCAGCCTGCAGGCAGGCAAGATGCAAGAACTAGAGTATGGTCTCAGTAGTGACGCACTCCTCCGACTCCTCAACACGACGAGGGCAGCGCAAGCATAGGGGGCGCGGGGCGAGCGGTGAGCGCGTAAGGCGTCACACGTCTACGGTGCGGCCAGGGCTGGCCAAAAAATTGTCCACAGGGCTGTCATTGGTTGCGCTAGCGTGCGCTACCACTGGATTGACGGCCCTGAGGACTAGTGTGAGCGAGGCGGGGAGGTGGGGGGCAGGCCAACAACGGTCATCACACACAATGTTGTTGAATTCCGAACCCGACCGACAGCAGCAAGTTACATACAGTATTTATTTAAATGCCCTTAAGAGCAGAGCAGCTAACTTTACTTCAGATCGTGATGGCAGCCGCTAGCTGGGGGGGTAACAAGTAGTGGTGATGATGATACATATCATATGTAAAGAGCGCCGCCGCCCGCCCTACACCTACAGTCACAGAGGCCGCCGCCGCGGCCGCAACGGACCTCGGCCTCCAGTCCAGACAGTCAGTGCCGGCCCGTGCGGCCGCGGCCGCCTCAGAAAAGGTGCCGCCTGGGGCGGACCGCCCCCCCCCTAGCTACGCGGCTGCAGCTAATACTGTCCATTCCTAGTACAAAAGCCCTGCAGAGATTTTCGGGTACCGTACATTACCTGCCAAGAGCTCCCTTAGAGTGGACATACTGTAATTATACGCTTGTTATATTACTGGCATATGGCTTGATTTAGATGTTGGCAGATCAGGTCCTGCTGTCGCTTTTTCGGCAGTATTCGTGCCACCGACTTTGTGGTCCACTCGCTGTATTTAGATGTTGGTGGTTCTCTGGAGGGAAGACCGTCGGAGTCCCACCACTTCCGCCAGAACATTGCTCACACATTAACCGCTTCAGAGACAGATGCGGTGTCAGAGGGAGTACCGCCAAGAATACCACCTTCCGAATTACTATGTGCCTTTCCATCAAGGCAACTGTGATGGGAAAACCTCCACTCTCGAGTTGCCAGAATGGAATAAAAAGAGGTGAAAACTTACTTTTTCCGGTTTTCTACTTCTGTTTCCGTCTTGAACCCCATTGTCTAGGTACTTCCTATGCTGCTGCTACCTCACCACGATGCTCATTAACCCCATTGTTGCAGCAATCTAAGGAAGGCTTCTGTGCCCCTCGTTTCCCTATAAAATGTGTGTTAATATTTGGTATCACTGTGTGTATTTTTACATTGCTCTCAGATGCAAATTTCTTATGTGTCTTGAATAAAAGTTCACCTTACAACATATTGTGATAAAATGAACACACCTGTATTGACACATGAAAAATATTTTTTGGGTGGTGGGGGGTGTGTGTGTTGTGCTTATGGTGACTGTGGGTGTCCATACAATAGTGTGTGTATGTTGTTGGTGTATAATGCAATATGTATAAAAAATGGCATTACACATTAACTACATATAGATACTGACAAAGTCACAACATATATGTGTAGTATGATAATGATGAGTAGTACTTACCTGTCTCCACACCACCATGGCCTCACTTTGTCAGGACTCTGCTGTCATGACACCACCAACACAACAGGAACATCTAAATTGGCTCAGCGCAGTGAAGGAGTACTGCTAGCCAGCAGAGAATACTACCGCCATGGCGGTATCCTCTTTATTGCTGCAATATCTAAATACAGCAGGCGGGCCCCCATCAGCTTGGAAATGCCGCTTTTTCGGGAGGACGGTAGTACAGCCAAGATCTAAGTCAGGCCTGAGTCAAAAACGTATGCGTTTAAACAGTTACCAAATATTGGGCGTGGAGCCTTGTCTATTAAAACATAGATTGCATTTTAAAATGACAGGCAGGTCTCAAACATTTGGTGCTCAACTTGCACCCGCTATTTGTGAGCTGCCTGTACATGCATCAGGCACCTGATGAACAAAAGACTTTTGTGGTTGCAAAGAATGCTATTGGGGAGTGGCTTGGAGCCGGGAATGATGTCTGCTTTGTGAGCATCGTGTTGCCTGCTATCTGTTTTAAAATCCTGTGGCATTGGTCCAGCCTCAGTGGACACAGTGTAGCGGTGCCCCCCGATGACCTCAGGGCAGGCCACAGGAGTGACTGAGCGGACCCACTGATGGGCGAAGCAACATCGTAAGGGGCCTGGAGACCTAGGGAAGATGGTATCCGTGACCCCGATGCCTTGGTGGCTTGGAGTGCTGTGATCTGCTCCTGCCCCAAACATCGCTACCTGACGTGGGGACTGCCAGGACATCTGTGAAGACTGGGGACCACACCCCCACTGCAGGACCAGGCCTGTGAAATTGAGGCAGTGAGTAAGCCGGCCCCTCGGCGTAGGGCCTGTCGGATGTCAAAGATACCGGGTGGGGTTCAGTGTGGAGGAGGGCTGTTGAAACAAGCCCTGATATAGGAGTGCTGGAGTGGGCCCTGCCCCCTATCTGCGACTGCGTTAAGGGCCTGCAGACCCTGGAGAGAGTCCTGAAGGAGCCCTGCTGTAAGTCGAGTGGGTGGCTGGATTGCGGGTGGCAGCCCTGTGCTGCGGCCTGTGTATCGCAGCAAATAGGCGCTGGTACGAGTAAATAGCACCCTGTGGAGAGAGGCCGACAGCTGGCTCATCATACAGTTGTAGTTGGGCCTGGGCTCACCCTGGAATCAGTGCTTGGAAGTCCAGCGGGCCCTGGCTTTGCTGGCTTATTATTTATTTATTATTATTTATTCCATTTGTATGGCGCAATAGCTACCCTGAGGGTTTCCCGGCGCCTTGGATCCAAACATTCCAGGGGGTCATAAGTTACTAGTTTTCATTCTTGGTTGAAAAGCCATGCCTTAATACCTTTCCTAAATTTCATATAGCTAGGCTCTAGGCGCAGTGTAAGCGGGATAGAGTTCCATAACACTGGCGCCAAGTATCCAAAGGAGCGTCCTCCTAATCGTGCTCGTTTGAATCTTGGGACAACAAACCTCTCCTGATAAATGGATCGGAGATTACGAGTCGGAATGTATTTATGGACCAGATTACAGAGGTATGCTGGTGCTTCTCCTATGTTTATTTTGAACATAAAGCATAAAGCTTTAAATTTAGCTCTGTTGCCCATCTTGAGCCAATGTAGTTTACGTAGATGTTCCGATACATGTGCCCGCCTAGGTTAGAGTGACCAACTGGCATTGGTGCAAATTCAGGACGGTGAGTGTAAAAATTCAGGACAAAGGGTCAAAATTCAGGACACAAATTCAGGACAGGAGGTCAAAATTCAGGACAAAACTTCAGGACAATAGCTACGTTTTACAGACACATCAGAGGTCGCGCAATAGTATATAAGTAAGCCCAGCCATTTCCAAACATATTCAGCCATTTGCAAACCTATCCATCATGTATCCTTCCATCTATCATTTCATTCATCCATCCCTTCATCCATCCCCTCATCCATCCTTTCACTCATCCTCCATTATCCATCCATCCACCCTTTCACCCTATCCATCTGTACACTTATCCATCCACTCTTCATCCCATCCATCCATTCACTCATCCATTCAGCCATTTACCCTTTCGCCAATCCAGCCATCCTTTCACTTACTAATCCTTCCACCCATCCACTCTTTTAGTCATCCATCCATCCTCCCTTTCTCTCTCCATCGACCCTTTCACTTAGCCATCCTTCCTTCCATCCATCCATCCACCCATCCACCCATCCATCCATCCATCTACTCATCCACTTATGAATCCATCCATTGACCCTATCACTCATCCATCATTTCACTCCTTCACACATCTATTCATCCTTTTGTCCTTCTACCCTCCCTTTCACTCACTCATCCATCCTTACATCCACCCTTTCACTCATACGTCCATTCATTCACCCTTGCACTTATCAATCCATCAATCCATCCATCATTTCACTCATCCACCTACCCACCCATCATCCACCCAACCATCCAAACACCCACTCATCCATCCTTTTACCCACCATCCAATCCACTGATCCATCCTTTCAACCACCCACCATCCACCCACCCACTCATCCATCCATCCATCCATCCATCCTTTCACCCACCCACTCATCATCCATCCATCCTTTTACCCACCCACTCATCATCCATCCATCCATCCTTTCACCCACCCACTCTCCATCCATCCATCCTTTCACCCACCCATCATCCATTCATCCATCCATCCATCCTTCCCCTCATCATCCATCCATCCTTCCCCTCATCATCCATCCATCCTTTTCCCTCATCATCCATCCATCCTTTTCCCTCATCATCCATCCATCCATCCATCCTTCTACCCACCCCCTCATCATCCATCCATCCTTTCACCCACCCCCTCATCATCCATCCACCCTTCCCATCATCCATCCATCCACCCTTCCCCTCATTATCCATCCTTTCACCCACCCCCTCATCATCCATCCATCCATCCATCCTTCCCCTCATCATCCATCCATGCATCCGTCCCCTCATCATCCATCCTTCCCCTCATCATCCATCCTTCCCCTCATCATCCATCCATCCATCCTTTCACCCACCCATCCATCCATCCTTCCCCTCCATCCACCCCCTCATCCATCCATCCATCCCCTCATCCATCCATCCTTCCCCTCATCCATCCATCCATCCTTCCTTCCCCTCATCCATCCATCCCCTCATCCATCCATCCTTCCCCTCATCCATCCATCCTTCCCCTCATCCATCCAATCTTCCCCTCATCCATCCATCCTTCCCCTCATCCATCCTTCCTTTCATCCATCCATCATCCATCCTTCCCCTCACCCATCCATCCATCCCATCCATTTATCCTTCCCCTCACCCATCCATCCATCCCATCCATTCATCCTTCCCCTCATCCATCCATCCTTCTCCTCATCCATCATCCTTCCCCTCATCCATCATCCAGCTACCCTTCCACCCATACATCCAGCTATTTACATTTTCTCTCCATCCTTCCCCTCACTCATCAATCCATCCATCCTCTCTCATTATCCATTTATTCAATCTTTCATTCGTCCGTTCACCCTTTCACTAACTCATCCAGCCATTCGCCCATCCCTTCACTTACTTACTCGCCGACCTTTCCATATTCATTTTGAGCTGAGCCCTTTTGAGGAGAGGCCCATCAAGAACTTCACCCTCGCTGCAGGGGCCGTTCCAGGACTGGGACAGAAGCCACCCAGGGTGGAGACAGGATCCACCACAGGGGGGGGACAAGAGCCATCACAGGTGGGACGGGGGGGGGGTGGCAGGAGCCATCACAGGCGGGGGTGGACTGGAGCCACAACATGGGGGACAGGAGCCATCACAGGCAGGGGTGGAGACAGGATCCACCACAGGGGGGGACAAGAGCCACCACAGGCGGGGGGACTGGAGCCACAACATGGGGGGACAAGAGCCATCACTGAGGGAAGGGCAGGAGCAATCACAGGAGAGGGAACAGGGTCCCCCAGGGTGGGCACAGGGGTGGGCATGCAGTATTCTAGTATCATCTTGGGCTCCTCGCCCCCTCCTGCACAAGACAACGAGAAGACAGGCTCTCTGTCCAAAATGCCACCCCCCACTGTGATGTACAGTACTTACAGGAGATACTCTAAGAGAACTGATTGTCCTCCATACTTTGTTAATCAGTGTGGGTGCGATTGTGCCATTTCTTTATTTTATTACATGATAGACTGCATGTTTGAAGAACCGAGGTTTGCTTACAATTTAGTTACAGTAATTAAGCTCGGTGACGAGAAGCACATGCTGCCTCGGTGTAATCAGGGGTGTAATCTGGCCGAGTCTAGGATGTTTGGGGCCCTGGGCAGAAATGGAATGTGTGAGCCCCCCTCTAAATAGCAGAGACATGATGCATTCAGGGCTGTTTGCATGTGAATAGATGTCGCTGCTCCTGAACCTTCAGCCCCTCTCAGTCACCTTCGAAGCACATCTTAACAGGTCATCAAGGGCTGGAGGTGTGAGGGTTGCCACCCCGCTGTGCCTCTCCATTGCTGCTGAGTATCTGAGGAGCTTTGGTGCAGCATCGGAGTCAAGAAGGGAGGTGGGGGCCAGCTGTGCCGGCTTTAGGGTGGGGTAACCGGTGCCCTGTTAAAATGACGGACAAATGGCGTCCGTTAAAGGATCCTTCACGGACAACGGACAGACGGCCGAAATAACGGACTGTCCGTGAAATTTACGGACGGTTGGTCACCCTAGCCTAGGTAGATGGAGAAGTATCCTGGCTGCCGCGTTTTGGACGACCTGTAGTCAGCATGTAATTTCTTTGTTGGCACCCAAGAACAAAATGTCACCATAGTCCAGCCTTGACCCAATCAAGGCCTGAACTACCGTTCTTTGTGCCCCTTCAGGAAGTTGCCACAATATTTTTCTCAGCCATTTAAGAATGGCGAAGCAGACTGAAGCTGTTTTAGCGGCCTGAGCATGCATTGTCAGTTTGTCATCTATTATTACTCCTAAATTACGAGCTGCCGGAACTGCCGTCGGGGGGGCCCCATTTCAGTAGGCCAATGAACTGGTCCCCATAGATCTTTTTGTTCACCGAATATAAGCAGTTCGGTTTTGTCTCCATTTAATTTTAATTTTTTGGAGTGCATCCATTGTGCCATGCTCTGTAATCCAGAGCGGAGAGAGGAGGGACTCTTTTTATCAGTTGATGACAAGGAGAACACCAGTTGTGTATCGTCTGCGTATGAAAAGATTGTAAGACCAAATCTTTCCGCTATACTCGCTAAAGGGGTGATATAAATATTAAATAACAGCGGGCTCAGGATTGACCCCTGTGGAACTCCATGTGGGGAAGTTCTGATATTGGAGATGTTATTTTTGGAAAATACCTGATATGACCTGTCTGCTAAGAAATTTTCTAGCCACCTCAATGCTGTGCCACTTACCCCTATTCCCTCTAGGGTTTCCAGTAGCGTTTCATGGGATATAGTGTCAAAGGCGGCACTCAAGTCTAAAAGAATGAGTGCCACCGTGCCCCCAATGTCTAACTTTTGACGGATAGCTTCTGTGACTCCCAGTAGGGTGGATTCGGTCGAGTGCCCGGCTCTAAAACCCGGCTGAGAGGGATCAAAGCCATAAGAAATCAAACAAAAAATCGAAATTTTATGGATTATTGAGTTATGTGTATATTGTAATCTATGGCTATGTAAAAATTTGTTTTTTGAGAAACCCGTTTATTTCTTGTAAATAAGAATGGTACGATTGTGAGTTTGTCTGGGATTGTTTGACAGTGATTTGGTATGACATTGAGTGTGAATGATAGGAGGGTGATGTTTTTTTTTTGTCTATTGTACAGAATGTTTTGCATATATTGTATGTTATAAGTGTTTTGATATGTAAAAATTGACAAAAATAAGATTGAATATTTCTAATGAAGTGAATTAAAAAAAAAAGATTAATTCAAGAAACTGAGGTCTCCTCACTTTATGTTTGATTCAAGGGTGAGATGAAAAGTTGATATCAAATTGAGATAGGCAGCATTGGCATCTCTTTAGTTTATAGTACATAAGGCTGTGGCTTGGCCTTGCTGCTTGGGAGCCCATACCCAGTGGTGTTTATTAATAGTGTCAAAGGCAGCACTCAAGTCTAAAAGAATGAGTGCCACCGTGCCCCCATTGTCTAACTTTTGACGGATAGCTTCTGTGACTCCCAGTAGGGTGGATTCGGTCGAGTGCCCGGCTCTAAAACCCGACTGAGAGGGATGTAATAGCTTGTTGGTAGTGATATATTCCGCCAATTGGTTGTTGACATGTTTTTCCAAAATTTTTGAAAATAAGGGGAGAAGTGATACCGGTCTAAAATTTGAAAAGATCTCTGGGTCGCCGTTTGCTTTTTTCAATAGCGGCACTACCATCGCGTGTTTCCATTCGGCTGGCAGTATCGCTTCCCCTAATGAGGCATTTAGCAGTAATCTAATGACATTTAATATGTCGGGATCTAGTTGTTTAAAGATACCTGCTGGTATGGGATCATTAGGGGAACCCGACTTAATGCTATTGAGAGTTTCTACAAAAGTATGCTGGTCTAAGGGTTGCCAGATTGTCAGTTGATTCCCAGAAGTGTCTATCATCTCCCTAGATCTCGGGATTATAGTAGGGGAGGGGTTAGGGACCTCATCTCTACTGAGGGATGAATACATGTTAGCTATTTTGTCATTAAAATATTGCGCAAGGCCATTACATTGTGATGTAGGCAGCGTTGGAGGTTCTGGTTGATGTGCGGCACCCGCTAAATCCTTTAGAACCTTAAATAAGGTTCCGGAGTTGTTTTGTGCTTCTAAAATAGTACTTTTGGTAAAATCACCTTTAGTTATTTTACATAACAGATGGTAAGCCTTCAAGGCTTGTTTGTAGGTTTACTTATTGCCCACATCGTAGTTTTTCCTCCATTGTCTCTCAAGTTTTTTACATTTGCTTTTTTCTACTTTTTAGCCTTTCGGAAAACCCCGGGACTGGGGCTCTACCGGATTTCCGTTTATTCCTTGAGAGTGGGATAACTGTCTCTACAACTTTGGCTAACCAGTGTGTAATTTTATCCTGATCTCTTACTTTAAGGTCATCTAAGTTTAGATTGGGCCTAGAGTTATTTAACTGGAAATTCAAGTCCTCTATATTCAGTTTTTTCCAGTTTCTAAAATAAGAGTTCTCAGACCTGTTTACAGCTTTATTATCTGGTAGCCTGATACTAAATGTGGTCAGATAGTGGTCGGACCATTATACAGGTAATGCGGGCTCACATGTAAGGCCCTCAAAGTTTGCAAAAATCAGGTCTAATTGATGGCCCGCTGTATGAGTGGGGCCTGTATTGCATAGATGTACATTGAGGGCTTCTAGATCGTCTAGGAAGTTCAGAACCATGGGGCATGTACGGTCCTCGAAGTGCAAATTAAAATCTCCTACAATCGTAAAGATGGATGCTTCTAATAGCAAAGGGGTGATGTATTCAGGGAAGGCTGCCACCCAATCTCTGGCGGCTCCAGGTGGGCGATATATCAAGATTCCAGTAAAAGTGATTTGTGGTGATAGAGCAAGTTTAAAAAGACCGGCTTCACAATTGGCTAGCGTTAGATCTTCCCATTTACACAAGTATTCTCTTTTGAAAATGATTCCTATGCCTCCCCCAGTTTAATTCACCCTATCCCTTCAAACTAGGGTATAGTTTGATGGTAGGGCTGTAGCAATATCAGGACCCGAACTGGCATTTAGCCAAGTTTCAGTCAAAAACAGAGCGTCCGGTTCGACATCCAAAATTAAGTTAAATATATCCTCCTTGTGTTTCGAAAGGGATCTGCAATTTATGGTAATGAATGTGAGGTGTCTGGTCACATCGCCATTTGTCTTAATCGTACCTTTTTCAAACCAGGAGTTCTCGCCGGTTATTCCTAACGCTGAGTGGGAGAAGGAGAAATTGCAATCGTTAGATTGGGGCACGAGGTACTCCGGGTTCAGGAGATTGCAATGTTGGTTCCCCATGGGTCTTAGGGAGAACAACTCACTCCGTGAATATGTGGCTAAAATTGAGTTTGGGGCAGTTGTACACATTGCCGGCTTTTATGTTGATCAGGCAGCGTTCCCGCCCCCGACCTCTACCCCGGAAGAATGTCACTGTCCCGCCTTCACTCCCTCCACATCAAGCAGGAAAACCCGTGGTGGACCGGGGAGCGGGCGGACAGGACTGCGGGTGACTGGAGGATCTAAGTAGGCAGTAATTGCGTTTTAAAATAAAATGCTTTAAAATAATGCGGCTAAAAATCATCGATACATAAAAATGCAGGCAATTCAATCTACTGTGCAAAATAGCAAATGTCTCAATCACACGACTATTATGGCACCTGAGAAATGAATAATCCAGCGAGTGCTTACTTCCTCCTCGCTTTTATCCTGATTCTGTCAGCGCTTCCGCCCCCCGACCTCTACCCCGGAAGAATGTCACTCTCCCGCCTTCACTCGCTCCACATCAAGCGGGAAAACCCGTGGAGGACCGGGGAGCGGGCAGACAGGACTGCGGTGACTGGAGGATCTAAGTAGGCAGTAAGTGCGTTTTAAAATAAAATGCTTTAAAGTAATGCGGCTAAAAATCATCAATACATAAAAATGCAGGCAATTCCATCTACTGTGCAAAATAGCAAATGTCTCAATCACACAACTATTATGGCACCCGAGAAATGAATAATCCAGCAAGTGCTTACTTCCTCCTCGCTTTTATCCTGATTCTGTCAGCGCTCCCGCCCCCCCCGACCTCTTCCCCGGAAGAATGTCACTGTCCCGCCTTCACTCCCTCCATATCAAGCGGGAAAACCCGTGGTGGACCGGGGAGCGGGCGGACAGGACTGCGGGTGACTGGAGGATCTAAGTAGGCAGTAAGTGCGTTTTAAAATAAAATGCTTTAAAATAATGCGGCTAAAAATCCTCGATACATAAAAATGCAGGCAATTCAATCTACTGTGCAAAATAGCAAATATCTCAATCACACGACTCTTATGGCACCTGAGAAATGAATAATCCAGCGAGTGCTTACTTCCTCCTCGCTTTTATCCTGATTCTGTCAGCGATCCCGCCCCCCGACCTCTACCCCGGAAGAATGTCACTGTCCCGCCTTCACTCCCTCCACATCAAGCGGGAAACCCCGTGGTGGACAGGGGAGCGGGCGGACAGGACTGCGGGTGACTGGAGGATCTAAGTAGGCAGTAAGTGCGTTTTAAAATAAAATGCTTTAAAATAATGCGGCTAAAAATCATCGATACATAAAAATGCAGGCAATTCAATATACTGTGCAAAATAGCAAATTTCTCAATCACACGACTATTATGGCACCTGAGAATTGGCACTCCCTGCTGGGTGATGCTGATGTGCTCCTGCTTATGAGGGCTGACTACATGGAGTGATTAAGAAAAAGTGTCATGGGGGCCCACCCCACCCCCACCTAGCGGGGAGACACCATTAGATCCCTAAGGGGCATGTGGCAGACCGGAGCCTGGGCGTACTGCAGGTCCTAACGTCCATAGAGGTTAGACGATAGAGAGCCCGGTGAGCCCCGTGGGTGAGGCAGTATCTGGTGGAGATTGGCCTACCCAGCTCTGTAGAATTGGAGCATTGAAAGGGGGGTGAGAGAGGTGGAAGTCCCTGCAATAGTGAAGGGCCGCCCACCCCCCCAAGGCCTCCGCAACAGAACAGCCTGTACAAGTGCACAGTGAAGATGTCTGCAGCTGGGACACAGGCTCATGGGGCAGAGACTGTGGACCGGGGGGATTCGCAGCAGGACAGGGAACCTTCCCTGCGCACAATTATGGCTGCCATACAGGAGCTGTGGGGTTCCATAACCCTTATTGCTCCTAAACTAGATGCTGTAATGGTGGTTGCTAATCTTCTTCGAGCTGACTTCCACAAAATCTTTGAAAAGTTGGCAGCGGCGGAAACGCAAATAAACTGACTGCCCTCTACAACCAAATGCCTGGAGGAACAGGTGCAGAACTTGACAAAACAGAGCACGATCATGTCTGCCAGGCTGGAGGACCAGGAAGGGGGGGCGAGATGGAACAATAATAGAGTGGTCAGGGTTCTGGAGGGCTCAGAGGGCCCTAGTGTGGATCTGTGTCTTGAGTACCTGATCCTTAACAAGCTTAATCCAAAACGTCTCTCAACATTTTTCTCAGTGGAGAGAGCCCATCGGGCGTTGGGTCCGCCGCTCAGGCCGGGGACTCCTCTGTGAACTATAATCGCCCGCATACCAAACTTTAGAGATCGGGACGCAATAATGCAAGTGGCGCGTGCACAGGGAGACCCAGGCCTGGGCCACATGGTGATCCACTACTTCCTGGACTTTACCCTACAGGTGCAGCATCAACGGAGAAGCTTTGACGAAGTGAAAAAGGCTCTGCGGACCAAGGAACTGAAATGCATGATGCTCTACCCCTTCAAGTTGAAAGTCATCACAGATGGAAAGACATGGCACTTTGCCACACCTGAGGAAATGTGGGACTAGCTGGAAGTCTGGATCGTGGCCGGGAAGGGGGCTGCGGTGACAGAAAGAAAGATTGATCCAATGACCCTGGCAAGAGGAGGACTATCCCCCCCCCCCCGACAACCACCGAGATCCACATCTCCTTTGAGGGGCACATGAGCACCCTTGAAGGAAGAACTTCGGGGGGATGGCTTGATGTATGATACTGATGGCAGTATGCAGGAACACAGAGGAGGGAGTGATGGAAATAGGATGGGATCGCATGCATGGAGCCGCCAGAGAGGTCAGATTTACTTTGAGCTGGGGTAAGCTGGTTTTCACATATGTCTATGGGGATGATTCAATTGTGATAATGTTGATCATCCGACATGCCGTTGACCGGGGGATGCTGCTCACACCATTACTAATTGTTACGTTTGGGGTGACAGACACTCTGCGAGTTGGGGGAGTGGGTAGATCAATGTCCACAGAGCAGGGTAGTGGTTTAACCGGGGTTAGGGGTCTTTCTGTTTAGTTTACTGTTTACCAAGTCTTTGCAGTACTATGTTTATTATGTTGGCTGTGAGGGGAGGAGGGCTTTAGATGCACTGGTTGTTCCCTGGGCAATGAGGGATGGTATTGACATTCAGCAGCAATTGCGAGTGAGCATTCTAACTGACAAAGACAAAGGGTACACATGATATCTCCCTAGGGCTGAAGATATGGTCTTGGAATGTTAATGGGTTCGGAAGTGGCATCAAACGCAAATTGGTTTTACAGCATTTGTGATGCCACAGCCCGTCGTGGTACTTTTGCAGGAGACACACCTCCGTGGTCATCACTATAAGGCTTTAGATAGAACTGGATATGTCCTGAAGGCACATGCAGGATACACTTCTGACTGGCGGGTGTGGGAATCCTGCTTAATAAATCACTACCATTCGTCTCCCAGAGGGTGTCGCGGGATGACCATGAGCGGTATGTGGCCCTTTACAGAGCTGCTCTAAACATCTGCTCAGTCTATGCCCCGACTCTTGGGGTCAACTGTCCCCTACCTAGGGGCCCTGTTGTTGGAGCTCCCCTCGGGAATACTACAGATAGGTGGTAACTTGACGGCGGTCCTTGACTTAAATATGGACAGAACAGGCGGTTCTGATGGGTTGGGGGATCGGGTCCCCTGCATCAGTTTGCATCAGCAATGGGGTTAGACGATCTATGGAGGGAGCTTAACCCTGAGAATCACCAGTATACTTATTTCTCTGTGCCGTATGGCAACTTCTCCTGAATCGACCACCTATTAAAGTTCCAAACCCATTTGAAGACCAACACATGTCATAGGGCTACTGATCATGCAGCTCTGACACCCAAGCATCAGCACCACCAAGCAGGCCACCCAAGAAGGCCACAACACCGAACGCCACCCAACGCCACCATCCCAGACCCTCCCCCAGACCACCCCCACCCCACTACCACTGAGGCAGCGAAGAACAGAACAGTGGACCTTCTGAAAACGCCATGGCCCCTCAGCCACACAATAGCTGAATGTTGGGAGAGGTGGGAACCAAACATGTGTGAAGGAGGCAAGTCACCCATGAATAGGAATGCACACAATGCCAAGCGTAGCGGTGATGTGCTGGATAGACCTCACTATGCAGAGCACAGACCTCTCCATGTGGACATATACTCCTGGTGCTTGTAGTGTTGTGGACAGTGGATGCAGCCATGTTACCTTAGGCAGTGAAGAAGATCTCGGTCATGTAGCTGTGTTGTCCCCCCCTGTATGCGGAAGCAGAGTGGGCTGGTCCAACGTACGCCACTCCAGCGTAGGAGTGTGAAAATAGGCCGGGGCTCTGGGCGTGGTTCACTTCTAAGAAGGCCAACTCATCTGCTAGAGCGGTGGCCCTCACCATGCCACGAGGCTGCTGCCATGACCGCCGGCCTCCTCGATACAGGCCGCATGTGAACCCAGTGGCACAGCACCACAAAGTTATGTCTGTACGGACTACTGCCTTCGATGTACACTGCGGACATCAGGGCTCACAATTCAGATCGAGTTGCGATTGCAGATGATGCAGTCCAGTAGGCAACAGACATTGCTACCAGTGCGGCCTGCTCGGACCACGCAGCACCGCAGGCTGCGCACACGCTGAATGCTTCTGGTGCCACTAATTCAGTGCAACACAAGTCACCACCACGTGGCTTTAATGAGGCAGAATTAATTAGGCAAAAGACATTGCTCCCAGTGCGACTCGCCTGGACCACGCATCATTGCTGTCTGCGCACACACTGAGTGCTTCAGGTGCCACTAACTCAATGCACTATAAGTCACCGCCACGTGGCCTTATTGAGACCTAATTGAGGCAGAATTCATTAGGCAAAAAACATTGCTCCCGCCCGGACCACGCATCATCGCTGGCTGTACACACGCTGAGTGCTTCAGGTGCCACAAACTCAGTACACCACAAGTCACTGCCACGTAACCTTATTAAGGCAGAATTCATTAAGCAAAAGTCATTGCTCCCAGTGCGTCCCGCCCAGACCACGCATCATCGCTGGCTGTGCACAAGCTGAGTGCTTCAGTTGCCACTAACTCAGTGCACCACAAGTCACTGTCTGTGTAGCCTTATTAAGGCAGAATTCATTAGGCAAAAGATATTGCTCCCAGTGCGGCCTGCCCAGACCATGCATCATTGCTGGCTGTGTACATGCTTAGTGCTTCAGGTGCCACTAACTGAGCAGTTCAACTCAATGCCACGTGTCTGTGGGCCCTTGCTGACCACTGCCTCCGGCCTACACTGTGGTCAGCAGGGCTCACAATTCAAAATCAGTCTTGATTCATTCATTTCAAAGTCCAGTAGGCAACTAACTATAATGTCCCTGAAACCTACATATTTCGACAATGTATTCTATATATATTTCATCTTTTGTTCCATATGCCTACACTGCAGTCAGCAGGGCTCACAATTCAAATTCAGTCTTGATTTATTAATTGCTGATTGAATTGTACTCTATGTCCTTGGATATTGTCAAGAGGTAGTGACAAAAAGCATTCCTTGCTGTCTGTGCTGACTACTGACTTTGATCAACACTGCAGACAGCAGGGTTCACAATTCAGATCGGGTCGCTATTGCAGATGACACAGTCCAGTAGGCAACAGAAATTGCTAGCAGTGCACCCCGCCCGGACCATGCATAATCGCTGGCTGTGCACTAACTGTGCAGTTAAACTCAATGCCACCTTGCTGACC
This sequence comes from Lissotriton helveticus, assembly GCF_964261635.1. Lineage (NCBI taxonomy): Eukaryota > Metazoa > Chordata > Amphibia > Caudata > Salamandridae > Lissotriton > Lissotriton helveticus. Next base: position 1,173,984,230 of record NC_136059.1, on the reverse strand, counting down.
ACTGCTACCCGCCTACACTGCGATCAGCAGGGCTCACAATTCAAATTCAGTCTTGATTAATTAATTTCAGAGTCCAGTAGGCAACTAACTATAACGTCCCTGAAACCTACATATTTCGACAATGTATTCCATACATATTTCATCTTTTGTTCCATACGCCTACACTGCAGACAGCAGGGCTCACAATTCAGATCGAGTCGCTGAATGCTTCTGGTGCCACTAACTCAGTGCACCACAAGTCTTCGCCACGTGGCCTTATTGAGGCAGAATTCATTAGGCAAAAGACATTGCTCCCAGTGCGGCCCACCCGAACCACGTATCATCGCTGGCTGCGCATACGCAGAGCACCACTGTTGCCACTAACTCAGTGCACCACAAGTCAATAGCACATGGTTGTGGGCCCTTGCTGACTGCTGCCTCCAGCCTACACTGCGGTCAGCAGGTCTCACACATATCCAATCCAATCCTGTCCTGCAATGACACACCGTCATCTTTTGTGTGTTATTTCACATCTGGTGCCCCTACCTTAGTGCACCACAAGTCATGGACCCTTTATGATTGAATCTCTGTGTTTGATCCAATAATCACTGTTATAGTTGTTTCCAGCACCAACCATTCCCTGAGGGCTGGCTTACACTCACCCCACACGCATCCAGCACAGACGTCACTGGACTTGTGACCCGGGTAATAAAAAGTCTAACCAAAGGTTAGAGGGGTGTTATATTTAGGTTCAGATTTTACATGCACAAAACCATAGAAAACTGTTATAGTTATACTTATCCCAAGAAACTATAACTAAGGGCACCTAACCCCAAATCACACATGGCCTTCAGACATGCATGGTGGTGGGTCAGCAGCAGGGCCTGACAACCCCCAGCAGGCACCCAATCCTGTGCCTCGCACAGGCTTCAGCAACATTTTCTAAAGACAGAAGTGGCAGCAGTCAAACCAATTTTGTCTGAAGTTAGAGACGACCAGGAAAGATGTCAATAAAACAGTTTCTGCATTTCTCCAAGACCACAACATGGTCTCTATATACCTTAACAACTTACGCTTCAACATGGGCACATTATATCAAAATGATGGAGTTAATTTCGCAGAGAAAGGTAACAGGGTGTTCCACATCAACTTGAAAGACTGCTTCCTGTTCTATGTGCAGTTATCATCTACACACCATAAACACAATGGCTCTTTTCAGGGCCAACACTTTTCTCAAACATTGGTTCATTTTCTTTTCAAATCCTTTTTTAATTCTTACTCATCTCTGTGGATGCGTTGCAAATCCCAATCCAAAAGAACACATTCAATACAAAGCAGCATATTTAGAATTCGAGGTGGATCCGTGACTCCATTCTCAAACAACAACACTCATTTAAAGCAACACATTTAATACAGTGGACATGTGCTTGACCCTATGAGCCTGTGAGGGGATGTATTACAGATTTTGTGTGCCTCTGCTTTTGGGTCTCTAGGTGCACCAGTGCTTGTATAGCAGTTCAAATGGTTGTAAGGCTATATGAGTGGGGATGTGAGTGGGTATATGGGTATGTCAGTGAGTGTGTCAGTGTCTATTTGGGACTGTGAGTGGGTGTGTGAAGGCCTCTTCGAGTCTGTGAGTGGGTGTGTGAGTGAGTGAGTAAGTGGGTATGTGAGTGTGTGGGTGTATGTGTGGGTCTGTGAGTTGGTGTCTGAGAATCTGGAAGTGAGTGTGAGAGTGAATGAGTGGGTCTGTGAGTGGGTGTATGTGTGTCTGTGTGGGTCTGTGAGTTGATGTGTGAGTGTTTATGTATGACTGAGTGTGAGAGTGAGTAAGTCTGTGAGTGGGTGTGTGAATGCCTGTACGGGTATGTGAGTGGGTGTATGGGTATGTGAGTGGGTGTGTGAGTGTCTGTTTGGGTTGCACTATGGGTCTGTGAGTAGGTGTGTCAGTGTCTGTGTGGGTCTGTGAGTGGATGTGTGAGTGCTTGTGTGGGTCTGTGAGTTGTTGTGCGAGTGCCTGTGTGGGTTTGTGAGGGTTTGTGTGAATCTCTGTATGGGCCTGAGAGTGTGTGTGTGCATCTTTTAATTGCATCAACATTCATGAATCCATGGTGGAATCAAGCTGGGGCCATGCTGAGTGTCAAAGCGGAAGCAGATCCGCAAAACTTTGCACATGGAAAGAAAAATGCTTAAGACTATTATGGGCCAGATGTAGGTAACTTCAATTTACCGATTCATAAATACCAAATTTTACCGATTCGGTATTTATGAATCGGTAAATTTGAAGGTGGGAGATGTAGGTAATTTTGAAATGTGAATTACCGAATCGGTATCATTCGGTATTTACCGATTCGGTAAATACCGAATCGGTATTTCCCATTGATTCCTATGGGCTGTGAAGCCCATAGGAATCAATGGGAAATACCGATTCGGTATTTACCGAATCGGTAAATACCGAATCCTGCAAGGGTGCAGGGGGTGTCACTTTGACACCCTCTAGCACCCCAAGTATAGGCATGTGTGACATGTGGCACACATACATGCCCTAAGGGCATGTCTGTGTGTCACATGGTACAGGTGTGCATGCACAGATGTGCATGCACACCTGAATTCGGTATTTTACCACCCAATTGGATTGGGTGGTAAAATACCGACTCTTAAGGGCCTGTGGCACTCTTAGGAGTGTCACCTACATATGGATTTACCGAATCGGTAAAATTACCGATTTGCTATTTTACAGAATCGGTAAATTTACCGATTCGGTAAATTTACCGATTCTGTAAAATGATGGCCCCTACATGTCAAACACCAAATACCGGTGGGTAACGGCCGAATTCGGCCGTTACCGACCGGTATTTGCTCTCCTACATCTGGCCCTATATCTTGACCTTCATCCATACCTACGCAATCCCTCTTACACACCCATGAGGTCAGAGTACTTCTACCCTGTAGTGACAGAGCCACCTGGCCCGTTCACGTAAGCTGGTCACGCACCCACGCACCCCGAGGGTGGGCTCGCCTGTAGGAATAAATAAAGGGGCTCAGGACCGCTCGGGGTCTTGGCCCAGAGATAATATCTGAGAGTGTGTTATCCTTTGATGTGACCCAAGCCTGCGGCCTAGTATAATGATTACCCGTGTCCGGATAGCGGCCGACATCACACTGGAGACGAGGCGGGTCTACCCCACGCCTCGCCCTGCCCTCACCTGCTGTGCTCCCTGGTGCCCGTTGTCCTCGACTGGCCGCTGCCACCACGGCTTTGGTGCCTGTGTGGCCTGCACAGTCGGCGCCACCTGCTGGTGCTGCGGGTGCCCACCCCGCGATCCACCAGCTGCTTGGAGCAGAGATACGCAGCATGCAACCCAGCGGCGCATGCGCCTGTCCTGACAAGCGCTGCTGGCTGCTGTCTTCGGTGCACAGACCGGCACCCGAGGTGAGGCCTGCCCTACTCGCATTCACACACACCTCTCGGGCCCTCTGCTGCGCCTCCTGTGACCCGGCTGCGCTTCCACAGCCACGTGGTCGAGCCGGTGGGCAGGAAAACCTTGCGCATCTTGCAAAGCGCCCGTTCCTGCGTGCGGTCTGTTCGACAAGGGCACACACCTCACTGCAGTGTGGTCATCTGCGGAAGGGACCTGCCCGGGTGCGGGTTCACCTACACACTCTGGCCAGTCAAGCATCCCAACACAACCCACAGACATTCCACGGCTACACAGTTCCTCACCAGCAAGTCATAGTGTGACCCCACGGCGCAGTCACTATAGCCACACCTTCGTGTGCATACCTTGAACACTACACATCAGCAGAAGGTCCGCCCTCACACATGCCCTACACTACTCTGCGTCACCAGTCCCTGCCGCCCCGACATCTCACTTGATAGATGTACAGTGGAGGATGAGTGTACAAGGTGCCAATGGTGGCGTAGCTCCCCCAGAGGCACTACTGCCACCCCCTCAGTAAGTCAATCCACTGGCCCACCCTCAGCCTCCATATTGAACCCTATATCACCTATTGAACATTGATTTATTATCCAAAGCAAAACATTTGTTCAATACTCTTGTTAATCAAAGCATTAATACAGATCCATGAAACTACTTTTGATACATTTTATCACATGTGGTATTTACAGTGCTCTCAGTGAAAGGAGAAAGGAAGGTATTTGGGGGAATGGAAGTGATTAGGTTAGTGGGGGACTGGGTAAAGGTGGTGTGACATGAACACGATCTTATATTATATACAGTTGAACCTTTACAGCCTAAATTCGGTCCATAGTTCCCTATAATCATAACACACAGGTCACGATAAATCAATTTCTTCTGTTCCTATGGTTTGAGGGTGTATGATAGTCTACGTTTCGACCCCGATAGATGAAGGGTTATTAGTTCCTCATTTAGGGGTCTTCATCAGGACAACAATTTGGCCAGTTACTTCGAAGGAGAGGAGGAGACTGCAATCCAGTGGACTGTTTAGCAACCCACTACGGATGATCTGTTGACACCGTGCATTTACTATACTACATGAGATTGAGGACACCTTCACAAATTGGAAAGTTATTAGTCCTGACCATCGTCGTCCATCCTAATATTCGAGGAGCTTCTTCGCTGCCCAACCCGGATGGCCATTCACAGCCGTTTCTTTAGTGCTCCACACTAATTGTTGTCCTGATGAAGACCCCACAATGAGGAACTAATAACCCTTCATCTCTCAGGGTCAAAAAGGTGATATATGGTTCAATATGGATGCTCTGAATCGCAAGAGCATTGTATAACCTTTTTTCTATATTTTGTAATTAAATATGTTGACTTGATGAATTTAAAAACAAACTTTCTTTGGTGAATCATTGACGCTAATATAATGTTGTAGGGACTACCTTGACCCTTCTCTAAAGGTACTGTTATTTTGACCCAGGTCGGGTGGCAGTTTTATTGGGCTTACCCCGTTAAAACTCAACACCCACCCTCAGCTTGGCCAGGCCACAGTTGCCCCTCTGCCACCCTTCAATGAACTCTCGGACCTGTCCACGGATGCGGCACACTGGAAATCCTGGATTGGCCGTCTGGACCATTACTTTATCGGCGTGCGAGAGACCGACGGGAGGGTGAAGAGGTCGCTCCTCGTGTACTACAAAGGAGGTGAGCTGTATGACCTCTTCGAGACCCTACCGGACAGAGGAGTGGATGATGATTACAACGGGGCTGTTGCGGCCCTAAACCACCACTACTGTCCCCAGATAAACCCAGATTTCGAGCATTTCAAGCTTTGCATGCCCGGCAAGGCGAGGCCGAGACCATAGATATTTTCTACGCTTGCCTACGGAAACTTACAAGCTCATGCACGCTACCGGACCAGAGGGAGGAGATCAGGGCACAGTTTATCTAAGGATGTCAATCAGTCACGCTGTGACGCCTGATAATGTGACAACCGGGCCTCACTCTAGACAAAATCCTAGTGCTTGCCAGGTCCCACGAGCTGTCCAACGCTAGTGCTGACGAGATGGAAGTGGCCCTCAACTGGCCCTCCTCGCAGCCCATATCACCACGGACACCCACAATCAAGGAGGAAAGAGTGGATGCGATTCATAGAAGATTGTCTCAATCAAGAGGGTCCATGAGGCCTTCTCAGAGCAGCACGTGCAAAATCAGTGGCCTAGATCTCCCTCCATGGGGGAGGTGCTTCGCAAAAGGAAAGACGTGTTCGCAATGCAGAAAACTCAACCATTTTGCAAAGGTCTGCAGGAGTGGAAGAGGACGGAGCAGTGCCCGAGCTCATGTGCAATTTCGACAGCGGTGAGGCAACTGACGATGGAAGACCCCATCGATCAAGAAGACAACACCTCACCAGGGTTTGGACCGGGAACAGAAGACGACGACGTATTCTTTGTGTCTTTTGTCAGCCGAGAAGGAACAAGACGTTGCCCACCGCCCATATGCAACATCACCTAGCAGGGTCCCCTGTGAGTGCCCTCATAGACACCGGAGCATCAATAAACATGATGGACAGTGAACATTATGACAAACTGTCGCCAAGCCCACCACTCCTGCCATCTAAGCCCACGATCTACACGTATGTCAGCGACGAGATGCTCCCTCTGCGAGGAGTCATGGAGGTCGAAATCACTAGCGACGGTCATCGCATGAACATGAAATTTCATGTCACAGAAGGAAGACGGGGCACACTCCTCCTCTGCCATATGGCGGAGGATATGGAGTTAGTGTTGTTTGTGAACCTGGTGCATGATCTCCATGCTCGAGAGATGCTGAGAGACTTTTCCATGCTGTTTGAGGGCCTTGGATGCTGCCTAAAGGGGAAGACGTTCAAGCTGCACTTCAATCCGACAGTCCAGCCCATGGCGTTGAGGCACCGGAGGGTGCCATTTCACTTGCGGCCGCAAGTGGAGGAAGAACTGAAAAAGCTGGAGGACTTGGGAGTGATAGAGACGGCGTCAGGCCCACACCACGGTTGTCCCCCCTCGTCATAGCCCCAAAGCCATAGCAGCCGGGAGCCATTCGGCTCTGCATTGACATGCGCTTGCCAAATAGAGCCATGAAGAGAGAACGCCATCTCACGCCCATGATGGACGACATCGTGGCTGACCTGAACGGCGCAAAGTGGTTCACCAAACTGAACTTCAATGCGGGGCATCATCAGCTGGAACTCCACCCCGAAAGTAGAAATATCACGACGTTCTCCACCCACGTAGGGTTATGGCGCTACAAGAAGCTGAGCCTTGACATCTCCTCAGCTGTGGAGGTGTTCCAGAATGCAATAAGAGAAACTCTCACAGGATTGCAAGACGTAATAAACTTAAGTGGCAACATCCTGGTATTTTCCAAGACGCTAGAGGAACACCACGTACACCTCCAAGCTACCCTGCAACGACTTGCAGACAACGGACTCACCCTATACAGAGCCAAGTGCTTGTTCTACCAGGAGTCGGTAGACTTCTTCAGGTTCTCAAGAGAAGGATTGTGAGTAGACCCGAAAAAATGGAAGGCCATATGGGCTGCCTGGGGATGGCCACATACTAGGGCCGGTTCATTCCCAACCTGGCGTCTCTATCCGAGCCACTCCGTGCCCTCACAAAGTCATGGCCTACTTTCGCCCACATCGGCGCACAGAAGTCGTAATGGATGCCAGCCCCATAGGACTGAGAACAGTCCTGATGCAAGAGACCGAGGCCAAAGAATGGGTCCCTACTGCATATGCCAGCAGGGCATTGACTGCTACAGATATGCAGTATGCACAAATAGAGCGTGAAGACCTAGCCATCAAGTGGGCATGTCAGCACTTCCATTTGTATCTGTACGGACACGAATTCAGAGTGGTCACCGACCTCAAGCCGCTCGTCCTGCTCTTCGCCGGCACTTCCCGACTTGCTCCACCCCAGATCGACAGGTGGGCAGTGCAGCTGCAAACGTACCGCTTTGAGGTGATCTTCCGGCGCAGGGCCGACAACCCTGCCGACATCCTGTCACGTCACCCCGGCCTGGCCAAACCACTTCATGCACCAACAGATGAAGACTACACCGTGAGTTTGTTTGAATGGTCTCTCTCGAAGCGTGTCCAGCCGCTCCCACGCTCGAAGACATCGGAAAAGAAACAGAACTGGATGAATGCCTCATCAAGGTCAAGACAACATTAAACAACCAGAACCGGCACCACTTCCTGGACGGGGTCAGCTCCCTCACTGCAGAAGAACAACTCTTCCGACAGCAGGTGTGGAGAGTGCAAAGCGAGCTCAGCGTAGGCCTCCATGGAGTGGTCTTGCGGGGAACCAAACTCGTGATTCCGAGGAGCCTGCAAAAAGGAGGTAGTCCGTCTAGCACACCAAGGCCACCAAGGTATCTCGAAAACCAAGGCCAGACTTAGAAGCAAAGTCTGGTTCCTCGGAATGGATGCCGCTGTCGAGGAAGCTATACATACCTGTCACTCCTGCAACATCACCGGTGGCGACCCTGCACCTCATCCGGTAATCACTGAAGACCTGGGTCTGGAACCGTGGTCCAAACTAAGCATCGACTTTTGGTCCTTCCCCGATGGGCGGAACACGCTGGTGCTGGTCCACTCCCACTCGAAGTTCCCAATGGTGAAGGTGGTATCGTCAAGGAGTTTCACCACGTCAAGACAGCGTTGGAGCGCATCTTTTCCATGATGGGACTGCCAGAAGAGATCAAATCCAACAACGGGCCACCGTTTCAAGGCAGAGACTTTCAAGAATACCTGGCCTCCAGAGGCATCCGACACCGGAAGATCACGCCACAATGGCCCCAGGCGAATGGGGAGGTGGAGCGGTTTATGCGTACCATGAACCGAGCTCTCAGAATCGGGGTCGAGAAGGGAGAAAACGCCGAACAGTGCCTCTCGCAGTTCCTCGGAGCCTATCGTCAAACCCCACATTGCACCACCCAGTGTGCCCCAGCCCACCTCGTGTTCAGGAGAGCGCCAAGAGACTGCGTTCCTGCGGACTCTTCGTTGAACCCCCCACGCTGGATCAAGGTGCAGCCCAAGCATACAGAAAAGTGTCCAATGACAAAGCGAGCCAGGCTTGAAGAGCACAGTCTATGTGCATCCAGGTTGGAGACCAAGTTGTGGTAAAGGACCGTCACCCTAACTGGAAATATCGCACCCTATATGAGCCGGAAGTGTGGGAGGTTGTCAATGTCCGGGGCACCATGGTATCGGCCATGCGAGGAACACGTGTGGTCACAAGGAACACCTCCTGGTTCAAGAAGATCCCAGAGAGAATGCCACCTACCGACCAAGTCATGGATGAATCGGAAGGCGAAGATGGGGCTGCACCCGCAGATGACTCACCGGGCAAATGCGGAGCCGGTACAGCATCAAGCCGGAAGAGAAGTGGAAGCAGCAGAAGAGCCGACGGGCCATGCAACTGGATTCCTCGAGTGAGAAAAAGACATAGAAGGGTTGGAAGCCAAGGGAGAACTCCCTGAGCCAGAAGTATGGTCTCTGGCCGAACCCAACCCCCAGCCAGAGACTGAGAGATTTTGCATGGTGCTAAGAAGGACAGAACAACCGCCCGAAAGGGTCCCTGTATCTAAAAGATTGGAGGGATGTAGTGACGGAGCCACTCGGCCCGTTCATGTACGCTGGTCACGCACCCACGCACCCCGAGGGCATAAATAAAGTGTCTCAGGACCGCTCGGGTCTTGGCCCAGAGATAACATCTGAGAGTGTGTCATCCTTTGATGTGGCCCAAGCCTGCGGCCTAGTATAGTGATTACCCGTGTCCGGATACTGGCCGACATCACATACCCTAACACCAACAATCATTTCACACTTTACATTTTAAGCCTGGGACTGTGCTCAAAACTATAAAATGGCGGCCATAGTTTACCTGTCAAGTTGAGGCCAGTCAATCACGACATAGCTATTGGCACAGTGATTTGTGAAACATCGCAGTAGATCTGCAGATGGCGTGTGCCTAGATATACAGTTTTAATTTTAATTTAATAAAACCGTAAGTGCTGAATGGATTTACACCAAATCACAAAAAGGTTCTTTGTGAACCAAGAGCTAGCTGTCTGGCTATTTGGTGTAATTCCGTTTAGCGGAAATAAATGCATTGTAAAACAATACATTCAAAGATGGAGCTGTCGTGTAACTCAAAATGGTCAGTCCTATTTTTATGTTAATTAAAAAAGGAAGCACATGATTTGTTTAGATAACCAATCACACGATGCGATCAGCGTCGTCACCAAGGTGTTCACACACTGATCTGAAATGCGTTTATGTCTCTTCCGAGAAAATGAAAATCTAGTGGACTTACACTCAGTATTGGAGTGCTCACGCAGCGAAGCGCTGCCAACGAGCAGCACCATCCCGAAATTAATTAAAAATATGTATGATCCTCATATAAAGGATCCTTTCTATGATTATTATCGGGCATACATTATGAATTCTCAAAGCTGAGTTTCAAAAAGATGATTCAGATAATTGCATGTTTTGTCATAGTGTTGGAGACCCCTTCACACCTTTTTTTGGATATCAAATGCTCATGAGGGAATAATATTATACCACCAGAAATGATAATATAGCTTGCCACACCACTCTGAAACTGTGTAAAAATGAAAACTTTGCAGTACCAGACAGACACCAAGTTTATGATCCACCCACCATTGCAGACAGGAATGATGAGACAAAATCAAGTGTCATGCTAATGCCAGTAGATTGCTGCTACAAAGTCAAGTATTGTAGTGCGACAGAAACGTTCAAAAGTGGCTTTGGTCATACAGGTTCCAGTCCCACTAAATGCTTCGCATCAGAATGTACACATCGACTAAATACGTACAGATGCTATCTGGGATTAACAAAATGTGAAAATAGCGACAGAAATATCTGCAGTCATTGCAGCTCCACTGGCTTAAATCCGTAAAGGTTTAAAGGAGAACCTGCAACAAGTTTGAGAGACTGAAATTGGCATTATTCACATATGGCCTGAGTCCAGAGTAGGGTTCATTCATGTCATGCAAGCAAAACAAATCCCTGCTCGGAGGCACAAATTACTGAGCTAACTATCAAAAAGGTGTTTTGTGCAAAGTCTGATTGATGTACGCCATGCACAAAAAACCCTAAACCAGTTTATGAATTACACTAGAAAGTGATAGTTGTCGATATGCAAATCTTCCTGCCTCCTAAAAGTTCTGTGTCCAATTCCGATGGAACATATCATTTCTTATTAGCATCTTTCCTTCCTAGCTCAAGTGCTTATGTTTCTTGTTTTGATTTGCTTATCATTCAAATATCCACCTGTGCTTCTATGTTTTCACTCTTTAGTGTAAATTTCATACAGTACTTCTTGCCCATATGAAGTAGTTTGCATTTTGAATATGTCTAACTCTATGCAAATTTAGGGTGCTGTGCCCTGAGGCAAGCAAAACATGAGCGCTGTCCCAGGCCTTAACATCCAATCAAATGGCCACTATTATTACCCTCCAATCCCAAAATCAAGATCTGAGAGATATTTTTAGAGTCTTACCTCTTTTCTTCATGGTCCCGGACTCGATGGAGCGTAGTAATATTACAGCTAAAGTAACAGTCACCCACTTCATGGCTGTGGTTTGTTTTGGAAATGGGTAAGAAAGGCTTATCAAAACAAAGAGAAGGGATTTATTTTATGCTATTTCAAGGTACAACCCTGTGAATGATTTACTATTCCAAGCCTGATTAAATATTACCCCTCTGGAAGTTACCAAATGTAAAAACAAATCTTGGCGTGACATTTGTATACTAGATCTCCTCACCTTTAACCTTTAGTCCCAGACTGTTTGCAAATCCTTTTATCACATAACAAATACAGGAACTTGAAAAATAGTCAACTTGCCTTTATTCTCACCTTTGCTCTGTGAAACACGTATAATATTAAAATATGTATTTATTGCAGAAGTCATCAAATGGTGAAAGGTTTCACAATGGCAGAATTTAAAAGCTCCAACAAATTGTAACTGTACAACTATTTCCAGGATCTGCAGTTTTGTAACCTGTTTACAAGCCAACTCTTAAAGGCTGCCTCCATTAGAAGAACATAATGTTGCAGCATGGTCAATCGTCCTGCATGTAAGCCCATTCCATAGTTAAATGGAGAATACCCTTGTAGACCTGATTAATTACAGAACAACCTATTTTGATCACAAGCACTATTGCCCATAACATTATACCATCAGCACATGTGCCGAATTGAGGAGCCCTCTTGCTGTCTCTGAAAGAACGCACTGTAATTCCACAAATTAATGCTGCAGACAACACAAAGCTTTAATTGGTACGCTATTTTTCAGAGAAGAATGGGCATATTCATGAGAACTTTGCATCCTGTTTGCACTGTGCAATGTGGTACATGCGTGACACAAACCTCGAAGTCAAATGTATGAAGTCATGCAAAGCCAATTTGTGTGGTTTTAAATGGCTTAAAAAATCTGGAGTAATACAACGCAGTGCCAAGCGTTGCGTTGGCTTACTCTGTGCAAGGGAGACATTCCATGGACATTGCATAGGGTGCTCCCGTACCATTCCCATGTTTTTTGACACAATGCCATATTTACAAGACCTTTATTTCTCCTTGTTTTTCCTCTATCTATGTATGCTGCATTCTAAAGCACACATAGAAAGAGGAAAAAGCCTCAGGGGATTGTTGAGCAGGTAGGCGCACCATCCTGCACAAAAAAAATCTTGCCTACAACACAGGCACCCTTGAACCATGGTGCAAGGGTGCCTGCATGGGTGCCTGCATTGGTGCCAGGCTACCGAAATGGAGCCGGCACAGGGGGAAAAGACAGGAATGTGCCATATTGGATAATTACAGCCATTCCTGCCCTTTCCCTGTGATGTTGGACAATGCAGCAAGGTGACTTGCTGCGCTGCCCTGGGCTGCAAATTTCATAGATATGCCCTGTAATGTGTAGAACACATGCACCAACTCACAGAGTTCCACTATACGTCTGTGCGCTATAGAGATATTTGGCTTAAAAATTGGTAGACAGCTCCCTTATGTGCACATATGAAGAATGGGATTTGTATATAGTCCTTGACATTCTCGGTACCTTATTCACACACACACACATGCACACAGGCTCTCATTTATATATGGTAACACAGACGTGCCCTCAGAGATACACAGTATAAATGTAGATGTGCCAACTGTAATATGCTATTTATTACCACTCAGTAGACTGAATCAGTGTCAGAACAGTAAATTAAGCCTTAGGTAAATCATGATGCCCCTTCCTCAACAACCAGTAATTTGTGTATGGTGGTGTACTTGGTGGCAAATGGTGGTTGGTGTGTTCTTGTAGATGGTGGTGTATAATGGAAGATGTGCCCCTACTGTTGCTCCATGTGTCTCCTGCATCTACTGCCCTCTCTAGACTCTATGTAGGAACCTTCTCCCATATGCTCATGTTGCTCCTTGCCCTGACATTCCAGCATTCTGTGTGCCCCTCTGCCCCTTTCCAGACCATTTGTAGCTCCCACTTGCCATGGATTCTGCCTGTGTGCTTCCTACAGCTTCCCAAGGTCTCTCCTGCTACCTTGTAGCCTCTCTGTATGTACCTCAAAGTCCCACTATGCATCCCGACCACTTGCAGCTCCCTCACTTGTCCCCAGTCCCACTTCTACTCTAATGGGCTAACCTACCCTGCAGCAGCATCTTTATATCCCTGCAACTCCCTGTTGTCCTAGACTCAGCTCTTCCTCACCCCTCCAGGCTAACTCTGTCTTGCTCTGTATGCCCTCTGTGCTTCTAGCCTGCCCCGGAGCCCCTCTATTGTATGCTTACCAGTGACAGCCATCTTTGATGCTGACTATAGGATTTCCACTTGGTGCACACTGTTTTTGCTAGGCAATCAAAGTGATTTGTTATGCAGCCAAGATCTTGCTATCTAAAAACCATGACAAATTGAGGAGATTTGTTTACATTGACGCCTCACATTCTGGAATCCATCACTATGTTCAGAGAAGTATGCAAAGAATGCAGTTGTTTTGAAGAACTGACTTTTATCATTTATTTTCAGAGACTATTCCACATGATTAGTTGTGAACGAGATACGAGACACTGACTATAATGTAAATGGATTTCTAAACTATTTTTCTCAGGGCATTTGGATCAATATTACGTCAAGTTAACTGACAGGATTTAAACCTCAAGACGTTCATAATTTTGTAAGATGTCATGGGCCTGATTCACAAAGGTAACTTACACTTTTGAGTAATTTACATTTTAGGATATTGTTAGAAATGCTGTTTCAGGTTGGCTAGGGTTGCACCTAAGCCAGGCAGAACCTACCTCTCTAGTCAGGGTAAGTAAGTTACACACAAAGATAACCTGTGCTCACCCCCTTGGTTGCTTGGCAAGAGCAGTCAGGCTTATCCCAGAGGCAATGTGTAAAGTATTTGCACACACACACACACACACACACACACACACACACACACACAGTAACAGTGAAAATACCACAAAAGTACTCCACACCAGTTTAGAAGCTTAGCCAATATTTATTTGAATAAATCAGCAAAAAGCCAACATACACAAATCAAGATATCCCTCTTGAAAGAATCAATCAGGTACAGCTTTTAAGAAATCAAAAATAGCTCCAACCAGGGCTATTTGGTCCATGTCTAGTGGTGGCGGGTGAATTTTCAAAGTGGTGTGGCGTAAAAGTATGAGACAAGTTCAAAATATCAAGTGAAGCAAGTGAGCTTGACTAACATAAGGGCGTTGGCCTCCAAGAAAAGTTTGAGGAACAGAGGGTCAAATGATGCATTTTAAAGTAAATTTTTGGAGAGAAAACAATCAGGATATTCCTCATAGCCATTAAGCAATAACAAACACATTTTGCCCTTTTTAGGGTGTGATGAAGAGAGAAGGGAAGCTTGGAGAGAAGGGCAGTAGAGAGGTGGTGAACAGCACATACAATTAGGAGTACACAAATAGCAGAAAGCATCAACTCCCACTAGTATAAAAATAATCCCTTTAAAATATACATAAAGGCCTGACCTCTTGTCAAATTTACCACACGTTCGCACCTCACTTCAGGGCACATCCATTACCAGAGGTATTCAGGTTTGCTTGAGAGCGGGGCTTTGTCTAAGAAAACGTAAGATAAGCTTTAGAAGAAACATAACAAGTGCATTCCCTAATGTTCAGTATAGGTGGGCGAGGCACTTAAAGCTTGAGCCAGGCTCACGCCAGACACTCAATCCCAAACCGAGCTGAGGTTTACTGTGGCTTCTGCCTAGCTCCCACCTGCTGACTTAATGCACAAGAATTAAAAATAAAGCAGTCACGCTTAATGTAAGAAAAAAAAAAATAAAGAGACAATTGTAGATACACATGTTGTGGATGAATTACACAGCATGATACTAGAAAACCTGGACTCAACCCTGGCTTCCCCTTTTGATCAAATTATGTGATCAGAGACTTAAAATGTATTTCAAAGTCTCTCACTTTTCTTCAGTATCACACGTCAAAGCACATTTAAATATATGAGTCTGGATATGTGCTGCACAAAACCCTCTAGTTTATTATAACAATCTAGGCCGCACTTGACAACTGACTTGCCTGTTAGTGCTTAGATTCTAAATGAAATCTTTAAAACGAATCACTTTTATTAAACGCCTCTCAATGTTGTGATATAATTTCATGTACTGAGGAAACACGTTTTCCTTGTTATCATATGAAATACCCCACTTTGAATTCAGAGGAGTCTTTATCGTGATTTTACGTGCTATGTGCTCTGCTGCTTGATTTACATGGAAACAGTTTTTTAAGAATTAGGGCTCTGCTCTTACAGCCAGATTCATCAAGCCGAAATCGGCTCGCAAAGGGCCAGATTCTGAGAATCTGGCCATTTGCAAGCGCTATTTTTGCATTTGGGATTCATCATCCCAAATGCAAAAACCGCAATTATAGAAATTACTAAATTGCGAATAATTGCATTTAAGGAATCCGAACCATTTTAAAATTGCGAATTCGCAATCTGGGGCCGCTATTTACCGCAAAGTCTAACTACGTGGTAAATAGTGAAAACTTAGAAAAATGCACTTCAGTGCATTTTTCTAAGTTGTATGTTACACACACACATGTCCTTTGGACATGTGTGTGCGCAACACCAGTGTACCTTACCATTTCAGGGGTGCTACAGGGTGTCCTTTGGACACCCTGGCACCCTTGAATTCGCTTCCTTATTTTGAGATTCAGTAATTGCTAATCGCAAATAAGGAATGACTCCCCATTCATTCCTAAGGGCCTTTAAAGCTTACTTTAAATAGAGAAGCTGCATACACAGTAATTCTTCCAGAGTTTGATAAAACACCAAGCAACAACCGGGTGCTCATAAGGAGGGCTCTTCTGGCAGCTAATGTCTTGATTGTAGGTGCTGGTTGATAAATAAACAGGTAACTAATTATCAGCAGACCTGCTGCATGCTGATTATTCCCAAAATTGGAGCTGCACAGCCGCTCTCTCCTGCAGCCCATGCCTCCAGCTTCCATTATCCAATTAGGGAGCATAAAGAGTAGTCAGGATGCAGAGGGAGTGGTTCAATTGTTGTACCCACTGCACAGCCTCTTGCACCTGTATGCATAATGCTCTGCTGACCCCGCCCTGGACCACAGCATAAACGCCCTATTAAAATCTAGCCTCTGCCGCATTGTGTGGCCACACCTACCACAAGGCTGACATCACTCTACTCGCTTGGGCCTCGAGAGAGAGAGCAATAATCCTAGCCCAGCCAGCACATGCGCAGGAGGACTCTGACATCACCCACGTCCTCCAAAAAACGAAATTTGGTTATACCGGAACACAAAGTAGGAAGCACATTTTTGAAGTTGTTTCATGGTGTTCATTGTCCCTTTTACACCAGCCGCCACTGTCCATGTCCATGAGTCCATAAAGACAGTCCAACCTTGAAACGAGAAGGCCAGTTACGGAGTCTGGCAGACCCCACTACAGTACCTTGGAGGTGTTGTGAAAAACAAAGACGATGCAAACCACAGGAGAGGGGAGGCAACACGGAGGCCTGTTCGATGTGGGTTCCTTACTGTTGCAGGGGAGGTTAGGCTGCGGTGGTGGGCACAATGCCTCAGTTCGTCACTGTGGAGCTGCATTAATGCGGTGTTGGAGCCATTAGGCTAAGGCTTCAAGGTGTCGTTCAGAACCGCTGGTGTTGGCTGGGCCGAGGCTGCGGTGTAAGTCAGGGTGGTGCATTGTGCTCTTCACAAGTGATGCCCTCAGCTCCAGTCCAGGCAGAGGCATGACAATGATGCTGGAGCACTGGCATCGGTGAAGTTGAGTCTGCAGTGTAAGTTGGGGTGGAGCGTTGTGCCCTTCATGAGCAGTGCCCTAGGCTCCGGTGCAGGCAGCATCCTCAATGATAAAGACGGAGTTCATAAGTTGCTGTCGTCAGCAACCAGGGCTGCGGGGCAAGTCAGGTGGTGCATTATGTCTTCTACAGTGTTGCCCTTGGCTCCGGTGCAGGCAACGGCGTTAATGACAACATCGGGGTCACTTTTTTTGAGTTCCAGCACAAAGCACTTGACTCCAAGGGCCCAGGAACTGGATTTGGCACAACTTGGCAAGACAGGACACTCAACAGAAGAGTCCAAGTGGTGTTAGCAAGAACAGGTGAAGTCTGCGATGACCCTGGGACTCCTTGACAGGAGGAAAACTCAACTCAAGTCCTTAGAGAATCTTGGAAGCAGAATGTAGAAAGCAAAGTCCAGTCCTTTCACTCCCAGGATAGAAGCAGTAAGCAGCAGGCAAACACAGAAAAGCAAACAGCAAAGTGGAAATCCCTCCTGACAGCTTATCCAGCTCTTCTTCTTGACATACTGTCCTCAATCCAGAGAGTGGAGTGTGGTAGAGTAGAGTGGCGCACAGTGTAGGGGCGTATATAGTGGAATAGCGCATATTTAAATGGGTTAGAGAGGAGTGGCATACAGTAGAAAATCATACAGTGGAGTGGAAAAAAGTGGAGTGGTGAAGAGTGGACTGGTGTAGAGTGCAGTAGCGTACAGTGGATTAGTGTAGAGGGCAGTGGCATAGAATGGAATAGCGTATAGTGGAGTTTGTGATTGGCTAACAGCTGTGTTGCTAACTGTAAAAGGCAGGCATGTTTCTGCACCCTTTGTCTGCGTTCTGCATTCTGCACACTGCGTTCACAGTTAGGGTCTTAGATCTGGGTGAGTAGTAGGTTTATTTGTTGCTCCCTACCTATTACCACTTCATTACATTTTTAATAGGTATAGAAATGTATTTACACTGTTCTATAATGAATTGGCGGTTCATTATGAGAGAGAAATCCAGTATGATGCCGAGGTTACGAGAGTGGTACGTCGGTGTGGGAGGGGATCCCATAGTGGCGAGCCATCAAGAGTCATTCTAGGTTGAGTACTTCAGTCTAGTAATAGTTGAGCTTGAGGCAGCTGTCTTTCATCCAGGTGGCAACAGCCTTCATTCTGCTGTGTTTGTTGGTTCTGGTGGTTGTGGGTTCGTTGGTGAGGAAGAGGATCACCCTGTTTTCCTGACCGAGAGCTGTGAAGTTAGATGCTGTAGGTACTTGCCAATGCTAATCAGTGTGCAAGTACAGATGTTCCCTGTATAAATTGTAGTGGTGTTTGGTTGTCTCTGATTAGTATGTTTGCCTTACTAGGAACATCCCTAAGTGATGTGCACTGTGTGCGCCAGAGCTAGTACTAAAGAAATGCACAGAGAGGGAACACAGGTCTTCAGTGTAGGGCCTGCGCACATTGTGCTAAATTAGCATGTTCTCCTGAGAAGTGCTACCACTTGTCAGGCCTTACTTTCCCTTTTGCATACACATGGGGCACCCCTGTAGGACATTTTGGGTTACCCCTAGGCAGAGTGAAGTGTAGGTAAAAGGCAGGACCTGTGCCAGTGTGGGTGCTAGGCCCTGACAGTGGAAAATGCTCCATTTCGTTTCCCTGGTGAAAGGCCATCTGCCCATGAGACAGAATGAGGGAGGCTGGGTGTAGTATTGTTATCCTAGTTTCCCAAGAATTGGAAATGGAACAGTGACGTTTGGTATGTCTGAACTCACAGCGCCATAATGCATCTTTTTAGGTAGATGGTTTTGTTTGCTGTGTGTCCAGAAGCCGCTGTTTCAGAAAATAGCCAAGTTTGTGCTTTAGACCTTTTAGCGTGCCTCAACAGAATGTGAATTGCCTGCCTGTATCTGGGAGAGGTGAGTAAGGCTGAGGTCTTGCCTCAGGGGAGGGGTGGAGATGGCACCAGGCTGCCCTGCACCTGGACGAGGAGAAGGAGAGGCTTTGCGAGCTGAAGAGGCCTGGTTCAGTGCCATAAAACAATAGACCCATCTCCCTATGAGTGATTAAAGATCCAGGCCCCCAGTATCAAAGAGAGGATGGTGACACTGGGGGGGAGATACGCAAGACTGATTTAAGGAGGGGTAGGGGACCCCTGAGCACAAGGAAACTTCAAAGACAATGAGGGGTATAACTGTATGAACTGTAACCCAAAGACTTTGGTTTCTGTCATGTTGATGATGTCATATAGAGACAACCGTCTTGGTATCATTCAGAGCAGTGCTGGGAGTGCTTTGAAGATGCCATGGACTGGTCGAGCCTCTGGCGGCTTTGATCTGTCTGTGATCGGGAAGAAAACCTCTCTCTCAATGAGAGTTGCTGAATAGGCTGCGGGAGACACTTGACCCTTGCTTCGTGTTCTGAAGCTTGTGGGCAGTTTGTAGCTCTTGACTAAGGAGAGACTGAAGAGGCGCTGCAGTGGGTCGTGCCCCCCCTTCTTCCTGAGCAGCACTTTGCTGTGTGCTGCATCCTGTACCTTAAGGGCCCGAGCTGAGCTGGCTCCCTGTTCGGAAACATAGGAACATAACATTTTCCAGAAAGTCTCAAGTGGCGCGGTGGTGGGACTGTGTCATGGCAGCCTGAGACCTAGAAAAGGGTGCCTAAGGTGATCGTTGGCACCCAGAGTGAATCAAGACTGACGCACAGGGTGCATTTCTTGGTGTGGCTACAGTTGTTGGAGCACCTGTGGAGTGTGGGCATCGTGGAAGAGAGCCCAGACTCAGGAAGCACAGGGGGTGCATGTCGCAGTGCCGGGACATCGTGGGCACTAAGGAGGAGTGAGTCTCCGACATGTGGATCGGCTCGTGATGGAGAGGTAAGACTCAGACGTGCAGTGTGCATGTCGTGGGTGTTAGTGGAGAGCGCTGGAAGACTGGGTGCACCAGGTGACATAGTGAGTCTCGGACGTGCCAGGGGTGCGTGTCAAAGTTGCCACCGAAGGTACTAGTGAGGAGTACCAGGGAGGGGTGAGCACCAGGGAATGAAGAAGTCCTAACAACGCTGGAGAGGAGGGCCAAGTGATCAGGCCCTCGAAGGCAAAGTGAGGTAGCACCAGTGTCGTGTGGAAGGCTTCATGGAAGGAGTTTGTGCTGAACTTTGGCGGCCCGGATCGGCAGCCCCGCAGGAGCTGAACTACCGTCCGGAATGCACCTTCCCCGTAGTGACAAGGTTCTGGAGTAAGGCCAAGCAGCTGCGGCAGGAGACGAGAGTGGGGTCGCGCCCCCTCAGGTAAAGTGGATCATCACTTGGGGTGGGGTGCGGGCCCAGAGGGACACTCACTCGGCCTCTCACTGCTGGCAGCTGTGTACACCTGTTGCTCTGGCCCAGATCTCGGTCCCTGCTGGTCCCAGATTGGACAGTACAGGGCCCGGACTGGGACTTGGGTTTCATCATTGATCCGTGTTGGGGGCAACCGGTCACACACTTCTAAAACAGTCGTATAACACTTTGCATTTTGGTGATAACAAATTCAGGGGTTAGTGTGCTACTCACTACGCTATGTTTCCCTTGCAGGATACAGGATCATAGCATAGCGCACTGCATTGATTGTTTACTGTACTGTACTGAATTGCAGTGTGACGCATTACCTTATTCCTTCCAATGCTGGTAGTGATAAGCATTGCATTGTTTTTCTATAGCACTGTACGTAATTGCCGCGTGACGCATTGCTGTATTCCTTCCTTGAACAGGGCATGCAGGTAGCGAACCGAGTTGCATTATCTGGTGTTGACTCAGTACATGGTCTTGACGCATTGCATTGTTTCACTGTGGTACTGTGCAGGAACCCATTGTTAAGTAGTGCAGAATTCCTTGTATTTTGCAACATGTGTGAATCTAGAGATACGAAATACCTAACCTGTTGAGAACGGTTAAAAGTCAATGTAACTGGTGGTTAGAAGCGGTGGTTGGGGATTAGTACCGCCCAGCCCACGGAAACAATATCACCCAGTGTATATATGTGGGAGTCGGTTTTTCGGTCTCGTCATTATGCGGACCTCTCTGCTTAATTGCAGCTTCTAGAGACTTTGGGGCAGCGTTTCAGTTTGCTGACATTTTGCGACCTGTTTATCCACTACTGTTGATTCAACACCGTTTCTTCACCTGACCCTACTTTAATCTCATCAATTTTGAGTTTAAATATCGAACTCTAATTTTGACATCAAAGGCATTACATTGCGGTTCCTGCCTCTAAAGTCACATTTTATCATACAGACAAAACCTCGACGCATATTGATCAATTTTGTTTGCTAAGCCTTGAGAAAGTCATGGTACCGACTGTTGGTACTGACGAAACACGTGTCGGCTATTTTTGTTGATTCTACATTTATTTCATGACGCAACTTCAAATAAAGAGAATCAAAAACATTAACTTTCTGCTCTGTTATTCTGTCTAATAATGAAGACTCCGTGACATTTGGAATTGGACTGATATGCTTATGTACTGTGACTAATAAGTCAATGAATCTTATTGGTTCCTAAGGATTGTGCTCTTCTTAACCCCTCCTTTGTAGCTATATATGTGGGAGTTGTATCGTGTGGTCATTTCGTATATATTTTTATATAAAGTATACTTGTTTTATACAAACTCGTGTGGAGTCCATTTGTGGTGACATCTTTGGGATTGCTGTGGGCGTGGTTGCACATACTGAACACTCGTGCCTTGGAGATAAGCCTGGCTGCTCGTGTCAAGCTACTAAGGGGGTGAGCAGGTCTGTCTCGAACGGTGTCCTTTCTTGGACTAACATGGGAGCGGGGAAGTCCGGGTCGCGCACTTGACCTCAACCGTGCGCGCAGGGAATTCTGGCTTCTAACAACGTGGTTTTGTATTTAATGGAACATAACACAACTGAGCCTCATTACATCATCTCCTTTACTTTCTATGGGAAGACTGAGAAAGCTAGGGCCCTCTGCATCACGTACCACGGACACTTTTATTAAAAACTCCAGAATCTTCACTGTATTTTCTAAAATAGAAGAGTCATTGCCCTCTATCTTCAAAGCTTCCTCTTCTTTAACCCCTTCCACATGGGGCTAATTCCCCTACGGTGCAGGGGGAGCACGGCGCCATGGTACTCATGACGAGTCCAGCTCGCCATGCTGCACAGTGGAGCTGTGCTCATGATGAGCTGGACTCGTCATAACTCCGCCCACTCCTTCAGAATGTCCGCACAGGTGGGAAATTCACAGCGCGTGGAAGCGCCGCGGCAGTTATGACGAGCTCAGTTCATCATGAGCACAGCTCCACAGTGTCTCATGATGAGATAAGCATCAAAGGGGTTAAACACAGGTGCTTCTGCTGCTGGAAATGTCACTACCAAAAGACTGAAGAAGGATCCACCTTCTCCACCAAAACCATCTTCTCTTGTATCTTTAGATACACTATTGGAGGAGATACAGGCGCTTCGTCCCTTTATGGAAGATATGTCTACCAAACTGCAATTCTTAATAGAAAATAGGTCTCCAATGAATGAACGCCTTACTACGGTAGAGCACAGTGTTTCATCCTTTGCTCATACAAATGAGAGAGTTAACACTCTTCAATCTCAGATTTAATCGCTGCAGCAACAGGTTGAGGATTTGGAAAATAGAAATAGAAGAAATAATCTACATATTTATAGCCTACCGGAAGGCTCAGATGGCCCACGCCCCTTATCTTTCTTCAAATCCTTACTCCCTAAGCTATTGCACCTACCTGAAGGAACTTTGCTCAACATACAACACGCTCAGGGGCGTGGCTAGGCGCGCAATGAGGACAGCAGCACCCGGGTAGAGCTCCGCGCTGAGCTTCCCCTTCCCCGGGCTAATTATCCGATATTTATCATCGGAACCGCCTGACACTGCAGGCCGACCACCAACCAGCCATTCTCGGCATTCTGGCCGACTTTCGCTTTTGAGGACCACCACCAAAGCACCGGACTTTCCTGAGGCTCCCTGGCGGGACTCGTTGCCATGCGACCGGCGAGGGCATCTACGAGAGGCCGGGGACTGGGCCGTGCGTCTGGGCCTCGCCATGCGGCCTGCGACCCGGACTCGCCTGCATCTGCTCTTAACGAGACACGGACCTCGGGGCCCCCCCGGACAGTTCGATCCCTGCACCCCCCTCCCCCCCCGCTGGAGTGGAGCCGCGCGCAGTTGCCTGGCGAGACGCGGTGGCATCGCAGGTGAGCTGGGAGTCCTGCACTGACGGTGGCCCGGGCCAGAGCCGTAGATGCCGAGCTGTCTGCTCGCGCGCTGCGCGGCGGATCGACTGGGGAGATCCTGAAGCCGCTCGGTGGGCAGAGGCGACAGCGGAGGCCCGAGGCGGAGGCCCACTGACTGGGTGAGGCCCGGGGCGGCGGCCGCGCACCAGCCCTTGGACCCGAGGACTGCCTGGGTTCGCTGGCGGCTGCCTCTCTTCCCCACAATGGAACAGTCACAGGGGACCTGGCCTGTCGGTACCCGGCGGAGCGCTGCAATGAGGCGGACGGCACCCGGATTTGTGGTGCGGTCTGCGGGCCGACTGCCCGAACACCTGCGGAGTCGCAGCCGGAGCTCATAGAGCAGACCGAGGGCAGAGGTAAGAGGGCCCCACCTGCCTGATACAGAGAGAAGGCTACGACCCCCCTCCTACTGGCACTCCCTCCACTGGCGAACTCGGTGCCGCTCAGAGGAGCTGATCTTCACGGCAAACAGCACACACCGGCTGTGCCCACGTGCTGACAGTGCTCATACCCCACCGGACCCAACGCCCCCTCGCTGGACGACTTGCGTGGGGGGGAGCACTGCTGGATTGGTGCCCCCCGCTTCCCCCTCTAGATCCTTGTGCAACAGGCAGACCCGCGAGGCACAGTGCCGGCTGGTTGTAGGACTTCGAGGCACGGCCCCAACTTTAAGGAAGCGGGGGACTGCATGGGGCGGACATTGTGGGCCCGGAACGATTGCAGAACCGAACACTCTTTTGGGGCCACTGAGCCACAGCTGCACCACTCTACACAGTCAGTGGACAGTAAACATTAGCCGCAGTTTGATAACCCCGGACTCCCAGGCAACCACGAGCCGTAGGCTGACCCCCCCCCCCACTGGCCTAGAGAGGACCTGAGGCCCCTGCACCTGTGGGATCAAGCTCACCTGAAGGCTCGGCTAACAGCGCGAATTGCACAACACCCGGGATTAGGATTAGCGGCTTGCCACAACGCACCACCACACGGGCCCACCACTCACGTTGGAGACACACAGGGGGGCAAGTTGCACTGTCCCGCGGCGGCAGACACCGGGAACACCTCCCTGTGCCCTAACAACGCTACTAGGCCTGGAGACAACGGTCGCCCCGTCCCCTGGCTTCACCGCTGGTGGAGTCACCTCGCACATGTCCGGAGGGGTGAGAACCCGCACTGGTACCGGAGGAGCCCCGCCGAAGGGAAAATCTGACAAGTCATTACACAAGATGGCGACACCACCAAGTCACCTCACGGTTGGATAGCGTGCTCGCTGCCATGGAACGCTTGGAACAGTCCCTCCAACAGACCAGGACGTCCCTGGAATCTAAGATAGACAGTGTCGCCATAGACCTCAACCACCTGCGAGACGACCACAAGAAACTGGCCGATCGGACTAAGATGCTGGAGGGAACGGTGAACGACCTTGGCCCCGCAGTCTCACAAACTGACAAACAAGTACAGGATCTCCTGAACAGGGTAGAATTCCTGGAAGACCGTGCTGAGGATGCGGAAGGGAGGGCGAGACGCAACAACGTCAGACTCGTCGGAGTCCCGGAAAAATGGGAAGGCGCCCGACCGACTCAACGTGTAGAAGACTGGCTGCGTGAACTATTACCTGAGGACACACTCTCGCCACAGTTCGTGGTAGAACGAGCGCATCGTGTACCCACGAGACCTCACACCACCGGCTCCAACCCGAGGCCGCTGCTTTTCAGGGTCCTGAACTACCGTGACAGAGACACTATTCTAAGGGAAACCAGACGGCTCGGGGAAGTCCGAATCGACAACACCACGGTAATGTTCTTCCCGGACTACACCATACAGGTACAACGCCAACGCCATGATTTCCTGGAAGTGAAGCGCCGACTACGTGAGGCAGGCCTCAAGTACTCCCTACTCTTCCCAGCAAAACTGAGAGTGGTGGCACGAGACAAAACATACTTCTTTAACAACCCTGAGGAGGTGAGCGACTGGCTCGATAGCGGAACAGACACAGCGCCGAGAAATACACAACATCCTGAGGCGCGGCCCCGAGGCCGTGGACCACGGCGCCGACGCAGAAACAGAGGCCGCACAAACGACCTCCCAGACGACGCGACACACCACTCCCCACCGCTGGACCAAATGCTCCAGGAACAACGGGACGCACTCCGGAGAGTCTCCCAACTGAGCGCTTCACCGACCTCAGACACTGTTCAAGCCACAAGCCCACAGATGGCTCAAAGCGATGATGAGGCTATCTACGGGATTCCAGACTCTCAACTATCGGTGGAGCTCCCGGCGGTCACGCCGCAAACGGCTGACATGCCCCATTGAAACACGACACATGAAACCAACGGATGGCGACAGGGCGGCGGCGGCGGGGCTAATAGACAGATAATAACTGGGATGCCATGGACACGGCTGCAGCTGGGGTTGTCCCTCGCCGCCCTGGAAACGGACGGAGAAGCCCTTGCGCAGTGAGTACTCACCCAGAGGTATGGGCGCTGTGAAGGCGGTGTGGGGGTGGGATTGTTCTGTCATCCGCACATATCGCACGGACACATGCCTACCCCATACAATTGGGAAGTACAGTTTGCTTCTCTCACTTATATGTACATAGACACCCGGTGGCCACACTACTGGTGAAGACATGGCCTATTTGCAGGCCGCATTTGACTACATGGTGGGAATCGCTCGTAGTCCGGGGAAGGGCTACAGATTGACCTCACTTGATTGGACATTGAAGAACTGCCTTATTGATACCTAGCTCAAGCTGCCCCCTATTTATTTATTTATTTATTTATTTTTGATATTTGTAAAGCGCATCGTTTACCCGTGGGCGTCTTGGCGCTAATAAACCATTTATCTGTGACGGTGAACATGGGAACATGATGCTCATTGGGCAAATAGCCAGGTCTTTAAGAGCTTGCGGAATTGGAGAAGAGAAGGGCTGGCCCTGATGTTCGGGGGAAGCGTGTTCCAAAGCCTTGGGGCGGCCACTAGAAAGCGCCGATCGCCCCAGGTGACAGTTTTCGTACGGGGAATGACCAGTTGGTTCAGGGTGGCTGATCGTAGAGCTCTATTCGGTTTATATTGTTGCAATTGCTCCTTCAAGAAGTGGGGACCTTGATTGTTGAGTGCTTTGAACACAATACAGAGAGCCTTGAAGTGGATTCTGTTTCGCACTGTGAGCCAGTGAAAGTCCTTTATATCTTTGGATATAGATTCATATTTTGTCTTGCCCGAAAGCAAGCGGGCGGCTGCATTCTGAATCGTCTGCAGTTTGGTAATTACTCTGGACTGAGCATTAAGGAAAAGACCATTGCAGTAGTCCAGAGACGAAAGGACAAGGGTGGAAATCAGGGTTTTGATGGC
The DNA here is from genome assembly GCF_964261635.1 of Lissotriton helveticus. NCBI lineage: Eukaryota > Metazoa > Chordata > Amphibia > Caudata > Salamandridae > Lissotriton > Lissotriton helveticus. The sequence goes on along the minus strand of NC_136059.1, from coordinate 1,173,957,843 downwards.
TGAGTCAGGAAGAAAAGGCCGTATTTTCCTTATCATCTTTAACTTCATATGTGCTACAGACACAGTTCTGTTAGCATGATCCATGAAGTTAAGACCCTCATCAAAGATGATACCGAGCTTCCTGACTTTCGCAGTTGGGATGGGAGGAGTACCGAAAGCCTCTGGCCACCAACTTGATGGCCAGGATGGAGAAAGGGGTCCAAAAATGAGTACCTCAGTTTTTCCTGAGTTTAATTTAAGACAGTTGGTGGCCATCCATTCTCCTATACCCAGCAGTCCCTTCTTGAATTTTTCTGACACAAGATCTCCATCCCCTTTAATTGCCAACACAAGTTGGGTATCGTCGGCATAGGAGGTTAGGCTCATCCCATATGCTTTGATGGTTTTAGCAAGGTCCGACACATAGATATTGAAAAGTGTCGGACTCAGGGATGAGCCTTGAGGTACTCCACATGGAGATGACAGTTGGGCCGATTGGAAGGGTCCTAAGATGACAGCCTGTGTTCTTTTAGCAAGAAAGGAAGCTATTAGGTCTTTGGCAGTGTGACAAATGCCAAGTCCCTCGACACGATCGACCAAGATAGTATGGTCGACCGTGTCGAAGGCTGCTGATAGATCTAGCATAACTAAGATGGCTGTACCCCCTTGATCCCTGATTACCCTGATGTCATCAGCAGCCTTAATCAAGGCTGTCTCCGTCCCATGGTATTTCCTAAATCCAAATTGTGTATTGTCCAGGAGGTCATGTTCCTCAATGAATTCGGAAATCTGGATATTCATAATTTTTTCGGTCACCTTCGCCATGAAAGGTAAATTTGCAATGGGGCGGTAGTTTTTTAAATCACTTTTGTCCAGGGATGGTTTTTTTAAAAGAGGTTTTAATAAGGTGTTTTTAAGGGGGTCAGGGTAGCTACCTGATAGAAGAATGGAGTTGCACACCTCAGTCATTGATGGTATGATGGAATCCATTACTGGTAAGAGTACTGAAAGTGGACAGGGGTCGAGAGATGATCCAGATTTAATAGTAGACAGCGTAGTTTTTATTTGCTCTGCCGTAACTGGTTGAAAGCTGAGGAACATATCAGCTGGAGCCAAAGTAAGGGGCTTCACTCTGCTCCTGTTTGGATTAGTGGAGAAGACCTGATAAATATCATCCACTTTGGTGAAGAAAAAGGAGGCTAGTGAATCACATAGCAGTTGTGATGGAGGAGGGGTGAGGTCAGGGGAATTGCCAGACAGTGTTTTAGTTATTTTAAACAGTAATCTGCTAGAATTTTTAGCTTTCTGTATCTGGTCGGTGTAATAATCTTTTTTGGCTTTAACAATCATGGCCTTATAAAGTGCCAGTGCTTCCTTATAGGCTACTTTGCTAGTTGTATCATATCCTTTTCTCCATTGTCTTTCCTTATTACGGTTAGTTTGCTTTTGTACCCTTAGTTGTTCATTGTACCATGGGGCGGTGGGTTTTGATCTATTTTTGGAGAGTTCTTTAGTAGGGGCTGACTGATTTGTTGCCTGAGCCAACCAGGTATGAAATTGCTGAAGCGCTGAGTTTGGCTCCCGCGACAACGTTGGGCGCGTAAGATCCAGTGTTAGCTTAAGGTCATCCAAATTGATATTTTTCCAGTCTTTAAAGGACTGCTTGGGAATAGAAGGGGGATTATTATTACAGCGAATATTGATAGGAATATTAGCAAAAATTGCATAATGGTCAGTCCATGGCATAGGTAAGATGTTAGATATTTGTAATCCTTCCAAGTTAGAAAAAATGGGGTCTAAAATATGGCCGGCTTGGTGAGTGGCGGACATAACTCGTTGTTTGAGCCCTAGAGTTTCCAAATCGGAAATAAGGGTGGCCGAATCCGTTAGGTGACTTTGATCCAGGTGGAAGTTCAAGTCACCTAGAATCGTAAAGGCGTTTTCGGTGGCTACTGATTCCATCATGGTATTTATGCTATTTAGAAAGGCTGTTTTAGATCCCGGAGGGCGATATATCAATATTCCCTTAAAATTAAACAGAGGTGAGGGGTTAATAGCAAATTGCATGGCCTCACAGGAGGTGGAAGAAATGGGGGTTGTTTTTACAGGATATGAATCTCTGACTATTATAGCCAACCCGCCCCCTCTTTGTCTGGGCCTGTTCTGGCAGTATGCTTTATATCCGTTAGGTACTGCAATAGCTAAGTCTGGCTGAGATGAATCATCGGTCCAGGTCTCAGTAATAAACAGAGCATCTAGTTTGAAATCAATTATCATATCTGAAATCTCCTGCCTGTGTTTTCCAAGCGAACGCGCATTGATGAGGGCAATAGATATAACAGCTCCTTCGTCGTGCTTCATGGGTAGGGTTTTAGCATCTGATAGTAATAGCGGGATAATACAGCTACAATGAGGGCAAGAGATCGCTTGAGGGCTGGGGATCTGAGACGGTGTTATTTTGAGACAACTAGTGCTCATAGTTGGCCGAAGGGCCAGTAAACCTTGACTGGTATACTTTATCTTGATATCTGGGCCTTGTTGAGCAGGGGTCATGGCCCTAGGCCCGGTCCCGGCGTGCCCGCTGCGCCCGCCCGCTGCGCGGACGGGATGTTCCTTCCATTTATACCTGAAAGGGCGGGAAAGGCGGGAGGGTGGAAGAACTAGAGCGCACCCCCTTTACCTCCTCAAGATGGCGGCCGAGGTGGGTCAGATCACGTGACCGCGGCTGAGTAGGGCAGCGCTATAGTGAGAAGACCGCAGTAATCGCGCCTTCCACAAAGCGTCCCCCAGGTGAGTTTAAGTTTTGCTTTACAACCAATAAATGGCTAAAAATACCATACACGTGGAAGTCCTCTACATGGACAATCACGCGCTCGGCAGGATTTAAAAAACGGACTGAGTCCTGGCACAAACAGTTGTGAAGACAAAATTAGCTTTTTTTAAATTCTCAGAAAGAATAGTAGGAGATCCCCCGGCTTCCGCCTCAGGGGAGAGCAGGTCACAGAATAAACAGTTTTACTTGCAAGTGGTTTCCGCCCCTTAAGTAATCTAAGAGGGCGGGAGGGTGGAAGAACTAGAGCGCACCCCCTTTACCTCCTCAAGATGGCGGCCGAGGTGGGTCAGATCACGTGACCGCGGCTGAGTAGGGCAGCGCTATAGTGAGAAGACCGCAGTAATCGCGCCTTCCACAAAGCGTCCCCCAGGTGAGTTTAAGTTTTGCTTTACAACCAATAAATGGCTAAAAATACCATACACGTGGAAGTCCTCTACATGGACAATCACGCGCTCGGCAGGATTTAAAAAACGGACTGAGTCCTGGCACAAACAGTTGTGAAGACAAAATTAGCTTTTTTAAAATTCTCAGAAAGAATAGTAGGAGATCCCCCGGCTTCCGCCTCAGGGGAGAGCAGGTCACAGAATAAGCAGTTGAACGCTAATATTCCGCCCTCTTGGCGTGTTTGGACGGCGACATGTTCCGTTGCCGACCTTTTGGTATTTACTGCTGTTTAGCACTGTTAGTGAACCCTGTTACATTTCCCCTTTCCCACATCAGAGAATTGCCTATGCCCTTGATAGAAATGTCGGAGTCTGTGTCAGCGGGGGGTGAGGGGGGGAGACGGGGAACCTTGTGGAAGTGGTCGCCTGGAGGGTGGGTGACAGGAGAGGCGGAGACCTCTTACCAAGATAATAGATATGGCTGAGATTAAGATTTGCACATGGAATGTGAGGGGAATGCACACACCATCGAGACGTTACCAAATATATTCATATTTACGTCGCCATAAATTCCATGTAGTTTTGTTATAGGAAACACATCTAAACAAGACTGAGGTCCACGCGCTGCGTAGACGGTGGCACAGACAAATCTATGCCACCGAGTACTCCTCCTATGCCCGCGGGGCGCTCATATGGATAAGGCCGGGCACTCCTTGGGCAGTCATGGATACACAGATAGACGCGGGAGGTCGGTACGTGATAGTGGGGGGCAGGCTTGATGGGCACCCGGTAGTACTTGCATCCATATACTCCCCTAACACTGATCAGGGTGGATTCCTTGACTGCCTCTCCCCGGTACTGGCACCCTGGCATGGCCTTCCGTGGATCCTTGGAGGCGACTATAATTGTGTCCTGGACATACACTTAGACAGGTCCACTGCTCCCCCACCTAACGCTCAGGCCCACGTCACCACGAAGGCTCTCCTTAACTGGGCCCAACAATGGCGCCTACAAGACGCATGGAGGACTCGCAACCCCACGACACGCGCATATTCCTACTGGTCAGGCGCACATACACTTCATGTCCGCTTGGACAGGTATATGGTTTCCCCCGATCTCCTTCCATTAGTACTGGACTCCCAATACATGGGCCGTACCCACTCAGATCATAACCCTCACACACTGATCATTGCATGGGACGTCCCACATCCTCCCATTCCCACCTGGAGCCTCCAACCAGACCTCTTACTTGACGCGACATTCCGAGAATCCTTGCTTACGCAATCAGCCCAATACTTTGAACTCAATACTGGCACGGCGTCCTCTCCCCAAACCGAATGGGATGCTTTCAAAGTGGTGACACGGGGGCTCTGCCTGGGAACACAGGGACACATGAGAGGCCAAATAGAGCAAGACCTGACACGACTGGAATCAGAACTGCTGGACCTCGAATGCCCTGCGAACGCCCAACTGACTGCAGCTAAGGCGGAACATGCCCGCCTACTAGACCGTCTGAGAAGTGTCAACTTTGCGGCGCACTCTGCTCGGGTCTACGGCCGAGGTGACAGACCAGGCAAACTGCTGACCTGGCTGATCGAACGGGAAGACCGATCTGCCCCAATATCGACCATACAGGCCGGAGATGGCAGATCGCTATACTCCCAGCGCCAAATACACGAGGCATTCACGGATAATTACACAGGCCTATACCACTCCCGACTCCATGTCACACTACCTGCCATCACGGACTATCTCTCTACCATACATTTACCTACCCTAACGACAGCACAACAGAATGACCTCGGAGCACCACTAGATCCCGAGGAACTCCGTGACACCATCTTTAACCTCTCGAACGGTAAAACTCCGGGTCCGGACGGCTTACCGGCCGAGTTCTACAAGGCCGCCTCGGACGTCCTGATCCCACACCTGGTGAGGATGTACTCCGTGGCTGTCGATGACTTCACCTTACCCCCGACCCTTAACGAGGCGACCCTTGTCTCCTTACTCAAACCTGGCAGAGATGGCACACAGATGGGCTCTTACCGCCCTCTCGCACTTCTGAATACAGACTACAAAATCCTTGCCTCCGCACTTGCCCGCAGGCTGGCCCCTATGGTTCCTGCGTTGGTACATCAAGACCAAAACGGGTTTGTACCGACGAGACACACATCCCACAATATCCGACGATTATTTCGCTTGCAGGAGTACGCCACTAGACAATGGCCACGAGCAGGGTGCCTTGTACTCGACCTGGAGAAGGCGTTTGACTCTGTGGAGTGGCCCTACCTGCGAGCGGTCTTGGAGCAGTTCGAGCTAGGGGATGACTATCTGACTATGGTCGGCCTCTTATACCGCAAGCCCACGGTCCGAGTCCGCACTGGAGCATTACTCTCTGACCCCATTCGAGTACAGAGAGGCACCAGGCAGGGTTGCCCACTGTCGCCCCTACTGTTCTCCCTAGCAGTGAAACCCCTGGCTACGAAGCTCCGGTCACAGGGAGCTAACTGGGGAGTACCATTGGCGGACGGACTACATGTAGTGTCCCTATATGCTGATGACCTGCTCTTATACGTCAGGGACCTAACTAACGTCCCAGACTCCCTCGCTACGATCTTCGGCACCTTTGAGGAAATGTCGGGATTACGAGTAAACTGGGCCAAATCGGGGGCCTACCCCTTCAGCCCAAACGTTCCCGAATGTGACATACACATCGGGGGTGGGAGGTTGCAGTGGTATCCCAGCACGTTCCGATACCTTGGGATACACATCTACCGAGACCCAATGGACATCTTGGAAGGAAATCTGATGAGGGCGATCGCCTCTACCAGAGCACAGGTGGGGTTCTGGAATACACTACCGCTCAATGTCCCTAGTCGCATAGCCTTGGCTAAAATGATAGTCCTACCGCGGCTGTTATACTACTTTGCGAATATACCAACCTATGTACCTACCCGGGTGTTCCGAGACCTCGAGGTCCTGCTGCGGAACCTGATTTGGAACAGAGGTCGGCCTCGGGTCGCATTCACGAAGCTCTACATGCCCACTGCAGAGGGCGGACTAGCAGTTCCAAATATGGAGTTATATTATCTAGCAGCACAAATGCAGTGGGTGTCAGGCTGGCTAGGTGGTAAGAACCTGGGCGGCACGGCAACGGATACCACCGTTTGGTCCCTGTTCCAGATTCAAGTACTATTCCATCCGCTGACTCGAACTCCCCGACCGCCGCAACTATTGCTCGCAGTGGCACGCTGATGCTTCCTCCGCTGCTTGCGTCTAACAGGAGCAATGATGCCATATGCGCCGATATTGCCGCTGTTAGGCACACCGACAATGGCAGGGACCCTGACCACTGTAAAGTTGGATAGCTGGATCACCGCAGAGGTGGAGACGATGGGCGACCTTTACTCTGACGGCGCCCTCCTGCCCTTTGCAGCCCTCGTAAGGGATACATCCCTCCCAGCTGGGCAGTTCCTAACACACGCGTCCCTCGTTCACGCGCTGACCACCACATGGGGAGACATGTCTAGAGAGCCACCAACACATCACTTCATACAGTACTTGCATGTCATGAGCAACAGCACTCACATTATTCATTGGTTAACGCAAGCACTCCTCCTACACACACCCCCGGCAACTGCACACCTGTGGGAAAAATGGGCGACAGACAGAGGGCGGGACTGGACGGACAAAGAGTGGACTATGATCCTAGCTGGCCCAGTGAACATCCCCCGCAGCCCTCGCTTCAAAATTATACAATTTTATATACTGCACCGCGCGTACCTCACCCCTGACAAGATAAATAAGTACTTTTCAGCCACAGACACTGCCTGCAGCCGCTGCTCTCTTCTAGGTGCGGATCTCCTCCACATGCTCTGGCTCTGTCCCGCCCTCCAGCAGTACTGGGATGGGGTGACAATGTTACTCCGACATTGCACTAAGGAACAGGTACCGAGCACATGGGAAGCCTGTATATTGGGTTTGTACAAGCGCACGCGCCTAAATAAGGTTCAGACTAGATATTGGGATCTTGGGCTTATCACAGCCAAAAGACTACTTATCAAGCAATGGAAGGCAGCCACGCCCCCACATCTCCGACACTGGTGTCTGTCGCTGACAAACTGGGCGCGGGCTGAGAGCTCTGTCCTGAAACGGGAAGAGACGGCAGGGCTCAGAAAATTCCCCATTGCACAACAATGGGAGGACATACTACACTCCTTCCTGCAGAAATGTACGGAACAGGGAATTACGTGAAAAATTATGTGCTGCCACCCCCACTCCCTGATACGGATTCCTGCAAACCGCACAGGATACACCATACACCATTCTACTGACCATTCGGCTCAACCCACTGTCTGACATGTGCTCTCCTGTCTCACACTGACGACTACTTGCCCCACTCCCGGACACACACCGCCACATGTGACGCTGCGACAGAAGCCCGGGCTTCTTGCCGGAATACCACACCCGCCGAACACTCGTGGACTCCCCCCCCCCCTAATGGCTCCACCACACGGACGACTTGCATTTTCCCGTGCCCCCCCCGGTCCTCGGCCTGCCTACCCCGTGAGACACGACTAACACGCTGATTCCGACCTCCACCCCCTCGACGATATGGCAAACTCTGCACAAACCTACTCCCACCTACCTCCTGTATAACCCATTTTTTTTTCTTTTCTTTTTTTTAAAAAGACGTTTATTAGTAGTCAAGAGATCAGTACATATAGCAAAGCCTACAACCCCGTGGGCCGGCTGCATCATTGTAGTGTTACGATGGAATAAGGGAGCATGGAGGAGGGTGTTCAATTCCTTCAATCATATCAGTAGCAAGTGAGCCTTTAAATACAGATTCCTATGCCACATGTGCTTAATAGTCAGTTACTCTTTCAAATGACGTCTTGTTTCATTTTTTTTTTATAAGTAAACATATCAACTCTGTAAACAAAATAGATCTCGTCGGCGTGTCCCAATCTTTGGCTGCTCCTTCGCGCCTCTCTCCGGTATCTACAACACTGAGACCCATGGGTTGTAACATCAGACCATGGAGGTGTGTCAATGGGATAGTGGTTAGTAGTGCACATGTTCAGTCTGTCTGTGTCGTGGTGTGGGACAGCCACGTTGAGCAGTGTGGCCCCACGGGCTGTCAACGAATTGTATGATGTGCCAGACGGACGAATAGTATAGCCATGTTGCATAGTGGGGAGACGCCACCTGCGTCCAGTCCCATGGCCGAACGTGTAGTCAGGAGAGTCTTCCAGGCGTAGTGTGTGAGGAAGACAAGGCTATGTCTGGGAGACAAGGGTCCGTAACTATGTACATAGGAGTGAGTGTAGGGGGGGAAGCGGTAGGGGAGAGTGTGCCTGTGGATGCGTTGTTACGAGAAATGGCCTGGGAGGATATTTCTACATGCCATGGAGTAGTGGTCCCCTGTGCGGGTGGTCATCTAGGCCTACAGCTTAGCTCATCGGATGCGTGGTGTAGCCGCCGCTCGGGGCGTCTGGGGGGGAGGCAGGCCACCAGGCGAGTGTCATGAGGGGGGGGGTTGCAGCCTGCGCCTTTGTCCATGTCACGGACACTTCAGCAGTGTTATCCCAAGTGTGGCTGTCGCTGAGCGATACCTCCTGTATAACCCATGTCCCTGTTTTGTAGTTAGTTGTTGATTTGGTTTCATCTCCCCTTAGACCATGTCCGTACACATACAACTCCATGCTTCATACCATTTTGCGCCACAAGGCGCCCTCGGGTGAGACAGCTGAAGCTTGGGCACCTCGCCTGGGCGCTAAGATGCAGAACAGCTCTTTCCAACGGAATGGATGCACAAGGCGGTTATGCGCCCCAAACGCGCTTAGTCGCTGATCACCCTCATCACTCATTCATATGACATCAGGCCCGTCTGAATATTGACCCATACCGAGACACTCACCAATGATGCACGTTAGATGTAGCGGGCACGACTGCCACCGCTGCTGCTGATGTGGGTGGGTTCGGCACGGCCACTTTGATCCACTGACTCTATACAGTAAAACCCATAGACCGCACACTTACTATGCAATAAATGTATACATGACTATGGTGTTAAGTGAAGTACTGATATACGCTGCCGGACCCCAGGGTTGTCGGCCTTGAAGCTGTGTTCGCTTACCCTATCTACCACAATGTTCATTATCTGCAGCTGGCCCGGCTGGGTTGTAAGCTATGATGCTGTGTACACTGTATGTTGGACAATAAAGGTCTTTAAAAAAAAAAAAAAAAAAAAAAACATTCAACACGCTCACAGACTTGGTCATCAACGCGCAGACACCTCCTCTTGTCAAAGACCGAGAGGGGTTGTCGTGTATTTCTTTGAATACACGGATGTTCTCAAAGTGCTTTCAGTGGCTATTCAACTTATTTCATGGTCCGGCTATATATTATTTTTTACTCAAGACTGCACCAGATCCACTGAAAATAGACACAACGCATTTCTGAATATGAGACCTGATCTACGCGCTATGGGAGCTCGATACGGCCTCTTTCAGCCCTGCCTTTTCAAGGTTACCTATAAAAACAAAATGACAATTTATGAGGATCCAGTTAAATTGCAGAGTTTCATCAATTCTTACAAACCTGACTCTATAGAATTTTCTGGGACTTCAACTACTCAAAATGTTTGATTGTTTATTCCATCTAATATAACAATTTCTTTTTTTGATTCTATTGTTTTTAGGTCCTAACATTTAGTACATCAATTTATAGTATTTGTTTATTTATTATCGTACGTTTAGTCGGTTTATCTTGTGTTGTTATTGCATTTTGTGTTCCTTGTTTCTTTGTTATAATGACCGTTCTTCTCCTCTTCTTCACAGGTTATTTGATGTTCGTACCCATTATGTACCCACACCTTATGTGAAATGCTGTGGTTTGTTCTCATCTACGTTCCGTTGAGTTTGGACACGCCATTCATTCCACGTGGCCTCACCCCCCTCCTCCTTATGATGTCTTCAGATTTAGGTATGATGTATCTTTTTTATTGTTGAGCTTTTTTTCTCTTCCATCGCGTTCTCTCTTTGTCTCACTTCTCTGTCTTTTACTTTCTGTACATCTTTCTTTTACTCTTCTGGTTTAATCCTATACACTTACTCTTGTACTTATTCTTCTTAGGCCCTCTTTCCTGCCTTACTTCTTGCTCTCATGGTTGGCTTGTCATTTCTTCTGTTTTATACTTGTTCATGGTTTGTTTTGTCAAAGCCCAGCTCACCTGAGTTTCTGTTCAGTTCTGATGGAGGTTGAAGACAGTCCGACCCCACCCTGAAACTGCTTGTTCCAGCACACTAGTTTTAGACAGTGCACTAAGAACCAGAAGCTCAAGGGAAGGGGGGAAGTGGATAAAATTAAAAAAAAGAGAGACAACACCGTTCTTGCGTTTCCACTGTTGAAGTGCCGCTAAAATCTGCTGCCCTCTCTGACTTCTGTAGAAACTGGTTTCTAATGAAACATAAACAAAGAACAGGTAAGTGCAACCTATTCCTAAATGTGTTCCTGACTATCCCTTTATCTATTAGAAATTCTCTTCTAAAAGTACCTCTTGGATCCTGGTCTCTAGCTTCCAGGTTTGGAATGTGTTACTGTTCTGGGATGTGCTTTCTATTACTGTAAAGCTTCTATAAAATTAAACGAATACCATTATCAGAATTACCAATATCAAACATTCACCTTAATATAACTAAAGACTAAATTCTTAATAGCAAACTCACTTTTCACACATTTCCAGAATTTTTATAAAACGAATACTGTACTTTTACATCAAAATACAGCAGGTAATTTGTGCAAGTCCTTGATTTACTGTTTGCCTTGCTGTCAATGGTTTCCACTGTTCGATTCTTAAAAGTTCCATGTAAAACAATGTTTATTTCACAAAGTTCCACAAAGTATTCTTGTAACAAAGGGTTTGAATCACAATGTTCGCGGGACGTATCTTGCTCCAAATTGTCTATACACGAATCCAGAAATCGCTGTCAAAGTTCTTTCAGGTAATAAAAAGTTTTGCACTTACTTGTTGCTGGAAAGGGATACTGATCAGTCTAACCTTGTCCCCTTTCTCTTTTGCAGGTCAATTGTATTGGACAGGAGAGGGGCTGAGGCAAGGAGGAGCCGAAAAACGGAAGAAGGAAGAGCCAGCAGCCGTGCCCGTTGAAGCCGATGAAGGTCTGTAGAGAGCACGAGTGCCAGCGCCGAAGGATCTGTTCTCAGGTAAGTGGGAGGTAGACGAGCACAAGCACTGGGTGAGGCTCGGGGGCTGCCTTTTATAGACAGTGCCGGGTGTGGTTCGAAGAGCTGGGTGTGGTTCTCACATGCTGCACATGTTCTTGAAAGGTGTGCAGAGCTTCAGTTATTATGCAAATGAGTTGAATTAACACATGGCCTAGGGAGAGGTGCTCTAAAGAAGCCTTGGTAAAAGCAAGGTCCAATGTGTAAACAAGACAGCAATGTCCAAAATTGTGAGTACATTGAGCAACATACACAGAAGCCTAAGGGAGGGTTAAGATAACAAGAAAGGCTTTCAATAGTATGTTTAAAAGAGAGCTATTACAGAGACCACTAGTGCAATGAGAGGGGACATGCTCTTTGCTGTGCACAAACCCTAACAGTCGCCCCCCTCAAAGGCCCTCCTACTGGACGGGGTTTCCCTGGATTTTTTAGATAAAACCGTCTAATCAACCGTGGGGCATGTACATAGGACGCTGGTTCCCATGAATTCTCAGTTTCGTCATATCCTTTCCATTCTACTAAATAAAACAGAGGTCCATGAATTCTTTTTGAGTCTTTTATGCTTTTCACTTCATATTCTAGATTTCCCTTAATTGGTATGGGTGGAGGTGGTGGTTCGGGTCGGGTTTTTGGGTTGTACGGCTTAAGCAAGGACACATGGAATGTAATATGTACAGGGTATTCTTTTGGTGAGTCCAATTTTACTGTTACCGGGTTTACTATGGCAGTTATACTAAATGGTCCAATGAAACCTGGTTGCAGCTTTCGGGATCCCTCTATATTTAGGATCTTTGTGGAGAGCCATACCACGTCACCGATTTTATACATTGGGGCCTCAGATCTGTGTTTATCTGCTTGTCTTTTCATGCTTTCTTTGTACTTTAATAAATGTTTCCTGGCCTTGTCTTGTATGTCACCTAATCTCGTTAGGCTATCCGTTTCTGTAGGCAACAGGGAATCTTCTAACAAAATGGGTATAGCTCTTGGATGATACCCCTGCATGAAATAGAATGGTGAGCAAAGTAGAGCTGCATGCTCAGTATTATTATAAACAAACTCCGCTACAGGGAGAGCTTCCAACCATTCACTAGAATAATCAGCCAATAAACAACGTAGCGTTTGAAGTAAGGTTTGGTTCAGTCGTTCAGTTTGTCCATCTGTTTCTGGATGGAAAGCAGTGGATAATGCCACATCTATTTTCAGTTTTTCACATAAATTTTTCCAAAATCTAGAGTTGAACTGGCTACCTCGGTCTGACACCACTTTGCTTGGCAAACCATGTAAACGCACAATTTCTCTTATAAAAATATCGGCAAATTCTGCCGCAGTTGGCAATTTCCGTAATGGTACAAAATGTGCCATTTTAGATAAAAAAATCCACTATCACTAACACTGTTGTGAAGGATTTTACTGGTGGTAAACCTACAATAAAGTCTACACTCACAGTGTGCCAAGGTTGTTTGGGTGATGGCATTGGTATTAACAAGCCGTCAGGGGCCTTATGAGAAGATTTATGTCTTGCACAAATTGGACAGGTAGTGACAAATTGCTTAATGTCCTTACTCATATTGTCCCACCAAAAGTGTTCTCGCAGATTTTCCAGGGTTTTTACCCAGCCAGGATGACCTGCCAACGGTGAGGCGTGATGCCAAATTATCACCTGTGTTTGTAATTCTGTGGTGGGCACTAACAGCATGTTGTTGTGATACAATAAACCTTGTTGTATTGTGTTATGGGAATCCTTTAACCAATCTTGAAGTGCTATTTGCATGTGTGCATTATATAGATCTGTGATGAAATCCTTCTGTTGTACTGGTGCCAAAAGTTTTTGGGTAGGAATAATGGGTTCTCCTATTTTGTCTTGTTTCATGTCTGAGGTATGTCCGTATCTAGATAACACATCAGATTGAATTTGTTGTGCACCTGGTCTATACGTTATAACGAAGTCAAATGTACTAAAAAAAATTTAACCAGCGCATCTGACGTGGTGTTAGTGCTTTAAGTGATCCAAAAAACTGTAGGTTCTTATGGTCAGAAAAGATGGTAACAGGGTACTTGGCTCCCATTAAATGGTGCCTCCATTCAGAAAAGGCTACTTTGATAGCTATTAGTTCTCTTTCAGCCACAGTGTAATTTTGTTCAGCTGGTAATAACTTTTTGGAATAGAAGGCTATAGGATGTAATTGGCCATCTACTGCATCTCGTTGAGAGAGAACTCCTCCTAAAGCTACTTGTGAAGCATCCGCTTCAACAAAAAATGGCAAGTCAGGATCAGGATGTTTCAGAATTGGGGCTGAAGTGAACTTTTGTTTCAGGAGTTGAAAGGTGTGTGCCGCCTCATCAGTCCAAAGAAATCTTTGTCCTTTCCCCAACAAGGTGGTTATTGGGGCCGCAATGTCTGCAAAATGAGAAATAAACCTCCTATAAAAATTGGCGAAACCCAGAAATTTCTGAACATCTTTTACAGATGATGGTTCTGGCCAATCAATAATAGCATTGATTTTCTTTACATCCATAGTTATTCCTTGAGGTGACAGGTAGTATCCTAAAAAGTTCACCTTGCTGACATTAAAAGTACACTTTTCTAATTTAGCAAAAAGATGATTTTCTTTTAACTTTGATAATGCTGCACGAACATGTTGGGTATGTTCTTCCGGGTTCTTAGAGTAAATGAGGATGTCGTCTATGTATACTATGACACAAACGTCCAGGAATTTGTGTAAGACCTCATTTATAAAGAATTGAAAGGCCGCAGGGGCATTACACAACCCAAAGGGCATTACTGTGTACTCAAATAGACCAAACTTTGTCTTGAAAGCTGTCTTCCACTCATCCCCCTCTTTTATTCGGACCAGGTGGTAAGCTCCCCACAGATCTAGTTTAGTGTATACAGTAGAATGTCTTAATTGATCCAACAACACAGGTATTAGAGGAAGAGGATATTTATTTTTTATTGTAGCCGTATTTAGTCCTCTATAGTTGATACACACGCGCAGGGATTTATCCGGCTTCGGGATAAAAAAGAGTGGAGATGACACCGGAGATGTGGAATGTTGGATGAACCCAGACTGTAGTAGGTCGTCTAGGTAGGTTCTTAAATATTTGGTCTCTTCGTCAGTCAAAGCATATACTCTGTTATTAGGTAAAGGGGCCCCTGGGATAAGATCTATACGGCAGTCATTGTGGGGGCAGCACACTAGCCTTCACTGGATCAAAGACGTCTTTAAAGTTAGAATATTCAGGAGGGACACTTGGTTCGTCTTGGTTAACACTAGCACAGTGTATTACTGTGCTCTGTTCTGTACCTGCTTCTTGATAGCAATTGGTTCTACAGAAAGAGGAATCCAAAGTACCTGTTCTATTCACCCATTCAATTTTTGGGTTATGAGTTGTTAACCAGGGTACCCCGAGAATCAAGCAAAATTAGGGGTATCTATCAGATCAAAGCTAATCACCTCTGTGTGCCCGTTTTGACAGACCATAACAAGTGGACTTGTTTGTTTTGTGATTAATCCAGAGGTCAATTCTGACACATTCACTGCACATACTGCTTCTGGACAAGGCTTTAGGCACATAGGAAGACCTAATGTTTCAGCTAACTAATTATCCACAAAATTTCCTGTCTCTACTGAGTCCAGTAGGACAGGGAGAGAATGTCTAACTTGGGTAGTAACAATTAAAAAGATCTGAATTATGAAATGTCTAAGTATGTGCGGTACCATGAAGGCTGCAGAATTAGAGGTTTGATTAAGATGTTTTCTCGAACAAGTATCCTCCCCCCTTGTCGAGCTGAATCGTTTCCCGATTCAGTTGAGGAGGTTGAGGAAACAGCACCCTTTTGTGAAGTTTTAGGTTTTACTGGACATTCTCTGGCAAAGTGACCTGCCTTGCCACAATATAAACATAATTGAAGTTTTCTCCTTCTTTCTTTTTCCTCTGATGTGAGTGGACCTCTGAGTGTCCCTATTTGCATAGGCTCAGGTTCAGGGAGTTTATTATCTGTGTCTTTCTTCTCGTGTCTAATAAAAGTTAACCGTGATTCCAGTTTGGATTTATCTCCCTTTCTTTCTCCTAGTCTGTGTTCCAATTTCACGACTAAATCTACAAAGTCAGAATAGTCTTCTGGCAAATCAACGATATGAGCCAGCGCGTCTTTTAACTTGTCTCTCAAACCTTTATAAAAAAGGGAGACATGCTTTTCTTCTGGCCACTGTGTCTCGGTGAGTAAACGATTAAACCTAGTGAGATAGGTCAATAAATCCTTGTTACCTTGTTTAAGATTTAAAAGCTCATTATCTCTTGCATGCATGAAAGTGTGTTTTGCAAAAAGGCTGGTCATAGTACGTTTAAATTGATTCCAATTATGGAGGATGGGATCATCTCTATCCACGAAAGGAATTGACCAATTGGCTGCTGTGCCACCCAAATAAGATAAGACGAATGCCACTTTCGTAGCATCAGTAGGGAAATGTTGTGGCTTACAAACGAAGTGTAATTGACTATTATTGATAAAAACATGGAATTTGTTACTATCTCCATGAAAACGTTCAGGTGCTGCTAAAGGCACAGCATAAGGAACATTAACAGTAACCTCAACTGGGGGAGGCAAAGTTGTATGTTTTGATCGCGCCTCTGTCTCTGAGGTGGTTTTAAACAAAGGCGTAAAAGCTGTGTTTCACTGAGATCCCCTAAGTTTATACCTGCCTAAATCCTGTTAGCAAAATAAACGGATCACCGACATAATATCGATGTCATAAATATCGATGTAGCAAAATATCGATTAAAAAATATAGAATACCAAAATATTGACTTCCTGTCTCCAAACAGGTAAGTGCAAAAATATTGAATAAAAAATATCGATGTAAAAAATATAGTTAGTCAAAATATCGAATTTTTATAATATCTTAAAAGTAATGTAAAAGCAATGAAATAATAATTATAATTTACTTAAACATACTTAAAATACTTAATTAACCTTAAAATTAATAAATAATTAATTTAAGTTAAAAATAAATAAACATACAATTCCATTTTTTAACACATATATATATATAAACATAATATTAATAAAAAAATATACTATAGTTTTACCATAGGACAGCAGGAGAGTAACATTTACTATTACCACTCCAGTAAATAAAACAGTAGAGAAAGCGTTGGATAGCGTAGGGGTAAAAATTACTATTCCCACTCCAGAGAGTGCAACAGTAGGGAAAGCGTTGGATAGCGTAGGGGTAAAAATGACTATTCCCACTCCAGAGACTGCAACAGTAGGGAAAGCGTTGGATAGCGGGAGAGTTAAAATTACTATTCCCACTCCAAAGAGTGCAACAGTAGGGAAAGCATTGGATAGCAGAGGGGTAAAAATTACTATTCCCACTCCAGAAAGTGCAACAGTAGAGAAAGCGTTGGATAGCGGGAGGGTTAAAATTACTATTCCCACTCCAGAGAGTGCAACAGTAGGGAAAGTGTTGGATAGCGTAGGGGTAAAAATTACTATTCCCACTCCAGTGAGTGCAACAGTAGGGAAAGCGATGGATAGCGTAGGGGTAAAAATTACTATTCCCACTCCAATGAGTGCAACAGTAGGGAAAGCATTGGATAGCTTAGGGGTAAAAATTACTATTCCCACTCCATGAGTGCAACAGTAGGGAAAGTGTTGGATAGCGTAGGGGTAAAAATTACTTTTCCCACTCCAAAGAGTGCAACAGTAGGGAAAGCGTTGGATAGCGGGAGGGTTAAAATTACTATTCCCACTCCAGAGAGTGCAACAGTAGGGAAAGTGTTGGATAGCGTAGGAGTAAAAATTACTATTCCCAATTCAGTGAGTGCAACAGTAGGGAAAGCGTTGGATAGCGCAGGGGTAAAAATTACTATTCCGACTCCAGAGAGTGCAACAGTAGGGAAAGCATTGGATAGCCTAGGCATAACATTTACTATTCCCACTCCAGTGAGTGCAACAGTAGGGAAAGCATTGGATAGCGGGAGGGTAAAAATGACTATTCCCACTCCAGAGAGTGCCACAGTAGGGAAAGCGTTGGATAGCGGGAGGGTTAAAATTACTATTCACACTCCAGAGAGTGCAACTGTAGGGAAAGTAAATACTTCATATATGAATAAAAATAAATTAAATATTAATACCAAATACAAATTAATTTAAAGTAATTAACAATTTTATATAATATAATAATTAATCAATTAAAAATACAAAAAAGAATAATTATTACAAATAATTACCTGTTAATACGAATTATTTAGAAATGAACAATTAATTAATTAACAAAATAAACAATTATTAAAAATTACAACAAAACAAAACTAATAAATAAATAACAGTATTTAATTAATTATAATTAAATTACTTCCCACCCTATTCCCCTATAAACCCACAACCCGATACAGAAAATAAATTAATAAAATTAACTTAGTTATCAATTAAACTAATAATTAAAATGAATGACCAATTATATTTTAATTATTTACCAATTAAAAATGTAAATATCAATTAATACCAAATAAATACCAATAAATAAATAAAAAAATGTAAATAATTATAATTAAATTATTTCCCACCCTATTGCCCTATAAACCTACAACCCGCTACAGAAAATACATTAATAAAATGTACATAATTATCAATTATTGAATTAATTAAAATAATTACCAATTATATTTTAATTAATTACCAATTCATTATTAATTAACAATTAATTCAAAATAAATACCAATAACTAAATTAACATATTTAATTAATTATAATTAAATTACTTCCCACCCTATTCCCCTATAAACCCACAACCTGCTACAGAATTATATTACGCAAAAATTAAATACCAAAAAATTAATTAATTAAAATAACTTATAAAATAAATATACACTTTTCACACATATACTAACATAAAAAAACGTAAAAAAATTAATATTAACGTACTTACCTCAATTTCAATATTTTTGTCGTCTATATTCTGTCCATTCTATATTTTTGTTGTCTATATTCTGTCCATTCTATATTTTTGTTGTCTATAATCTGTTTATTCGATATTTTGTCCATTCTATATTTTTGATTCGATATTAATGCTATTCTAGTCAATATTTTTGTAGTCTATATTCTGTCCATTCGATATTGTGTCCATTCTATATTTGTAACTCGATATTAATGTAACTCGATATTAAAAACTCGATATTTTGAGTGTATACCATATAAACTTACAGATGCTTGGAGATTTAGTAATCCCACTACAAGTAAATATATACTTTTTAACTCTCCAGCTCATCAGACTCAATCCTGAATATATTATTTTTTTGTTTCTCATATCATTAAGAGGTGCGGAAATTGGTTCCATTTTAATTTCAGATCACACTCCAATCTTCATTGAATGGAATTTAGCACCTAGATCCAATATCCCCAAGAGATGATGTTTTAATAAATAACTCATTCCTTTTAGACCCCAAATTTACCTCTTCTCTTTCCTCCTTCTCCCATAAATATTTTTCCTTGAACCAGTCTGATACGCCCCTTTTCATGTAATTTGGGATGCTTTCAATGCATCCGCAAGAGATTTCATTATTGGCTTTGTTTCTAGGAACCGCAAAAATTCCAGCAAAAGCCACTGGTGATCTGTTAGCTGAGATAAAGAGAATGGAGCATTTATATTACACTTCAAAATACAAGCAATGTCTGTCTCAACTTTTTAAGACAAATTTCCAATTTAATGAGGAATCAACTGAAAATGCATCACTTTATCTGTTAAAATCCAGTGCTAAGTTCTATGGTGGACCGAATAAGGCAGGTAAGCTTTTGGCAAATTATTTAAAAGTTAAACATGATAGGTTTGACATCGAGTGTTTTTGGATGAACAGAACACATTGAGATCAAATGATTCAGAAATATTAAATACATTCCTTCTCTTTTACAAATCACTTTACTCTCCCGAAAAGGTTCCTTCACATTCTCATATCGCACAGTTCCTTGACAACACTCATCGTACCCACGACACTCAAATAGATTTTACTCCTTTAGAAACAGATATCCATTAGCAAGAACTTCTTACTGCTTTGCTCTCTTTAAAGAGAGATCAAGCTCCTGGATCAGATGGATTCACAATGGAATTTTTTGCACACTTTGCTTCATTACTCCTTCCCAAATTACTCGCCCTCCTCAATTCATTTTCATATTCCGATAAATATTCTGTATTCTTTTTGTAGGCTCTAACATGTCTAATTCCTAATGAAGGAAAGTATTTAAAATACAGTAAAAAGTATAGGCCTATCTCCCTTGTCAACTTAAATTACAAAATATTCTCTAAGGAATTGGCTTTGCGTTTGGAGATTTTCCTTCCCAAATTACTCGGTGCGGGACAAACTAGATTTGAAAAAGGTCATCTTATTTAGGATAAGACTCACTTATTTTTTGACATCTTTTCTAAACCCTCTCATTTATCCCACTCCTTAGCTGCTATAGTTTTAGATGCAGAGAAAGCTTTTGATAGTGTCAATAGCTTGTACCTCTTCCAAATGCTTAAATGGCTCGGTTTTGGCCCAAATATCATTCCTTTGATTTTGATTCTTTTTTCATGTAGCCGTCTTTGTAAATGGCATTACATCTTTGTATTTCGATCTGAAGAGGGGTGTGCATCAGGGATGCCTTTTATCTCCATTTTTTTTTAAACTTAGCTTTGGAACCTTTTTTGTCCAAATTGTGTCAAAATAATGGGAGTCATCATCGATGACAAACTGACCCTATGCCAACATATAAACAAAGTGGTTAACACCAGCATTGGGCTAATGAGAAGCCTTAGAAAAATCTTTAAGTGGATTCCTCTCGCCTCCCGGAAACCACTTATTCAGGGCCTCATAATCAGTCGCCTTGATTATGGAAATGCACTACTAGCTGATGCGAACAAAGGGCTCTTAACTAAACTTCAGACCCTGCAAAACTCTGCTGCAAAGTTGATCCTTGACCTCCCTCCCCGCACCCCCTCAGCCCCGTGCCTCAGGACTCTCCACTGGCTCCCAATAAGAAAACGCATCAAATTTAAGATCTGCTGCCTGGTGCATAGGTCCATTAATGGACAGGGACCAAAGTACCTTCAGAGAAAGCTCCAGGGCTACTGCCCGGGAAGGACTCTACGTTCATCAAATAAACACCTCTTAAATGTCCCAAAGGTCAGGACTGTCAGAAATGGGGATAGAAGTTTCTCAAAAATAGGCCCTACCACCTGGAATTCGTTACCACTATCTATTAGAACTGACCCAAACCACAAAACCTTCCGCAAGAATCTTAAAACCTGGCTATTTTAAATCTGTAAATTTCCCCCTGTCTCTCACTCCCTATCTTCAGCAAGCGCTCTGAGACCGAATGGTGACTTATGCGCTATACAAAAATAAATACATAAAAAACATATTAAGGAATTTGAAGTGAATGATACCCAAGTTAAGTTGGCTGCATATGCCGATGATATTTTATTATTAATTTTGAACCCACATTCCTCTATCCCAGCCTTTTTACGTGAAGTGAAGCTTTTTGCTTCTGTCTCCGGTTATGAACTCAACATAGACCAGTGTGAAATACTACCTTTAACTAAATATACTTCTAAAGAGGAATTCAGTGTTTCAAATTTTTCCTGGAATTGTCAACATATTAAATATTTGTGACTCCTCTTTTTCACCCCTTTACTTTCAACTACAATCTCTCTGTGTTTGGAGAAATCTCCTCCCTGACAACTAGGTGGCATCCCTTATATCTCTCCTAGTGGGGCTGCTTGGATACTATTAAAATGATGCTCTATCCTATTATTTTATACACCCTCTCTAACATTCCAGTTCCCATTTCTTTAAAATGTAAAAAGAAAAAAAAAAATCTATACTTTCATCATTCTTGTTGAATAAAAAAAAATCTTGCATGTCACTGTTCAGACTGATAAAATCCAAATCAGAAGGTGGAATAAATTATACTGATTATCACAAATCCTTCTTACTTCATCAAGCTTCTAGATGGCTCAATGACTCTTTGTTAGATTGTCCTCATTGGGTAAACCTTGAACGTACCTTCCTTTCTCCTTTTACGTTTAAAGAGTAGCTATTTTTATTAAACACACCTGTAAACTGGATATATGACTGTACAACGTGTGCTTTTACCACGCGTACCATTACCACGCAGGTTTTACAACACAAGTCGTTACAACGACTTGCGTTGGGGGGGCTGGATAGTGGAATTGTTTAATTTACTATTCCAACTCCAGTCCCCGAGGATAGTAGGGAAGGTGTTGGATAGTAAATTAAACTATTCCCTATACTACAGTGCCCTCCAGCGCAAGTCGTTGTAACGACTTTCGTTGTAAAACCTGCGTGGTAATGGTACCGCGTCATAAAAGTTTCGTTTTAAAGGATGTTCCCCTGTAAACTTCTAGACTCTGGTTCATCATCACCTCCTACCCTTCCAGCCTCCTTTCTAAATTCATCTCTATGGCATAGCAAAGCTATACTAAATTGTGGGAAGCCTATCTACTGGAAGTCTTGGAGACAACAATATCTAATTTGGGTACGTCAACTTTTTTCCTCAGAATACTGTTATATCTTTCTCCAGAGCTAGAGTTCCCTCTATCTTTACAGTCTAAATATAACCTTCTTAGGAAGGCTCTACTCAAGTTTCTTCCCACTCTCCTTCCAGGTCTTCTCCTATCAACAAATTACATAATCTCTTATATTCCGCCCCCAGAGCTTCCACTATTTATGCTCATCTAAGCTTTTCACATTCGGTTAGACAAAAACTAAGGTGGAACTCGCATGGGAAGAGGACTTTGGGATTGAATGGTCTATTCTTATGTGTAATAAAATTTGGACCAAGATTAGAAAGTCCTCTAGAGCCGTGACCATTACTCCAAGGTTAGCATACAAACAGATATCCAATTTGCTGTATGCTGATGACGTCATACTTTTAAGTCACACCAAAATTGGAATGCAAAGATTAATTGACTGCATTTTTAAATATTCAAGAACAAATGGTATGGTAATAAATGAAGCAAAGACCAAAGTAATAGATATTACAAAAAATGTGCATCTTAAATTTAAACATAAATTGTTTTTGGATTACAAAGAACTGGAACAAGTTGCTATTTACAAATACCTTGGCGTTATTTTTTACGATAATGGAAACTTCCTGCCACAAAAACAGGATATCACAAGGAAAGCAACACCCTTGTTGCCGCATGTAGAATCATTCAGAAAACCATAGGGGAACTGTCTTTTCACCCTTTCCTAAAAATAATCGCTGCAAAATTACTTCCTACTTTGACATATGGTAGTGAGGCAATCAATAGAAAAGAGGCAGAGATCATTAACACTGCTGTCGCTAAACCATATAGAAGTCATATCTCTGTTTATTTCATTTTCATCTGACTTGCAAATATATTATCTTATTGCTCATCATGCTACCATTCAATTGCAGCATGATTGTATGATACTTTATTTTCACTGTATATGCTTTCCTTTTTCCTTCTTTATTGTATATATATATTGACCTTTATATTTTGTATTCCTTTATTCCTTGTCCTCCAATAAACTTCCTATTTAAAGCTAAAAATAATATATTTTCCTAATTCTTAATGACCCTCCAATCAAGTTAATACCAGCACAGTAAACATTGTCCGAATCTAGCTGATGCAAGTGCTGGTAACCCTTTTTGTATAAATAAAAATGTAAAGGACTTAAAACTGGGATTTAAATACAAGTTTGCACCGACTAGTAAAGAAAGCAAAAAAGCTTAAACTGAACTTTACTTTGGGATGAGCAGTGATCACATGGGCAATTGAGAAGGTATTCAAACCACCCTGCTTGTTGGGAGAAAGAAACAAGACAATGTAAAGAACCCCAATGTACCCTGATTAAGTTTAATCTTTACTGAGTAATGTCTATGTAAGTTAGATAAAACTCCAGCAGCATATCTGGGGGATAGGGCCTGAGATTTTGCCAAGCAGGACAACTGAAATGTATTGGCCTAGCATGTACAATGACGCTGGTCATAAAAAAGAAGCCTTATCCAGGCTATGGAAGCAAGGCATAAAAGTTCTGGGTTAGTAAAATGCTCAGGAACCCCCAGTCTTGAAAGAGTGCTCATGACGTAGGCTAACCAGGAAATATTAACCATCATGTCCAGTGTCAAGCAATCGAGAAGAATGCTTTTAGTGAGACCTAACTTGGGAGATTGCCAGATTGTTTACCATAGCAGGAGGGGAGCCAGCACCAGTCTTCCAATTAGGTCAGGACTACTTCAGATGACAGAAAAAAGTAACCACCTCAAGCGGGACTTTTAATAATCTGCACTAAAAAGCTATTTTGTAACTTTTGGAGACTATGACAGTGGCACTACCCCAAACTCCCGCCTCCTAGGAGGCAAACAATATGCATTTAGATTGATAGAGTTTCAATCTTATTTACTGGCCTGTGAAACAGTTCTGATGTGAAGTGGAAGAAAGCTGCAATCGTTCTTGAAAACTGCAAAGGATTCTAGTCTTTTACTCTTACAGTTTCAGATTCCCGGTAATTATGGGTCAGTTCCACAAGAGACGTGAAGCTCTCCCAATCTAATTTTTGCTGGCATTGTGGAGTGGGGGCACATTTAGAAATTTGTCTTCGGACACTGGTACGCTCCTTGCTATCTTTGGACATCGGAGGCCACACAGAAGATCCGAATCACAAAGGGGAAGGGCATTAAAATCTCAAAGAGCTCTATGCCATTAGCACCGAGATGGATATTACAGCCACATCATGCTGTAAATCCCTAATTGTGTGAAAAAGCATCATTACCGCACATATTGGCTTTCTCAATAAAAATTGTATAACACTTTTACGAAGTTTTAGTAACTTTTATTGCACAACTGCTCACCAAGCTACTAAAGTTTTAAACCCCCCAAAAATATTGTTAATCACATAGGTGAAACCTAATGCATTTACCAATGTTTGTTTCTTTGTGTCCCCTTGATGAATCACCAGGAAACTTTGTATCACCTGCCAATGTAGAAAATCTGAGAATTTCCTCAATCTCTGGGAACTCTAACTAAAGAATGGCTACCGAAACTCTGTAATAAATATATATAAAAGATATATTGACTTAAAAAAACAAAGACCAAAGGTTAAAGTAATGTTATAGTTAGGTGAAATGTTCAGAAAAGTTCAGTAACATTGTAACATTTTAAACTTAGATTCAGAAATTCCCTAGTTATAGTTATCTCAAGTAACTATGACTCATGCTGTAAGGTAACTATAACTTACGCTCCCCACCATGCACTGTTTTCTAATAAAAAATGTAATTGGAAATGTTGCAGTGATATAATCAATGATGTAATGGAAGTTGTCATGAGTAATGTGGTATCTTGGGTAATTAGCAGTGGATGACTAGGGCACAAGTTATAATTACCTTAAGGCACAAGTTATAGTTACTTGAGATACCAATAACTGGTGAATGTCTGTGTTTTTGTTTAGTTACATTTCGTTGTTACTGAATTTTCACCTACCTATAATGTTACTTTAACCTTTGATTTCTTCAGTGAATTTCTAGGTTTGTTTTTAACATAAAGTAATATTTTGTAACCATAATTTAAGCCAAGCCCATGGGGCACACTGCCAAAGGCAGCCAATCCCACGCCACACATTGCTTCCTGGCTTGTGCAACGTGCAGTTGGTCTGGTTGGTCCTGGCTGACCTTCGGCCATGCGTGGGATAGAGTTGGCTTTACATATGTTTTTTTTTTTATCTGTTTTTATTGTTTTAGAAATCCAGACAAAGCAATCATACATTAGTGATTTACATTGTACCTTGCAAAGTATCGTAGGTATCTGTGCTCCCATAGTTTCTTATGACGAGCTATTCCTCCTTTAAAATCTAACACACTATAAGTTACTTCACAGTAGACATCTGGTTATACACATACCCATACTAATAGGATCACATTGTCAGTACTCTTATGCTTACTTTTTAGCAATGTAAGCCTGATAATGAACA
This sequence comes from Lissotriton helveticus, assembly GCF_964261635.1. Taxonomy (NCBI): domain Eukaryota; kingdom Metazoa; phylum Chordata; class Amphibia; order Caudata; family Salamandridae; genus Lissotriton; species Lissotriton helveticus. The sequence goes on along the minus strand of NC_136059.1, from coordinate 1,173,932,403 downwards.
ATAAGCCAACCCGATCAAACTCCCTCCCCCCACCCTCTGCCTCAGGTGCGTCCAGACTTTTAATCGTTGAAACCAATATGTTCATCAGGTCCTTCAAATCTTGTTTCGTGATATTTTGGGGACAATACCTGCCGATCTGCATACACCCCACATTATCCTATTCATTCACCACAGGGCTAGGCTCCTACTACCATCCCTGCTCCTTGTTCGATCAAAGGGAACCTCCCGAGCCGGACCCTCCTCTGAGTCAGTTTCGGGTACTTGTAGTGCTATCACTAGGGCTTCCCACGCTCTTGCAGCTTCCATCGTCTTCTCATTATTAGTACGTATAGCCTGCTGCAATCTAACTGTACTCTCACTTTTGGACCATTTGAGTATCTCCGATTTCCACTTCTCTATCGTAGGCCCTTGTCGTGACCTCCTTTGGGCCGTGAACTCTCTCTTAGCCAGCAGTAAGCCTAGGTCCAGAAACTTGCTTGTGATTTTTGTCTTAGAAGTGTGTGGAAACCAATGTTATATACAGGTTCCCATGTCAGTGTCTGTGTGGCGCTCGGTAATTCCACAAAGCACTTCGACTACCTCCCTCCAATATGTTCCCAACTGTCCACAAGTCCACAGCATATGAGGTAACTCTGCCCCCCCTAAGTTACAGCACGGGCACTGGGTGGTATCCATTTGAAAATATCAATTAATCCTGGCTGGAGTTAAATAACTCCTATGAAATATAAAGAACTGTATGAATTGAAACCTGGCATTCCGTGTACTCTTCCAGGCGCTTCGAATCAATTGAGCCCACTTTGCTTCCGCTGTGTCCTTCCTGAGATTCTGCTCCCATTTTCCCCGTAACTCCATCAGTGGGTGCAGGCCTTCCGTAACCAAGCGCATGTATAGACACGTAATCACCTTAAATGTCCCTGCTGCCATCACCACGTATTTACACGTCATAGAAGTCTGAGGTTCTGAGAGCCCTTCCTTCCAGTGGCACTGTATAGCTAGGACCAGTGCTGCATGCAGCAAATAATCCCCTTGCGGCAGGTCGTACCTTTCCTGTAATGTTTGAAAAGGCAGTAGCACCCCATCCTCATACAAATCCCCATGACCTGGACTCCCACCGTCTCCCAGTCTGGCAGCGCCGACCAGTCCCCCCGTGAGGAAGGGCAGTGCACATGCCCAGGGGGATCTCCGGTGCATATGGGCGACTAACGTTGACTTTGCGGTGGCTCCGGTTCGAGCATTGTCTCAGTGTCCGGTCCTCGGCAGTGAGCGACCCAAGATGCAAGGGTTGTTGTAATATAGTAAATGAGAGTACATGCCGCAGGATCCATCGACCCTTTTGGCCGAAATTTTTGAGTCACCGCCTGTGTGAGCCACCGCAGCTGAGCTGCCAAGTAGTAAAGTTCGAAATCTGGTACTGCTAGCTTCCCATCCGCTCAGGGTCTCATCATGGTAGGTAACGCCACCTGCCTCCTGCCATTGCCCCATAAGGAGCCGCTAACCAGGGATCTAATTTGCCTGAAGATTGCCCCTGGTATCCAAATCAGCAATGTGCGAAAATATTACAGCAGGCGGGGGAGCGCCACCATCTTCAGGAGCACCACCCTTCCGGCAACCGAGAGCGGCAGAGCACCTCAAAAAGCCAGGTTCCCATTGTATCCCCCCTACTCGATCAGGACCTGCTGCCACCGGAACCACCGAGAAGAGACAGGTCTTCCCCCAAATAACCCCCTGTCCTGACATCTCTCCGAACAGCCGCAGTAGGCATGTCGCTCCTTCCAATGCCACCCCTGTGTTAGCCAGGAAAATTAGTAGGTCATCAGCATATAGGGATATATATTGTTCAGCGCCCGACAGGGTCAAACTCTGATAATGACGCCCCAGTCTAGCCTGTACAGCCAACAGTTCAATAGCCAACGCAAATAACAGTGGGGACAGCGGGCATCCATGCCAGGTTCCTTGACCTACTGAGCAGGGTGAGGATATCGCCATCCCCGTCCGCACCCTAGCTTTCGCATCTTTCTACAGTAAACCTGCCCATTCCACAAATGCCTCCCCAAGGCCAAATGCGTGCATAGCGTGGTACAGATATGGCCTCTCCAGGCTATCAAAGGCCTTCTCTATGTCCACCGAGAGCACCACGGCACTGGATCTGCATCTGTCACCATGATCTGCATCCAATATACGGAGGAGGCACTGTACATTAACAGCTGTGTTCCGAGTTGGAATAAAACCTGACTGGTCATGATGGACCAATTATACCATGTGGGGTAGGAGCCGCAACGTCAAAATTCTGCTTAATATCTTATAGTCAGATGTCAGCATTGATAACGGGCAGTACTTTGACCTATCCAATGTGTCCCTTCCTGGTTTTGGAAGTGGGACAACAACAGCCTCCCTCATAGAAGTTGGAAGCCTCCCAAATATGTCAAGTATGTCAATATAAGTTAAATAAAACTCAATAGGTAGGCCATCCGATCCCGGCGTCTTATTATGTGCCATGTGCTTAATGGCACCTCGTATTTCCCCTACGAGATGTCCTGCCCTAGCAGCTCTGCTTGGTCCTCCTCCAGCCGGGGCAGTTGTATACCAGCCAAAAAATCCTCAAGTGCATCATCAGAGACACTCGAGCGACTCCTATACAACCCATCATAGTATTCTAGGAACAGGTCATTATTCCCTCTCTGGGTGTAGACCGGTGCTCTAAATGGAGAGTTCGGATATCAAATTATGGGGAGTGATTCGTTTGAGGTAGTCAGAGGCCAGAATCAAAATTATAGAGTTTGAACAAAAAGTTTACCTCTGACACCATGGATTATACACTCTTATTTTCAAAGCATACTCCTTGCACAAAATATATACAAGACACAATATTTACAAACAACAAATAGATACAAATTTATACATATTTTTAAATCACATACATGCCCTGAGGAAGACCTTATACAAATCTAGAGGTCCATAAACAGAAAGGTCAAAACGCGTTGGCATCACTAATAGAGGATTAGAGTACAATCTACTCAAATTACAATGTTTAAATAAACAAGTGGAGCCAGATTTTCTGAGCCCACTCAGATTCCGTTGATGAATAGGCTCTTAACTCTAATAGGACTAAGCACAAGGAATTACCATCTCCTCACTTGCCCCCACTTGTTCATCCTGCACTTCCGGGCGCTCAGTCCGCTCTCTCTCTACCCTTCGCAGCTGTTTTTCTGCCGCTTCCACTTCTCGCAGCAATATCTTCCTTACCCCTGCCTGTATGCAATACACATTCTCCTCACCACCACCTTAAAAGCATCCCACTCTATCACTATTTCAGATGCCGTCCCTTCGTTCTCAGCAAAATATTGCTCAATGTTAGTTTCCATTTCTCCACGGAAGACAGCGCCAAATCGGTATTGCAGGCCTCTCCTGAACTCACCTAATTGTTAAAATTAGAGGGTTGTGATCCGATATTGTTCTAGCCAAATACTCACTGTTGAGCACCTTTGCGTATACGTCTGGGGTGCACAATATGGCATCCAAGTGCACATGCAGGTCATGCAAAGCAAAAAAGAAAGAATAGTAACAATCCTCAAGGTGTTGCATTTGCCATGTATCTACCAGCCAACATCTATCCTGCCAGTATCTTCTGGCCGTAAATATTCTATGTCCAGGGGCCTCCGGCAATGGAGGATGCAACCTATCTATATCAACATCAGCTATGGAGTTGAATCTCCTCCTAATATCACAGGGCCAGTCAAGTAAGTTGCCAGTTTCCCTGACAGGAGATTAAAAAAGGCTATCTTGTCAACATTAGGGACGTATATGCTACATAATGCTACCTCCAAACCATTCAGTCGCCCCCCCCCCCACCACAAGCGTCCCTTATGGGTCAGCAAACTGGCAAGTCATCTGGAAGGTCACCCCTGCTCGAACCCATATTAATGTTCCCCTAGCAAAAGCTGAGTACATTGTACAATAGACCTACCCCCGCTTTCTATGCAGTAACGCTCTGCCCTCCACTTAATCAATATGGGCCTCCTGCAGGAAGGCTATATGCACCCCCCTCCGCACCAAATAGGCATTTACCTTGTGGCGCTTCCGCCTTGTATGCATCCCTCTCACATTCCACGGTAGGCACTTAACATCAAGTAGGGTCCCCATAGTGGTCCTCCTCTCCCTGGAACCTCTGTATCTCTACCATGGACACCCCAGCAGCCCCTAGAACCCCAAACAACTTGTACAACATTCTCCAACTACCCCTTCCCAGAACAGGTCCTAACAAAACAGTACCCATCCAAATTCTCCACTAAATTGCTTCCTCGGTAGCTACCGGGGAGCGCTATCGACAGTAACAAGAGGGGTGCCCAAGAGCCAGATGCCGCAGAATAAAAATTTCACAACCGTCTCGCACCATACCCCACTCCCATTAACGCCACAGCTCCTGCTGCGGTGCCCCAAATTGAGGAGGCTCCACCCCAAGGCCCTCCCCCAGCCCTCTAACTGCACCCCCTCCACCATCACCTCACACTCCACTCCATCAGAAAACAAAGGGGAGTGTTGATACACAAAAGCACCACCCAGTCTTGGAGAATGTCTTACTGTGCTACACATCGACCAGCTTGTCCGCAGTCCCTGGTGTGACATGAGGCAGAGTGACGCTTGCTGAATCCAATTCCTCCGATGCTGTCCCAGCTGACCGTTTCCCAGAGTCGGTCGCTCCCCTCGATTCTGGTCCATTTCTCTTGAGATATCTCCGTCACTGCTTTGAGCGCCGCTGACCTTTTTATCTCCGTCTGAGATGTCGTTGGGCTCTGGGAACAAAGCCTCCGTCTCTGAACGCCATGGCCATTGAGGGCACGGCACTCCCTCAGCGGCCTCCAAGCCTCGACCAGCTTTGTAGGTCTCCAGCCAGTCCCATGCTTCTTCAGGGGTGCTGAAGAAAAAGGTTTTACCCTCCATGGCCACTCTTGAGCGTGCTGGAAAAATCAGAGAGTATTGTACACCTTCCGTACTGAATGTTTCTTGACCTCTAAGAAGGAGGATCGCTGTCGCTCCATATCAAAGGTATAGTCAGGAAACAGCGTTACACTATTGTTATCCACCTTGAAGGGTCCCACGGTGCGTGCTCTATTCAAAAAAAGATCCCTGTCCTTGTAGTGGAGCAAACGTTCTACCACAGGCCTAGGTGGCCTCCCAGGAGTCAATGGACGTGCCGGCACCCTATGCGCCCTGTCCACAGTGAAGATAGTGGAAAACTCCCGTGGAGCTACTTCTGACCTCAACCAGGCCTCTATATAGTCCACCATGCTGATCCCTTCCACTCCTTCAGGTAGTCCAACCACCCGTATGTTGTTCCTTCTGTTCTGCCCTTCAGCGTCCTCAGCTTTTTTTTCCAAGATTTTCTAGCGACGATGCACGTCTCCCATCTGTGTCTCAAGCGCCTTGTGTTCTGGATCCAATACATCCAAAGTGGCCTCGGTTTGTTTTACCCGGTCTGCTAGTTTTGCGTGGTCCGCTCAAAGAAGGCCCAGCCCCACTGATACCTGTGCTATGTCCTGCTGAAGGGCATCTCTAGTATCTGCAATGACTTTAAGTATCACTTCCACTTGCTGCTGCGCCATCCCCTCAGGTTGCGACTCCAACGCCTCCGTGTTCTGGCTATCTGTCATCTCCTCCTCTTGTGGTGCGCCTCCCTGCTTGCCACCCGGCTTTCTCATTTTCGCCCTTTCCCCAGGCCCAATGACCACGATGGCGTCCTACCATTTCTCCCCCAGTCCTCAGCTCCTGCCAGAGATACTGCTCGATGTTCCTCGTTGCGAGGCGTCTTCCCCCCACCTCTCAGTAGAGACTGGACATCCCGCGGCCCTCAATGCTCTCAGGGCACTCTCCCGGGTGTTCATTTTTTTTACCAGTCACGACTCCACCCGGCGCGGTGCTCAACCAGTCCCCTGGTAGTCCAGGCGGGTCCACTCTCAGGATTACACCTCAATGTCGGGCTTTGAATCAATGGCTGCAACCATACTTATTATCATATTAATTTTGCCTTTTCTCTTTTTGATAATCGTAATTAATATATACTCTTGGGCTTTTATTATTTACGGTCATTTAAGGACAACATAAGACGCTGCCTCATCATCGCTACGTTTTCTCTCTCAACTCCTTTGCTTTAGGAAAATGTTCAAGCATTAAGGTACACATATGTTGTGATCGCATCTATTTAGATGCCCGCATCTATACAGTGAGATTATAGTGAACTAAATGACTACATATGAAACTCTTATATATTACTCTCTACTTTTTGTCTTTCTTAATTGTTGTACATCTTTAGATTTCATTGTAAATACTAATCATAGTGACAGTCGTCGCACAACTACAGCATCAACTTTAAATAAAACAATTCGACCAGTCTCCATCTACGAAGATTTAGGTAATTACTTATAGGTCTCCTAGACTTCGTTTCTTCTCTTCGTTTTTACTATTATCATTTATTAATTCATGATTCAGTTATAACTCTGTATCTTTTTCCGCAGATATTTACTACACTGTAATACAACCGAAGCATACGCTCACAAGATTATCTTTGTCCCTCTGCACTCTAACAGGTACAGGACTATTCAAGTCACTGTTCCACATATGGCCAAGCGGAACAACTTCTCTAAAAAAGCACTCTTGAATGTCTATTGCAATCTGTTCGCATACTCTTGTACTAGTTAGCAGAATTACAAATATTATATCTTTTTCCACTCATAAATATCAAGAAACCTTCACCTACGACTGCTCCTCCTCTTTTGCTGCTCGGTATTTTATCTCTGCGATATATCAGGTCTGGGCTCAACTTTTCTACTGTAAGTATACTTTATCTAAGAACCAGTTTACTTTTGCAAACAAGTCCTTTTACACAACCATCCTATAATTAGGTTTTTGTGTCTCTCTCTTTCTTTGATTATGTTTTGAGTTGCGAAGACCCACAATATGCGTTTTCGCCGGTTATATTGTCACCTGTTTGCTATGTCAGAAGATGTTTCTATATATATTTTTTTCAACTTTCAATATGTATATCACAAAAAAAGTTCTCTTACTATGGCAACAGCTATGTCCAGATTTGATGTGATAGATAACACCTGCAACAATGGTCATCAATGTTTATCTTCATGAATGCTCAACCATGGACATGTATATAATATATCTGTGAATATGAAATCTAACAATGAGAGAGATGTTACTACGATTGATGCAAATATTATGTCTCAAATGTTTCAAATATTCTGTTAGGACTCGGATGAAATTCTTGATTATCATGTACATGTATGTGCTTCTCTATTTTAGATATAAGGCGATCTAACTGTATATATGTATTTTTCAATGTTGGTCATGTCCACTGTATATAAATCTGTTATGCTGGTTTAGTGACATATGTTTTCTTTTCACAACCTATAGAGCAATAGACGGTCACCTGAAGAAGACCCAAGAGACGAAACGCGCGTAGTGTTATCTACCGTATTGCCTTCAACTTATTTGTTGAGTTTTAAGTCTATTGATGATGCACTTTTTCTAATGTGTTTTTAAATTTAAATTGAATGTTATAAATATGTAATATATGATTTTCATGTGCAATACTAATCACTTTATATATAAAAAAATAAAAAAAGAGAATCGAAAAGAAAGGAAAAAAATTATATAAGTAAACATTAAATGCAAATATAAAATATCAATAAAATTGAATATCCAAGTATTTACCGTTTGAAGTTTCTCAATACAGTTGGACTGTACATGTTCATGATGGTAATTAATTGACCATAACCAGATATCAAAATGTGTGATCATTCTGTCACTTGGCTATAGACCTTTTCTAAACTCTGCAACCATACTTATTGCAAGTGTAATGTTCCCGGCAAAGAGCGCTCAACACGTCCGCCATTGCACTTTTCTGTACGCAGCTTTCCAGGGCCCCCAATCCCTGTGCCTTGGCCTGAGCCTGTGGGTGGCAGCATCTGCTTCCAGTCCTGGTGCCACACTTGGAGTATATACCCACAATGTAGCAGGTAGATTTCGCCACCCCTAGGTCACTGGGGATAGAGACCGCTTGTACCCCGCCACAGCTAATGGGCAGCTCCAGTGCCTGCTCCGGATAGTCCTTTTCACGCCCCACTTTCACAGGGGTCTTTCCCCCTGCAAACTTACCACCAATGCAGGTGAGGACTGTCCCGGTAGCTGCCTGAGCCACAACTATGCCGCACCTCCGTGGCTCAAAATGGTGGCTGTGCAGTGATCATGAGCAGTCCACCTCCAATGCAGCCCGCAGTCCCAGGCAGGGGTGATCCTCTTTGTTGCACCCCCAGTCTGCTCCTGCCGCACGCCGGGGTCCCGCACCATCACCACTCCATTCACCTCCACCATGTAGGGCACCCAGCATGCCACCGGGAGGAGGAGGGCAGGAGGAGGGGGAGCTCCGTTTCCCTCTGCGGCCGCCGCCTCTCCAGCAGCACCTCCACAGCAACAGCCGTGGCTTGCACCTGGAGCTCTTCAGTACTCTGCAAGCGGCGGTGGCAGTCCGTTCAGCCGCTCCGCTGGATCACTGGACTTCCGCTGCTCTCTCCACAGCTCCACTCACTGCGGCCAGACCGGGTGACATTTTGAGCGACTAGGGTCCCGCCACATTTCTGTCCCTGCACCTCAGCGGTGATGTTGCTTCCATCAGTAAGTGCCGCCGACACTTCCAGATATATATATGGCAAGTCACCAGATGTATTTGTAGCCGCAAAATCGACCCCAAGCAGGATAAATGGCGGGGTTGGAGAGGAGCCCTCAGCTCATGCTGCCATCCGCATCGGCTCCTTTGCCACACCCCCTGGCTTTACATTTGGTAAGGCCCATCTTTCCACCCCATCCCGCAAGCTGCGAGGTTGACCTCAAGACCTGGGTTGCAGCCAGGCCTAGTGGCCAACATCCCACACAGGCAGCCAACCCCACGCTGCTCGAAGCTTTGGCCCTGCTTAGTGTGAGGGTTAGTCACAGGGTCAGTGATGTCATCAATTATGTCATTTGAGATGTCATCAGTGATGGTATCAATTATGTCATGAAACATGTCTTGAGTGATATTAAATGTGAGGTCATAATCAGTGCCGGGCAGGGAAACAAGTTATAGTTAGGCTTGCTAATGATGGAGCGAGTTTCAGAATAATATTTTGTTCTGGCTCGCAAAGTTAAACATCCATAATAAAATAACCGTATTAACTGATTTGTGGTGAATTATTAACCAACCTAGTTTAAAAAATGCATTTACACAACATGAGGGACTAACTTATGTGCTCTTTGTTGCAAAAGCAAGTGCGTTGGAAATAATAAACTAACCTTGTCTATTGTCTTTGTCAGTATTAAATGCGGCTGATTTAACTAATGGCATGTGCTTATTTGTGTGCTTATGTTATGTCTTTACGTCTTTTATGTGGCATAAGTTTGTGGAGAATTCTGTGGCTTGTGCTTAAGCTAGGTAACATAAATTAACGGGTTAATAATTAGCAAAGGGGGGTGGGTAACAGAATGGGTCTCAATTCTCTAATTAATTAATGTCTTGTGTTTGTTTAAATAACAGTTTTCAAGTGAGGCCTAAAGAATGCAGTGAAAAATGGCGTTGCCCAGTCCTGTCTAGAGAGAGCAAGAGTCCTGCATGGAAACTTTTCCACGTTGAAAAATATTTGCAAGCTCGAATGAAAATTGTTTTACGTGCTCTTGGTGAGGCTGACTCAAGGACAGGAAGAGGCAAAGTTTGACAAGCTAAGGAAGTCACGGCCTGTGACTTGTAAAATGTTTCTTTTTGAGGAAGCTGCGTGACTTGAGAATGAGAGACAATGGACTCTAAGAAAGCCCGATCTAGGCTTGGAGAAAGGTGATGACACCATATGAGCTGACATCAGTCAGCCAATGAGAACACTGGATGGCAGAGGAAAAATATACTTTTAGTGAGATTAGCTAGGCAGAACAGGTATAAAAATTGCCCCCATGGGCAGGAGGGCGCTTCTCGCTTTCCGATTCCTGATGGGCGTGTCGTGCTGTTGGACTTTTGGCGCACGTAAGGATAACAGGCTTTAATGACTTTACTTTTTAGGTGGAGCGAGTTTTAGTCAGGGAAATAGACTTAGGGAATGGAAAACTGTTATTTTGCTTTAACTCATTCATGCTGATTTGCTTTGAAGATGTCAGTTCAATAATTCATTTTCCTTAATTGATGCTGCTTAAATTGCTAATAAATAAAGATTCTTAATAAAATGCTCATTCTTGAATAATAAAGATTAATAAAATTAGATTTTGAAACGACAAGCTGGTCTTGTTTATTCATGGTCTAGTTACCATCAGCTGATCCATTTACCAAAGTGACTTAATTAATATGATAAATGCAAAAACCATGGTAAGAAATGATAAACTGCAGTTGTATATAAAATTGTAAATAGTTTTTGAATAAGGTTTTATTGATTAGGTCACATGATTCAGTTGCCCAAAATTTGTCTCGTTTGTAAATGGGCTTTGTAGGTGATTTATGATTAATGGTGAGTATTATGGTGGATTTTCTATAGGGGCGCTGGATCAATTCCTTGGTAGCAGAGTTACGGTTGCTATGGTAACTGTCATGCTACATGGTAATTACATAGGATCAATGTTTAACATATGTTGAGTTTGTTCAGTTGTTATATGTAGTCGAAAGGTTTTTTCCAGCAGTGTGAAAATTCCTACTCGTGCCGGCAAGAGTAGTATAACAGGTGAAGTTGCACAGTGCATTTGTTCTGTTTCAAAATAGTAGTATTGTCATATATCACTAGTGTTGTGGTCGTACAGCACAAGTTTAGGAATTCTAGGTGTGTAAGATAGAATGTATAGTGAGGATTGTCTATGAAATACTAGCTTTTGAGTATAGAGACTTGGTGCCTGTTTTAAAACTCACTGTGAAAAGAGTACTAGATTTTATCCAAACGTGAGTGAAGGGTAAGGAAGCGTTGTCTATCTTATTGGTGAGTGAGGTTTCTTTGTGTGGGTTAAAGTCCTACCAAGATTCATGTATGTATGGTTAGGGATTTTTCCGTTTGAATGTGCGTAAATGATTTTGTAATATCGATCGAGTCAAACTTTGAATTGTTACTATATGTACATTCAGAGAGAAACAAGTTCATTATTACCTGTCAGAAGGGTAGAGTAGCCTTACTTTATCAACGAATTTAAATATTCTGTGAAAATAGCGTTGTCTATTTCACGCAAAAAGAATACTTGAGTGACTGTAAAAATTATCACTTTATTTTAGCGAAACGGACAAATGGTTTGTTTTTCTGGAGTTACTAACTGAAATCATTGAAAAGATTTGTTAAAAAATGGCGCAGTAAAAATATTTTGTAAAGGAGGGGTGAGCTCAAGGAGTGAGAGACGAGAAGCTGCAGCGGCAGTAAACGTCACAGGGTTCGCGCTGTGATTGGCTAGTATACGTCACAGCAAGCGCACTGATTGGTTCATGTGACTAAGACGAGCTGACAGCTGGTTGGTTCATCCTGAAAGCAGTAATTCTATTGGTTGAGCAAGGTGGTGACGTGGCTTAACCTGATTGGCTTGTTGGTGTGTTTCGCACACGGATTGGTTGATTTTGCGGAACAATCAGGAAACATTTACGATCTATTCTAAAGTAAGCGGAATCGTTTTAAAACATGGATTATTATTACATTAAAGAGAAAAAGAAGCTTTCATAGTTTCAGAAAATGAAAAATAAATTGAAACCTGATGAGAAAATTAAAACACGAGGTGGAAGATTACTTCATAAGTACAAAACACCTGCAGCTTATATGCAAGGTGAATATGATTATCATACTTGTCTTTGTATTGAGAATTGGATGGAATATACCAAGAATGATGGTGTTTTAGCATGGCTGGAAGATGGATCGTTTAACAATAAAGTTATGAACAACTTAAGAGACAAAATAATGACTCTTGATCCAAGGCCTAGGCCTACACAATTTGAGGCTTTAGCTGAATGGGAGGATGAGATGTTTGAAATGGAACGAGAGAATAGAGGCATAACAAGAGGTACTAGATTAGACATTAATAGGGAAACTCATGAGGATAGAATGCGTCGATGGAGACGTGGTGCATGTGATGGTTTGTATCCAGCAAGAACTGGTGAGGTAATTAGTCAGAATAAAGCCCAAAAGAAAACTAATAATGCTGAAGAAAGTGAATTAGAAGATGCAGTTTTAGAAGAGATTTATATTACAAAACCGAAAAAGCCTCCTCATTATCAACCAGCTTGTACATGGTCTTCCCCGATGGTTCCTTCAGGAACTTCTCCTAGAGAAATCGTTGATGAGGCATCACCCAGATTTAATCCAAATAATGCAAAAACTCCTGAAAGAGTAGAAACAAGATCTAATTCCAGTATATCTGGTGAAAATAAAAATTATGCTGAAACCCCAGTTCATAGAAACGATACCCCAAGAAATGTAATAAGAACAGAAAGATGTGAGGAAATCCCAAATACTTCAGAATATTTCCGATCAAAAGATGAATTAATACAGCAGTTAACTAAAAGCATGGAAGCAGTAACGGTACCAGTAACAATTGGACCTGTTCAACCAGTGTTTGATCAAAGGGAAATCAGCTTGAACTATTCCATTAAATGCAGAAATTCAGAAAGTGGCTGAAAAATTTTACTCAGATTTATCAGAAATTCACAGAGAGAAAACAATGATGCCTGACTTAACTTTTCAAAGTTTCTCGAATAAAACTCCATCTGGTGCAGAATCTGATTCAGGTACTCCGGAAAAGAGCATTAATAAAATAGATTTAACGCAAACTCCACAAAGCTCAGAATTTAAATTACTTGATGTTGCAAAACTGAAAGCAGATTTGGAGGAATTAGTTCTTGGCACAACTGGACCTGACAATTTAAAGCAATATCAGGATGATGAATTATTGTTTATTTGCAAAAGCATACAATGGAAAACGAAAACAAAATATGATCAATTAGAGGAATTAGCTACTGAATTGGAAATTGATTTGAGTAGACAGAAAAATTTGGGAAAAAGTTACAGAGTGGATTTCTCAGAAAAAGACATTGAGAGCATCAATACCACTGGAAGAATTGGAGAGTAAAATGGTCAAAGAAAAGAGAGGAGGAAAGGAGAGAAAGAGGAGAGGAAGCAGGTCAGTTTCCAATGAGAGAAATTGCTGGTGGTGGATATGTGCATGTTCCTTGGTCAAGACAGGACATTTTATTGTTCACTAATGATTTTCCTCGGCAGAGAGAAAAACCTGTGGAATGGTATCGACAGGTAGACAGATTTGTTAAGGTCTCAAAAGTTTTGTGGAATGATCTTGATGGATTCTTTGACATAGTTGTCCCATCAGATCTTTGGACAGAATGTAAAATTTCTATAGATTGGCCCGAAGAAGGACCTCTCTGAGATAGAGTAACAAGAGCTCCTTCAGCAGATGTTATGAATCTGTATGATAAGGTAATTTTCTGGTTGAAAAACAATATTCCTCCAAAAGAAGTTGATTGGGTTAAAATTGATAGAACAAATCAAGAGCCAAAAGAATCTGTACATTCATTCTATGAAAGATTACTGCTAGTATTTAAATAATACAGTGGCTATGAAAAATTGAGTGAGAAGGATATGAGCCATTTCATTTACAGGGTTGTTTATGGCTTAAGACCTGAAATTGGTGAAATGATTAGATCTGGAATAGTTGGTTGGCAATCACTTTCGGTTGATGATATTTTGAGAAAAGCAAAATATTGCAGTGATGAAATAGATGCGAAGCAAAAGAAGCTGAAAGAAAAGGCAATGTGGGCACAGGTAAAGGTAGCTGAACAGCAAATAGCAACCTTAGAAAACAAAAATGTTCAACAGAATCAAGGTAAATTTAAGGGTAATTTTAATAAGCAAAAATTGATGGGAAATATTGAGGAATTAAAGCAGAAACTCCCATGTTTTAATTGCTGCGAAATTGGACACTGGAAGCGCGAATGTAAAAATCCGCCCAGAAATTTTAAAAATGCATCATTAAATCCGCAGATGCAGAATGAGATAAATCTGCAGCAACAGCTACAGCAACAGCTACAGCGACAGGTAGTGAATCAGCAGAGTCAGATTCCACAACCGTCACTTCCAAATTGTGTAAATGTGCAGAGATACAATACAGAAACGGGATTCTGCGGAGGTGAACAGGTAAACAGATCACCAGGAGTGAATGTGTCAAATGTTTCACAACAGTATTTGTTGAATGAAAATGTAGGGAGTGATTCTGATGATCTGATGATTACATATGACGGTGCCTGAGAGAGGAGAAAGAGTGTGTGCTTGGAGCCACTCTTGAGGTAGATCAGTGCGGTCCATTTGTAAATGGGTAGGTGAATGATGTCGAAATCACTTTTCTTGTGGACACTGGTGCTACCCATTCTACTGTTAGATCAGTGGAAATAGAAAACCTACCTCTCTCGGGTGAACAAATTCAAGTAGTTGGAGTAGCTAATCAGCAAATTAAAACGGATTTACCAGAACCAGTAAAAGTTGAAATTGGCAAATTTAAAGGCAAACATAGATTTGTAGTTTGTAACAGCAGTCCTGTAAATTTGTTAGGAAGGGACATACTCTGCAAAATGAACTGCAAAATATATTGCTCACCGGATGGTATAGAGCTTCAAACGCAAGAAGAAGATGGGCTTTACAGATTAACAATGTTAATGGTTGAAGCAGAGGAAAGTAAATTATTTCCTGCATTTGATAAAAACAATTTACCTGAAGAATTAAAAGAGACAGTCAATGCTAAAATTTGCGATTTGACTGGAGATGAAATGGGTTTGATGAAAAATGTAGACCCAGTTAAAATTACAGTAAAGCAAGGAGTAGAATTTCCAAACATCCCTCAGTATAAAATGAAAGCAGGAACTATTGAAGGTGTTATACCTGTAATTGGAAAATTCATAAAACAAGGTGTACTAAAAGATATTGAGAGTAGTCCATGTAATTCACCGATTATGGGAATTAAAAAGCCAAACGGAACTTTCAGGATTGTTCAAGACCTGAGAAAGGTTATCAGATAGTTGTTCCATGTTGCCCAGTTGTTCCAAACCCAGCGGTAATTCTTTATCAGGTTCCGCATGATGCAGAATGGTATACAGTCATAGACCTCTGCAATGCATTCTTTACTGTTCCATGGCATCCAGAAAGCCAGCAAATTTTTGCGTTCAGGTTCCAGGACCGTATCTTAGCATGGTGTCGTATCCCACTGGGGTATACAGAGAGTCCATCTATTTTTAATCATTTGCTAAAGAAATCCTTGGAGAATCTAGGCTTACCTGGAAAATCGACATTAGTGCAATACAAAGATGACCTCCTTGTGGCTGCAAAAACACGAGATAATTGTGCAACAGATACCATTACTCTTTTAAATCATTTGGCAGATGAGGGACATAAAGTGTCTCCTGCAAAATTACAGTTTTGCAAACAAGAAGTAAAATATCTTGGTCACAGAATTGCAAAAGGAATCAGGCAAGTGACAACTGAGAGAATTAAAATGATTCAGGGGATGCAGCCTCCAAAAACACAGAGACAAGTCAGAATGTTTCTAGGAATGGTTGGTTATTGCCGACAATGGATTAGTGGATTTTCAGTAATTGCAAAACCACTGCAGAGACTGACAAAAGCAGACATAAAAGACCTGATTATCCTAACAGAAACTGAGCTAGAAGCTTTTGAACAGCTAAAAAGAAGTCTGTGTGAAGCACCTGCTTTAGGTATGCCCGATTACGAAAAGGAGTTTGAGCTGTATTGCAGTGAAAGAGAAGGATGTGCATTGTCAGTTCTGATTCAAAGACATGGAAAACTGAGAAAGCCAATAGCTTATTTCTCAGCAGTTCTTGATCCTGTTGCAAAGGCATTACCAGGCTGCTTGAAAGCAGTAGCTGCAACAAGTGTAAGCCTTAAACAAAGTGAGGGAATAATAATGGGATACCCTGTAAAAGTATATGTACCCCATTCAGTTGAAATTCTTCTTACTAGAAGCAAAACTCAGCATTTGACAAGTAACAGGTTAACTAAATATGAGAAAATTATTCTGGGATCAGATATTGTCTCGATTGCGAGGTGTGTGAATTTAAATCCTTCTACATTATTGCCTGATGGTACAGTAACAGAAATCAGAAACGAGAATGACATTGATCACGAATGCTTGGATGTTTTAGAATACTGTACCAAACCTAGGCAGGACATTAAAGATGTTCCGTTAGCTGAATCAGATTTTGTTTATTTTGTTGATGGTTCATGCTTAAGAACAGATGAAGGTGTTCTGAGATCAGCATATTCTGTCTGCACAGTTGCAGATGTAGTTGAAGCCTCCTGTCTCGAAGGAATTCGTTCAGCTCAAGTGGCAGAATTGATTGCTTTAATTCGTGCATGTGAAAGAGGTCAAAATTTAAAAGTTACCATAGTGACTGATAGTCAGTATGGATATGGCGTAGTCCATGACGATGGCCAGCTCTGGTCTCAAAGAGGCTATTTAACTTCTGCAGGAAATCCAATAAGAAACGCTGATTTGATTAAAAGGTTAATTGACGGAATTCAGCTTCCAGAGGAAATTGCTGTCGTGAAATGTACAGCACATAAAAGGGGCGAGGACTATATTACAAAAGGAAATGCTTATGCTGATGAAATCGCGAAGTTTTGCGCAAAAAATAATATGTCAATCAATCGGGAGAAAAACAATGAACATGTTTTGAATTCACTTATGCTAACATCTGTAGTTGAGACATGGCAAGGAGTAAAAGATTTACAAGATGAGGCAGATGATGAGGAAAAAGACAAATGGTTAAAAGCAGGTTGCAGACAGCGGGAGGAAGATGAAATTTGGGTTTACAAAGATGACAGACCAGTTATGCCAGATAGCATGATTGCTGACATGGCTAGAATGTATCATGGTCAAGGACACATTGGAAGAGACTCAATGATTAGGTTATTTAGGCAAACATGGTACAATCCAAAGTTCAGACTAATTGCGGAATCTTTTTGTCAGAGATGCTTGATCTGTCAGCAGATCAACCCAAACAGAAAAACAGTTGTAAGCATGGGAACCATAGGACGGGAGGGTGGTCCTTTTACCAGATTGCAAATGGATTTCCTTGATATGCCACGCCACAACGGGTTGAGATATGTCCTAGTGATTATCTGTCTGTTTTCGAGATGGGTGGAAGCGTTCCCAACACGTCACAATGATTCAGTTACTGTGGCTAAATTGCTTTTAAGGGAAATCATACCAAGGTACGGTTTTCCAGTGACGGTCGAGACTGATCGTGGAACACATTTTGAAAATAGATTGTTAAAATTAGTTTGTGAAGCACTGAAAATAAAGCAAAATCTGCATTGTGCTTACAGAGCAGAAGCATCAGGTGTTGTTGAGCAAGTGAATGGCACAATCAAAAATAGATTAGATAAAATGTGTCTAGCTACAGGAATGAAGTGGACTGACGTACTTCCACTTGTTTTGATGTCATTGAGAAGTACTCCAGATAAAAAGACAGGTTTAAGTCCTCATAAAATACTCATGGGCAGAGTCATGAGACAAGCTTTTGTACCAGTTGGCAAAATAATGAGCATTAATGATAGTGTCATTTTGGATTATTGCAAGAACCTTTCTGACGTCGTGACTTCTGTGTTCCATCAGGTGGGAACTGAAGTGTTAACGAGAGAAAAGGAACAAGCTCATGATCTGTTACCAGGAGACTGGGTGAGAACAAAGGTTCACCGGAGAAGAAACTGCTTAGTTCTTGGTGAGGCTGACTCAAGGACAGGAAGAGGCAAAGTTTGACAAGCTAAGGAAGTCACGGCCTGTGACTTGTAAAATGTTTCTTTTTGAGGAAGCTGCGTGACTGGAGAATGAGAGACAATGGACTCTAAGAAAGCCGGATCTAGGCTTGGAGAAAGGTGATGACACCATATGAGCTGACATCAGTCAGCCAATGAGAACACTGGATGGCAGAGGAAAAATATACTTTTAGTGAGATTAGCTAGGCAGAAAAGGTATAAAAATTGCCCCCATGGGCAGGAGGGCGCTTCTCGCTTTCCGATTCCTGATGGGCATGTCGTGCTGTTGGACTTTTGGCGCATGTAAGGATAACAGGCTTTAATGACTTTACTTTTTAGGTGGAGCGAGTTTTAGTCAGGGAAAAAGACTTAGGGAATGGAAAACTGTTATTTTGCTTTAACTCATTCATGCTGATTTGCTTTGAAGATGTCAGTTCAATAATTCATTTTCCTTAATTGATGCTGCTTAAATTGCTAATAAATAAAGATTCTTAATAAAATGCTCATTCTTGAATTATAAAGATTAATAAAATTAGATTATGAAACGACAAGCTGGTCTTGTTTATTCATGGTCTAGTTACCAACAGCTGATCCATTTACCAAAGTGACTTAATTAATATGATAAATGCAAAAACCGTGGTAAGAAATGATAAACTGCAGTTGTATATAAAATTGTAAATCGTTTTTGAATAAGGTTTTATTGATAAGGTCACATGATTCAGTTGCCCAAAATTTGTCTCGTTTGTAAATGGGCATTGTAGGTGACTTATGATTAATGGTGAGTATTATGGTGGATTTTCTATAGGGGCGCTGGATCAATTCCTATAACTTATGTATTTATGTGCTTTTTTACTTCAAAACGTTAATGCTCGCTATAATGTTATTTTAATCTTTGTTTTTTTAGGGAATTTCTATCATTTTTGTACCTGATCTTTTATCAAACCTAACTATAATGTTAAGTTAACCTTTGTTTTGTCAGTGTGAGTTTTAGATTTTTTTGTTACCTTAAAGTAATATTTAATTACCATATATCCAACTCCCGCCATGCATGGCCTTTTGCAGTGCACAGCAGGGAGTTGGCTGCAGGGCCTGGCCTGTGGCTTGGCCCTGCGACCAACCCCCCACATGCAACCAACCCCACGCTGCACATGGCCTTCGCCATGCCCAGCGAGGGTTGGTCACAGGGCCTATGGGCAACCCCATTAGGTCAGCCAACCCCGTACTGTGCAGGGCCTTCGGTCGTGCACAAAGTAGGGTTGGCCATAGAGACTGCGGCCAACCCTCAGCAAGCAACCAATCCAACATTGTGCCTGGCCTTTGACTGTGCGCGGTGAGGGGTAGGCTACAGGGCCAGACCTCTAGACAGGCCCTGTGGCCAATCCTATTAAAGGCCGCAAACCACACACTGCACACGACACTCAGGAATGACCGGCGGGGATTGGGCACTGTGCCTGCCCTGCTGACTCCATTCCACGGGGACATATGTATTTTGAAGGGGAGGGGGCAATGTGACACCCCTCCCCAAGCCACATTAGGGAGTGGATATCCATTCCCCAGTGCCACATTTGTTTTAAAGGAGAGGCGGGACATGTGGCACCCCTCCCTGAGCCTTGTTACGTCCTGGGGACCCCAAACTACTTTCAATAAAGAGGAGGAGGACCATGCAGCCCTCTCCCTAATCCTTGAAAGTCTCTAGAGAACCCTTTCCCCAAGGCCACTCATTTATATAAAGGTGAAGGGGGTGCTGGGCCGCCCTCCTCGAGCCTTATTAGGCCTTAAGGACCGCATCCCCCAGGGTCATTAATGAATATAAAGTCATGGAGGGCTTCCTAGGACATTTAGAGGCACCGGGAGGATGGCTGCACAGACCTCCTACTTTTATAAACTAATTTCGACCCCAGGGTGGACTCCCCAAGGGCCTATGGAGGCTCAGCGAGGGGGGCTGGATGGCTCCCTTCTCCTAACTTGCACATTTCGGCCCTGAGAGTTGGCTCCCTGGGGCCTTTATTGGCTAGGGGAGGGAGGCTGTGCCACCCCCCCCCCCCTTTTTGATGTTTGAGGCCTCAGGGGTGTGCTCCCTGGGTCCTTAATGATTTGGGGAGGGGAGCCACGCAGCCCCTCTTCCCTTTATGAATACAGCCCCGGGGTGGGGTTCCAGGAACATAAACTTCATAAATGCGGCTCAGCCGCCATTTTTTTTCAATCCAGCTGGATTGCAGCATTCTCTGCTGGAGTATTTTTTGTTTATGGCCCTGAGGGTCCCTCTGGGTTCCCCCATGGGGTGTTCAGGGTATCCCTACCTTGCCCCTTAATACTACTTTTCTTTTTTTACTTCAGGACAGGGAACTAAGGGCCACATGCATCAAGCAATTTTGCACTTGCAAACGGGCTGATTTGCAGAATCGGGCCGTTTGCGAGGGCATAAACGTCTTTTCTGATGCTTCAAAGGCTTTGCATTTGAAAATTAGGTAAACACAATTTTTGCGATTACCTAAATTGCATATGCATTTGCGATTCCCTAATGCGATGCATGTATCCTTTCCTAAATGCGAATTATGCATTTAGGAAACGTTAATTACCATCAACTTCAAGTTGATGGTAATTTGCACATGCAATGAAAATGCACAAAAATACATTTTTCTAAGTGACAATTGGCGCACACTTATCTTTTTGGGGAGTGCATCAGGGAGGCCCTAGGGCACCCTTGGAATTGCATTTGCAATTTGCAAATGCATTGCCATTCATTCCTATGGTCCTATAGGCCCATAGGAATGAATGGAGTAACATTACCTAAATTGTTAATCGCTCGTAGGGAATGTTAAGGAATCGCAATTTATTTTGCGATTTCTACTTGCATTACGGTTTGTGATTCCCAAATAGCAATTCCTTCAAAAATCGCTGTTTAGGAATCACATTTCCTAATGTTGATGCATGTGGCAGTAAGTCCCTGAGTTCTGTAATCGCTACTAGCAACATTTTTCTCATGTTGTTGGCAACCATTCAGAGCATTGGCTCCCATGGTTGTTGACTCATTCACGAGCAAGATGGACCAAGAGAAATAAAGCTCCCTGCGCTAACCAGAATGCTCAATTTTTTTTTAAAACTCTTTATTTACTGTGCATACAGGCAACCATTGTCATCAGGCGCTGATGCAGAGGCAGTAACCACATTAATAGTACAGTTTGTCTAGTACTCCTATTGGGGATGGTCAACAATACATTGCGTCATTAGTCCTGAGACTATTCCCCCCATCTCAGAGCAGCCGGTCTCATTCCTTTATTTGTAACAACAAAACCAGTAAAGACAACCTGTCAAGTGGCATGTACATCCTGTGAAAGTATATGGAGTGAATACGTTCGAATCTGGTGTTGCCGGTGATTCCCTGTATCTGTGTACAAGTAGATGCCTATTGTGCATCAGTTAGGGGCATATTCAAATCTGCATCCCACCCCTGTCATGCCCTAAGCAGCAGCCTTGGACCATCATCTGCCAGAGCCCAATACATTCTGGTAATTAGTTGTCGACCCATCCCCCTCCATTAACATCTCAAACATTTGGGACACTGGTGGTATGTTTGGAAAGTCTGTCCATATCTCTCATGTGGTACTCGCTATCTTTGAAAATTGCAAAAACTGCCCTGCCGTAACCCCGAATGCCTTCCTGGCCTCCTCAAATGTGATGACCATCTCTGCTGGGTCATATGTTCTAGTAGGAGACAGTCCTCTGCTGTCTACTCATTCAGGGGCTTCTTTATGAAAAATGTTGCATCGCTGTGTGAAAACAGCAATGCAACAGTTTCACTGTGCCCTCCTTGCGACACGATGGATGCGCCGTATTTACTGTACGGCACTCCATGTCACAAGGAGTGACAGATGCGTCAGGAATCCTGACGTGTCTGTGGGCGCAAAAGTCATGCATTGATAGATTGATATATGTTACTGCTCCACTCCTACGAGGCTTAGCTGTGTGGGAAAGCCCAACCAGCATACATTATACCTGATGCAGCAATAATGTGGTGCAGGGCTTTACAAGGTGACGCATCTGCCTAGATGTGTCACCTTGTAAATATGGCGCAATGTGGCACATTATTTATGCTGCCGCTGGTCCACGAAAAGTACCGGAACAGCATCGTAAAAGTGTCGCAAGGTTTTCATAAATAAAGCCCACAGTGTCATAATGTAATTAATTTGTCAATAGGGTCTCAGACAGTCCAGCGGGAGAGACCTGATGAATGGTGGATGTTTGAGCACCCTGCAGACTGCCCTGTCCCAGACGACCGCAACCTGAGCCACCACAGCTGGCACCCCAGCAGCCTGACATGATCTTGCATCAGACAAACAGGTAGAGAATTTGCCTCTATCAGGCCACTCAGGAGACATGGCTCCCAGTTGGGTTCACCTGCACACCACTGCATCGCGTGCTACAGCTGAGAAGCAATGTAATGTAGTTACAGGTCCAGCAGTCATAGTCCCCCCTTCTCTCTGCTCAGTTTCAGCACCTCCAGGCAGGCTTTAAGGAAGTGAGGAGTTTTGTCTACTTCTTAGAAGAGCAGCAGCGGAACTGGGTAGAGAGTGTTTTGGAGCATGTGTAGGCACCTAAAGAGCAGGACCATCTTGGCAAGCGCTACCTACTCTATTATTGAGAGGGGGAGCATTTTTAAGAATCCGATGGAAGATCTAAGTCCCTGTAATATTAGCTCCATGATGAGCTGATGATATTGCACTGCTGCGTCTGTCACCCCTATACCAAGGTAGAGGAATGCACCTCCCTCCCATGGGATCCCGACCTCAGGTAACTCTTCACTAGGGACACCAGTCAGGGTTATTCACAGGTATAGCACCATCTTCTGTCTATTGACTCAGAACCCTTCTCAAAGGCCATCTCAGTTCATGGAACAACAGTGGGAGGAAGTTCTCTGTCTGTGCCAAATACACCAAGTGTCATCTGCCTAGATGGATACAATGGGGACAATAGGCACCCCTGTCTGGCGCTGTGCTCAATTGTCCACAGAGGCAAGAGCTACCTGCTGGTGCAGAGCCTCAGGACCTTGTATAGGAACTGTACACACTTCTGGATTTGCGGGCCAAATCCAATCCCATGTAGAACCCCAAACTTGTTGTCCCAGCTTAGGCAACCAAATGCCTTCCCTGTATCTAAGGTCACCAGCTCCCCACTCCATGCAGGAAGTCTCGCAGAGCAAAGGATGTGTCTGAGGTACCACAGGTTCATCGTGGTGTTTCTACCTGGGATAAACCCACATTGGTCTCCGTGTACTAAAGCTCTCATGTTCAGAAGAAGCCTGTTCACAAGCACACTAGCCAGAATATTCATGTCTCCATTTAACATGGAGAGTGTTCTGCATGAAGCCATTCCTATCAGGTCTTTATACAGCTTGGGGACCATCCCGATGATGGCCTCCATCATGGAAGCAGGGTGACTGCTGCCATCCATTACCTAAATACATCTCCGGGAGGTGAACCGCAAAGATGTCTGTATAGCACATGCCTGGTAAAACTCAGAGGCTAAGCCGTCACTTACCGGGATCTTCTCCACGGCCAAGCCCTTGTTAGCAACCAGTACATCCTCCTGCATGGGTGCAGCTTTCAGTCCCACCCTGTCTGCCACAGTGAGAGTCGGCAGTTGCAGGTCTGCCAAAAAAGCGTTCATTCCACCCTGTTCAATGCCAAGTGGTCTTGTATAGAGGGTCGCCGGGTA
Source organism: Lissotriton helveticus (assembly GCF_964261635.1). Lineage (NCBI taxonomy): Eukaryota > Metazoa > Chordata > Amphibia > Caudata > Salamandridae > Lissotriton > Lissotriton helveticus. The sequence continues at coordinate 1,173,908,875 of NC_136059.1, read as the reverse complement.
TGTCATTAGTTCTTTAATTATGCTCTCTTGTGTCACGACAGTCTCTGTGCTTGCTTTTTGAAAAATAAAATCTGTGTGTGCAGGTTCTCCTATTTAAAGAGCCATGTCAGCATTGGGCCCAACTTGCCCCCCTCTGCATGTAGTCTCTGTCTATAATCATGTATAGTGTGCATATCGAAAGCATTCCATAAACCAGCGATCTCTTGGATCAACGCCAGTGGAGGTGCTGACATAGGATCGTCAGCCTCACTGTGGTACTGCAATTCTGCTGACTTGACTCCTTCCACTTTAGTTCACTCGTCAGGTGCTTTTGTTGCCATAGTTTTTGACATACACTCAACACTACCTTCAGTGGCTCCCTCTCATTTACCAGTATTTGCACCTATCCACAGTTATGCCTCCACGCCTCTCTTGAGGCCCTTCAGAAGGGCTGATCCATCAGCGCTCCAGGGGGCAGTCTCCACAAGGGGGTCCCTGAGTCCCCACTTCGTCCCACATATGTTATCAGCAATGGTGCAAGATCTGAAAGGAATCTATTTAAGTATTGTGCCATTTTCATCCGTGGGCCCAGGGTATGGGTCACCAATATGCAGTCCAACGTGCTGTGTGTGTTGTCGGTGGCAGAATAACACGAATAGTAGCCAGAAAGTATGGCTGATGGAGCCAGTGCCTTCTAAGATCATTGGACGGGGCCCTATGAGGGAACAGAAAGAAAAGGGAAAGACACCTACAAGGTGGGCCTCAAGACCCCAAGAATCCCCTTAAGGCAATGCCATGTGAATCACTTCAAACCCCACTATGAGAGTTCTGAGGTCACCATGCTTCAGTGGAATGTGTCAACCTCTCTCCTACCAATTCCAGAACAGCAAAGGGACTGTCACCAGTTATTGGAACAGTTTGCCTCCCTGTTCACCCTCATTACTGGTCTTACACACTTGTGTACCAATAATATGGACACAGGAGACAGCCTTCCTGTCACAAAAAACATCTACAGGCTGTCAGATAAAATGAAAGCCAGCATTAAGGAAGAAGTATCCAAGATGTCAGAATTCAGAGTGGTTGAGCACTCCAATAGTCCCTCATCCAGCCCTGTGGTGCTGGTAGCCGAAGCCTCCCCTACGGACATCCCCCAGAACTAAGGATCTGTGTGGACTGCAGGGGGCTTAACGCAGTCAACAAGACTGATGCTCACCCCATTCCCAAAGATGATAAGCTCATAGAAGGGTAGCAGGCTTCCAAGTTCCTAAGTACTTTGATCTTAATTTGGGGAACTAGCAGATAGCCCTAACTAAGGGGCAAAAGAGTGGCAAGTACACTCTACCCCAGAAGTCCACTTTCAGTTCATAGTGATGCCCTTTGGATTGAAGAATGCCCCTGCCACCTTCTAAATGTTGGTGAACAAGGTCTTAGATGAGATGGAGGCCTTCAGTATTGCTTACTTAGATGATATAGCTGTCAACAGCTGCAGCTAGGAGGGCCACTTATTTCACCTCCAGGACTTTTCTCAGGCCCTGCAATAAGCTGGCCTGACTATCAAGGCCACCAAGTACCAGATAGGGCAGGGTTTAATGATGCACTTGGGACACCTTGTGGGTAGAGGCAACATGCAACCCCTCCAGGCTCAAAGAGACACTATCCTGGCCTGGGAATCCCCCAAATCCAAACAGAAGTGAGGGCCTTCCTGGGCCTCACTGGATACTACAGGATGTATGTTAAGGCATCACTGTTGCCCCCTTAACTGAGCTGACTTCCAAGAAGCAGCCCAAGAAGCTGATCCAGACAGAAGCCTTCCTGAAAGGATTTGATTCCCTCAAATAGGCCATGAATACAGAACTTGCACTGATGACCCCTGACTTCTCTAAACAGTTAATGCCTCAAACAGACACTTGAAGCATGGCGTAGGGGCTGTGTTACCACAGTTTAATGTTGAGATGGTCCATTTCACTATAGGGAATGGACTATACAGGTGAATACTGGCCTGAGTCAGACCACTCCAAATCTAATGGTCTGTGCTGGTTATTCCGTGTTATTGATGAGAACTTCCAGTAGGCTGGTTAGTTCTCCCCACTTTCAGCTGGGGGCACACATGTTAGACCTGTAAGTCTTAAGGTGCTTTTCACCCAAACCTTTTTCCTTCACCCCTCCTATATTTTGCAGAATTGATTTTTGTTGGCCTTAGGTCTCTGCCCTTTACCACTGATTACCAGTGCAAACGTGCTTCTGCTCTCTCCCTAAAATGTGTTCAAATTTGCTTACACCTGATTAGCATACTTAATTTACTCACCACATCTTCAACAAAGCCAGCACAGCCATCGCACCCCATCTCCGGAAAGTAATCAACATCTCCTTTGAGACAGCAACCTTCCCGGAAAGCTGGAAGCATGCTAAGATCAAAGCCTTACTCAAGAAACCCAAGGCGGACCCCAAGAACCTCAAGAACTTCCAACCCATCTCCCTGCTCCCGTACCCTGCGAAGGTCACCGAGAAAATCGCCAATAAGCAGCTGACTCGCTTCCTCGAGTAGGAAAGCATCCTGGACCCGTCCCAGTCCGGGTTCCACAACAACCACAGCACCGAAACCGCCCTCCTGGCCACCACCGATGACATAAGGACCCTGCTCGACAATGGAGAAACAGCTGCCCTCATCCTCCTGGACCTGTCAGCCGTCATCGACACATTCTGCCACCATACACTATGAACACGCTTACACAACGCCGGGATCCAAGAGACGGCCCTGGACTGGACTACATCCTTCCTCTCCGGCAGAACCCAGAGCGTCCGCCTCCCCCCTTTCGCTCCACTGCCACCGAAATCCTCTGCAGCGTACCCCAGGGCTCCTCCTTCAGCCCGATGCTGTTCAACATCTACATGGCACCGCTCGATCACGTCGCCCGACAGCACAACATTAACATCATCTCCTACGCCGACGACACCCAGCTGATCATCTCCCTCACCAAAGACCCTCACACCGGCAAAATGAACCTCCACGAAGGAATGAAGACCGTCACCGAATGGATGAGGAACAGCCGGCTGAAGCTGAACTCGGACAAAACGGAGGTCCTCATCTGCGGCTTCACCCCCTCAGCCTGGGAGGACTCCTGGTGGCCGTCAACCCTAGGAACAGCCACGACACCCACCGACCATGCACGCAACCTGGGGATCATCCTCGACTCCACCCTCTCCATGACTAAGCAGGTCAACGCCGTCTCTTCATCGTGCTTCAACACCCTCCGAATGCTCCGCAGGATTTTCAAGTGGATCCCCACAGGGACGAGAAGAACAGTGACCCAGGCCCTCGTCACCAATAGGCTGCACTACGGAAACGCCTCTACGCAGGAACATCGGCCAAGCTCCTGAGTCAATTGCAACGCATTGAGAACGCCTCGGCATGTCTGATCCTCAACATCCCCCACCACAGCCACATCACACCCCACCTGGGAAACATGCACTGGCTCCCTGTCAACAAGACAGTGCCTTCAGACTCCTCATCCACGCACACAAAGCCCTCCACGGGACCGGCCCAGCTTACCTCAACAGACGACTCAACTTCTACTCCCCCACCCACCTGCCGCGCTCAGCCAGCTTTGCCCTCGTCACTCTTCCTCGCATCCGAAGAACGACCTCCGGCGGCAGATCCTTCTCCCACCTGGCTGCCAAGACCCATGACCTACCGGCCTTCAGAAGTCTCCTCAAGACCTGGCTCTTCGATCACTAGCAGCACCCTCCCTCCCAGTGCCTTGAGACCCTCATGGGTATGTAGTGCGCTTTATAAATGGCATGATTGATTGATTGATTGAAAAGTCCACAATAAAGTGGTGTACCATGTACTCAGAATTGGTAAATTATATGCTACTAGTAGCCCCGAAGCACTTATTGTGCCATCCACATCAGTGCCCCGTAAAACATGTCTCAGGCCTGCCATTGCATCCTGTTAGCAGTTTAAAACTACCAATTCAAATTAAGAGTTTAGGGCCTAATTTAGGCCCTGAACAGCCCATGGTGCAGAGTGGATTTTAATTAAAAAGAGGGACAAGTGCCTTCAAGTTTTACAGGTCATGGTACTGAGAAATACACACACTTTTTGTTTTTCACTACTGTGATACCTACCTCTCCCACAGGATAACAGTGGGTTACCTTATTACATATGATAGGTTCTAACTTTTGTTTGGCAGCAGGTTCAGAAAGTCATATTTATGGAATTGTAATTTAAAATCCTCTTTAATGGCAAAGTCGTATTTTAAGTTACAATTCTGAAAATGCCACTCTTCTGAATTAACAGTGGCTTGAGGCAATCCACTGACACAGTTGGCACGCACTCATCAAAGAGTTTTTCATGCATGCATCTTATTACGGGGAGGAGTGCAATCTCTTCTATGATGGTTCTACTTTTTTTAGTGATAAGCATCCAGAACATGTCTTGTGTAAATATTGTTATATATGTCCATTAAAAGGGTGCACTCCTTTTAACGGACACACATATTAATGCTCCAAAAGAATAAATATTTGTCATGTTGAAGCTGAGTGACTCCATGCTCAAGACCCCTGGAATTAGGTTATTTTGGGAAAGAAGATGGCGGATTGACGCCGCCACCGAGAGCGGCGCCCTGAGTAATCATTGCTCTGCCCTTCTGTGGCACTGCGTAGCGCGCTAGCACGGCTGCACAGTCTTGCCTACCTGGCGGATGCTTCCTCCATGGAGGCTATTGCTGAAGGTGGAATCTCGCGGGACGGGCTGGGTCGGGCTCCGGCACCATTTTGGTGGGTTTCGGTCTCGCAGCGAAGGGAGGCTACTGCACGCAATCTCAGTCGGGAGAGCTCGGTGTGTGCAGCTCGGATTTCTGCCTCTGCTGCTGATACTGCACGCACTCGCCAACACGAGGGACATCTTTGGAGGAGGCTGCTTGCTTGACTGAACACTGGAGCAAAGTGGAACGTGGTATTTTATTTATTTATTTGTTTATTTTATAGCGCTGGCTAGGCCTGGAGGTATCAGAGCGCTTTACATGAGGAAGAAACATTGTTTCTGAACATGGTTACAAAGTTACAACTGTTACTGGAGCTTAGATGCAGGAATTACATGAGTACAAAAGCATAGCATAAACTTGAGGAAAAAAAGGCAAGGGAAGAGAAGAATAGGGAAGAGAGGAAAGGAATGGGGAGGTACAGGAGAATAATGGGGGAAGAGGAGGGGGAGGGTATATGAGGCACAGCGGGGAGACTAGGAAAAACAGTGTCTGACGACCGTCCGGTTAAGTGACGGCCGAGGGGTGAACCAGAGCCAAACTCCTCTTTAGCTGCAAGGGACAGCTCCACCGGTCATCAGCCAAAGGTTACTTGGGCACCGCAGTACATACAGAAGGGTTATAGTTTCCGCCTAGGGGGCCATAGTCCAAAAAGTTCCATTGAGCGTACCGATCACTGTATACAGTGCTGTGCTCCCAGCGGTAATGGGGTAAGAACCCAGGCCTCCGCTTTGTGAGACTCCCTTGTTGCTGTGGACTCTCTCAGAGGGGTCACTGAGGCTCCAGGGCATAAAGGCTGGATCCCTCCCCAACAAGGGGAGAAGGAGTACTTTGGAAAGGGGCCCACTCATGGTGGCCATTTATTAGAAGATTGATGTGTCAGATGTCCTCAGAGGTGGCCATTTCGACTTAATATTGCTTCAATAGACCGGATAAGCTGGTTCGGCCAGGCTAAGCACTTGTAGACTTGTATAGACTTGTATACACCAGGGAGGTGCAGGATTTCATAAGCCTCCTTGCTCATAGGGTGCTAGCTGACTGTACGTGCCCCAGATGGCAGGCATTAAGTCAGGATATCTGCTAGTCAACTGCTCGACGAGGAGCGAGACACCATCTAGAGGTAAGGCGGAGTCAGGCGTGGAGTTAACGGACATTGAACTCCCATTAGAGAGTCAATCGAGCCGAGTCCCCTGTGGTCTCGCTACACCACACTCTCTCCAGGCTGGCCCGTTGTTGCTCCTACCTTCTTCGCCGCATTGGAAGTTGGAAGTCTCCATATGTGTGCCTCGCACTGCAGTTCTCGGTCCCTGCCACATTCCTGCAAGGTCTTGGGCCACCCCGAGAGGCTCACCCCATCACAGGCATTGGCTCCAAGGGTCATACAGGGGAGCTGTCGAGCCAGTGGGTCACTCGATCTTCCCGCGGGGTGAGCCAGCATTCAGCAGTCAATCAATTCAATTCTTTCTTACTAATGAGGGATTTTGTTTGACAAAGAAACACTAGCCAGGGAGATACTTTTTCCAGGTTATCTGCAGTCAGGGTTCTTGTGAACTAAAAACAAAATAAGGATTTTCCAGGAAAGTTGGTTAGAATCATATTTTTCCTAGTGTGTTCTGGATCTCAATAGACTTCCCTGGGGGTAGCAAGATCTCTTTGCCATCATAGGGGGACTTGAAGCGCACGCCTTCTTCCGTAACTTCATATAACTCGACCAGACACACTCTCTGGAACTCACCATATGAAAAGATTCTGGTCCCACTTCATAGAACCATGCAAGCCTTTTGCTTTCTTAACCAGGTCTGGGTCAGGGCGCATGCCCAGATGGCATGTATCCCTGAGGCAGATGCAGCATCCAAGTGCCTGCAACTGATGCACCGTGACTCTTTTCATGGTGCCCTGTTTCCCTACGGATATAAAGACTGGCGTAAGTACCTCCCCATGAGGCAATCGCAGCTCACATGCCCGGGCTGTGGATACACGGCATTCCGCTAGCACTCGTAGAGAAAGCGGCGCTGCTGTGCTAGTGGAGGCTGCCATGCTGCTCCTGCTGCTATTACACATTTAGCCTGCATTAGTTATACTTAGCTTAGTATATGCTACTACTGCTGACTGCTAGGAGCACTACTTATACCCTCCTTGCTACTTTGTTTTAAGGATTTTTTTTTTACAGTGGATCAATTTGATTAAGCAAGGAGAGGCACTTTTAAACTGGCCTGCAACTCCTCAATGCTGTTTAGGATTGCTGGGAAATCGCGGCTTTGGCGCTTTGTTTGGTGCTCCCCTCTTCTAGGGTCTCCTTTTGTGTCTTACTCTCCCAGTTCCTGAGCTCCATTGTCTGGGATGGCACCACCATACAACAAACTAGAAAGGGAGCAGAGCTGCCACCTGCGCCCTTGCAGAGGCCTCTGACCAAACTACATTGAGTAAGGAGGAACCACAGCTTCAGTCTTCAAAAAGGCACTGCGAATCGTTCTACTTCTAAGGTTGGGCATCCTATTCTTAAAATCTTTCAGTCATAAATCCACCTCCGAAGGGGGAAATGGTAGAAGCACTACTGGAGACTGTCCAAAATGGCTCAAAGCAGTCGGTTGCGCACTCTTCAGACCACTTTTCTCTGCTCAGTACAGAATGTCTTCCGGCGCAGGACTCTCTGCTACATTGCTCATCTGGGGAAGCGCTGATTGATGAGGTCTCGAACAGTTTATGCCTAGAAACTCCATCTAAACAAGGTGACCATGCTACAATAGGGGACGCGTAAATAAGAGATCTGCTATCAGCACCCTCTCAGCAAGCGAATTCAGGACAATCCCCTAATGTAGAGAGTGTACATTATGTTTCTCTACCTGCTGAACAAAATACAAACAAGAACCAGAAACTAGGCAAAACTCCCTTAGGATCTGATGTTGATGCAGAGCTCAATGATTCTCAGGATTTTTCAATGGTTAGGTACGAGCAAGTCACCTTTTCTCCTGTTTCATTAACTACTAATGTCGCTCGGATACTTGGTAAAGATGGTACTCTTCAAAACTATGATGTACCGGCAAACACTTCTGGCAATAAGACACCCAGCGACACATAGATAACAGACCAATCGATCTGTTTATCTAGTGGGAAGAGGAAGAAGATGAGACGTAATTCTAATAATAAAGTCACCAGAATTACTGAATATGTTTCCACTAAACTGGCCATCACTAATAGCCCGCTCTGCAAATGGGTTACTGCAAAAGGTGGAGTGAAAACTCTGAAATCGAGACTCTCTGGTTCTATCCTTGGCTCTGACTCTGGTCTCTCTAGTGGCCGCACAGTGAGTCCAGGGCTCGCTTCTAGCCCCGTCTTGCCACGTCAAGACTTAAGCTCGCCACGGGACTCGATCTTAAAATCTGATAACGTCTCAAGTCACTTAGTAAGCTCTCCTTCCTCTTTCTTCAACATCTCTAGCCTCTACTCAGCTTCAACTGAATGTTCCACCTGCTGTCTTACTGGACTCTTCTGCCGCTGCTGTTCTACAGGCACTACAGGTTCAGAGGGAAGAAGCCCAGGCATACTATACGCAGGCCAAAGTAAACAGCCCAGCGATTAAGCAGAACCTCACGGAGGTAAACAACAAAGTCGCTGCATTAACTGCAGATATTACGGAGTTGGAACAATGAGTATCAGATACGGAGGACCATATGACAAGACATGAAAATATGCTTATTTTCTAGCAAAGTAAAGGCGAGGATTTAGAGAACAGGCAACAATGCAATAACATCCGCCAGTTTGGTGTGCCTGAAAATGAGGAAGGTGCTGGCCCGAGAGCATTCATATTAAAATTACTCAAGAGTGCATTTCCAGATCTGGATGACTGGGACTGGGACTGCCAGAAACAATGGGTGCATAGATTACTTTCTGTTGCTAACAACTCGACAGATTGCTGCTTCTCTCGGCTTTTCCTCATATTTTTTGCAAACTATCTTTTACGACAAGCAGTCTCCAATGAAGCCCGTCCTACTGCCCCTAGTAGGGTGGGCTCTTACTCTATCTTCTGTAGGTCAGATCTGTGCAAGCACACGATGGTCAAACGATGGAAACTGCATCAGTTGATAGACTCTTTAAAAGCCGCAGGAGCGCAGGTTTTTCCTACAAGAGCCGGCTCGTCTGAAAATCATTAAAAATGGCCAAGTTCATTTAGTGCATACTGAGCATGCTGGTTTTGCAAAGTTGCAGTAAGGAACTTTATAATGTTGACTTTTTGTTTTAACCCTTTCTTTTTACTTTAAGGATATTATAAATTAAACTATAATGTACGGTCAGGGAAAGGAGAACATTGATATTTAGGTGGCTGTACTTATAGCAAATAACACACTGTTATGCTGAAGATGATAGTGTTGGCTTTATTGGGTAGGGTTCCCTTTATTATTAGTCTTGCCCTTGCTATTATAGGGACTCCCCCACTGAGCTATGATTGACACAACTCTGTTTCTCCCTCTTTCCTCAACTCTTGGGTTTTCTATACATTTCTTCGGCTAAGCAGACTTTGCTGAGTTTTGCAGTGCAGTGGGTGGGTGGGCGAGGTGGTTATCAGGATGCTGATGCTCTCAGTAGCTGTCTAATCAATGACAGCAGGGAAGGGGGTGATTCTTTTCCTAGGACACAGTGTGGGAACTGGGTGGGTTAGTTTTGGGATGATGGGTGGGTGCTAGTTCAAGGGGTGGGGTTAAAGCAAAGGGAGTATACTAACTGCAAAGCAGAGAGCAGATGCTAAGCTAATTATGTGCTGAGGTGGCACTAGGATTCAGGGCTGCAATACACATATTATACTAAAAAAGGATCACTTCTATGTATGGGAAACTCTTTGTATTGGGTCATATTGTGTTCAATCTATGATGGCTTATGGCGCTACTTAAATGTTTATGTTGGAACGTCTCTGGTTTGAATGCTGCTAGTAAACGCTGACTTGTCCGGGAAGAGTTAAATCTATATAAACCACACTTAGTATTCTTATCAGAAACACATTTAGCCCATAAAGATAGTAGACTTCTTAACAACGTGAAATATCATATAGTTGTCTATACATCACAAAATATTTCAATTAGAGGAACTGCTATTCTTTGGGATAATCCTTTTCTGCCCGAGATCTTTAAGGATAAATTGGCAAAAAGTTGGGCTATATACGGGGTGGAGAGACTCGGTCATTTATATTACACTAGTAGCTTTAAGAACTTTCTAAGTCTCTAAAATGTATTTTCAGTTCCTCAACATTTCTATTATAAGTATCTTCAGATAAGAGTTTTTGTTTTGAGGGTGCAAAGGCTTGTATCAATTTCTACACATGAGATCCTGACATTTATTTATGAAGCACTCCCTAAGCATTCAATATGTATTGCTTACCAACATCTTACACAACCTAGAATAGATCCATGTGTAGAGCTTGCGCTGAAGTGGAGCCGCATTTTTGGGTCAGATATCTCTTCTGAAATGATCAAGAATGCATTAACTACATTAAAAGAGACAGTAGTATCACTCAACTTAAAGCTGCAACACTTCAAGACACTTTGGGCCATATGTAGGTAGCTTAATACTGGTCGGTAACAGCTGAAAATTGGTAAATTTGGCGTTACCGACCGGTATTTAGCTTTTTCTAATGTAGGTGGCTTGATTTTAGGAATCGGTAATTTACCGATTCGGTAATTTAAGGATTCGGTAATTTACCGATTCCTTAAAATACTGAATCGGTAAATTATCGACTCCTAAAATCCTATGTAGGGAGCACTCAAGTGAGTGAATTTTTGATTTAAGGATTCTTTATTTACCACCAACTACAAGTTGGTGGTAAATATCGAAAAACTTTAAAAAAGCAATTTTGTGCTTTTTTAAAAGTGCCATGTGGCAGACATAATATTGAATGGCTTCCCATTCATTCCTATGGGCCTCCAGTCCCATAGGAATGAAGGGGAATTACCGCATCGGTAAATACCGATTCTTCAATACCGAATATTACTGATTCAGTAAAATTTACCGAATTTTTACCTACATACTATTTACCGACTCTTAAATACCGAATCGGTAAAATTCGGTATTTGAGAATCGGTAAATAGAGATTACCTACATATGGCCCTATGTCTGCTATACTATACTCCCAAGAACATAGCAAGTTGGTGGGGAAAAAGAGGCGACCCAGCCCTGGATGAAAAAACTAAATGTCCCAAATGTGGAGCCACTGCAGCCGACATAGTACACATGTTTGCTACATGCCCGTCGATTTAGGGATTCTGGGAGAATATTAGCCATGTTTGTGGCAATAGACTGGGACTAGAATTAAGATTTACTACACAGGAGATAATGATGGGTTTTAAGAATGATCCCAGCCCTGCATGTCGTGCATTCTTGGCTATCTTATTAGTTACTGCAAGGCTTACTATTGTCAGGGCTTGGATCTCCCCTAAACCCAGTAGCTCGGTAGAATGGTGGACCATGTTGGTTGACATTTGCGAAAGGGAAAAAGCTGTGGAAAAAACTAGAGGTATTTGTGCTACCTGGAAATTCCAACCTATTTTTATATGTTTTTAATATTTTATTCTTGGTTAATGGATACCAATGTGATTTGATTGCCACCCTGCTTTGTTTGGAGTCCTTTCCTTTTATCTGTATGAACTATAACGATCTCCCTTTGCATTAATAACAACAAATTATAAAAAGAAAAAAAAGAAGCTGAGTGACTCCATTAATTAAAAGCTACATTGGCTCCGAAGCTGCCTTTATATTTGGTGATTAACCATTGAACACAGTTACATGTATTTCAGGTAGCATGGCCCTTGGTGAGAAGACATGTTTCTTCTTTAGTTCTCTACTATTTGTTTCACAGCACAGGAGTTCCTCCCCATCCTCTGTAAGTTGGCAATATACCCCAGTTATGGCAGCCTTCCTATCAAAGTGAACATGTGGTGCATTTTCCTTGCTGGCTTTAGGGCCCAGGTCACCATTGTTGCACATTGAACAGGGCCCAAGCAACAGGTGAGGATGGAGGCTGAAAGAGCTTTTTGGTAGTTGTTGTTTTTCACACAAAGTGACAGAAAGCTTGCCTTGGGCATCGGGTCTCGAAGTAATGGCCCTGCAGGGCGGGCTGAGTAGACAGCCTGGTTTGCAGAGCTGTAGGTATCATTGGTGCTGCAGTTGTATTAGAGGTCCAGGAAATATTTGCTGTGCTAGTGTTTCTTTGAACCTTGAAACTATGGAACAAGGGTGGGGAATATGAAGCAGAAGAGAGAGAGGAATTATGAGAAATGGGAGGGAGAGGGATGGTCTGAGATGGGAGTCCATGTTGTTAAGAAATGTCAGAAGCAGGGTGTGGCTTAGCACTCATTGAAGATGGCAGCAGGTTAACGGAGCTTCATTACAGCTGTGAGGTATTTTTCCTCACATACCTACAATTTTGTCAGCAGACTTCAGATTTTACCTTCCACATGAAGCAGAATACTTTTGGAATACAACTGCGTTCACAGGTGACAGCTTAATGCAATCTTTATCATCTTTACTAAGATGAATGCTTTCCACTACCCTTCTGACACTGCAGCCCTCATACGTCTCTTTGCTGTTCTGTGTGCTGGCAAGTTTCATTTCAACAATTTATCTCTTCAGTCAGCATTTCTATTTTCTGAAGCACTACAATAGACTGTGGTAGGAGGTTTCATTTTCAACAATGTATCTCTTCAAATTAACATTACTATTTTCTGAAGCATTGCAATTGAGTATCATGGGAGACTGTTTTAACCACAATTTAATTGCAGCTCATTTGAAAATAATTCCCTATACAACTTCCTTTTAGTTTAACATTTATATTTACGTATGTGGAAAACTAGGAATGAGAAATTACACACCCATATTATGATACACTCTCAGTATACAGTTGATACTAAACTCACTTTCCTTACTGGAATCCAATATGGAAAATCCCAATATGGTATCTCAAGATTCCCATTCATCCTCCCTCCTCATGCGCCACTACAATTTCTTCTATGCAACCCTCTAAAATACCAACTACAGCTCCACTAACAGAAAACAAAAGGCCAATAAAAGTTCCTCTATCACGTTAAACCTATTTCCTCTGTCTATATGGAGCTCCTAGACGTGATCTGCAGCTTGACCCTCTATAGGGAAACTAATACAAAACTTCAGCAACTGGACAACACATTGTCTCTGATGGAAAACAGAGTTGTGAACATCAACCATCAGATGTTTTCTATTTAGGATACTGCTCAAAGATGTTATGCACTTCAAAGCAGAAGTGTCATATCGTGAGAAAGTTGCTGAAGATTTAGAAAATCGCAATAGACACACTAATCTATGCATTTATGCCTTGCCAAATAAACAGAGGGTTCTCAACCTATTTCCTCTTGCCAAAATTTCCTCCAAAAGGTTTTGGACATGCCTGAATCCACTAAGCTTAACATACAACGTGCTCATAGACTTTGTCATTGATCTCAGCATGCCTCCTCACCACAAAAATCTTGGGGAGTCATAGTATTTTTTCTGGAATATCAGGATCGTCTAACAGTTATCAAAGCAGCTAAAACCAAAGGATGTGTTACTTGGTGAGAAAACACTTATATTTTGTTCAAGATCTGGCTAAAGCTACAGCACACAGATGGAAGACATTTGTAAACATGGCACCTGTGTTATGTTCCATTAGAGCCCGATTTGGTCTTTTCAATCCATGCTTCTTTAAAGTAACTTACAAAAAAAAATGATGCTGTACGTTGATTTCTCAATGCTGCAGAAATGTATTAACAACTGTAAAATGGAAATGATGGACACTTCTAAATATCCTTTCATTTCGAAGGCTTCATATAACTTTCTTTTCATGTTTCACGTTGTTGTTGCTTTATTTTATAATGTTTAGATTAACCTACAATTTAACTTCATGTTTTAATTGTCTGTTAAAGGTAAATCTTTACATAAGATAATAATGTATATTTTGTTCTTCACTTTTTAGGTACGATCTTTTTGTGTGTTTCCAGCATATCCTCCTGTTTTTATATCCATATATTCGGTCTGGATGTCTCCCCGCCGATTGCCTCTGGAACCCGTTGTTGTCATCTTCCCTTTTGTGGTCGCACCACTGCTGATTATTTTGTTCTGGTATTTGGTATGTCTTTTGTCTTATTTTGATTCTGTCAACATCATTATTTCCTTTTCCTTTTCATGTTTTCTTTTCTTTATCTGCATTTCCTTTTCTTTTCTTCTATTTTCATACTTTTGCATGTTTTCTCTCGTCTATATTTTTTATTCTTCATCTTGCTCCTTCTCATTCAATATATCATTTTTAATTCTTTCTCTGCTAATTAATTTCTGGTTTAATTTTTTTAGTTGAAGAAACAATTTACATAATTGTTATGCTTCACTTTTAGAGAACACTAATTTCATGACAATTCTTTATTCATGACTTTACGCATTATTTCTTGTAATGTAAAAGGGTTAGGTACACCTAGTAACCGAAAAGAGTTCTTACTCATTTAACCAAATAAAATGTAAACAAAATATCAATCTCTGTTTTTAACATTTATGTACCCACACATCCTGATAAAACATTTTGGCCCTCAATTACACCCAGAAGGATGTCTATCCCTGATGGCTACTTAGAGCCTTATTTATGAAGGCCTGCAACATGTTTACTCTGCCGTGGTATCACTACTTGTGATGCTGCGGCGGTTTAAATAATGCGCCATGTTGTGCCATATTTACAAAGTGATGCTTCTAAGCAGATGTATCACTTTGTGAAGGCCTGTGCTACATTATTCCTGCATCAGGTATAATGTATGCATGGTGGGCGTTCCCCCACAATAAAGGGTCATACAAGTGGCGCAGTGAAATCTATGTCATTTCATTGCGACTCATCTAGGACGCCACTGCGTCAATATCTGGCAGGCCCCTTTACATGGGGCTTGCCTCATGTGAAAGGACACATTGCTGGAGTTGAGTTTGTTATCAGACTCACCCCAGCAATGCCTCACTTTTGCACCTACAGATACATCAGTAATACTGACGAAACTGTAACTTCTTACGACATGGAGCACTACACATTAAATACGGCACATCCATGGTGTCGCAAGGAGGGCGCAGTGAAAACTGTTGCATCACTGTTTTCACTCAATGATGTGACGTTTTGGAGGGGATTGCAATCTGGTAATAGATCCTTTTTTATATTGCTCCTGCAAGTCTTGTCTTGTCCCTTCCTACATTCACAAACTATTCACCACAGCCATTAAACAAAGATCCCTCATTGACTCCTGGAGAACATGCGATCCCTGTTTATAAGAATATAGGGGCACATGCATCAACCAAAATACCAGTTGCAAACTGGCCGATTCGTACAATCGACCTCTTTGCAACAGGTATTTTCGCATTTGGGATGCATCAACCCAAATGCAAATTCGCAAAATAGGTAATCTCTAAATTTGCAGTTACCTAAATTGTAAATGCATTTAGATAATCACAAATTGTGATTCCCTATTTGGGATGCTGTGGAAAAGTAAATTTTGCCATGTTCTGTGTCCCTACGTGTCATCCATCATATGTTATGTGTGCATGATCAATATGCGTATGTTATTCCCCATGTCCGATTCAAGACGCAATTACAGTTGTGTCTTCCTCTAGTATGCCAGTTTCCAGTCCTCGTGAATACTACGAATATCAGGCCTATGTAAAGCTACGTTGCCACGTTTCTCAGTGTGCACGTTATTTCATTATAAAGTCCCCGTTTCCAGGCCTCAACAGGGCCCGGACATCAGATTCAGCTCCTGTCTCCTGAAGCCTCGCTGAGGAGCGATCCAGCCCCCACCTGTATCCTCGACCTTCCACTTACTTCCTGCCTCGCAGTGCCCGGTGCAGCTTGGCTCTGCCTCTGAGTCTGCCAAGACTATGTTATGATTCCAGTTATCAGTCCAGCCCTCCTTCTCTGCATTCCTAAGCTACTGAACTACATCAATAGTTTCCGTCATTGTCTAGCCTATGCGGCTCCATGTTAAGAGAAATACTGTATTTAATGGTCATTTAATATTCTTCATCACGCACTATATGTAGAATAAATGCATGCTCCAGTCTTAGAGTCAGTTAGCTTTTCCCCTCATGACTTCTAGTTTATATCAACATGTTCCCTAAACATCAGATACTAGATAGGGTTTAGGTACATGTCGCTCCGACCCTCCAGACTTTAGTCTCTGCTCCTAGCACAGAGTTCATAGCCCCCAGCTTCTCCTCGTAACACGTCATTGCCAGTTTGCGCGCACCACCAGGTTAGAGGTCCCGGCTCCTTAGGTAGCCCCCTCCTATGTTTCCGCCCATTCATGACATATTCTGTTACGTTTGCATCACATGTCTGAGTTACACCTTCTTTTTACTCTTATCTTTCGCGACTGCTACGCGTCACGCCTTCTGCTCCACCCACTGCTACGCCTACTGCAATGTAATGCTATGTGTTTGCGTTATGTATATATGCTCATGTATTGTTATTAAAAGTCAGCGCGCTCATCCCAGACCCAGCCCCAGCAGCTGCTGGGCCCTGTCATCCTATTTCTATGCAGGTTGTCCTGTTCCTGTCCTTATGCTGTATTAAACCTGCAAAACTCCTACTACCTCGAATCTTGACTCTTATTTATTGAGCTATCTGTTATGATATATGTCTAGTCAAAAATAGGGTATTATTTATTTATTTACCACATAATGGCGCCCGAATAGGGACTTGCCCTTTCCCCACGCGTCGGTGAAGCCACGCCGACCCCCTGACCCTCTGCAGTCGTGACGGAACTCTTCTGCGCAGTGGCAGATATTTCTGCTCAAGTATCCCTCAGGCCCACGGAGGAGACGGAGGAGGCGGTCCAGCATCCAGACGAGACGGTGGAGGAACGCGGCGAGTCCCGACCAGAGCCCAAGCCAAGAGTCCAAGGTCCGAGGTATCCGGAGGTCCACCCGTAACTGAAGTCCGAAGTCCGAAGTTCGTCGTCGTAGCAGTCCAGTCCAGTCCGAGGCCTTCCGTTCTTGCTGCCCGGTGAGTACCGTTACTGGGGTGGTATCTAGACAGGGTCAATTTAATTGACTCTGGTCTGTGGGTTGGTGGTACACAGTCCCACAAACGAAGTGTCCACTTCGGTGGATGCGGGTCCTGACGTGTCTCTTTAAAGAGACCGGTAAGTTTCGTGCTGTTTCAGCAGTGCATCTAGTTTCTGTTCTAGTCAGTTCTGTTCTCGAGAAATTTCAAGTATTTCCAGGTAGTATTCTGTTCGAACTGTTGTTTTAAATGTTTTTATGTATTCCAATGTCGTGGTATGAATGGGAAATAAGTATCGTGTTTATTGTGTATTGTATTGTGTCTAGATTACAGTTCAGTCATGCCCATATTTTCCAAATTACGTCAGTTAAAAACTAGAAAGGGTCTGCTGGAAGCAGCAGTTCCCGTCCCGCCCAGGGACAGTCCAGGTCACTTTATGTATCAGAAACATGGCATAAGTGCCATATTGTATCTAGATTTATGGGTAGAATATACCAAACAGTTAGAAGAAAAGTATAGATGGCCCGTATCGGGTACATGGGATGCCGAATGCATCATGCGAGTAGAAGAAGCATTATGGAAAAAGAAAGCCAGACAGTCACAGAAAGATGCCATCGAGTTGTGGCGCAAAGAAGCTCATAAAAGAACCGAAAAAGAAATCAGAAAGTCAGAACTAAGTAGAGAATCCCAAGAACGAGCCCAAGAAAGAGAATTAATCGAGATAGGTGAACGAGTTAGAACTGAGCAATCAGACAGACAGAGGAATGCCCTCATTAAGGGTATGTATCCTCTTCTTGCCGAGGGCTTGCCAAAAGCGACCCCAGAGGCATCCAGTAATTTCCCGCCACCATTAGTTCCGACCAAGCTACGTCACAAACCGACCGCAGCTGATATTTTTATTTCGTCCTATCTGGACGACACAGTCCCCGAATATGCAAATCCTGTTCGCGCTCCGCCAGTCCCTGTAAATCAGGTAATTCCTGCTCCTCCAGACACCGGGGTGCCCTTAACAGCCCCCCCGGGTCAGCCCGCCATACAAGTCCAGCCCACGTTACAATTACCGACCCTGCCAGGACGGAAAGCATCAGTTGATGATTCTAGTTTAGGGGCCGCAGGAGGAGGTCTTCCTCAAACCCCGCCGCCATACAAGCGTTTATCAGCACTCGAATTACATGCTCAAGCATCACAGCGTACTCCTAAAAGTAATAAGTCTGTTGCAGAGATTAGGCAAACCCTTGGCGAATGTGTCTATGACCCAGTTCCAGGCGAGTTTAATATGGTTTTATATTCCGTACGCGTAAGGAGAGTGACCGAGTATCTAGTCACCCTGCCGAATATGAAAGAAGATCTAGACAGGATATATCGCTTCATCCGTACAGGGGATGACCCACAAAGTATTAGTGATGCCATGTCTCAAAGGAAAGCCGAGATTCAACGCATGATATTAAAGTTCCTAATTAACTGTCTAATAAGAGAACAGGATTACCCGTCTAAAGACCCGGAAGAAATGAAAACTCTAACAAAGTGGAGTGATAATATAGCCGAAGGAAAGCACAATACCATTGGTGCCATGGAAAGTATGTACAAGAAAATCCGTAGAGAGATAATAAAGATACACGAACAGCGTAAAGCAGCACAAGTAAGCGAGAAAGAAAGTACCTCTGATCCTGAAGAGGAAGACGACGAGAATACTGCCAGAATAGCGTATGTAGGAAAACCTAGATTTCCAGATCGCCATTTACGTCTAGAACCCAAGTCTATTTTCCATCATCCAGCACCAGAACAAGGTTCCCTAGAACAAGTATTTCAAGCTACCGATCACATTCTGAAATCACGAATCGGTTATAGTGAGTTAAGTACTATGCATGAACAGGAACTAGTCCGATCAGCAGTCAGATGGATTACTGATTCTACCACTTTTCCAGACGAAATAGTGGCACAAATGTTTCTGAAATTGCCCCCAGCCGAGCAGCGACTGGTGGGTATGTATATGATTCAGCACCTCATTACTCTGTATGAGGGTCAACATTCTGATCCAGCCCGTTACATGATATCCTGAACGAGTTACTCCAGTACAAATGGAGAGGTCTAGGTACCGATTTAATTAGTGTCATTCTAGAACAGCGCCACAAATATAGAACATTCTTAAACCCGCATTTTGTTCATGTCTCACCCCCAGAAAGTAAATCATTCTACATAGACAGACAGAATCCGTTACGAGAAGTCCACCCAGTCAGAGGAGCGGGTGGCGAAATGCAGCGAGTGTTTGTATACACTCCGATCACAAAGATGGAACTCCTCGAAATGAAGAAATTAATTCCCTGTCATGACAAAGATCCAGCAGGGTTCCATAGAGAATTAAAAGACATGCTCCGTATGGGAGAATACACTTACCCAGATATCATTAAAATGTTAAAGGTTCTGCTGCCCGCAGGGGTGTATGAAAAGCTAAAGGAAAAAGAATGGGAGGTGGGAGAGAAAAAGATAGATTGGGCAGTCCTAGAAGCAGAAGATAAGATACGTGTACCAGGTACTGGTCTTGGAGAGAAATGTAAAGAATTACCAGAATTATTAATTCAAGTTTTACCCAGATTATTAACAACGAGAAAAGAAGACTGGGATGCAATCTCAGCCTGTAAACAGAAACAAGATGAAGATATTAGTGATTTTTATTCTAGGTTTGAAAAGTGCTTTAGTATCAACAGTGGTCTCAAGACAAGTAGTGAGTCATACCCTCACCTTTTCGTTACCAAATTAGTCGAGAATTCAAGTCCACCAATTAAAAACCGAGTTCTGAAAGTCGAAAGTACCTGGCAAGCAAATACTCCGTCCCAGATGCTCCAGATGCTCCAGTACCACCAGAATAGAATCAGGGAAGAGCAAGAACACGAGAGAAAACGTATGAAAGACACGAAAATGAAAGTACTAGTTGCACAATCTGTTCCTCAAGACAGTCAGAAGAGGGGTCCGAATCAAGCCAGTCATCCTGCAGCTCCCGTTAAAGGGAACTGCAATTATTGTAAACAGCCAGGTCATTTTATAAATGAGTGTGCAGTTCTGAAACATAACATAGCTACTGGTAAGACTAAAGAAAGACCACGTCCGCCTAGACAAGAGCAAGTTTCACAGATTCCTCAGCCACAGAATGCACAACAGACAGTTACAGTACCGCAGCCTATTGGTGCAACACAGCATGTTACATCGCAGATGTACCAGTATGCACAGTCTGAGTATCCAGAGTACCAGCCATATTCATGAAACAGCCTAGAGAGGGAGGTAGGCTTGCCTCTCATCGAGATACCTGTAGATCAAGAAGGTCCCTATGTTCACAGTCAAGTATTAGGGAAAGACAGAAAGTTTTTGATTGATACAGGGGCAAGTAGGACCACAATTAGTCATGCCGAAGTTCCAGGGGCTCCGCTCTCAGGCTCAAGAAATGTTTCCCTTGGATTTTCAGGAAAGCCTATCGTTAATGAGATTTCAAAGCCAGTCACTCTAGAAGTAGGTCCATTGTCCCGCACTACTGATCTGTTACTTACTAAGTCATGTCCAGAAAATCTATTAGGCATTAAAACACTGAAAGAGTTAGGTGCAGTTATATGTTGTTCCCCAGAGGGAATACGATTGTTCCTACGTGACTTTAAGGGTCACTATGTATTACGAGATTTTGATTCCAGACTGTCTAAAGTTCCGCAGCATTTATGGGCGCAAGGTCCAACTGATGTAGGTTACATGCAAATCACACCCCATCGTGTGACTCTCAAACCAGGTGTAGTGTTACCACGAATCAGGCAGTATAGATTGCCACCTGAGGCTGTAGCAGCCTTATCCAAAATTATAGACGAGCTCATGGCTCAAGGAGTAGTTGTAGAAACTGACTCCAATGTATGTAACTCTCCGATCATTCCAGTCATGAAACGTACTGATCCAAATGCACCCCCAGTATATCGATTAGTGATTGATTTACGGGAACTTAATAAATGTATTATTCCGCAGTACCCAGTTGTCCCAGATATCTCTTCCCTGTTAACTGCTATTGATTCCGAAGCCACGTTCTTCACTGTCATAGACCTCAAGAACGCATTTTTTAGTGTTCCCATCCATCCAGACAGCCAGTTTCTTTTCGGATTTTGTTTAAATGGAAGGAGCTATATGTTTACACGAGCTCCTCAAGGTTTCACAGAAAGCCCTAGTATTTACAGTCAAGCACTTAAGAGACAACTAGATAATATTCACATGCCAACTGACACTGCCCTGCTCCAGTATGTCGATGATCTACTGATCACAGCCCGTTCTGAACGTGCTTGCGAGCGAGCATCCCTGACGGTTCTGTATTTTCTAGCCGAGATGGGGCACAAGGTGTCCCCTTCGAAGCTTCAATTCTGTGTCCAGCAAGTGGTCTACTTAGGACACTTACTGTCCAAGAGGGGTAGGCAGTTGACACCAGACCGTATCCAGTTAATAGTGAGTCTTCCTCAGCCCAGGACCCAGAAGGAGGTACGTGCCTTTATCGGCCTTACTTCTTATTGCAGACAATGGATTCCTCAGTATGCATTTCTAGCCAAGCCACTGATACAGTTAACGACACAGGAGGCAGCCGTATCGACTGTCCTCCCTTGGACATCTGAACATACACTTAGTTTCAATGAGTTAAAGAAAGCTTTATGCCAAGCTCCAGTTCTAGCTACACCGAACTACAGTAAGCCTTTTACACTTTTCGTCACTGAACGTGAAGGTACAGCATTATCTGTTCTTACACGAGATCAAGCAGGACAATACAAGCCTTGTGCTTATTTTTCGAGCACACTAGATCCAGTCGCCCAGGCTCTGCCTGCGTGCCTCAAGTCAGTTGCAGCCACAGCACTAGCTATCAGACAAAGTGATTCCATAGTTTTAGGACACTCCTTGACAGTACAAGTCCCACACTCCGTGGAAGTTCTTTTAAACCGAACACAAACACAGCACTTGACAATTGCACGTTTAACAGGTTATGAATTGACACTGTTCCAGCCACACATAGATATTAGACGCTGCAACATCCTGAATCCTGCTACACTGTTACCATCAGTTAGTTCAAATCCTGCCGCACACGACTGTGTGGAAGTAGTCAACATTACGACAAAGCCAAGACAAGACCTGACAGACATTCCGTTACCAGATCCTGACCTGACACTTTATGTGGATGGTTCATGTATGAGAACTAGTACAGGAGAACTAGTCGCCGCGTATGCAGTGACTACTGACACCGATGTTATTGAAACACACCGTATTGATACCCTGTCCGCTCAAGCAGCAGAGCTAGTTGCTCTGACACAAGCCTGTATACACGCCAAGAACCTGAAAGTTAATGTTTACACAGAATCACGTTACGCATTTGGAGTTGTACACGACTTTGGAGTGCTCTGGCAGGAGAGAGGTTTCATGACTTCTCATGGAACCAAGATTCAGCATGGTTTCCTTATCCAAGCTCTGTTAGATGCAATACATTTACCGACATCTATCGCTATCATGAAATGCAAAGCACATACGAAAGTCACTGACATTATTTCTCAAGGTAATGATCTAGCAGATCGCACAGCCAAGCTTACAGCACAGACTCTAGACAGTCCAGTTAACATGACACACACTCCAGATCTGACTACATGTATGACAGTTAAGGACCCTACTCAAGATGTCATAGATATCCAGTTACATGCTACTCCCGATGAAATCAAGAAGTGGTCCGAACAAGGAGGGGTCCAGACAGATCAAGGATGGTTAACAAAGGGTAGGACCGCATGGTTTCTCCCCGACTCTATGGTTCAAGTCATCATTAATACCGCACATAGTCCAGCACATTTAGGAGAAAAAGCTATGTTAGACAGTATCCAGAACATTTGGTTCAACAAGCATTTACGAGCTGCAGCCAAGCAGAAAGTCCGTACCTGTATGATATGTTGTCAGTTTAATCCAGGTAAAAGTGTCCCGGTGGAACAAGGTGGTTTCCAGCCTCCTGACCACCCTTTTGAGGTCCTCCAGATGGATTATATTCAGATGGAGCGATGTCGAGGTTTCAAGTATGTCCTTGTAGTAGTATGCGCTTTGTCCAGATGGACAGAAGCATATCCAGTCCCAGATTACACAGCCGCGACCACTGCCAAGCAGTTGGTTCGTGAGTTTTTCCCTCGATATGGACTCCCTAGAGTCGTATATTCTGATAACGGTCAGCCATTCTCATCTGAGTTGATGAAGCACGTTTCCCTGTTGTTAGGGTACCAGTGGAAGTTTCATTGTGTACGCCATCCTGAAGCAGCCGGTCTAGTCGAGAGACATAATCAGACTCTGAAAATCCGAATTGCCAAAATATGTAAAGATAAGGGTGTGGACTGGCTAGTAGCTCTGCCAGTCGCTTTGTTTTATATGCGCATGGTCGCACATTCCAGATCAGGTCTGTCCCCGTATGAGGTCGTATTCGGCCGCCCCCCTAACATGTGGGGTACTCCTAGACCCCGAAGTATTACTGATGTTTCATGTAATATGCTGACAGATTACCTAGCTTCCTTGATGTCTGCCCTCAACTCATGTCGTTCACAGGTTGCCGCCACATTTCCAGACAATACCGAGGTGGCACCGCATGAAATCGTTCCAGGTTCGATGGTGCTCGTCCGTAACTTCGACAGATCAAGTCCGCTGGAGCCACGTTGGAAGGAGCCCCGTCAGGTCCTCCTCACCACCCGTACAGCTGTGAAATTGGAAGGACGCCGCGGCTGGGTGCACCTTTCGCACGTCAAGAAATTCTACGGATTAAAGCCGGTCTCTAAGAACATTTCCCAGGATATCAAGACTTGTCAAAACATTGTTTCTAAGGACTGTCCCGCAAATGACATTGACACAACCCCTCCCCTGTTAGAGAAAACTCCGCAACAGGAGTATAAACAGAAATTAAGGTCTAGTAAAATAAGTCAGCCAGTTTGATTGTCTAAGTCCTCCCCTAGGTGAAACGGTTAGACTGTTTCTGACATGTATAAAATAGACCCCCATAGTGAGAGAGTCAGTCAAAACTCAATCCGATGTATCGTTTTTCTAAGTTTCATATTATTTCTCAGCCTTTTGATTTCCTGCACTAGTTACGCATTTTTCCTGTGTTTTCCAGTTCCTCATGTAAATAAGCCTTCTAATGTTACAGTAGAGCACACGTTTAGTGATCTGCCTCCTCACGAATATTCATACCGCCTCGCTATGCGTAACAATACATTTATCCGCATGTTGCATTATTCACATCAAACCAGCAATGCCACTAATTGTTGGGTGTGTGGTCGACTCCCCCCTTTCCAGACGTCAAAGGGAGTTCTGCCACTTTTTCCTTATCCTTTTTCACATAATGGTTCGTGTGGAGCATGGTCCACGTTAACGTCATCCTTAACAGATATGTCTTTTCTTAACAGCACATGTTTCCCAGACAAGCAAGGTTTCCCCCACAGAACAGGTTTAGATCTAGAAAATGAAGTGTATAATTTAGGTAACTATTCTTCGAATTTTATGGTCCTGAATGTTCAGTCTGATACTACTCCAGACTCACCTGCTATTTCAGTATTACCAGTCAAAGGCGAATTATGTGTCCGTAATTATGGTTCTGTACACGTAGGACATAGTGATTGTACTACAATTATCCAGTATAGTGACAGTGGGAAATCTATTTTTAAAGCTTCACGTCATTCTTATTTTGTTTGTGGTCAAACCGCATATGTTCGTCTGCCCCTCGATTGGGAGGGAACCTGTTACATTGCCTTCCTACTGCCACCTGTTTTCCTAGCCCCACCTGACTACCATAGGAATTCCTTCCTAGTACATACTAGACACAAGAGAAACCTCCCGATTGTCGATTATACTGAAACTGCTGCAGAGCAATTCATTGATATTGATAAAGGTGTGTTCCCTTATTTAGGTACAGTTGTAAACAGTAAGCTAATCCGTAGGTTAACAAGAACCCTTGAAGCTGTAGTAGATGAGACTGCCTCCGCTCTAGGTAACTTAACCGAAGAGCAATCCTTTATGAGAATTGCTGTGCTCCAGAATCGTCTCGTCCTTGACGTCATACTGGCCGATAGGGGCGGGGCCTGTAGAGTCATCGGATCCAGTTGTTGCATTTTCATTCCAAATAACGCGCCGTCTGTTTATTCAGCTATAACCAGACTTCATAAAATTGCCCATCTATTACACCAGGATCCAGGCACCTGGACATGGTCCGGTTGGTTCTGGAATATAATTTCCGCCTGGGGATGGAAAGTCCTGTCCTTTCTAGGTATTGCAGTAATGATCATATTCAGCTGCTGCCTCTGTATACAATGTGGCCCTGCGATTTGCGGCATGTGTGCTACCTCTTGTATTCCTAGTCCCAAGCCCCGTTCTAAATCCCGTTCCAAGACAATTCAAGATGAACAAATGGTACTGTATGAAATGATAGATGGTATCATGAATATTGATGTTTCCTGATGGAAACGTAGTGACAAGGAGAGAATGTGGAAAAGTAAATTTTGCCATGTTCTGTGTCCCTACGTGTCATCCATCATATGTTATGTGTGCATGATCAATATGCGTATGTTATTCCCCATGTCCGATTCAAGACGCAATTACAGTTGTGTCTTCCTCTAGTATGCCAGTTTCCAGTCCTCGTGAATACTACGAATATCAGGCCTATGTAAAGCTACGTTGCCACGTTTCTCAGTGTGCACGTTATTTCATTATAAAGTCCCCGTTTCCAGGCCTCAACAGGGCCCGGACATCAGATTCAGCTCCTGTCTCCTGAAGCCTCGCTGAGGAGCGATCCAGCCCCCACCTGTATCCTCGACCTTCCACTTACTTCCTGCCTCGCAGTGCCCGGTGCAGCTTGGCTCTGCCTCTGAGTCTGCCAAGACTATGTTATGATTCCAGTTATCAGTCCAGCCCTCCTTCTCTGCATTCCTAAGCTACTGAACTACATCAATAGTTTCCGTCATTGTCTAGCCTATGCGGCTCCATGTTAAGAGAAATACTGTATTTAATGGTCATTTAATATTCTTCATCACGCACTATATGTAGAATAAATGCATGCTCCAGTCTTAGAGTCAGTTAGCTTTTCCCCTCATGACTTCTAGTTTATATCAACATGTTCCCTAAACATCAGATACTAGATAGGGTTTAGGTACATGTCGCTCCGACCCTCCAGACTTTAGTCTCTGCTCCTAGCACAGAGTTCATAGCCCCCAGCTTCTCCTCGTAACACGTCATTGCCAGTTTGCGCGCACCACCAGGTTAGAGGTCCCGGCTCCTTAGGTAGCCCCCTCCTATGTTTCCGCCCATTCATGACATATTCTGTTACGTTTGCATCACATGTCTGAGTTACACCTTCTTTTTACTCTTATCTTTCGCGACTGCTACGCGTCACGCCTTCTGCTCCACCCACTGCTACGCCTACTGCAATGTAATGCTATGTGTTTGCGTTATGTATATATGCTCATGTATTGTTATTAAAAGTCAGCGCGCTCATCCCAGACCCAGCCCCAGCAGCTGCTGGGCCCTGTCATCCTATTTCTATGCAGGTTGTCCTGTTCCTGTCCTTATGCTGTATTAAACCTGCAAAACTCCTACTACCTCGAATCTTGACTCTTATTTATTGAGCTATCTGTTATGATATATGTCTAGTCAAAAATAGGGTATTATTTATTTATTTACCACAATGCAACAAGCATTTCATAAATGCGAATTTGCATTTAGAAAATGCTAATTACCATCAACTGCAAGTTGATAGTAGTTTGCAAAAACTTTGAAAAATGCACAAAGTGCATTTTTCAAAGTGCCATGTGGTGCACAGACATCCCCTTGGGGCACCACATGTGTACACATGCCAATTTTGGGGGTGCATCAGTTTGGCCTTTTGGTACTCGCAAATTGCGCATGCAATTCCCATTCATTCCTTTGGGCCTCTAGGCCCATAGGAATGAATAGGAATCTAGTCCTTAATTGCGAATCGCAATTTGCTATTCGCAATTAAGGAATATGTAGGCATCACTAATAATTTAGCAAAACTTACATGCATAGGCAATTGCTATTCCATAATTGCGATTCCTTGATAATCCCAATTGCCTACCTTGATGCATGTGCCCCATAGTTTATTCTCACCTGTACATTTCTCTCAATCTAGGTTTGATCACCTTTTTGTTTCTGCACATGCATTTGTTTCTGCACATGAGCTGAGATAGGCACTGTTTTAATTTCTGATCATGTCCGGTAATTCTAGATCTAGACTTCCTTCCTCGTCCTCCCCGAGTTAGATGTAGGCGATTCAATACTTCTCTTTTATTGGATACCTTTCTTTACACAATGTTTTGATACTTTAATATCATCATTTTTTCCTTTGAATGAATCTCCTGACTCATTTCCAATTATCTGGGATACATTCAAAGCTGATTCTAGAGATGTTATCATTACTTATGTTTCCACCAAAAAGAAAATACATTTTAAATAAGTGCTGTATTTGACTAAACATATGATATCTTTAGAACAATTCTACTTTGTACTCATATCCTAGACTTGTTTAGATAATTTAATTAGGGCCAAATTTGCTTTTAATAAACTCTCCAATGACGAGGGTAATTCTTATCACCTTAAATCTAGTTCCAGATACTATGGTGATCAAAATAAAGCAAGTAAACTCTTAGCTGATTATCTTAAAACTAAAACGGAACGTACATATATAGAAACTATTTTAAGAGATGAGTCCATACCTCTTTTTATAGACAATGATATCCTTAACGATTTTACTAAATTCTATTAAAATCTTTTTACACCAGAATAAGATCCTCTACAATCTGGTATTAACTAATATCTTTCTTCTATCCATAAGGAATTCGATTTAACTACTGATTTTTCTTCCCTTGATTCTGATATCACAGCTTATGATATTTGTACTATCATTAACTCAATAAAAAAAGGTAAAGATCCTGAGCCTGAAGGTTTTCCTATTGAATTCTGCGTTCATTTCTCTAAACAATAAATACCTAAACTACATTGATTATTTACTTTCTTTACTTCTTCCAATTCTGCTTCAGGGACATTTCAAGAAGCCTTAATATGCTTTATGAAGCCATTTGCTTGGATGGTGAGAAAGCTTTCGATCGCATACATTGGAAATTTGTATTCTCTACACTTTCAGGGTTTGTTTTGGGGTAAAGTTCATTAACTCTTTTATATTCTTCCCCTTCCACATCTATGTTTGTCAATGGCCTAATCTCAGCTCCTTTCACTTTACACAGAAGTGTACAACAGGCTGTCCTCTATCACCTCTTCTTTTTGTTCTGGCTCTCAAACATTTTCTACCTAAAATTTGACAAAACAGTGCAAAACAAGGCTTCAAATATGGAGATAAATTAAATTTTCAGTCTATGCTGACGATATTTTTTTATATATGGCCTCTCCTGATTCTTCTTTAAAACCCTTTTTAAATGCAGTTTCCACTTTTGCCGCAATTTCAGGTTCTGAACATAATTCTGACATATGTGAAATCCTTCCACTTAACAAATGATGTGTCAAACACGATTTCCTCCCTTCAGGATTTCTTTGGACCCGGCAAAAATTAAATATTTGGGCCTTTGGTTCACTACTTCTATAAAAGACACTATATCACTCAACACTACTTCTTTACTGTCTACTTTATCTAACCATACTTCAAGATGGAATCCACTATTTCTCTCCTGGTGGGGTATGTTAGATGCTATTATGATGCTGTTTGTCCCCATCACTCTTTTCTATCTTTCAGCAATTCCAATACCTTTCTGACCTCTACTTAAAAAAAATATATATTCTATTCTCATTATATTCATATCGAATAATAAAAAGCATTATATATCTTTGTGCAAATGACAAAGGTAAAAGCAGTAAGGGGGAGTTATTATTAATTTTCCTCTTTTCCAGTCTTACCAAAATACTTAAATACTTTCTTGTTACAACAGTCAAGACATTTTCAAGATGGCCTAACCACAATTCCATCTCCCTTATGGACAGAATTGGAGTCATCTTTTATTCAACCTTTCTCCTTTGCAGCATTTTTATCCTTTACTCAACACCCTTATTACATGTCTCTTCCTATTCTCAAAAATGCTTGCAGAATTTTACATCCATTTTATATTTTTCTATTTCACCTCTAGATAAATTCCTTCAATCCTCGATCAGGTATAATACATTCATTAAAATAAATGATAAAACTATCTCTTGGAAAGGCTGGAGAGATAAACATCTATTATAGACTCATCAATTGATAAATAACCACTCACCTATTGTGATGTATTCCTATAGGTTCTGTATCGATCCCCCTATTCCTGACCCTATTCTGGTTAACAAGTTAACTAGCAGCCATCCCGTGATGCAGAAAACCCCCATGATGCAGGAACCGTTATCTGATTAAGCCACACTACGGCACAGGAACGTGTTATCTGATTAGGTCATAACGCTTGCCATCTAATTAGACAAGCGATATTCCTCCAGACCCTGATAAGGCATACGGAGTTCTCAAAACAAATCAAACCTATGACAACCTGGGAAAAACCCTGCGGCCATTGTTTTGATTTCACCGAGAACTTCAGCAAAAGAATGTGCTAACGACCAGGTCGTATGACATCCTTATTGACGTATCTATGTCCATCCTTACGTCAATCTCGGCACCTTAAAGGTATAAATATTACCGATATTGCCCTATGCAAACACACGCGGTGGTGACGAGATCGGAGCAGCCAGACTTGCCGAAGCCCAGAGCAGAGCAGACCCCGCTGGCGCAGCCCCGCCTTCCTGACGCGCTGAGAACGAGACGCTGCTTTCTCCTGCCGAGAAATCCAGCTCCGGCGCTTCCGGGTAGCCCTCGCAGGCAGCCTGGAATATCGAGACCAGAGACGAGAGATACCATCCCTCATTCATCCTAGATTCCAGGTACAGAACTGAATAACCCCATGCAGAG
The DNA here is from genome assembly GCF_964261635.1 of Lissotriton helveticus. Taxonomy (NCBI): domain Eukaryota; kingdom Metazoa; phylum Chordata; class Amphibia; order Caudata; family Salamandridae; genus Lissotriton; species Lissotriton helveticus. The sequence goes on along the minus strand of NC_136059.1, from coordinate 1,173,879,147 downwards.
AATTCTTGAGTCAGTCACTTGGCAAAACAAACTTAACTTAAACTGCTACTTTCTATTCCCGCCCACGTATTAGGCTTAGGTCAGGTACACTGGGGTAGGCGTAGTTAGAAACACCAGTTGAGTACGATTAGTCAAATGTATATGTGTATGTATCTATTTTATCCATTTTAAACCATCATATGGCTTAGAAACCATATCAATGTTTTTACAGTATTATTTTATACTTCTGCTTTTAATGTATGCACTTTACTTAACCATAAGTATTGCAATAATATCGATCCATTTCTCTTGTACGAGAAAAGAGACTGATCAATAAATAACATCTTTTATTGAACACGCCCGTCTCTTCCTTTTCTCTACAATCTGGTGAGACTAAGAATGCACGTACTGACTGAGTAAAATAAGTCGTCTTTTGTTTTCACACGACTCTAGAGATACACTCTTGATTAGGGGAGAGCAAAGTTGTCATGTTCTATGGTTGTCAGAAACTAAATCCCTTCTTGTCTATCCAGGGAGGTTCAACTCCTCCTTGCCTATTCGAGAAAGTTTCTAGTGAACTCTGAGCTAGCTGGCAAACCCAAAACTTTAAGTCTAATATCGACAGTAGTAGACCTAGTTAACGTCTGGTCTAGGCCTATACTATTGAAGGTATTATTCCAATGCGCAGAGACTATTGGGATAATAGGAACTACACTACATGGCGCCCAACGCGTTTGGATAAGGCGATAAAACTAACGTAAGACATTTAGAGTAACTCAATCGTGCTTTTTCACTCAGACCCCTTTTTTCCCATAATACTCCAAAGACGTCTGGAGTGGGTGAAAGGTAATATCCGCCAGACCTCGCAGGAGGAAACTCCTATGTATGGTTCTTGGTTTAGTCAACGTTGAAGGATACACTGTTCCAAAATATTGTGCATCTAATCTTTGTTTCCATAAGAACTTGATCTGCAAACAAACTAAATAACCTTCTGGACAGTACAATGTCAGACACTGAAGGAGAAAGAGAGGAAGTTAGAATAGTAACTGAACTCGCAGCAGCTGATAATGCACTGCAAGACGCTGACCCAGATATAATACTCATCGCGGTCAACATAAGAAAATCTATAACTTTAAAACTTATAGAAAATGGACTGACACCTAGAGGTGGCACAGTCATATTCGTAATTGAGGCACACGAATATCGGCAGACAGAGGTATTCTATTCATGGATACACTTTCCAGCAGCAAATGCTGTAACAAAGGTCTTCCACTATTACAAAACAGAGGAACCTCCTAATGAGTACACTCCTTTCGAGGAGGTGGAAGTACCACTTAAATTTCAAGAGCATCTGCTCTTATTTAATGGCGCCCTAAAACATAATAATCACATCACCAGGCTCGGTCCATTAGGTAGACCAGGAGCAACGTGGCCGGTTCTAGCCGATACACACCACATCCAGACATCGATGGGATGTCTGCAGCAGAGCTTTTAACACAGCTAAAACAATTAATAAAATTACATAGACAATTAGTCCAATATGTGATGCGGACTTCAACAATCCAACCAGCAATTAAAATTCCACAGCTGACCCCTCATCAGGGGAACACAAATAAAATTACACCACAGAACATACAATCCTGCCTAGGTAAAGTACCAGCTAAACGGGAACAAATACCATTCTGGTTAGCACAAAAAATCACCCAAATAGAGGCGGTGTTTCCAGACACCACCCCGTTAGAAAAACACAGGATTCTGACTATCTGTCTTCCAATGGGAATCGCACCACACGTGGAGGACTATGACACTTGGGGTACAGTCTTTGCTTCCATCTACACAAAAACGCACGGTGTTCCATCCATTTCGGTAATACCAGATGTGCTAAAACAAATTCAAGACGAATACGGTCCAGAACCCGCTTTAACTCTTGGTATGAAATTACTAAAAGACTTCAAGCAGGTCTCGGCTATATTATTAGCCAATATAAAGGGAGAAGCAGCAAACGTGGCGATCCGCCAGAGGTTAAAAGAGACAGATATAGCAGACCAACCAGCTGAAATTGCCAGAATCATAGAAAAATCCTATGAGGAACTAGGCAGAGATAGTTTAGGTGGAATACCAGTAAAACCACAACTGATTGAAAGTCCTGAAAAAATATTTTTTAATAATAATTCAACATCACAAAAAAAGAGCTGGGATGGAAACAAACAATCCAATCCTAAAGAAAAGAAATTCCAGTCCAGAGGAAGGTCTCCTCGGCGGAGAGAAAAATCTCCGAACCAAAGACACAGGTCACCCCAAAGTGACCCCTCTGGGAAAAGATATAACCTTAGAAATAGGGATAATATAAAGAAGCCTGATAGATATCAAGACATTGATACACGTCCCTCTCAATCTTTTCAGACTTCCTCGCAGAAATCGGAAAGAAGAGGACGATCAGAACAAAGAGAAGAGCACGCCAAGTCCAAAGACAAGGAATCTGCTCATCTAAAAAAGAAACTACAATTTCCAAAAAAGAAGGTAGCCAGTATCAAGGTAGGTAACAATGCCGAGAATACTGAGGACACAACTGAAAAACGGAGAATGGGCTCAGACAATGCTAGACAGCGCAGCAGAAGTGAGCATAGCTCGCAAAGTCCTTATGAATCTTCTGGAGACAGTGGACACGAATGAATATCTTCAAGTGGAAACTGCAGACACCAGAGTTAGCAAACCTCACAAAATATATGAAATAACATTACGTATAGAGGGGGATAAGACTAGAAAAATAAGGGGACTATTTTGGGATAATCTCTCCAAGGGCTATGACATCCTTCTAGCTGAAAAAGACTGGCCACCAGAGTTTGTCAGGGACTGCCCTCATGGCGAAGAAATAATTATGCCTGCCTTCTCAAATCATATCCCAATTCATAAAAAATACACACTTGCCAGAAAGTGGGCAGTAGCTCTAGCTCCTGCTTTATATAAAAATCATGTAGGATGGGATGAGGACTCTCCTCCTCACAAAATCCAGTTAAAATCACAACCTACTGCACAAAGACAGTACCCAATTAAGCAAGAAGCTAAAAAACAGGTAAAAGAAATCCTTGATCAATTAGAATACCAGGGGGTGATTGAAACTTGCATCTCACAAATGAACAACCCTTTGTTTCCGGTCTCCAAACCAGACAATTCATATCGTCTAGTTTTGGATTATCGACACCTTAACTCATGTTGCAAAACTTTTGCAGTGCAAAACTCGCATAGTGCTGCACTAATGAATAACATAGTGCGCAAAAAATACAAAACAACATTAGACATCTCTAATGGATTTTTTTGTCAAAACATAGCACCAGAGAGCAGATATTTGTCTGCGTTCTCAATAAATGGCACTCAAAAACAATTCTGTCGGTTAGCCCAGGGGTACAAGAATAGCCCAGGGGTATTCTCAGCGAGAGTAACAGAATTACTACAAACATATGATGACAAAGCATTATCGTATGTCGACGACATATACTTAACAGATGATGACTTGGATACTCACTTGAAGAGAGTGAACACCATAATACTTGGGTTCGCAGCAGAGGGTTACAAATTCAACTTTAAAAAATCTAGAATTGCCCATCTAACAGTCCTGTTCTTAGGATATGAATTATCAAGTGAAGGCAAAAGCCTGGCTGACAATTTCCTAGAGAAATGTGCCGTACTCCAAGCACCTAGAACACTAAAAAACCTACAGTCAATTCTAGGCTTCCTAAATTTCGGAAGAACATACATTGTAAATTACGCAGAAAGGGTCAAACCCCTTTATGATCTAATAAAACCAGATTTTAAAAGAACCAATTGGACTCAAATACACACAGAAATTCTGAGATCCTTACAAACAGACATGTTAATTAAAACAAAATTAGAAACACGTGATAACACACGCAATCTTGTGATTCGAGTCATCCCAGGAAGATGCGGATTCACATACCTGACCTCTAATGAGGGAGAAAAGGTATCAATTGCATTCAAATCACACTTGTACACAGAAGCTGAAAAGAAGTTCAGCGTTAAAGAAAACATTGTTCATGCAGTTCAAACTGCAATAGCTAGAGAAAAAGATCAAGCGGACGGTAGACGTATCACAGTCAGAACAGCAGAATCAGCCTTTGAGGCATTAACAACACCGTGTAATTTACCAACAACAACATTGAATCCGGAATGGATACAATGGGTGAATTCCATTTCAATGGACAAAGTAAACTACTACTTTGATCCAGAACTAGAGGAACTAAAAAATCTAGAATATGAAAGAACATTCCCTCTGCCAATCGACATTCTGCCCTTACGACAATACGCTTGTGTAATCTATACAGACGGACATGCTCAACCCTCCGTTTGGGGAGAACAAGCATACAACCCCACATGTGAGATTACAAAAGAAGTGTGGCGCGGAGGTGAACTAAGACCTCTATTAACAAAAACACACTCAGTAGAAACTAATTCAGAACAACAGACTGAAATAATAGCATAGAAAATGGCGCTAGATAATGCAGATCGCGAATTCCCGACACTTATAGTGTCCGATTCATATTACTGCGTCAAATCATATAACAACGATTTGCAGACATGGATTCAAAACGGTTACAAAGATGACACAGATGCAACAATAAAGCAGAAACCGCTTTGGGAACAAATAGCTCTTTTACAAAAAGAACTACCAAAGACTCACGTGACACACTCACTGAGTCATCAGCGTGATGGCGTTCATGTTGCAGGGAATTCATTGGCTGAAACAGCCACAGCGGTAGCAACTCAATTGGCTTCCGTAGCTAGAAAAAAGCGTACAGTGAAGTATATTGACGGTGAAACAGTGCTGGCGGTGAAAACGTCATCAAAAGGCGACTGCTCAGCGCTACCGATCAACTATCCACTCAATTATACATACATAATCGATGCAAACTCCGTCCCTTTTGCTCGAATCCCTGGAGTGGGGGATAGAGTGATTCCAAACATGGACAGGAGAACCTTGTTAATAGCAGACGCACATATGGGCGAGGGTCTCAGACACCTCAAACTAAAGGATTCTCTGGAAGAATTACAATCAAGGTACTGGTGGCCAGGCATGAGCCTGCATCATACCATGTTTGTAAAGAACTGCCCAAACTGTAACAGAAATCGCAGTGGTGAGAGAAACGGTGTAATACCGTGGTGTTTCACTCCAGAAAGAATCAACAGTAAAAAGCAAAGCGTCCGATTAACATATACAGGCTAGTTTCCGCTTATAATGTAGATCCTCAGCACTCGGCTGACGTCTGGACTGTTATACAAAGATTTGCGAGTCTAAATGGCATATACGCTAGGAGCATGCTACGTTTGAACATTGTTTTCACTTTAGCCATAGGCCTGAGGGGAAACATTGCCAAATGAGCATAGCATAGCGGGATTCTTCTCACTTCCTTCCTGAGGGATACGGGATGGTGTAAAGAAAAAACCAAGGCAGAAAGCAATCTATAACGGAAAGGATATTAGGTTCGGGAGCTGGGTGGGTCAAACATCTAATAAGTGTCCAACGTAGTCTAAATAACCTGCCAAGAAATTCTCTGAAGGGATTCAGTCCGTACGAATTATTATTTGGAACTAGGATGTTAGTCTTAGATCTCGACAGTCAGACTTCAGTGGTGAAGGAAAAAAGCTTTGATATCAAAGATCGTTTGGCTATTTTGCAGGACTTAAACGAAACAGCCTACTGTTGGACCGCGGAGAAACGGTTGCCTTGCTGTTACTGGATCTCAGTGCAGCATTCGATACTGTGTCACATGCTGTACTTGAGCAAACCCTCCACGCCACCGGTATCAGGGGCGCCGCCTGCAACTGGATTAAATCTCTGCTAGAACAACGCACCTTCCAAGTTTTTTCCCAATCAGCATGCTCTGACACTATGACCCTTAAACATGGAGTGCCGCAGGGCTCTATATTGAGCCCACTGCTTTTCAATGTTTACATGAGTCCATTGGCCAAAATGATAGAAGAGTCTGGCCTACTCATGTTCTCGTATGCTGATGATTCCCAGCTTATTTTCTCTTTATCATCTTCGGACCCAAATAACATCTCGTCATTGAAAATCGGCCTCACTAACATCGCAGACTGGATGAGAAAAAATGTTCTCAAACTTAATGGCGAGAAAACAGAGTTACTTGTTTTGGGCAAAAACAAAGAACTCTGGGGCCCCCAGCACTGGCCTGATGTGATGGGCACACCCCCGGTCCCAGTCAAATCAGCACGCAATCTCGGAGTCATCATTGATGAATCATTAAGTCTTAATCAGCAAGCTACTAAGACATCATCCACTTGCTTTGCGATTCTAAAGTGGCTGAAGAAAATCTGTTGGATGTTGCCCAATAACACCCAAAAATCGGTCATCAATGCTTTGATAACCTCCAGGCTTGATTACGCCAACGTGCTTTATCTAGGGGCCAACAAGGCCATAACCCGACGACTACAGACAGTGCAGAATGCCGCCGCAAGACTGCTGTGGAAAATTCCCATCTCCACACCTACCACCAAGTATATTCGCGAATTGCACTGGCTGAAAATCGAGAATCGGGTAAAATTTAAATCCTTATGTCTTATGCATAAGATCTCAACCAACAAGGCACCCAAATATCTTCAAAATCTTATTCAGCCCTACCGTCCATCCCGCACCCTTCGCTCAGCTACAGCCAACCAATTTGTGATCCCTAAAATCAGGCTGGCGAGAATGGGTGGCAAATCTTTTTCATATCTGGGACCTTCCCTTTGGAATACTCTTCCATTGATTCTTAGGCAGGAAATGAATCACCTGAAATTCAGGAAAGCCCTAAAAACCTGGCTGTTTAACATCTAAAATCCTGATTTTCTCAATGCACGGAATCATCAGCGCCGGGAAACCCTTTGTTGGGTAGCTGTAGCGCTTTAGAAATGAAATAAATAAAATAAATAAATAAAATAAACAAGAAAAGACCTGAGCAACATAAAGTTGAAACAGCAGCCAACAACCACTGAAGAACCACCACCTGTCCCAGCAAGACCTGTCTGGATTCCAAGAGTCGGGGATCTAGTCAGAGAAAAGATCGCAGTAAAGAAGGAATTTGGGCCTTCTTACAGAAAAGCAGTTCCTGTCTTGTCCATCAACGGGACAAGATTAGTTGTACTACCGCCGCTTGCTGGTAAAAAGGAGAACCGAGTTGTATCCATCGACCTGGTAAAACCACAATCATGTGGCCGATAACAAATAGTAGGCCAAGTGGACTCCCGATAAGTAGTAGAACACCAAGATTTGCTACAAACACAGAGGTTCAATCTAAGAGGCTAATCACATTCGAAACGCCTACAGAACTACAACAAGGACTATACAACAATGCAATGGAACTTAGACCTCTGAAAACCCAAATAAAAACATTTAGCAGAGACACACCAATCTATAATGAAGTAACAAACGACTATGCAAGAAACAGTAATCCTGAAGCAATTGGAACAATTGACAGAACTGCATCCGGCTACTTCATAAACTTCGATGATTCCTCTGAAGGCTTCACTGAATCAAAAACACAGCCATCAACAAAAACCTTTAAAGATAAAGTTAAAGTACTTTTGAAACAACTGAAAGAAACATATCTGATTTCTCCATGGATTGAATTTTGGGCGGGTTTTGGTGCATTTATCCTCATACTTTGGCTCATCATGGTACTAACTTTGGGACGCTTCATTGAGGGAAAATATGCTAAAATGGACACAGCAAGTCAGAAAATCAACTTGATCCTCAAACCACACACATCTTCACACGTCGAGAAAAGAGAACTTTCTTCAGTCAACTTCACAGCCAATCCTATACCGGGTGGGGTAGCATGGGACAACACTGATTACGAAATCTATGGTCCGGTTGAAATCCTGAAATATCCACACCAAATTAAGATCTCGTTGAGTGACTTTGTAAAACCAAGCTCATTTGCTGATGATTGGGACTTTGAAAGTATTAATAACATGATGTCTGACTTAGTGATGTCTGCTAAATTTACCAAACATGATTATTTGCAGGGTTCGACAAATGATGAAAGTATGTACTGTTATAACCACTATGGTAACCATTTTCTACATAGATCTGCACAACCTAGAAATGTTTTAAATTATAATCAATGGGAACATTGTGCAACCCCTCCAAAAGAAAGCTCAAGAACCTTTTATGACAAATATTCATACTTCTCAAGTTTTAACACAAGTAATGCTGAAACATTTTATTTCAAATTGTCAAATAAGACAGGGACAAAGACCATGATAACAAACACGAAATTGATATATTCAGACTCATTCTTTGAACAAATGAATACTTTTGGTTTTGATTATTGGGACAAAAATGTTGAAGTAAAGAGTGTTTGGGGTACAAAAGAATGGCAAGTACAGGGTATAGAATCTTTGTTTAGAGCCTGCATGATCCCAGAACAAATTATATTTTTAAATGACACTGTTCAACAAACTACCTGTCTTGGCTTAGCCAAAATCAAAGACTTAAATAAACCGTCTATTCCAAAACCAACAATGAACAGCAATAGCTCTACATATGAAGAGATAGACGTAAATTATGTGTTAAACCAAAACAGAACACATCCTGATTGGAAAAAGTGGTTGATCTGGCCCACAGATACTAATAACTGTCAAGACAGATTCCTGAACAAAACACAGGGGTTCAAAATGACCAGGCCAGACCCTAGATATTCCCAAAGAAAACACCCAGGGATAATAACCACCTACAGTGTGGGCAAATTATGCCTTCAGTGGCTACAAACTTCCACACTGGCAGAAATTAAGCAACACCTAACTTTACTTACTGATGGTGCTGACTTGCGTGATTTCATTATGGGACCGCGCAAACAGCGTCAGAAACGTTTCATAGCAGCCTCTTTATATGCAGCATACAACGAGGCCTGGAAGGTAACTCAAATTGAGACAGCAGAAAGAATACGGGAAATTGACCGTATTCATTTGGAAAAATCACTTTCTGTAGTGGACAATGGGTTAATGACTCTGTCCTCCAGAATTTTTTCTCTGGACAGCATTGTGTCTTCAGCAATCGACATATTATCGCAAGACTTACTGTTGTTACAACACGGTCAGTCTCAATTGCGTTCTATTGTACAGCTTGGCTGGACCTTACAAAATCTGCGTTCAGGCTATGTGCCTTGGCGTTTAATCAACACAACGTCACTATTCAATATCTTTAACCTCACTGATAAACAAATCAGTATGGCACAAAAGGGTGCTGATTATACAATCCTGAGCATTGAGAAACTCGAGAGATTACCAGTGACAATGTCAGAACGACCTGTCAGTGAATGGATAATACATGGGATAATTAATATTCCAATATCAACCTTCAGGTTTCAATACTGCCAAAAATATATACAGGCTGGCATGTACGAAAAATTGGGAAAAGGGTACATTAAAACAACATGGAACTTGCCCTATTCACATGCATGTGTCAGTAATAAAGGACAGAAAGTGTTTCTTAGTGGCAATAATTGTGCAATGTCACTGAGCGGTACACTTCTGTGTAACGGAATTAGTTTGCATGGAGCCTGTGAAGGGAACTCAAATAACCTTTCATGTCACCAGCTAGGCGCACCTGCAACAGAGATAGAACCATTCTTTCAAAGACTCTATAATGGGAGTTACATTCTAATTGTGAATCGCAGATGTTGTAGTCTTATGCCCGGGACTCCTTATCTCATAACTACGACTGCGAAGGTCATGTGCTGTGGACACTCATTGTTCCCCAGCTCCTTTCCAGACAGGGAGGCAAGGGCATGGCCCAACTTGAAAATTACTTCTATTCGAGTAGATACTTTAAGCAGAATGAAAACAGTGCTTCTTCAGACGCCGACAAGGCTCACGTCATCAAAAGAAACGTATGATCTCCTAGTCGCAAGGACGACTGCAGAGATTCACTCATTGTTATCAACTAATTCCCCCATACATTTCGCAGAAATCCTGAATGAAATCTAAAATATTTCTGATACCAGTGGAGTCTCAAAAGTATTTAAGACAGTATTTTCGATAGCATTAACACCATTCAATGCCATACTGGGTATTTTTCCAGATTTCGTCCATTCGATTTTTGCCGGACTTCCCCTCATTTTGGGACTAATTGCAGGAATCCTATTCTTAGTCCTTATATTTCGTTATGGCAAACCATGTCACAGACAAAACACCTGCGACAAGGGAAGAAACAATCCTAGCCATTGGATACCGGGACCGGATATCAAAAATCCTGGGACTATCCCGGCTTAGAGACCTGAACATGACTTGGTTTCTTTCATTTCGACCAATGTGGCAACGATGTGTTTTACCTGTATTAAGGTGCCTGCTATGCGGAGAAGAATGCGTGTTAGACACCTGTCTGACGCTACAATCGGATGCGCCAATGGATGCAGAAACATTGTTGAGTCCAATAAAGGCTCATGCTTTGTGCTGCCCTCAACGGCTACCAATCCTGATGACGGCATTCGTGGAAGCTTCACCACTACGATTAAGGGGTAGTGAAGTTCAAGATGAAAGCAGCATTGATCAGGTACGACCTTCTGTCAGCAAAACTAATCAAACCGTCAATGGAGACAATCATGCGCACGAATGCATGGTTACACCTTTTTCCGAGTTAGTGGAACTCTCCCAGGAAGCTGTTGACAGCTTTTTCGACAGTCTAAATGATATAATGTTCTCACCAGAGCAGAAATAGAGACTTTTGAGCAAGCTCGCACGCGGCGTTCCCTGAATTTGGCCTTCAACTAGAATAGCAAAATACCATGAACAGTTTTTCCCTCCAGTTCACGGACAGCAATTTTTTCAGCAGCCCCAAAATATTTTACGAATTTTTCGGGACACTTATCTTCTGCTTAAAGTAAGAACTATTCTTAGACAACTAAAATTTCTATTTTTAGATACTTTATAGACATTAGCTGCCCGCTGGTATGTTCATAATTATTTTATTCTGTGATGGAATGGTCTCGAACCTTTTTTCTGTATTAAGAGCCATTTCATGTGTAAATTCTCATATATAAATTAGTGATAATGTATAGATATGCGTGATTACTTTAGCATTATTCTACAGCTTGAGTGCATATATTACATGTGACTGTTTTTTCCGTATATTTGATAATTTCAAAATGCATTTATGTATTTTGGGGTGGTAAGGTATACACGATACTCTACAGTATGTTTTACTATGCATAGATTCGTAAATATGTCCATAGTTAGCGTGGAGTGGGTGTGATGTATTCCTATAGGTTCTGTATTGATCCCCCTATTCCTGACCCTATTCTGTTTAACAAGTTAACTAGCAGCCATCCCGTGATGCAGAAAACCCCCATGATGCAGGAACCGTTATCTGATTAAGCCACACTACGGCACAGGAACGTGTTCTCTGATTAGGTCATAACGCTTGCCATCTAATTAGACAAGCGATATTCCTCCAGCCCCTGATAAGGCATACGGAGTTCTCAAAACAAATCAAACCTATGACAACCTGGGAAAAACCCTGCGGCCATTGTTTTGATTTCACCGAGAACTTCAGCAAAAGAATGTGCTAATGACCAGGTCGTATGACATCCTTATTGACGTATCTATGTCCATCCTTACGTCAATCTCGGCACCTTAAAGGTATAAATATTACCGATATTGCCCTATGCAAACACACGCGGTGGTGACGAGATCGGAGCAGCCAGACTTGCCGAAGCCCAGAGCAGAGCAGACCCCGCTGGCGCAGCCCCGCCTTCCTGATGCGCTGAGAACGAGACGCTGCTTTCTCCTGCCGAGAAATCCAGCTCCGGCGCTTCCGGGTAGCCCTCGCAGGCAGCCTGGAATATCGAGACCAGAGACGAGAGATACCATCCCTCATTCATCCTAGATTCCAGGTACAGAACTGAATAACCCCGTGTAGAGAATTCTTGAGTCAGTCACTTGGCAAAACAAACTTAACTTAAACTGCTACTTTTTATTCCCGCCCACGTATTAGGCTTAGGTCAGGTACACTGGGGTAGGCGTAGTTAGAAACACCAGTTGAGTACGATTAGTCAAATGTATATGTGTATGTATCTATTTTATCCATTTTAAACCATCATATGGCTTAGAAACCATATCAATGTTTTTACAGTATTATTTTATACTTCTGCTTTTAATGTATGCACTTTACTTAACCATAAGTATTGCAATAATATCGATCCATTTCTCTTGTACGAGAAAAGAGACTGATCAATAAATAACATCTTTTATTGAACACGCCCGTCTCTTCCTTTTCTCTACAATCTGGTGAGACTAAGAATGCACGTACTGACTGAGTAAAATAAGTCGTCTTTTGTTTTCACACGACTCTAGAGATACACTCTTGATTAGGGGAGAGCAAAGTTGTCATGTTCTATGGTTGTCAGAAACTAAATCCCTTCTTGTCTATCCAGGGAGGTTCAACTCCTCCTTGCCTATTCGAGAAAGTTTCTAGTGAACTCTGAGCTAGCTGGCAAACCCAAAACTTTAAGTCTAATATCGACAGTAGTAGACCTAGTTAACGTCTGGTCTAGGCCTATACTATTGAAGGTATTATTCCAATGCGCAGAGCCTATTGGGATAATAGGAACTACACTACACTATTTTTTTTCACAGGCTCAATCCATCTTTCACTTTTATCTTTCGTATCAACACACATTTCAGTCACTGATCTCTTTGATTTCTACCACATATTTTCACTTTATTTGTTCCCTATTTCCTGTCTTCCTATGTCACCTATACCAACATTACTGCTAACTGCCCCTACTGCTTCTCATATATATACCCATCTTACCTCTCCCCCTGTTGACTGACAAAAGCCAACCCTAGAATTACAATGGGTAGTAGATCTTCACACCTCCTTTCCTATTCCCCTGTGGAAAGAATTATGGCTTACAATTCGCAAGACATAACGTGCTGCCAACACAACTCAAACACTCTTTTTTATTTATAACCGCCTCCTAATCACACCTCCTGCTTTACATAAGTTTGATAGCGTCACTCCATTGTTTTGTTGGTCGTGCTCTGCATCAATTTCTGATAATAAACATATGTTATTTGAATGTCCCACCACCTATCAATTTTGGTTACAAGTATGGAAACAAATTAATTCATTCACATATACCATTCCCCTTTACTAATTAATTTTTAGGGAGTCTTTCTGATGATTGGCATTGTTGTACTTTTAATATACAAATTTTAGACTTATTATTTGCTGTCACATTGCAACAGGTTACTACAAACTGGAAGAATGCTCTACATATTTCCTTTCAAGCTTGGTGGTATGGTATTTGTTATAATCATAGGCTAGATAGAGTGTATACTGTGTCAATGTCTCTAACTAGGAAACAGAATTCTCTCTGGTCTCCAGTAATCATTTTTCTAGATCCCTCAGTTTTAAAGACGTTCATACATCAAAACTTAACTGATGAAGTGTCTAAATCTCCTTGAATACATCGTTTTTTCTTATTAGAGCTACCATTCTAATAGTAATGTTTTGCTTTTTTGTTTCCCTGATAATATGTGCTCTATGGTTTTTGCAATTCCATTCCACTACTGTTTAAAATTATGCTAATTTCAATATATGAGAAGTGCTTTTATTTTTGCCCTTTCTATTTTCTTTCTCCTTCCCTCTTATCCTATCTTCCACATATGATTGCAAATATTTTCTTGTTCTAACTTATAATTATTCAAATGTTTTCAGTACAGTTATATTATATTGTGAACCTGTTGTTTTATTATTTCCCATTTTCCTACTTAAAAAACTACTTTTAAAACTTAAAATAAAGAAATGTCATCATTAGTGTTCAGTTCAGTTCAAGAAACTTTATTCGATTGAATTTACAATCATAAAAGTACCTTGTAGAAAAATATTTACAACGATTTATAAGAAGTTTCCGTGAAAGCAGAATTGACTAAGTAGTAAAATAAGCATTAGATCAATCTTAAAAAGTCGACTATGCAATGGTACCTTAAATAACCGTAAGAAAAGAGTTATATGCACAGAGACAAAAGAAAAAAAATTCTATACAGAAGCTGCTATCTGGGAACGAATTTTCATGCAAGTCTTTAAAAAGCAAGCCACTGATTTGGCAACAAAAGGGGCATCTAAACGCTGTAGTGCCAAGAGAGCAGGTCTGCATCTTCTCAGTCCTATTTGTCTTAGCAGTGGGACCAACCAACGTTTACGTGGGGTCTCGTAAAAAGTACAAAATAAAATTACATGCAATGTAGACTGAGAGGAACAATTGTCGCAAGGACATTTACTCAATTCACGGGACCAGTCAGAGGGCTCAGGGAACGAGACAAGACGATAAAATGAGTCAAAACGAAATCTAGTTAAAACATACCTATCGTAGTTTGACAAATAAAAAGACAGGTAGGGTTGAATGCCATACGAGGATTGAATCATCACTAAGTGTGTGGTTGTCTGTTTGCCAATTTCAGAACACATGCGTAGATCTCTTAGATGGGACACACATAAGTTCTTTAGAGACTTTCTGGGTATGGCCTTTAGTGAGTCAGGATTGGTAAAAAACAATGACCTATTCAAATCATTCAAAAAGTTAAAAACATAGAATAGCCAGGGAATCTTTTTCCAGTGGGTCAATGACAGGCAGTCTGTTATTAGCGAGCGAGTGAGGAAACACTGCTCCTTAGTCCATATACGGTGCCAGAGGAGGATCGGCTGGTACCTAGTGGTGTCAGAAAGATAGTCCCAGCCGAGCTCTATGTGGCTACCGTAATTGGAAGCGCTGCGGGGGAGAGCTAAAACATATTTCAGAAAATCTTTTTCGATTACTTGAAGCTCGGTGGTAGGAGCATAGCCCCATACACCTGCTCCATAGGTCGCCACACTCAAACATTTGGGTTGATAGATTTTCAAAATCACAGCCGGAGCGGGCTTGCCTAGCTTTCTTGAAAAAGAGGTCAGCGCAGATGTAGTTCGCTGAAACTGCAGTTTCTTACTGGAAATGGCAGGTTTCCAAGACATTTGGTCATCAATAAGGATTCCTAAATATGGATAGTACCTAGCAGTTTCCAACCTAATATTCTCGATGTAAAGGGGTTTGCATTTCTGGGTTTTCTTGCCAATATGCATTACGAAAGTCTTGGATTTATTTACTTTTAAGCCAAGAGAAAGCATAAATTGGCAATACTTGTCCAGTTGTAGCTGGAGCTGATTGGGTGTCCTCACTAAAATGACAGAGTCGTCAGCATATAATAATGCAGGGATTGGACGGGTATTTATGCAAGGAAGGTCCTTGTTGCCTGCCAACATCGCTTGTTCCAGTCCATTTGTTTAAATATTAAATAAAAATGGAGCAAGGACGCACCCCTGCCTGACGCCTTTTGTAATGCTGAATGAGTCCGATAGCTCTCCATTGGTGCCATATCTCACACGTGCTTTGGCGCCCGAGTAGAGCTCGCGGAGAAATTTCAGAATTGAAGGATCTACTCCCAAGTTTCTCAGAATCTCCCACAGCTTGGAGTGGATTACGCAGTCAAATGCGGAACGTAAGTCCACATAGACCAGGTAAAGGTTACCGCCTTTGGCACAGACATATTTACCCAAAAGTAGTGATAGATTAAGAGCCTGTTCTACAGTACCCAATCCCTCTTGGAACCCAAACTGAAGGTCGGTAATGATCTTATTCTCCTTTGCCCAATCCTGGAGACGTTCCAGGATGAGTTTCCCAGCGACCTTGCCCAGCGAATCCAAGAGGGAAATTGGTCTATAGCAGGCTGGGTTATCGCGGTCTCCCTTTTTAAAGATGGGGAGAAGCACGGAGGTAGACCAAGAATCAATTAGGACGACCTGGGAAGCTGCGGACATAACTTGCACGACTACTGGGGACCATCATTAGTGAAATAGGTGCAGTGACACTTTTGCCCTGGGCACCCACTGCATCACAATTATTAATGTTTTACAATAAAGAGTAGTCACTGGGGTGTAATATTCCTAGCTATTATTAGGGAAGATGGTGCCCTTGGCAAACAAAAAAAGAGAACTGCATGCAGTAGCTAATTTTCTCAGTAAGAGACTGGACTTGTTTCAGCCAGACATGGTGGGGAAGGAGTGAAAGAGGGGGAGATATCCTGCTTCTTTGGGTTGCAGCCATCATTAGTGCAGCAGGTGGAGGGCATTGAGTCTACAGCACCCCATTTATGGGCAGTAGTGTTTTTGGTCAATTCTATTCTTGTTTGATGTTTTTGCTTTTTTATAAGTCCCACATTTAGGGGCCGATTATGATGGCAGACGGACCTGAGTCCGTCCGCCACCATAGAGAAGGAGGGACCGTCTGCAGGGGCAGCGGCGGTCCCTCCGTGCAAATTAGGATGTGACCGCCACCCTGGCGGTCACATCCTGTATTTTTATCATTGCGGCGGGTGCTGCTTGAAGCAGCACCCGCCGCAATGATAAAAAAGTAAGTTGTGCATTTGCATGCACAAAGCGGCAGGCACCCCGCGGTGCCTGCCGCTTTGTGCAGGCAAATGCAGGGGGGTACCATAGGTACCCCCCATGTGCACCCCCCCACCCCCCCTTCACCCCTGGGGGCCCGCAACGGGCCCCCAAACACAAATCCGTATGCCTTTACACGGCGGAAATGCCACAGTGTAAAGGCATCTTTACGCAAACATCCTAATATGGCTGGCGGTGTCTGATAGACACCACCAGCCATGTTAATGCTTTTCCGCAGCGGAAAAGCGGCGGACAGATAGTAAGACCCACCAGCCATCCTAATATGGCGGTGGGTCTTGCAAGGCTCCCCGGCGGATTTCCTGCATCCTCCGGGCCGGCGGTGGTTCCGCCGGCCCGGTGGATGCGGGAAATCCGCAATCGTAATCGGCCCCTTAGTGTGGATTACGAGCTACAGAAAAACACCTCTGAAATGATCTCATGATCCCTGCCCCCTGCTGTCGTCCCTCGCCCTCCCACTCCAAAATCCTTCCATATAGTTTCGGAGGTGGACCCAACCTCAAAACAATTTGCTTGGGGGGACTCGGAAGCAAAAAAGGTTTGAAGACATCTGCAATAGAGGGTCGGGGTGTTGGCAGGATGGGCCCTCTCTGACTTGACAGAGTTCTCACCTAACACACTTGCACTTCAAATACACTGGCTTAGCTCACACAAAAAGGGCTTCACACTCGTCTATTGTACCCTCGGGATGGGGAGGCATGAAATTCAATATTCCTCCATAGGGGGAAACTCAAGAAGGTATTCTTACTTGAAAACGTGGTCACCAGGAATAAATATTAAACTCTCAGACCCACACTTCAGTACACTTCTGGATCTGTAGATACTATAGAAGACAAACGCTCTCTTGCCCTGATATTTGAGGCCTACTCTGCTTGCAAAGAAGAAACACTGGATCTGTTCCCTTCTCTAAAGGCTGAGTCAATTCAAGGGTCAGCTAACTGACACTCCTGTTCTGAGCTACATGGAGTGGACAAGCTCGAGAGGCCTCCCTGCATCTGTCCAGCTGATCTGCTGACTGGACCTGCAACTGGAACTTCCTGAGCCCTGCTAACCTCTGCAAGAGTGAGTCGTTGATCCCCAAGAGGTGGCCCTCCGGGACCTAGGCTGGCATCAGAGTGCACCCCTCTGACTTAAAAAGGAACAATCCTCACATTTTGGGCTTTCGTGACCATGAGTTTGTCTGTTCACACAAAGAACTTGCCTTCCATACTGATCGCCAGTGATAGCGAAGCTCAAATAAACCCAACTTTTCATGCTACAACGACTGCCAGCAATGATCTTCCATGAGAGATTTGCACTTTGTGCTACAGCATCGACAGCCCTCACTGACTGCCAATGCAAATCTCCAGGAACGACTGTCCGTAACGCTCAACAGTTCCTTCGTGCTGCAGTGACGATTGTACACAAAGCCAGGCCTACTTTTTGGCTACAACAACCATCCAGGACACTCTCTCTGGTTCTTGCAGCCAGAACTCTTCATGCTGGACTTTAAAAGGTACGTAGTGGGACTAACCTGGTCCCTTTATCCAGCCTGTGCTCCATCCTGGTCAGCTTGAACTTGTGACTTACACTCGGTCTCGCAGAACCAGATAACCACGATTGGAATCTTGTGACTTTAGGTGCTATACTTACCGTAAATTATTGAAATTTAATATCTCCTTGTTAGACCTGGCGGCCCTTTGGGTGGTCCCTCCTAGTATTTATTTATTTTGTTCCCTTTTTGCCTCCAAAGTTTTCTATTTTTTATGCCCACTGGAATTTTTGGTGTTGACCTGGGGGCTAGGTGCTGCTTTGTCCCTATGATTTTCTGAGGCCTTAGCGCTCTTTGTGGAAGTGCCTTTTTGACTGAATGCATAAACACACAAAATGGTGGCTTATAACTGCCATAAGTTTTACTTCAGGATCTAGGGCCATAGGTAGCTATGGGGAAGTTATAGAACCTTCTGGCTTGTTCTGGACACAGGGGACTGAGGATAAAAAAGGCCAATACTTGGGTGGCCATTTTGTCACCTAAGAGCCAGTTGGAGTGCAGGCTGTGGCGCTAGGGGGTCAGGACACTCAGAGGGTTGATTTCCTTTTAAGGGTTGCCTCCTTACTGCTGTCACTGTTCCCCCTGCCTGTAGACCTGGCCCGCTGTAATTGAGTTCCTGATATCCCTGATCACACGGTCTTCACAAGTCTAGAGGGGTTAACCCCTGGCACTGATGAGAACTTAAGATATTGTAAGGTGGAGTGAGCTGTGTGGGAAACTCTGCCTTGCTGACCCGCGGAGTGAAGGTGTCCAAGAACTCTGAGGAGCTTCGCAAGGGTAGGGACAGGACTGTGAGCACTAGTCAACCTTTCCCCCCTCCGATCCAAATCCAGTCATCATTGACCCCAGCTGTTATCCTCACCTGTGCTTTCAAGCACTGCCAAGAGCACGGCTTCCTCTCCCTCAGAAATATCGGAGGGTGGTGAGGCCGCCGTAGTGAGGATTGCCTGTCCTGCAGCCTCGATCCCGAGGGTAGAGGAGACTCCTTACCGGAGAAGAGTCAGGGGCGCCGGTGTTGGAGGTGCCCTGGGAGCCGCTGCCGTGTGGACTGAAGGCGGGTTAGGCGGTATAGTGAAACTGAGGAGACCTGCTCTGCGCAGGCTCCTTGGAGGGCTGACTGATCCAAAAGAGGGCGGGTTGGCCCCAGGAAGTTAGCGGCACACAAGCAGGACTGGAGGAGGGCCCATCGGCCGTCTGAGAAGGGGCGGCACCACACCAGAGTCGCTATTCCCTCGCGCCTGCCCAGTGGCGCGGCTTGCCGAGAGAAACCAACGGAAGCATCCTGAAGAGAAGTTCAGCAGAAACCAGCGCGTCCTTCCCTCGGGCAGGCTCTGAAGTAGAGTAGCCGGCCTGTGAGGGAGGCGTCGCTAGAGAGAAAGGGGACTGACGGTGCAGTCCGGTCTCCTTCAACCGCTGGATACAGCTGAATCAGTCAGAGACACTCAAGTAAGCAGGGATCTGGGGGCTGGAACGGGACCTGGAGTCAAAGGTTGGAGGTCCTGGTGGTGAGACCCCCGCAGGAGCCCTCTTGAAACTGTCGTGCTGGCCAGAGAGCATGATGTGGCAAGACAATTAATCTGAGACTTGAACATTACCAGTTCTAGACCCATTTCTGGTCATTAAAGACAACCAGAGTGCCAGTGCATGGAGAGTAAACTTCAACCATTAAAAGTCTGATAAATGATTAGTTTCAGCCTGTTTTCAACCTAACTACCAGGGGGAAAGGTGGGAAACGAACCCTGGCATTTCTTGAACGAACATTTGATTCGATTTAACTAAACAGATTGTAAACAGAGGTCTTCTATCCGCTCTAATGCTTGATGTTGCTATTTTATTCAATGTAAAAGGTCGTACTTATGTATGGTGCCATAACTAATTAGTTAAGGAATGGGCTTCAAGTTAAAGTAAGAAGTGTACTCATTGTATCCCTTGATTGTAGGAAACAAGGTGCTGTTGAATGAGAAAAAGGGGGGCAGAAAATTGGTGGTGAAGGTACCTATTGTAAGTAACTATAAATTGATTACCTGAGTAAGAAATCGCTAAGAACTTTTATAAAAGTGACCCGTATTTTTCCAAATTGGTGTAGTGTCACTTTTGAGTGGATGGGCGCTGGGTTTCTGCGAGGGTGTGACGCAAGCATAACACAAGATTTGCCTTTGAGAATAGATCTTCCTACTCTGTGCCAGGCTACCCTATGTGGACTGGTAACCCCAGGTCCAACATAATTGGTGGCAGCGGTGGGATTAGAGTTTGTGCTTGCGTCCACTCGGCGGCAGCTTAGTGTGCTCCACAGACCTACACCTGGAGTTTTCTCCAAGCGGACTCCCTAATTAAAATTTAGTTTTTCCAAATTCTTTCCTGGTGGTGGGTGGAGGTAGCTTTTAATTATCGCCTTTCTTGACTTCTTCTAAGTGACTGTCAGAGACCCTGTTGGCAAAATGGAATTCGAATTGGAGGAGTTGGAGACCTACACTGCAGCCCAACTCAGGGAATTCTGCCAAAGTAAGGGGGTGTTTTTCAAGCGTGGTGCTAAAAAGGGGGAACTCCAAACAAGCTTGAGAGCATGGGTGGCAGCTCATCCAGATGGGAGGAAGGAGGAGGAAGAGGGGGATCGGGACACTGTCATCGGAGTGGATGTACTGTACCAATCCGATGGAGGACACTTTCGAGGGAGGGCAGTAGTGTCTCTGTAAGGAGCTTGACCGAAGCCAAATCAGCTGAATGGAGAGAAAAAAGGCAGTTGAAGTGGGAGCTAGCTAGGTTGGAGAAGGAGAGGGAGGAAAAGAGGATGGCTCATGAGTTGAGTCTCAGGGAGTTAGACCGCAAGGCCCTGCAAATAGGGACTCCTAGTACTCCTGTTGGTGGCAGCGAATCCAAAGACCTAACCAGGGAACCCAGACCCTATTTGCCCAAGGACGTAGTCGCCAGCTACAGCGCAGGGGATGAAATTGCAAAGTGGCTGGCTGCCTATGAGGTCTCCTTAAGAACCCATGGGATATTGGAAAAACACTGGGGGGGTGGCTTGTATAAATACATGCCTCCTGCAGGAAGGGATACACTTTTGGCCCTACAGCAGGGAGAGCAGACCCACTACCCTACCATGAACGTGGCGCTGATAAAAAAGTTTGGTCTGACTCCAGAAAAATACCGACAGAAGTTTAGGAGCAGCCACAAACTAGGCACACAGAATTGGGTGGATTTCCAAGACTATGCAAAGAAGGCCCTGGAGGGGTGGGTGCAAGGCAGCGAGGTGGGGGACTACGAGGGGATGTATGATCTTATCCTCAAGGAGCACCTACTCGAGGAATGTTTTCCCGAGCTGCGACAACACCTGGTGGACAGCAAGCTGACCAGGCCCCGGAAGCTTGCTGAGGAGGCGGACATCTGGGCTAGTACCCGGGTGTCCTCAAAGGGGACTGGAGGGGATTCCCAGAGGACCAGACAGGGCGCTTCCCAGAGGAAAGAGGGGGGAGATAAAAAGAGGGAGTTCTCTAATGGCCCCCAAAACAATTTCCAAGGAAAGGGAACAGGATTCATTCCCAAGGCTAACACGCCAAGAAACCCTCATCCTGACCATACTCAGCAGCCAAGGGTTGTCCGCTGCGATGAGTGTGGTGGGGTTGGGCACTATGAAGGTGATGTCAAGTGCCCAAAGAGACCACCCCCTCCCACTGGAGGAAAAGCCCCGGGAGTAGCTAGTGTAGTGCTCAGAGAGAGTTGCCCTTAGATAAGGGGAGAGTGGGCGGGAGTCACTCTAGTGTCCCTGGGAGATCAGGAGATGGTTCCTAAGATCCAGGTGCCCTCAAATACTACCAAGTATGTGCAGTGGGTCACCATCAATGGCCAGAGAGGGGAAGCTCTGAGAGACACAGGAGCCAGTATGACTATGGTAAGGAGTCATCTGGTGTCTCCAGGGCAGGTGATTCCACATGTACTCCACCCCGCCGCGATGGCTGACGGCAGAATGGGCCACTACCCAGTGGCCGAGGTTCCATTTGAGTGGGAAGGGGTTGCAGGTCTACTTCGAGTTGCCGTAAACCCTGCCGTGCCAGTTGATTGTCTGCTGGGGAATGATATGGTCATTGAATCAATGGGGTTAACCCAATTAGTCACAGGACCTGGGTAGCAGTTTGTATGTCGAAGAAGGTCCTGGATTTAAATCAAGACACAATAGATGTACACCCTGCAGTTATTTATAGCAAGTTCAATCTATGGCAAAGTCAATTTGCCCTATAGGAGATGTGTAACTTATAACCAGCAATATTCAATGCATTAAACCCAACATAGAAATTTTCAAAAACAAAATTGTTATATATCACAAATTTATTTACATACTAAAAAAAAATGTTTGACGATCCAGAGCAATTATTAATGACAATGAATAAGTGATAGATTCAGAAAAAAGGGGGTGCTCAAGTGAATTGAAAAGAAAAAATTTGAAAGAATAGATGCAGAATAGATTAATACAATCAAAAGGCAATATTTGCCATTTAGAACACAAAAAGGCCTACCCATACATTATTATATACATAATTTACAATTGGAATAAGAAGATGGGTGTAGGCTGGGATGGGGGGATAGTCGTCGACGTTTCGACCCTAACGCAATACGGGCGATTTCAAGGCCTCTGCTACGGGTCTTCTTCAGGACAAGGGATGGGGGCGGGTAAGGACTGGATCGATAACCATAAAAGGTTAATAGCGGACGTCAGGCCAATGTAGGACCACCAATATTCAATACTTCATATGTTCCAATAAATGGGGTATGTACTTCTGACGCCTTCAGAAGTAGTCCGCGCTTTGAAAATGAGGCGTCTGGGAAAGGGTATTAATCCCCTACAGTTCAACGTGGGAGGATCAAATGGACCGTTGACCGAAGTTAATTTCGGCGGTAATGGCAAACCTCAGGCTTTCACTGAATAGGGAAGATATCCTACGGGTCCAATTCAGGGCAGAGGAGGTGCTTCTCTCAGTCGAAGTTCGAGTTAATCCTACATCCAATGATATGGAGCACAATGCTTGGAAGGAGGTGGAATACCGGATTCATTCTGAGATGCTGGGTACACCTGACTGGGCCTGTGCTAGCACAAGGTCCGCGACTACTCGGAGGGGGAGTTCGCTCGGGCTGGAGCCTGGAACAAAGGCACAGCCAGCTGCCAGAAAGGGAAAGATTCGGGGACAGGAGAAGTCTGCCTCGGCATCCACGCCCCGTGAGACGGATAGGCCACCTGCGGTGGTGGACCAGGAGTCCACGGAGAGGGATGTTGTCTCCCTGGAGAACCTACCTATCCCTGCCGAGTGACATGTGGAAGGAGGGCCTACCAGGGAGGAGTTTTGTAAGGGCCAGAATGAGTGCCCTACCCTTGAGGGACTGAGGCGACAGGCCGAAGCCCAGGCAGTAGGTAACGTTACGGGGAACTACCATATTTACTGGGAGGATGGTCTCCTCTACAGTGAACCCAAGGCACCAGTGCACGGTTCGTCACGGGCCTTAGTTGTCCCTCAACGTTACCGAGCCTTTCTTTTAGAACTGGCTCATGAGATACCCTTGGCAGGACACTTGGGTCATGACAAGACCTTTGCCCGGCTTGTCCCCCACTTTTATTGGCCTGAGATGAAGGTGGCATCCGACACTTACTGCCGGACATGTGTGTCTTGCCAAGCCAGTGGGAAAACAGGGGTGAAGCTGAAAGCTCCCTTGGAACCACTTCCTGTCGTTAGCACCCCCTTTGAAAGGGTGGGCATCGACATTGTGGGGCCATTGGATCCACCAACTTCAGCTGGTCACAGGTTTATCCTGGTTCTGGTGGATCACGCCACACGGTACCCAGAGGCAATTCCTCTGAGGACCATTACTGCATCTACAGTGGCTAGGGCCCTGATGGGGATCTTTACCCGAGTGGGTTTCCCCAAGGAGGTTGTGTCCGACAGGGGGACCAACTACATGTCGGCTTACATGCGGGCTATGTGGAAGGAGTGTGGGGTTACCTACCGGTTCACCACTCCTTACCACCCACAGACCAATGGTCTAGTGGAAAGGTTCAACAAAACCTTGAAAGGCATGATCAGAAGTCTGCCTGAGAGCCTGCGGAGGAAATGGGACGTCCTCCTACCCCGTCTGTTGTTTTCCTACAGGGAAGTGCCACAGAAGGGAGTGGGCTTTAGCCCCTTCGAACTTCTGTATGGGCACCCTGTGCTTGGACCTCTCAGCCTGGTGAAAGACAGATGGGAAAAGACTCCCAGGAAGCTTCCCCAGGATGTTGTGAGCTACATGCTGGCCTTCCAGAGCCAAATGGCTAAGTTGTGGAAGCAAGCTTCTGACAACTTGGAAGCCAGCCAAGTAGTGATAAAGGAGTGGTATGACCACAATGCTCACCCTGTGGAGTTGGAGCCTGGCCAGAAAGTGTGGGTGATGGAACCTGGAGAGCTTAGTGCCCTCCGGGATCGCTGGACAGGCCCCTTTGAGGTGATGGAGAAGAAGGGTAAGGCCGCTTACTTAGTGGATCTTAAGACCCCCGGCAGCCCCTTCGGGTGCTCCATGCCAATCTCCTCAAACCAGTCATGCCCGAGATTCCCGACGTACTGTCCCTTTAAGGGAAACCACTATAAATGTTACCAGAGCCCTCAGAGCGACGCTTTACGTTCTTGCGTCTAGCTCCGTTGTTAGCAGTTCCGTCCTGTTCCTGTGTGCCTGATTTCCTGTTGGTTCTTCCGGTTTTGTTTGAAGTCGGTAGACCACCGTCCTTCGTGCTTTGCGCGTTTCACGGCTCCCCTTCTATCCCGCTACTTGTGCTCTTATTCTTGATTTAGTTCATACTGTTGCTCCGCCCGACGGCCGGGCTTGGTCTCCGCCGTCCGGCCGGGCAGTGTATTATATCCCTGCAACCTTCCCTTTCACGTTTCTGCTCCGCCCGACGGCCGGGCTTGGTCTCCGCCGTTCGGCCGGGCAGTGTATCCCTGCAACCTTCCCTTTCACTTTTCTACTCCGCCCGACGGCCGGGCTTGGTCTCCGCCGTCCGGCCGGGTAGTGTGTTGTCCCTTTTAGGTATTTAGGTTTCATCTTCCTTTGTATACCGCTCGGTTTCCGGGCTTGTTCTCCGCCATCCGGCGGTGACCTATTGGTTTTTCCCTTTATTCAGTTCCTTGGCTGTAATACGGCTAGCCCCATCATCATTCATTCCTGGGCCAGCCTCAATTCGTGTTTGGGGATACTTGCGTGGACTCAATTGGGGTGCAGACTTCCATCTTCACACCTAAGAATCACGGTAACAGCGCTGTGCGCTGCATACTTGTTTTTATTGTGATAGAAGATTATAGCATTCTAAACATGTGTTTTGTATCATAGATTTCCTTGCACAGCATTGGTGTTGGCGTTGGATTATTGTCAAGTTCATTTGATTACCACATGCATCCAGAAGTCTTATACAGCAAACTGAGTGAGAGCTTTTGCACTTTAGGCCATTAGTAATACATGTTCATAGTAATAGGAGAGTTGTCACTATTCTTTGTTTTGTTGCTCCAGTAATAGCTCAAGCAGAACTCCTACAACTCCTACACATCTGTTCTGCGGCCTAGACAAAACATTTGTGGTATGTAATGGTCATGTACAGAATATAAGAGACATTTCTATGTGTATTGTAAACTGTTGTTAGATAGCTTGTATATTTCTTTCAGCCCCACGTCTACCAGAAACCCTTACAGTGTTGTTACACCTTCACGCAGAAGATTACAGTCAAGCCTTTTTCTTCCCCACCTTTCCTTGTTTTGTCTCCCTGTTTTCCCCTGGCGAGCCTCTCGATACTCTAGTGTTTGATAGAGTCGGAAGGCCGTAGGGGAAGGCTGTGGATTACTCTTCGGATTCCTGCGGAACCTGCTTGGAAATCATTACAAAACCCCATCATGAGAGGCCCATGGTCATCTTGATGATGGTGACTGATGGAGCAGAGGAAGAGGAAAGTGAGCCTCTCCCTGATCTATTTTCGTCTCAGGAAAAGGATGGGTCGGTGGAGGGAGTGATTCTCTCCCCATCCCTCACTCCTGAACAGCGTAGGGACTGCTTACAGGTTTTGGAGCAGTACTCCTCGCTGTTTTGCCTTATCCCCGGAAGGACCCACCTGTGTACCCATGATGTGGACACAGGAGACAGCCCACCAGTGAAGTCTAAAACCTACCGGCTGTCTGATAAGGTGAAGGCCAGCATTCATAGCGAAGTCACTAAGATGCTGGAGCTAGGAGTGATTGAACCTTCAAGTAGTCCCTGGTCCAGTCCGGTGGTTCTGATGCCAAAAGCTGCTCCACCGGGCACCACCCCAGAACTCCGGTTCTGTGTGGATTACAGGGGACTGAATTCAGTGACCAAAACTGATGCTCATCCGATCCCTAGGGCGGATGAACTCATTGACCGGCTGGGAGCTGCCCAATACTTGAGTACCTTTGACCTCACCTCAGGGTACTGGCAGATCCCCCTTACAGATGGAGCAAAGGAAAGGTCAGTCTTCTCCATGCCTGAGGGCTGCTACCAGTTCTGTGTGATGCCCTTTGGGCTCAAGAACGCTCCTGCCACATTTCAGCGGCTGGTGAACGAGGTCCTCTCTGGGATGGAGTCCTTCTCCGCTGCTTATCTAGATGACATTGCCGTCTTCAGCAGCAGCTGGGAGGACCCCTTGTGTCATCTACAAGCTGTTCTCCAGGCCCTGAAAGAGGCTGGCTTGACAATCAAGGCCAGCAAATTTCAGATCGAGCAGGGGTCGGTGGTGTACCTAGGCCACTTGGTGGGCAGGGGAACGGTGCAGCCCCTCCAGGCGAAGATTGATGCTATCATGGCCTGGGAGCCCCCCAAGACCCAAACCGAGGTCCGAGCTTTCCTGGGCCTCACAGGTTACTTCCGTCGCTTTGTGAAAGGGTATGGCACAATTGTGGCACCCTTAACTGAACTCACTTCCAAGAAGCAACCCTGACGGGTAGTCTGGACGGAGGCTTGTCAGCGAGCCTTTAACACCTTGAAACAAGCAATGTGTGAGGCTCCAGTCCTAAGAGCCCCTGATTTTTCCACGGAATTCATTGTCCAAACAGACGCATCAGACCATCGCATTGGGGCAGTGTTATCGCAACTCAATGAGGAGGGTCTGGATCAACCTGTCGTCTTCCTGTCCAGGAGACTGCTTCCCCGGGAACAGAGGTGGAGTGCGATTGAGCGGGAAGCCTTTGCGGTGGTATGGGCTCTGAAGAAGCTGCGGCCATACCTATTTGGCTCGCACTTCCTTGTTCAGACTGACCACCGGCCGCTTCGTTGGCTGATGCAAATGAATGGAGAGAACCCCAAGCTGTTGAGATGCTCTATCTCCCTACAAGGAATGGACTTCCAGGTGGAACATCGGCCTGGAGTGGACCACGCCAATACAGACGGTCTCTTTAGGTATTTCCGCCTTAGTGATGAGAACTCCCAAGGGGTTGGGTAGCTCTCCCCACTTTCAGCTGGGGAGGACGCGTGTTAGTCCTGTCGGCTCTTTGGGTGGTCCCTCCTAGTATTTATTTATTTTGTTCTCTTTTTGCCTCCAAAGTTTTCTATTTTTTATGCCCACTGGAATTTTTGGTGTTGTCCTGGGGGCTAGGTTCTGCTTTGTCCCTGATTTTCTGAGGCCTTGGTGCTCTTTGTGGAAGTGCCTTTTTGACTGAATGCATAAACACACAAAATGGTGGCTTATAACTGCCATAAGTTTTACCTCAGGATCTAGGGCCATATGTAGCTATGGGAAGTTCTAGAACCTTCTGGCTTGTTCTGGACACAGGGGGACTGAGGATATAAAAGGCCTATACTTGGGCGGCCACTTTGTCACCTAAGAGCCAGTTGGAGTGCAGGCTGTGGCGCTAGGGGGTAAGGACACTCAGAGGGTTGATCTCCTTTTAAGGGTTGCCTCCTTACTGCTGTCACCGTTCCCCCTGCCTGTAGACCTGGCCCGCTGTAATTGAGTTCCTGATATCCCTGATCACACGGTCTTCACAAGTCTAGAGGGGTTAACCCCTGGCACTGATGAGAACTTAAGATATTGTAAGGTGGAGTGAGCTGTGTTGGAAACTCTGCCTCGCTGACCCGCGGAGTGAAGGTGTCCAAGAACTCTGAGGAGCTTTGCAAGGGTAGGGACAGGACTGTGAGCACTAGTCAACCGTCCCCCCCCCCCCTCCGATCCAAATCCAGTCTTCATTGACCCCAGCTGTTCTCCTCACCTGTGCTTTCAAGCGCTGCCAAGAACACGGCTTCCTCTCCCTTAGACATATCGGAGGGTGGTGAGGCCGCCGTAGTGAGGATTACCTGTCCTGCAGCCTCGATCCCGAGGGTAGAGGAGACTCCTTACCGGAGAAGAGTCAGGGGCGCCGGTGTTGGAGGTGCCCTTGGAGCCGCTGCCGTGTGGACTGAAGGCGGGTTAGGCGGTATAGTGAAACTGAGGAGACCTGCTCTGCGCAGGCTCCTTGGAGCGCTGACTGATCCGAAAGAGGGCGGGTTGGCCCCAGGAAGTTAGCGGCACATAAGCAGGTCTGGAGGAGGGCCCATCGGCCGTCTGAGAAGGGGTGGCACCACACCAGAGTCGCTATTCCCTCGCGACTGCCCAGTGGCGCGGCTTGCCGAGAGAAACCAACGGAAGCATCCTGAAGAAAAGTTCAGCCGAAACCGCGAGCCAGCGCGTCCTTCCCTCGGGCAGGCTCCAAAGTAGAGTAGCCGGCCTGTGAGGGAGGCCTCGCTGAAGAGAAAGGGGACTGGCGGTGCAGTACGGTCTCCTTCAACCGCTGGATACAGATGAATCAGTCAGAGACACTCAAGTAAGCAGGGATCTGGGGGCTGGAACGGGACCTGGAGTCAAAGGTTGGAGGTCCTGGTGGTGAGACCCCCGCAGGAGCCCTCTTGAAACTGTCGTGCTGGCCAGAGAGCATGATGTGGCAAGACAATTAATCTGAGACTTGAACATTACCAGTTCTAGACCTATTTCTGGTCATTAAAGGTCATGGAGAGTCAACTTCAACCATTAAAAGTCTGATAAATGATTAGTTTCAGCCTGTTTTCAACCTAACTAAAGGGGGGAAGGTGGGAAACCAACCCTGGCACCTCTTGAACGAACATTTGATTCAATTTAACTAAACAGATTGTAAACAGAGGTCTTCTATCCGCTCTGATGCTTGATGTTGCTATTTTATTCAATGTAAAAGGTCGTGCTTATGTATGGTGCCATAACTAATTAGTTAAGGAATGGCCTTCAAGTTAAAGTAAGAAGTGTACTCATTGTATCCCTTGATTGTAGGAAACAAGGTACTGTTGAATGAGAAAAAGGGGGGGCAGAAAATTGGTGGTGAAGGTACCTAATGTAAGTAACTATAAATTGATTACCGGAGTAAGAAATCTCTAAGAACTTTTATAAAAGTGACCCGTATTTTTTCAAATTGGTGTAGTGTCATTTTTGAGTGGATGGGCGCTGGGTTTCTGTGAGGGTGTGACGCAAGCATAACACAAGATTTGCCTTTGAGAATAGACCTTCCTACTCTGTGCCAGGCTACCCTATGTGAACTGGTAACCCCAGGTCCAACACGCCTGTTCTACAGATATAATTCTTGTTGTTTTGGAATCCAATAATGAATTAACAATTTTTCAAAATTTTTGTTGGATTTTTCTTGATTCTATTTTCCCCTTATTAGTGTTTGTTTGCTACACAAATACTTTTCACATATCCTCTAATGTAAGCCTACCAGCTTTTGTGCCAAGCTACCAGAGGGTTAAGCACAGGGTCATTTACTGACTTTTAGCAGTAACCCTGACAGGAATTGTGGCTATTGTTTGAGCAGAGTTTCACCAAACTCAACCAAGAACCCAACTTCTCAGAACATTCGTCTCATCTAACAAGCACTGTTACAGTTGACATTGCGCACAATGTTCATAGAGCACACTTCCATCTCCACACTTCCATCTGCACGTGTGGAAATACCCTTTTCGATTAGTGGTATTATTCCCCTTGTAATGAGAAATAATCACAAAAGCCAGTCCTGATTTCTCTATTTCGTCAGGTTTTCCCGCAATTTTGAACACTTCTCTCCTGATATTTATTGCCTTCAATTGACAGAAGAAACTATGTCTTGGGAAAAAAAACTGAAGGTATGGATTTGAACAGATATCTTGTATTACCATTTCGGATGTAATCTCCCATTTCCACATGTATCAGGATGCAATGGGGTCTGTTTTGTGTCATTGAGTGGTATGTCCTGAATGTTAAATCTTTACGTAATTTTACTGTTTAGATGCCCCTGGATTAGACATGTATCTGTGAGATAAACATTCCTGTATTATTTAGCTTCCATTAAACATTTTCATGTGATGATTTCTATATGCACATGTGTGCCTGTGGAGTTCTCAGGATGAAAATGTGAGGCTGTTTACATATTTCCTGTGTGTGCATGTGGGCATGCAAAGTCGGTATATGTGCCTATATACGTGGGCCCAGATTTACTAAACTTTGATGTAATACTACCTAACAAGCTAGCAAGGCAAGTTGCTGTGCTGTGTTGTGTGAAAGAAAAAGAGACCAAATGTGCTATAGCTACTATGATATGCTGCAGCTCTGCTCTCTTGTAACGCTGGCGCACTTCTTGCTGCCTAGTGCCAACTCAGACACCCTTGCAGAATGATTCAGGGAAGTCTGCAAGTCGGTCAGAATTGTTTTTGTGGGGGGGCGTGGTTGCAGCTGTCAAAGATGACTGCATATTGAGTTTGCTACATCAGCCGTCACTGGTGTAGAGAGCCACCCGGGCCTCTCTTTACAATGTAGCAGTCTGCACATGCATCCCCACTCCCCCGGGGCGGGCTTGCTCCGTGGTGTGAAATAAAGAAGCGGAAGACCGCTCTGGTCTGGTTTCCGGCCATGGACAACATGGTGGACGAGATAGTACAATCCTGCCATGCCTGCACCATCACAGGCGGAGACCCGGCACCAGCGCCGGTCATGACCGAATATGCCCCTCAGACACCATGGACTCACCTTAGCGTCGACTTCGGGAACTCCCAGATGGCAGACACATGCTCGTATTGGTGGACTCGTTCCCATAGTGGAAGTAATTCCGTCCATCGCTTTTCCCCAAGTCAGGAAAGCTCTCGACCACATTTTTGCCACAATGGGACTCCCGGAAGAAATAAAATCGGACAATGGTCCTCCTTTTTAAGGAAGATAATTTCAAAACTATCTAGAGAATCTCAAGATCAGACACCGAAAGATCACCCCGCTGTGGCCCCAGGCAAACGGGGAAGTAGAGAGACTAATGAGGACACTTAACAGGGCCCTCCGGATTGCGGTAGACAGCGGAAACGACCCAGAAACGGCCCTGGACCAGTTCTTGGGTGCTTACCGGCAGACACCGCATAGCACCACGAAGTGTGCCCCAGCACACGTGCTATTCAAGAAGGCACCTCGAGACAACATCCCGACCACCCACACCTGGGCCCCGGAGGCAAGAGATGGCGAGACCATTCAAGCGCGAAGACGAACCACCAACCAGAAAGCGAGTGAGGCCCGGCATGCTCAACAACCGGTTCTGCGTGAAGGTGATACGGTAGTGGTACGAGATGGTCACCCGGGGTGGAAATTCCAAACACCCTATGAGCCGGAGACATGGAGTGTAGAGAAGATTCAAGGAACGATGGTCACTGTCCGGCGAGGTCATCAGGTAGTGACCCGAAACATATCATGCTTTAAGAAGGCGGGAGGGCCGGCCGGTCCCCCTGCGGGCGTCACCAATCAGGAGCCGGCAGATGATTGCATGCAAGATGCTGAAGGACCATGGGTCGCCCGCTCTCCCCCCAACCAACGGGAGGAAGCCCGGCCGGGGAGGGCAGTCCAAATACCGCATGTACCACCACCTCATCGTGCCCTCCCTCCCCGCCGGTGAGTGAGGGTGCAACCCCGGCTGGGGTTGTGACATCCCCTGTTGGCCGAAGTCGCCAGTACAACCTGAGACCCAATCCGGGTCCGAGCCAAAAACTAAGAGACTTTGCCTGACTTCACCATGATGAGTCCCTGGCCAGAAGGACAGACTAAATTGAAGGAGGGATGTAGAGAGCCACCCGGGCCTCTCTATACAATGTAGCAGTCTGCACATGCATCTCCACACCCCCGGGGCGAGCTCGCTCCGGGGTATAAAATAAGGAAGCGGAAGACCGCTCAGGGTCTTTTCCGGCACCACGTAATCCAGTGTCACTGTGTCGTTATTGTCCCTGTGCCGACCACGTGCGAGGCCCAGTCGCACACTCTACAACTGGATAACCCAAAATATCTGCCGTAATCTGTCCAGAAGAAGGCATGGACGTACGCAGGCACCGGAGGTGAAGGAGTGAGATGGGTGAGCTACCTGGGGTGCCGCGAGTAATGGAAAGACCAAGAAAGAGCAAAATACAAGGGCAGCACTCAGAAAATCAACATGGCGTCGGCCGTGACCTGTGGCTAAGTAAGGCTTGCGCTGGTATACACAAATCCTGACCGAGCTGACCAGCGACGTGAATGACTTCTCTGTTGGGGCTCCCGGCTGTACAACTGTGAGTGAGGAAACACCCATTCCTGAATGGAGCCTACACCAACTGTGCGCTGATCCAGGCACGAGTCCCAAAGAAATTTGGCTGCAGCAGAGTAGCAGCGCAAATCGAGCCCGGTGTTTAGATGCCTGCCTGGGGTAAGGAGACTGCAGCCAACTGAAACAGCAGATGTGGGTGCCACAGGAGTTTGGCGGGCAGTGCCCCAGGCCTGCATCTGGCTCTCCCCAAAAAGTAGAAAACAAAACACCTAAGTGAGTGGTCTGTGGGGAAGCCACCACCACGTGATGCCAGAAGGTAGCCGAAGTCGGAGACACTGTTAGGCCTGGCCCTGGGACCAGAGGAACAGTGAATAATATCCTCACCCCAAACCCCCATGCCTTGTGAATAACATATCACTGATACCCTGGAGGGCATCCTGGAGGGCGCAAGGGGGCCCGATGAGAGAGGACCCATTAAGTAACACATCATCAACTATTTAAGAGGCGGATACACCACCTCCTGCCCACCCATCACAAGCAGTGCACTCCTGAGGCCCGTTTAATGAGGTGCATGCTGATTGAAGAGGCGAGTTGGCACTCCTACCCTGGATAGAGAAAGTTGGATTCATCCTGTGGCCATTGACGTGGACACCGCGCGAGAAAGGGAGTATGCCTGCTACAGAACGTTCATGATACCCCTCCCTGACACAAGGTAATGAAAAGCATTGCATTGCAGTAATTTGTTTGCTTACAAACCACACATAGCCACAAAAATCAGGGTTTATGTGGTTTAGTATATACCAAAGTCGTTTTTATGTCAGGGCTGTGACCTCTATATGTGCATTTAGCATCTTTTGTCTGCACGTGTCATAGAAGAAATGCCGACTCTATGGACAAAAGTCCTTGCTATCTGGTGCAGCAGGGGTTTGCATAGTTTTTCAATTTTTGCCCTATTAGTTCCCACTGTGTTTATCGGCCCCTGGCAAGAGTGTCAGGACACTCATAATGTTTAAGAATCCCTGAAATTGTATATGGATGCCTGTGATTGCTCATAGGGGTGAACCCAATTGATTTCCTCACCTGTAGAACCACCAGGCTTGTCCCAGTCCCTGGATCGTGCAGTGGAATGTAATTTTTGGTATACCATTGTGCACCGAGGGGAATTGCCTTCGAGACTCTTTGTTCTAGAGGCTTCTTGGCGAATGTGATGCTGTTTGTTTTTCTTATTAAATGTAGTGTTTATGAACATTACATACTGCTATATTACTTTACAAAATCATTCAATTCTTCTTGAAGTAAGAAAAAAACTTTAAGGGGCACATACATCAAGCAAAATACTGGTCACAATCGGGCCGATTCGCAGAATCTGTCCCTTTGCGACCAGTATTTTGCCATTTGGGATGCATCAACTCAAATGCAATGACCTATTTTGCAGTTAGGGAATCGCAATTCGCATTATGCATTCGCAAATTGCATTTTTGCAATTTGGAATCGCAAATTACTATCAACTTCAGGTTGATGGTAGTTTGCATTTCCTTTGAAAAAAGCAAAAAAATGCATTTTTCTAAGTGCATTGTGGTGCATTCACATGCCCTTAGTGCATGTGTGTGAACCACATGTGCATACTTCACTCATTTGTGGGTGCATCAGGGTGGCCTTTAGGCCCCCTTGAACCTTTGAAATTGCATGCGCAATTTGCAAGTACCTATTTGGTACTCTCAAATTGCAAATGCAATCCCATTCATTCCTATGGGCCAATAGGCCTATAGGCCCACAGGAATGAATGGAAAGCCATTCCCTAATAGCGAATCACAATTTGGTTTCGCTATTAGGGAATGTGTAGGAATTGCATTTTTTTTGTGATTCCTACATGCATAAGGAATTGCGATTCCTTAATAGCGATTCCTTAACAATCGCTATTAAGGAATAGCAATTGCTTACTTTGATGCATGTGCCCCTAATAGTATTGATGACATGCCTAAGTTAGGGTCATCGGTAGATCTCTGCAAAAAAAGTTGTAACATAATAATGCTGTTTGAAAGGTGGAGGGTGCTTGCTGCTCTCAGACAACACTCTATCTCCAAATTTTTCTTCTTACTCTTCTTTTGTCAGAGCTAGTCTGTATGGACTATGCATTGCATCCCACCAGAGTAGCACATGGAAAGCTCTCTTCTGAGAAAACTTGAAAATAGGAAGAGGATCCTGCTTACCGACACTCCTTTCTGGGAAATGGCAGTCTGGTTTGTTGGACCTTTACAGTGTTGGAATACACTAAACAGTGATTGGACATTGGACTTCAGCCAAGTGCCCAACTTTGTGTATAAAATGAGGAACTGCCTTGAAACTCACTGAACACTTTCTTGAAGGCATGTCTGTATAGTCCGTTGCTGCTGAAGTTTATAGAGAGTGTGGATCTTATGTATGCCCCTCAACCCTCCGAGCAAGCATCAAAGAAAGACCCTGTTGAATATCGTATTGCCTGCCTTGCTGTTGCTTCTATCCATAGCCATCATGGAAGACCCAAGCCAGCACCAACAATCCTGCATGACTACATACCAACAGATGCCAGGGGATGGGGTTACGAAAGATTCAACCATGTTAGAACCACATGCTTTTCAACATCTGTTCATTCCATTTCACATCACACCAGTAGCAGAGATGGCTATATTGACTATACATAAAAATTGTTTACTCAAACTGCCAGTCACACCCTTCGATGTACTTTTAGTTATCAAAATCCCCTTGGTTCATTTTGTTGACCAGCTGTATTGGTTGGCTAGACCCTGCTGGATAGATATCCTGCCAAACCCAGGGACTCATTTACGAGGACCCTAACAGCACTTTTACTCCACTGGAGCGTCACTTTTTGGACGCTCTGGTAGAGCAATATGCTGCAGCATATTTACAAGGCCACACAAAGCCACTTTGAGTAGCTTTTCATGGCCTTGAAAATATGTGCCCCTTTCACGCAGAACATTGCGTGAAAGGGGTATTCCATGGGTGTTGCTGTGGGTGTTCCCAAGCAACACCCATGAAATCTAAAGCATTCCCAGATTTACAGGGAATCGTAAACCTGGGAATGTGTTAGATTCTAACGACAGACTGACCAGTCAAGCGCACACAACAAATTTAAACGATATGAGTAATCGAGTTAAAGTCTTCAAAGGATAAGATCGCACACGAATGTTCTTTCCAAAAGGTGTGGCGCCGTAAGTGTGACGTGGAGGATGTTCGCCGGATACGGGAAACGTGTTTCCCGTATCCGGCGAACATCCTCCACGTCACACGTACGGCGCAACGCCGCCAATGCAGAGACTTTTGGCAACACCCACCATTGTCGAAATACGCCCCCCTTTTGGTTTTACAATTGATTCCGTGTGCGGACCCTTGCACACTCCAAATTTGAAAACAACCCGAACAGGAGCGGGTCGGAATTATCACCGCTCCCCCGAAATTACGATATTCCACACATTTTCAGCCCTGAAGAGTCATTGGGTTAACACCCTTACTGACGAAACACGTGTCGGCTGGTTTCTTTCTGTATGGATCTCCTTTGACAGGAGAAACATTCACATACTTATTAAAACAGAAATGGAAAGAACATTCGTGTGCGATCTTATCCTTTGAAGTCTTTAACTCGATTACTCATATCGTTTAAATTTGTTGTGTGCGCTTGACTGGTCAGTCTATTTATCATAAGGGTTAGCCTTCTCACCCTTGGGTTTCAGAGTTTTAGGGTTCTCTCTGAACAAGCAGCACCAAACAACATTACCCCATCGTGACAACTCAACCACTACATGTTGTGCGCCATTATTTCTGAACACTGATAACCCTTCGCGGAACTGTAAAAATTCTAACGACACCCCAGGGGTGGCGTTATCGAGGCACAATGAGGAGAAATATCCTTATATCTCCTTATTTTTTTACTCTTTCTATGTGTGCTGCAATCTGCAGCACACATAGAAAAAGGAAAACAACTCTTTTGATTGTTTTTGGGCAGGAAGGTGTCCCTTCCTACACATAAACAATTTGAAATGGTGTTTTGTAACTTCTATGTGTGCTGTTTTGTGCAGCACAGATAGAAGTTGCAACTGCTCATTTTCTTTTATGCTTGTTTATGCGCAGGAAGGGACACCTTCTTGCATATAAACAATCAATGGTGTTTTGCTGTTTCTATGTGTGCTGCACAATGGAGCACACATAGAAACAGCAAAAACAAGGAGAAATAAAGCATTTCTCCTCATTTTGCCAGGGTAAGATCAGGTTTTTTAGAGCTATACTTATTCTGTCAGTTCTCTTGATTAATTTTTCACGTTTTCATAACGATGTCTAATATTAATGGTATTAAAATTGTTTCTTTCAATGTTAAAGGCTTACGGCACCCTGTTAAATGTACTAAGGTATTAGATAAGTTAGCTAAACATAAGTCTGATATTTGTTTACTCAAGGAGACTCATATAGATGACATTGTCTTATCATACATGAACAAAAAATGGGTTTGGGAATAGTATCTCTTCACCTGCTCATAATAGGAAAAATGGAGTTGCTATTTTGTATGCAAAAAAACTGCATCTTCAAATTTTACACAAAAACTCTGACTCTAATGGTTGTTTCATTATTACTAAAATTAAAATTGATGACACCGTTCTAAAATTGGATAATGTCCCACTCATTACTGGAGGTGACTTTAATCCTATATGTGACCCTTTATTGGATAGGTTCTCCCAATTCAAATATTGTCCTCCAAAGGCATGTTTTATTCATGAATCCTCTTTTAGAACAACTAAATTAGTGGATATTTGGTGTTTGCATCATTCAATGGATAGACAATTTACTTTTTTTTTTAATCCTCCCAATTCATATTCTTGAATCGATTTTTTTTCAATATACCTTCATTTAATACCCTCTATTACTGATCCTTGTATCCAAAATATTGATATTTCTGATCATATGCTGGTTTCATGCGTTTTACACCCTAACGTTTCTCAACAATTTCGAGGAAGATGGCGCATGAATACCAATGTTGTTCCAAACAACAAAGCTTATTTCATGAGTATTTTTCTTTTAGTCCTGAAGGTTCTACATCAATTATTAATCGATGGGATGCTTTGAAGCATATATCAGAGGGGTGACAATTTCTGTAAGAACACATAATTATAAAAAATGTAATGTAAGAATTCAAGAATAAGAAAAGCAAATAGCTAAGTACGAACGTCTTTTCATTTAATCTAATCACATTAAATACAAAGCACAACTACAAAAACTTTCTAATGAATTAAATTCCATATTAAATACTAAAGCAGGGATACAATTTTATCATTGTAAAGTTATATTTAGTTTTAATGCTAATATGGAATATTTTAGTCATTATCTTCGTATTAAGAAAGATAAAAATCAAATTAATGCTATCCCCAATTCTAGTGGTCAAACAGTTTTAACACATAAAGCCATAATAAATGAATTTATGAATTAGTATTCAACATTATATAATAAGCCTACTTCTAATGATTTATCACAGATTGATCATTGTTTTAGAGAAGTGTGGTTTACCTAGAATTTCATCATGAGCTAGAGATACATTTGATGTGCCAATATCCTTAGATGAAGTACATTTAGCTATTAAATCACTTAAGTTACTTAAATCTCCAAGTCCAGATGGTATTCTGGCAGAACTTTCTGAAACATTTGCTCCTTTCCTATCATCGCATTTATTCAAATTAGTTTTTCATTTTAGCATTACGGGAGCAACTTCAGGATCCTTTACTGAAGCTTTGATTATAGTCCTTCCAAATCCTGATAAAGATCCCTCTATTGTTTCAAATTATCGCCCTATTTCTTTGATTAACCAAGATTGTAAACTTTATGCAAAGCTCCTTGCAACTAGGTTGTCTTAAGTGCTGCCACCATTGCACATATTAATCAATCTGGTTTTATGAAAAACAGACATTCAGTGAATAATTTTAGATTTTTATTTCATGTGATTGAAGTTGGTTCATCATTACCTCAAAGTACATTGACAGAATCTTTTCTGTACCTTGTATTAATTTAATTTGGGCTCCTCCATTATTTGTATGATTTTGGCTCTATATTCTGGTCTGTCTGCTCATCTTTATTAATGGTCAGGTATCTAATACATTTTTACTTTACGGGGTATTAGACAAGGATGCCTGTTATCATCTTAACTTTTTCTGCTTGCTATTGAACCTTTACTAATTGCCATTAGAAATTCTATGGAAGTTGAAGGTCTTAATATTAATAATGTTCCTATTAAAATGTCAGCCTATGCTGATGATGTACTCTTTTATATTGGTGATACGGCTGCTTCCATTCCTCCATTATTAACTTTCATCAACACTTATTCTCAGTTGTTAGGATATATGCTAAATACTAATAAAATGTTCATTGTTTACCTGTTATGGTTCCAAACAAAGAAATTATTTGGACAAAAGACAAAATCAAATACATTGGTATATTATTTTCACATAACATAAAACAATCGATTTCCTTAAATTGTGATAGCATTTTTGATTATATTAAAGACAAATTTTGAAAATGGTCTGCACTTCATTCAACTTGGTGGGGAGAAAAAATGCTGAAAAAAAGGTTATTGCTCAAAAACTTGTTATCTTCTTTCTATGATACCCACACAGCTTCTTCTTAAGTTCTATAAAAAAATATGGATACATTTATTGGCAAATTCATTTGGAATAACAAATCTCCTCATCTAAGTTATAAGAAATTAAAACTGGCTAAGAGCAATGGTGGTTTCGGTTTACCAGATTTTTAAAATTATCATAAAGCTTCCATTTTAAAACAAAGTATTCTATGGTTTCACTCAACGGCACTTAGGGATCCACCTGCATGGCATTGTATTGCAAAAATGTTGATTGCACCATTTCCTCTGCCTACATTAATCACTATAACTAACTCTATTGTTTTCCGTCAGCGATCAGTAATATTGAAGACTACAATATAATATAACAAGAGTTTGACTCAATTGTTCCATCTCCTATGTCACTTACACTACATTCCTCATTATGGTATAATCCTCTGCTCAAATTAACTTGCAATCAAACATTTGCAAATTCCTGGATTAAAGCTGGTATTTTCCATTTAACCTTTTGCATGCATCGGATGGCCACTGGCCGTCCGACGTCACGGTGGACGTGTGCGTCGGACAGCCGGGGGCCGTCCGGACCGCGCAAACGTGGAATTTGCCTGCACCGAGGGGTCATTCCAGCCGCATCTAAGGGGGTTAAAAGATATTTATCATAACAATGCATTCGTGACCTTTGATGAATTGCAACAACTATGTAAGTTAAAGTCTTCAGATAGCTGTAAATATGAACTTTTGTGTAATTCAATCCTTGACTCCTATCCTAATAATTTTTCTCACTTCACACCTCTGACTTGGCATTGTATATTCAAACTATAGCTTTCTCCTCTCACGCTGTGTCACTCTTTTATAAAAGAAATTGAATGGTTGTGCTGTGGAAAATATTAGCTTTCTAACCACTTTTTGGAATAATGAGTCAGAGCTATCATTTTCCCTGGATATTTGGAGGAAAATCTGGCTGAGTAATATCTCAGGATGGTTTCCTGTTTCACTATATCAAACTAATTCATTTATAGTATTCAATTGCCTGTGGACTCCTTTCAGGTTATTTAAGGCAAAACTGTTGAATTCGTCGGACTGTTGGAATTGTTCTCTGCATGTTGGATCGTTGAGAAACATGCTTTATGACTGTCCTGTTATTGGTCAGTTTTGGAAGGATGCTTGGAATGTCATGACCAAAATATTGAATATCACAGATAATTTTTCTTATGCTATATTAATTTGTAAGTCAGTCTCACCTACAACAAAATTGTCTGATCTTCATGGCAAACTTCTAGATGTTTTAATTTCCACACCATTGAAATCCATTACTGCCAATTGAAAAAAATGCTTCATTGATCTCAATGTATACATCGTGGACATGGATAATTTTTACTAGAAGAGGAGCCAATTTGTCACTTACAGGTGTTACCCATAATGCTTCTAATTATCATTTATTCTGGAAACCAATTGATGATTATATAGCTTTACAGTAATAGCTTATCTTATTACTGTTGATTAAGTATTGCATAAAAGGATATATTTGTTCAATTTAAGTAGCTCTATCTAAGATTTATCATGATGATGACAAAATGTTCAACTGTCTTTCATTTTTGTTTCTTTTTCTTTTTCTATATATTCCAATTGTATGTTTTTGGCACTTAAGTGTCTCTTACCTATTAATAACTTGACGTATAAATATTAGATACATGATTTGGTATTGAGATGTGAATTACTTGTACCACTTTTTGGTGCACTTATCTGTATGGTCTTTTCTATCCTTTATCAAGAATCAATCAAATATTTTGAACACAGTCATAAAGACAGGAGAAAGGCAGCTAAAGAGAGATTGATAACAAAGAAAACAGACAGTCAGAGATAGGGCAAAAAATAGTGAGAAGTAATGTGTCGGTATTTGCCTTGAGTTTCCTTTTTTTGAGTAGCTTTACATCAGTGTGTACAGGTCGCACAGGCATGAGGCTCCGTGTTTGGGTGCACAAGGCACTTTTCATTCATGGTCACA
Source organism: Lissotriton helveticus (assembly GCF_964261635.1). Lineage (NCBI taxonomy): Eukaryota > Metazoa > Chordata > Amphibia > Caudata > Salamandridae > Lissotriton > Lissotriton helveticus. The sequence continues at coordinate 1,173,837,969 of NC_136059.1, read as the reverse complement.
TTCTAGCAGAAAATAGCAAGTCATTTCAGAATATTTATTCTTCACTGCAAACAAGATGACGAGCGGATAGCTGAGATGTAGCATTACTGTTCTTGTGATGTCATTCTTGTTTAAAGCAGGAAATCAGAGGATTATTGACCAAGGTTCAGAATTGTGAAGTAACGATGTCTTGCCTTGGACATATCTTTGGATCTTTTCATTTCTGCAAGGCAAAAATAAAACCAAGAAAATTGGAAGTAGGCACATGGTGCATTTGTTTTCAAGCTGTAAAAATAATGTATACACAGTCAAATAACCCTACGCAACCAATAAGTGGAAATTACCGAGGTGTAAGGAAAGGACATATACATTAAAAAAGAAGTCTGTGCCATGCTAACAGTAAAAAGTGCTACACAAATGCTGATAACATAACACATAATATTGGACAATAGTAAAGGAAAGGCTACCTCTGCACTTGCGAGTACTGTTAACATATGGATTGCCTTTTAAAGGTCTGTGTGGGGAGTCAGTTGCAGTCACGGCTGGCATCTATGGGGAGTTATGGGATGGGCAAATGGGTGGTGGGTAAAAATAAAAAACCCTTACCTTAAACACGGCTTCCACCTCACTGCACGTCCTCCTCCTGCTTCTGTAGTCCGACGCAGGCCCCAGCCAACTGCCTTAACCAATTCTGGTGCTGCTCTCACCAGCACGAGAGAAGCTCCAGGATTGGAGGGAACAGCCTCTATTGCTTCTCCTGAGGACACTAGAGCCCAACACTTGCTCTAATCCTGCTGTCTTTAGACAGCTGGGTTAGAGCTTTCAAAGTGTGCATGTCTGGCTTGCTGTCACCAGACAGCCGGCCAAAGAGACATGCGCCCTTTGATAAATGCTCAGCAGCCCACCCTCCTCCCTGCTGCCATCACTCTGCAAACCCCACCCATCCTGACCCTCAGTTTGGGAATGGGGGATGAAAAATAAAATGGTAATAAACTAACTTTATAACCATTTAATTTTTATCTCTGGGTCTTTTGGGGGAAATTTAGATGGCGGGGTGAAGCTCTCATGGAGGACCCACCCTTGGTCAGTTGTATTTCTGCCTGTGGATATCTGCTTTTAACTGCTAAGAATAGGACAATTGATCGATACCTAGGGGGCAGAACAGCCTCAGTTTTCATGTGAGCTGTGGTGGAGCTCTCTAGAAGCTAAATAAACTAATGCCTACAAGGTAAAAGCAGGTTTCTGTGAGGACTACTTGGCTTTCACTTTGTAGCTGTGGATTAAGTAACAGACATCATAGAAAATGTGGTTAAAGCCTTTGAGCACCACCAAAGCAAGATTATATTCAAGAAAAAAATGAATACCATTTTCAAACCACTTTAGTAAAAGAAGAAAACAAGGTCAAAAAAACAAAAAAGTGTTTGGGTATTAAGGAATTATGAATTTGTAAAAGAAAAAGCAAAAGGCATCTACAGAATAAAATTGGAATCTCAAATCATAGCGCCAATCTACATGGCACTGGTAACAAGGAGGACCTTTTTCAGGCCTACCCTGGTCAAGAGTAAATTGAGTAAAGCCTATGCATTTGTCCCAGTCAATAGATTTTCTAACTAAAGTAGAGGATAATTTGGAGTCTAGAAAATGTGGGAAATATGTCAAAAATAGATGGATGTCCCATCCACTCTCTTTAAAGTTTCTAAATATGGCAGACGGGACATCTTTCTACATTTGGCAGACAAACTCTAAATCGACCCTTAAATCAGAAGGAACAACTGTTGACAGTGGCACGCTCATGCTCCCTTAGCAGTTACAGTGTGTTCATTTGTCCCATTCAGAGCATTTGACTGCTTATTTTAAAACTTTGACAGGATTTCATATTTGATGTATCTGACCTGTGGAGCCTATCACAGCCACAGTTCCATGCCTTGTCAACAAGAGGTTTATGACTTGCGAAAAAAAAGAGTAAGAGTTTTCTTTGGAAATTGGTGGATGCAGTGCATAACCAAAACATTATTGGATGTTCAATCCTCATATTAAAAACACCCTAAGTCACAAATCTAGTATATTTTTCAGACAGTGAAAAGCTACAACGGCCCAACCTATGGCTGAGATAGGCACCAGATCGTCTGAGTGGGATGAACCTATAAATTATAGCCACCAAAGGATCTTTATTGCTGTGGTCATTTTACAGACTTTTCTTTTTTTCATGTATTTTATAGAAGTAATCATGTAGTGATTGATGATGCCCTATATGCATCACTATTTCTTTCCCAAGCTCGAACATCACTAGTTTTGAGCACTTCCTTTGCTTTATGATCAAAACTATCCAAGTATGCATGATTCCAAAATAGTGGAAGGAGGTCTCCAGCCTTCTCAGCTCTCGTGGTCTCTAAACCCAAATGAGGCTGGTACATTCTTATAACATGCTTCTATCTCCACTTAAAAGATAATCCCTCTTCAGCTTGTCACGCTGCCTACTCCCCCTCCTGCGCCCCTACCGAGGTGATAGGATCCAATGCAGCTGGTGGAAGACTTACATCAATAGTCTTTTCCTAATCAGGTTCACTGTTGGAATTGGACTAAAGAGTTAGGAGTACTGAACGTGCAGTGAGAACCTGGTTGGCTGTTTCACCTTGACCAGAGGTCAACATGTACCAAATGTTCATTAAAAATTGGTAAGCGTAAAATAATAGGGACTTTCATACAGTTTATAAAGAAACCCATTACACAGTTTTCCTTAGAGAAAGCCTGTGATAAATTGGCATCTTCCTAAAACTCATCCTTTTCCAGTACCTTATCCCACCTCACAGCAACAACTTTGTCCCCTGATGAGAAGCACTGCAAGAATCTGGTAAATGCAAGCACCTGTAAAAGGTCTTGCCCGGGCTAAAGGAGGTGTTGACCTTAGATACATCTGTCCAGAAAAGCCCAAGGCACTGCATCAAAGAAGATGCCTGAGACCCAAATTAAGGAGGTTGATGAGGATATGGTCAAAAATGCTGACAATGAATCATCCTCCTCCTTTGTCCAGTGATATTGATGATGACTTTAACCTAGGTGCTTTTCCTCAAGATACCCTTGATGATCCCACTGCTACACTGGCCCACAAAGCCCTTACCATCTCTATATCCTCCATTCTGAATTTGCTAGGGGAGCCTATGTTTGATGCTCTGAGAAACTCATTGACTCCAAATATTGCTCCCCCTCTCCACACGGAACAGACATTGTCCACCACTGGCTCTCTGCACCACTGGAGAAATCGACTTGGTGCCCCCTCCACCTTTAAAAAGGTGCACCCTGTGAAAACAATGAAAATGGCCCCTAGGACCATGAATGTGCTCCCCGCAGGGCAGTTGCGAACTCGGGCTGCCCTGGGGGCAAGGCATTTTTCTGAAAAACAGAGAGGCTGCTTTACAGCCACTCCATGTTTTCACAGTGGAGGCAGCAACCCGCCTGCACTTTTAAAGAGAATTAGAGATCCCCTTGCAGGAGGGTGCAGTGAGTGACTGCACCCACCTACAAGGGGATGTCTGCTTTCCCCCTGCCAGAGGTCTGCACTCAGTGGGTGCACTGACAGTGTGCTACCTTCTAGGTGACACACTGTCAGTGCGCCTTCTGAAAGCGTCTTTGCCTCTGTGCCTGCGTCTTTAATAGGGTGCGGGCGCATGGGCAAAGTGATTCCCTCATTTGCATGGAGCACTCCCCTATGCAAATGAGGGAGCACCCCCTCAAGATAGCACTGGTGCTTTATGTGCGCCAGCACTATCGCTATTACAGAAGGGGCAGCACAACTGTCTGCGGCCCCTTCTATAATACCAAAGTGCCCCGGGGTCGCTCAAATGCCCGTTGCACCCCAGGGGCACTTGATGTGATACGGCCTATGATATTTTGTAATTTCAAAATTGGTGACTGCCATCACCTATGTTGACTGAGAAGAAATTGGTAAGGTTTTATGCATGAGGAGTAGAAGTATGCATCATTCAAATGTGCAAAGAGAAACCTAAAAAAGACAAGCTTTCAGAAAATATTAGTTTAATTGTACAAATCCTGCATACGTTATAATGTTACAACTAGGCTTACTATCTGTGTCCCCAAATTGTAGCATTAAAACAGCCACATATTTTGAAACTTTGGAAGATAGTATGCACTCTTGTTCATTTGAGTTTAAACGTTATTTTAGGACTGCTGGTCGAACAAAACATTTAATATTTGAATTGATGTATGGTAAAAAAAGGTTGTTGGCACTGCATGTTTGTAATTGGGTCTTTCACTCACGTGAATAAATAACCTCCATGCTTTCTAATCTCTATACCACTTTACGCTTTGACACTTTACACAATTTCACTCTATGCCACTTCTCTCCATCCTACCCACTCCACTCTACATCACTCCACTTTATGCCAATCCACTCTACACCACTCCACTCAATGATATTCCAATCAACGCCACTCCCCTCTATGGCACTCTACTCTACATTACTCTACTCTATGCCACTCCACTCTCTGCCACCCCACTCCACTCTACTTTTATTCCACTCTACGCCGCTCCACGCTATGCTACTCCACTTTATGCCACTCCACTCTACCCCACACTACTGTACACCATGCCACTGTACACTATGCAACTCTATTCCACTCCCCTCCATTCTACCTCATTCCACTCTACTGTATTCTGCTCTACACCACTCCACTTTACGCCACTCCACTATATGCCACGCCACTCTACGACATTCCACTGTATGCCACTCCACACCACTCTACTGAACATCAGTACACTGTACGCCACTGCACATTTCACCATTCCACTCTATGCTATTCTATTGTATGATATGCTACTCTATATCACTATACACCTCTCCACTCTATGCCAGTCCAATCTATGTCACTCCACTCTGTGTCACTGCCCATTTCACCAGTCCACTCTATGCTATTCTATTGTATGATATGCTACTCTATATCACTATACACCACTCCACACTATGCCATCAAACTCTATGCCAGTCCAATCTATGTCACTCCTCCTTGTGCCACTCCACTCTACGCCAGTACACTGTACGCTATTCAAACCTACACCACTCCACACCACTCTACCCTACACCACTGCACTCTATACCACTCCACTGCATGTCACTCTACTCTACACTATTCCACTCAACTCTATGCCACTGTAGGCCACTACATTCTATGCTATTGCACTCTACACCCGTGCACTCTACACCACTCAACTCTATGCCACTCCTCTCTACACCACTCCATTCTATGCTATTCCACTCTATGCTTCTCTACTGTACACCACTCTCCTCACCGTTACTGCACTCTATGCCACTCCATTCTACATTGCTGCCAATCTATGGCACTCCACTTTGCACTATTTGACTCTATTAAGCTCCACTCTATATCAATCTACTTTATGCCACTCCTCTCTACGCTACTCCACTCTAGACTATTCCACTCTGTGTCACTCCACTCTGCCACTCCACTCTACACTATTGTACACTGTCACTCGACTTTATGCCATTCTACTGTACGCCACTCAAACATATGCTACTCCACTCCACCTAACTCCACTCTATGACACTCAAATCTACGTCACTGTACTTCACTCCACTTCACAGTATTCCACTCTATGCCTCTCCACTCTATGCCACCCACGGTAAGCCACTCACTGTTTGCTGGTCCACTCTATGCCACTCAACTCTACACTATTTCACTAAATGCTACTTGACAGTATGACACTGTATGCTACTCATTCTATGCTATTTTACTCTGTCACTCCACTTTACACACCCTACTGTACATCACTCCCCTCTAAGCAACTGCACATTACTAAACTCTACTGCACTCTACGCTATTTCCTTTTATGCCACTTGACTCTATGCCACTCTACACCATGCCAGTCCATGCTATTCAACTCTATGCCAAATTACTCTTGGCCACTCCAAGCCCCTCTACTCTAAGCTATTTAATTATATGCCACACAATATAAGCCAGTTAAATCTATGCTGTTCTACTCTATGCCAATCCAATCTATGCCTCACCATCTATGCACTCAACTATATTCCACTTCACTCTATGCCACTCCACTCTACGCTATTGTACTCTGTGCATTCCACTTTATGCCACTTTACTGTATGCCATGCCACTCTATGCCACTCCACTTTACTCAACTCCGCTTTATGCTACTCTACAACCTGCATGGCTCTCCACTGCATGGTTTTCCACTCTACACCACTCTGCTCTATGACATTCAACTCTACACCACTCCATTCTACACCACTCTACTGTACGCCACTCAACTTTGTGCCAATCCACTGAAGCCCACTATACTCTAAACTATTCCACTGTAGGCCACTCCACTCTATGCTCTTCCACTCTACACCACTTCACTTTGTGCCACTCCACTCTACGCTATTCCACTCTACACCACTTGACTTCACACCACTCTATGCAAATAACTCTATGCTATTCTACTTTATATCACTCCACTTTAAGCCACACTACTGCATGCTATATCACTCTACACAACTCCACTTGTTGCCACTGGACTCTACACTATGCCATGACACGCCACTCGACTTTACACAACTCTATGCCACTACACTCAATATTTCACTCTATACCACCCCACTGTACGCCACTCCACTCTATGCCATTCCACTCTACGCCACTCCACCCCATGTCACTCCACTCTTTTCCACTCCATTCTGCGCCATTCAATTTTATGCAATTCCACTCTACACCACTCAATGTTATGCCACACCACTCTATGCTATTCCACTCTATGTCTCTCTGCTTTACACCTCTCCACTGTACACCTCTCCACTGTAAGCCACTCCACTCCACTCTATGCCACCTCCATCTATGCTCTTTCACTCTATGCCATTCCACTGTATGCCACTCCACTCTACTCCACCCTACGACACACCATTGTACAACACTACACTGTACAACACTGTCCTTCACTGTACCCTACAACACTCCACTTAACATTACTCCACTCAACGTCAACAATACTCTTCACTATATGTTATTCTACTCTACACCACTACGCCATTTCACTCTACATGACTCAACTCTATGCCACTTCACTCTACGCCACACCACTCTATGCCAATACACTCTATACTATTCCACTCTACTCTACCTCACTCCACTATAGTCTACCCTATTCCACTTTACTCTATGCCACTCCACTCTATGCCACTCCACTCCACGCCACTGCACTCAACCCCACTGCACTTACACTGTGTGCCACTCTACTCTATGCCACTGGACTCAATGCCACTCAACTCTACGCAACTGCACTCTGTGCCTCTATGTCTACCCACTCTATGCTATTCTAATCTGTGCCACTCGACTCATCACCACCTTACACCACTTCAGTGTATTATATACCACTCTATGCCACTCCACTGTACCTTAATCCACTATTTGCCATTCAACTCTTTGCCACTCTAATCTGTGCCAATCAACTTTTTGCCACTCCACTGTTCACTGCTCCATGGTACACTACCTCCACTCTGCTCTATCCCACTCCAAATGTAAGCTACTCCACTGTACATCACTTTTTCACCACTCCACTCTGTTATTCTACTCCACGTACTTGTATTACATGACCTGTGTTAGAGCTCGAGGGGGGAAACTTTCTAAGGCCAAGTTAGGGGTCTAGCCTTCACACTAACTCACGTCAGGCCGGCCACGATAAATTGGCCGATGACGCGACCGCGCTTTGGCGCCAGTCGGTAAAATCTGTGGAGAAAACTGTTCTTACTTTCTCTCACATTTTTAATCTGATTTTAAAATTGAATTTAGAAATTATATTGCACATTGAACTTGCACATTTGCACTTTGTACTTGCACTACACAAGCTGTGTTAGAGCTCGAGGGGGGAAACTTTCTAAGGACAGGTTAGCGGTCTAGCCTTCAAACTAACTCACGTCAGGCCGGCCACGATAAATTAGCGGATGACGCGAGCGCGCAGCGGACGCGCTCAGTGGGCGTGCCTAAGGCAAGCCCGTCTGCGCCCATTCGTGTGCATACGGGACCAGGGGCAGGAACCCATGCCGGTTTTGAGAGGATAAGAACTATCTTTACTACTGCGCAACTCTATGATTCTAGAAGAGAAGTAGATAGGAATTGCGCGCATGCTATGCCCCCTGATAATGCGAGCTTGCATTGCACTCATTGCAGTTTTCACTTTCAAACCTACAAAGATCAGTAGTTCCTTCTTTTAAAAGGCAGGTAAATATGTTTTTGCTTAACTGCACTTGCTCTCTAAACATTCTACTGAAATGTATCTTCTTCTTGAAGAGAGAAACCCTGATGCTTTATTTTTAACCGAGACGTGGCTTAACAAAGACACAGACTTTGACATAGTCCAATCTTTGCCCCCACATTATGTCATTCAAAGGCTCAACCGTAATATAGGTCGCGGGGCGGCCTGGCCATAATTCATAAGGATACCTTTGCATGTAGAACCACAGCAAATCCAGTCCCCGATTGTGAAAGTATGTCTTTTGTGATTGAGTTATCACCTACATATACTTTTTCAGGGATTCTGGTGTACCGTCCCCCAGGTCCGCTGGGTCTTTTTAAAAAGGAACTACCCGATCCTGGAGCAAATTTAGCCAGTGCATCCCCTAATTTCACCATCTTGGGTGATTTTAATCTTCATTTTGATGATGACCTTTCCGTCACCCCCGTAGAATTAGCGGACGAACTTGCAATGTATCCATTGATGCTAAAAGTAAACACGCCTACCAACACCAAAGGTCACTTGCTTGACCCCATTTTTTCTAATATAAAAAATTAAGTGTTAGAAGATGCTTTTCCCGTTCCGTGGTCTGACCACTTCCTACTCTCTTTTAACTGGACTCTACCAGATGTCAATCCACCTACTATTAGAACCAACAAAATTGCTTGTAGGTGGTCGAAACTTCCTCTAGACATACTGACCAATAATCTTAGAAATAGCCTCCCTCCATCTCATCCTAACCCCATTGTTGCTAAAGATAACCTCAATAATTGGCTTGAGGATGCACTTCATTGTATCCTTCCTAAGAGGGAAATTTCAGAAAGGATGGGAGTAAAAAAGAATGCTTGGTACTCCCAAAAACTACGTCAGTTAAAACAGACATGTAAAAGGCATGAAAGAAGTTGGAGGAAGGATTTTTCTGCGGCTAGTAAAGTAAAATTTATAAAAACGAAATAAAAAATATTCAAGCCTTTTATTATTAGGGAATCATTTTATCGGCTAATTCTCCGCGTGAAATTTTTAAAATCGCCAATCCCCTTCTGCTGGACTTGGCCCTTCTGGCAGGTTCACCCTTAAACTTTTTGCTTTTCATGGTGACCTAGAGGTAGTGATTTTTGGCTTCTGCGCACTTTCACTGTGTCCCAGTGGAAAGTGCGTGCGCACTCTGAGTGCATGTGGTGACATTGGCCTGCCCTCCCATAGGAATGCATGGGGAATGTATGTATCACTGGTAGTTCCTGATGCGTGGGGAGTGCAAGCTCGAGTTTGGTATGTGCAAACTCGTGTGATTAAATGCTGCGCAATGAGGTATGCGGCATGATTGTGTCTATTGTGGAAGTTGGCATGTTTGTGTAATTTGTGTCTGGCTTGTGATTGGCTGGAGCTGGCTGGTGAGCCTGGCTCCAGGAGTCTGGATGGGTCTGCCCCGGTGGTGAGTGTTGAGATTAGCATGAGTGATGTGAGGGAGGAGTACACCTGGGACCTGAATAGGGCTGGGCTTTCCCCACACAATGCTGGCTCCGCCCCTGTGGTGCGTCTAATAATCCTAGCCTGGCCAGTGAAAGGAAAGGGTGGCTGAGGAAAACAAAGTGCTCCAAAACCAGCTGCGACTGGTTTTTTCCCCACCCTGCACCCTGAGACAAAGGATTTTCTAGTATAAGAAGGGGCTGTTTCCCCTTACAAAATGTTCTCTTCTTGGATCCTTTCTGGAGGGGGGCTGCTGCTGCTGGGAGCCAGGAGGAGCGCCACTGGGGATTGCCTCCCTGCCTAGGAGGACCCTGTGAGCTGACTCTGGGCCCAGCCTTGCCCCCCACCTCCTGAAGGACTTTGTGCTGAACTCTGGTGCTGTTAGCTCCTGGGAGCACTTTATTCTGCCACTAAACGCTTGGGAGCGCTTTCTTGTTACCCTCACAGGAGCCCACCCTGCAGGTTTGGCCCATATTTGTGTATTCTTCGCGGGTGCCCACCCCTCGCCTGCCCGAGGAATATTGCCGCCGCGGCCCCGAGGCCGAGTTTCCCGTGTGAAGGAAGCCGCTGGCATCAACCCAAGGCCGCGCTGGGATTGGCCCAGCCGGCTGAGCATCCCGCCGGGTCATCGGGGAGGAGCCGAAGAAGCAGGAAGCGGTGGGAGCCTACTCGGCGCTCCTGCCCTGCCCAAGATCACTGTCGCCGCCCCCCCCCCAGGGCTCCCAAGAGCGAGGGAGAGCCCCGGAGAGGCGAGAGGTGGCCGCGACATCAGAGAGTCCCGAGGAGCGGGACCTCTCCAGACAGCCGCTGCAAGACCCGGTGAGTTCCTTGAAGGAGAGGCGGGCGTATGGGCACATTTCCGGTGCCCGCCCCTCTCCTTCAGTGCGAGGCCCGTGGGGCCTCACTTGAGTCTGAGTCCCCCGAGCGGGACTTCAACGGGCGCCTTTTGTTGAAGAGCCCAGAGAAGCTCAGGGCTCATTACTTAAGTTACTGAGCCCGGAGAGGCTCCAGGCGGCCTATTGGATTGATGAGCCTGAGAGGCTCGTGGGGGTATATTTGTTTTGCGAGCCCTGAGAGGCTCCCAAGGGCCCCATTTGTTCTCGAGTTCCCCGAGAGGGACTCCACCGTAAAAGGGGGGCATTGTCCTTCGTGCCAGAGCGGCCCCAGAAGGCAGCGGGCCGCTCCCACTTGCCCCCCCCAGTTATTCTCGCGCCCACGAGGCTCCTAAGGACACGAGTGTTCTGGTGGCCAGAGCCTGCGAGGCTCCACCGTGTTGGCCACATCAGTTCTCAAGCTGCCCAGCACTTAGTGGGCAGCTGCTCCGTTTATGCCCTGACATTTGGGACACAGGGGGTCCTAGCCCCAGAGAGGCCAGTTGGCCTGGGGACTAGTCACAGGTTGTGGCTTATGTAATTTCTGCGCAATTGTTCTTTGCTGCACCTCTGAATGTGTTTTTAATGCGTCATGTGCTTTTCCTTACACCGCTGAATGTCTGTTTATGCAGCATGTGTTTTCTTCCCTACACCTCTGAATGTTGTGATGCATCATGTGTAATGTGTTCATGCCTATACCCCTAAATGTATAGTGATACTTAGGTGGTTGTTCCTTCTAGTACAGGTGTTGCTAGTGAGGTCCAGGTTCCCTGCGTAGTATTCTCCTAAGGTGGTTAGGGTTGCGTAGGTAGTACTTACCTGGTACCAGTAGTTACTGGTTGTGTGCTCTATTTTATATTGTGTGCTACAGTGATTTTATATTCTATGTTCTAAGTGCTAATTTCTACAAGTATTCTAAAATCTACAAGTGCATATTCCTGACAGTGGTCCATGTGGCCCTGTCATGTACATATCCCCTGTAAATTTTGCCCGTGCCTGTTGGCACATTGTAAAGTGTGTGTTTTTATCTAATGTGTTGTGCTATAATACAAAGGCTATTTTTATACATAACAAATCGCTTCAAAGTTTACCTTGAAAAACAACGCAACATGGTCTCACTTCCACCCCTATTCTGAAGAAGTAATAGGCAAATTTATGAGTGCCCTAAAGCTCTCCAACCACCTAACTGACCCTCTCCCCGCAAATGCGGTCAAAGATCTTACCCCCTCACTACTACCAATATGGACCAAGATCATCAACAGCTCACTTCAACAAGGCTGCATCCCCGACTCTTTGAAGGTAGCACAAGTGTCTCCCATCCTCAAGAAACCCACAGCTGACCCCACGGACCTCAACAACTACCACCCAATATCCAATATTCCCACTCTGGCCAAACTTCTGGAAAAATGTGTTCACCACCAATTGACTAAACATATTGATCACTTCAAGCTGCTAAATAAGCACCAATCCGGCTTCCGCGCAAATCACAGTACAGAATCTGCCATGAAACACATCATTGATGATGCACGTCAACTACTCGATCGTAACGAAGCATGCCTCCTCATCCTATTAGACCTCTCCTCAGCTTTCGACGCGGTCAAACACGAACACTTGATTGATCTATTGAAACACAGAATGGGTCTTTCAGGACCAGTGCTCAACTGGTTTACATCTTTTCTGCATAACCGGACTCAAAAATTTAAGGTCAACAACACACTGTCCATACCAACGCCTGTTACGCTAGGAGTCCCACAAGGCTCCTCATTATCGCCTATTCTCTTCAATCTGTTCATGGAACCACTCTCCGATTTGCTACAAACCTCTAACGTGCAGTTCCACATGTATGCAGATGATACCCAACTCTACCTCAAGATCAACACTTTGGATGACATTAGACTACTCAACAACACTCTTAAGACCACCCAAACTTGGCTGGCAGTGAATCACCTCAAACTGAATGCTTTAAAAACTGAATTCCTTCTTATCGCCCCACCCGCCAAAGTCCCCACTATGCACAATCTGATAAAAAACCTCACAGCACTCGGTGTTCAACCAACCATTGTCGACTCGGCGAAATCACTTGGTATAACACTGGACTCCAACCTCAATATGCAGAAGCATATTAGTAATGCACCGAAGGGAGTACATTTTCAGATCAATACACTAAGGAAACTGAAGCCTTTCCTACCTCCTAATGACTTCAAGTTAGCGGTTCAGGCTCTTGTTCTACCGTGGCTGGACTATGGAAGTGTTGCGTTATGTGGTCTCCCCAAAACCACCACAGCTCCTCTAAGAGCATCCACCAATGCAGCAGCGAGACTCATCACGGGCTCGAAAAAAAGGGCCCATATCTCCCCTGATCTAAAGTCTCTTAACTGGCTGCCATTTGAAGCCAGAATCCACCTGAAAATAGCCTGCATGACGCACAAGGCCCTACATCATAGTGCACCCAGCTAACTCACACAAAAACTCACTATATCAGGAGGATCAAGATCAACAAGAAGTTCGGAAAACTTCCTTTTGAAACCACAAAAATTCAATAAGGAAAAAACCTATAATCGCTCCTTTTCAGGAATGGCACCCAGGATTTGGAATACCCTCCCACCACAAATAAGACTTAACCCCTCTTCGTCCTCTTTCAAACTGGAAGTAAAAGGCATCCTGATGGCGAAATTTACGTAACCATTGCCTTACATGACTGTTTTTAAGAACCCTTATTTCACCCTTTTCACATACCATTCTAAAGCCTGGCTTGTTTATATCCAAAAATTTGGTCCATTTATTTTGATGTTATATTTTGATATTCACTTGTTCTATGTATTCCCATCATCCTTCTACACCGAGCTAGTTTCTGCACCTTATCTGTTTTTGCCCTGTTATCTAGGATTTCCTCTACCACCATGCTCTATCGCCTTGTTTTACTCCCTGCATGTTTCTTTTCGTTTGTTTTTAAGATTTTGATGTTATTCTTACGTTCCTTTTATTTCCTCATATGTCCTGCCTATATACGCTTATTGTAAAGCGCTCTGATACCCGTAAGGGTCTTGTTCGCGCTGTATAAAACTTTCAAATAAATAAATAATAAATAAATAAACCTTGTGTGGAGTTTCCTTTCTGGTGGGCCTTGGGTGTTGTTGCTGGGTACGCGCGCAAACGCTTAACTTACATGGCCTCTGAGTTTAGCCTTACTGCTCGTGTCACGTTACCAAAGGGGTGAGCAGGGGTTATCTTGGCGTGTAACTCCCTTGCCCTGACTTAGAGTGGTGGTCTCTGACTGACTTTGGCGCAAGCCTTGGCCAGTCAGAGATCCCATTTCTAACACCTTCTCACACCCCCTGCTCCCCTCAATTGCACAGACAATGCTCAATTGCAGTGTGATCAGATCGCTGAGTTCTTCTCAGAAAAAATACAAACTATCTATGAGTCTTTTCCTCCTAATGCCGCCCAACAGATGCCTGCATTAGGTGATATAATCACCCCCAATAACTCTATTCTTCTGGAGGAATTCCATCTGATGGACCTTAACACTTTACAAAGGATGCTCAGTGAGCTTAAATTGGGCTCTCCTCTAGATGTTGCCCCTCCCACTATCCTCCACCAAATCTCAGAGGTGGTCTCACCTGTCATACTTGATTGTATAAACATTTCACTCAAAACTGGAATTGTTCCACCACAATGGAAACATGCCAGGGTGGAAGCAATTTGGATCCAGAAAACTGGGGAAACTATCGTCCTATCTCCTTTTTGCCAGGAGTCAGTAAATTAGCAGAGAAATATATCAACGTGATTTTATCAGCTTTTTTGGAAGAAAACAACTGTCTGCACCCTAAGCAGACTGGATTTAGACCTCAACAAGGCACTGAGACAGCTATTTGGCTGCAGTGGAGGAAATTAGGAAGACTCTTGACAACGGAGGCTGTGCTGCTCTTATCCTATTGGACCTTAGCGTGGCCTTTGACACTGTCAATCATCAACTTCTGATACAAAGACTACGGGAGGTTGGAGTGACCAGAGAGGCATTGAAATGGTTACAGTCCTTTCTACAAAACAGGGTCGACATGGTCTTCGAATGAGAATGCTCATCGAAACCTATTCCACTGACTTGTGGGGTCCCACAGGGATCTTCCCTAAGCCCCACGTGTATATGAGTTCTTTGGCGGAAATAGTACACTGATTTGGGGTACAGATTGTCATATATGCTGTCGATACGCAATTAATTATTTCTTTGAAGCAATCCAACCTCCGAGACCCTGATCCTGCCACATGCCTGGAGAAAGTTTTTAATTGGATGAGTGGTTCCTTCTTGAAACTTAATGGATCTAAGACAGAACTCCTTTTATTGGGGAAATCAGCACCCCCAAATGTAGATCACCTCCGGCCTAGCTGCATTGGTCCTCCCCTGCTCCAAAAAAATCAAATAAAGAGTTTAGGAGTTTGGATTGATTGCAATCTCGATTTCAGAGAGCAATCACGCAAAGTAGCAAGGAGTTGTTACGGCTTACTGAGAAGGTTTAGAAAGGTGTTTCCTTTGCTTCCGTTTACCGTGAGGCGACTCCTGGTGCAGGCCCTCGTTTTGTCACGGCTAGATTATGCTACTGCCATATACCGTGGAGCCCCTCAAACCACTATTAAAAAACTACAAACAGTTCAGATTTGTGCGGCCGCGATGCTGCTGAATATTCCTAAACGCACCTTGGCAAAGCCTGCCCTTGCAACCCATGTATACAAGAACATGAAAGGGCGGTTCCCAATAATGTAGAGGACCAAATAATTCCAATAATGGCAATTGCCCACAGAACAGCTAAATGTATTTAAATTATTTTATTATCATTTGTATTCATAGAAAAATATACATCAAATGTACATAGAACAAAATCCATGCTTCATTGCATGAAGACTAAATATAATTCATATAACATCAGACCAGGAACAGGAAGAACAATAAAAAAAGGGCCTACATCACTCACTCATTCTACCAATCACTGACTTACTCACAAAACGATACATCCATATTGACTCAACCAACTAAAACTCTCATCAACCAGACAAAAAAGGAAGCGCCGACGCACGTTTCGGAACAGTGCCACAGTGGGGAATTTATTTTATTTATTTGTGTGTTTTATAAAGCGCACAGCTGCCCCAACGGGGCGTCCCGGCGCTGATAAATCTGGGAACAGAGGGAGTAGGAACAGAGGAAAACATTATGTGGAGAAATGGTGAGTCTTCAGAGACTTTCGGAATGCCGATTCTGTCTGGCAAGCGCGTAAGGCAACCGGAAGCTTGTTCCAACACTGAGTGGCGCAAACCTCGAATGTTTTCCCTCCAGCACGAGTTTGTTTGAATCTTGGAGTTTCCAGGAAAAGTAGGGAATTAGAACGTAATGTCCTGGTATTAACATACGGCCGCAGAGTGCTTTTCAGATGGGCCGAACCAATGCCCTTAGAAGCACGAAAAGCCAGAGTCATGGCCTTGAATACACATCTCTTAGCAATGGGTAACCAATGCAGTTTACGAAGGTGTGGAGAGATGTGATGTCTAGCAGGAATTCTCTCCACCAGCCGAGCGGCAGCATTTTGGACAGTCTGTAGTTTATGACATAGGCCTGCTGTGATACCAAGGTATAGTGCGTTGGCGTAGTCAAGATGAGATGTTGTCAAAGCTTGGACCACAGTCTTACGGCAGTCCACCGGCAGATAATTGATAAGCTGGTTAATAGTCTTGATCTTTGCAAAGCAGGATGCTGCTACTGTTTGAACCTTGGCATTAAAACTAAGGTGATTATCCCAACGCACTCCCAAATTTCTCACAGAGTCTTTGGGCGTGGGGGCTTGGCTCAGATCCTCTGGCCACCACAGACTGGGATCCAAAGGGGATGGTGAATTAAAAAACAGGATCTCCGTCTTTCCTGCATTGAGACGGAGGGAGTTGGAGTCCATCCAGTTGGAAATGTCCCTGAGACAGGATTTCAACGGATCAAAGGCAGAGGCGGAGGGTGTATCAAAGGTGAAAAGTAGCTGAATGTCGTCAGCATAGGAGGTGGATTTAATCCCAGTTTGCGCAATCAGTTTAGCCAAGGGGGTGAAGTAAACATTGAACAAAAGCGGACTCAGGGATGAGCCCTGTGGAACTCCCCATTTGAGTGGTCTAGCGGAGGAGGTATAAGGAGAGGTGTATACCTGCTGTGTGCGGTCGCATAGATAAGAAGAGAGCCACTGCAACACAGTTCCGCCTATACCCAGGTCCCCCAGCCTTCTCAGCAAGATCTTATGAGAGACGGTGTCAAATGCCGCTGAGAGATCCAGCAGCACTAACACCGCCCTCGACCTCCGGTCCAGCACCCATCTCACCGAGTCAGCCATTTCGATAAGGGCTGACTCCGTGCTGTGGCCCGACCGAAAGCCGCGCTGAGAGTCATGTAGGAGCCCATTGGATTCGATGTAATTCGCCAGCTGGGAGTGTACCAGTTTTTCCAGGATCTTGGCTGGGGCGGGCAGAAGAGAAATGGGCCTGTAATTACTGGGGTTGTCAGGGTCTAAATTGGGCTTCTTCAGAATGGGGACCAGGGAAGCATGCTTCCATTTGGCGGGAAAACTGTCCGTTCTCAAAGATTCATTCCAAATATGGTTCAAGTAAGGATTGAGCAGGGGTGCCAGTTTCTTATATTGTTTGGCTGGCCAGGGGTCATTTGGAGAACCCGATTTGCATTTGAGTAGTTCTACCATAGTGTCGGCTTCCGAAATGTCTGCAAATTCTAACAAAGTGGACGACTGTAGCAAGTAAGTAGTGGATTCCTCCTCCGATCCTTCTCTGTTAGAGATAGGGAAGGAGGAGTAGATATTCTCAATTTTTTCCTCAAAGAATTGCGAAAGTTTATCGCACAGAGACTAGGAGGCAGGCTGAGTCTGAGTCAGCACGTTAGGGTCTGTAAAGGATCTGACTATGTTAAAAATCTCCCTGGCACCATTGCTAGCGTGTTTAATTCTAGAGGCCAAATAGTCCCTTTTGTGCTCCTCAATCATTCTACGGTATTCTTTGAGGGCTGTCTTATAGATGGTTTTACTGTCCAGGGAATAATTCTGCCTCCAGAAGCGTTCGAGAGATTTACACGAGGCATTTTTCTGACGAAGCTCGTCGGAATACCACGGTGCTGATGGTGCAGCCCTATAGGTCTTGATAGGTTTAAGAGGGGCCAAAGCCTCTAGGGCCTGACCGATCCAGGCGTCCAAATAGTCAATACCCCTGTCGGGGTCAGACAACGGGATGGGTTGGGAGTTTTTTAAGTATTCCTGGAGCGTTTCTGGGGTAATGCGGCTCCAGTTTCTACCTGATGCTTTAGGAGTGATAATAGGCCTGATAGGACGAAGAATACCAATCTCAAAAGGGATGAGGAAATGATCTGACCAGATAACCGGGATGGGGGAAGCTGCCAGAATATTTGGTAGGTTGGAACAGATCAAATCTAGTGTATGTCCCGCTTTGTGCGTGGGTAGAGCTATTTTTTGGGCTAGATTGCAGGCCGCCAGCGTAGAGACGAAGTTTTTGCTGTGCGAACAAGATTTCTCATTTACGTGGAGATTGAAGTCCCCTAAAGCAGTGAAATTGGCATAGCGTGTGCTGAGCTGAATAATATAATCCGCCAGAGCCGGCAGGTGTGAAGTGTTGGAATGGGGGGGGGCGGTAGATTAATATTCCCGAGCAGGAGGTAGACGGGGAGATTTGAACACTAAAAGGCAGACCTTCTATGCAGTCAATTTGATCATATTGGGGGAAGGTAGCCATCCATTTGGATTTGTGGATTAAGGCAACGCCACCCCCCTGTTTACCATTGGGTCTATTGGCACAAATGATACTATAACCCTCCGGTTGGACAAGGGTGATGATGGGATTCGTGGTATCATTCAGCCAAGTTTCTGTTAAGAAAAGCAGATCCCAATTGTTGTCCAGAAGGGACTGCCAGATGTCATTGGCATGTTTGCCCAATGATCTGCAATTAATCAGCGCAGCTCTAAGGGTCAAAGAGGGGCAGGCTCCACAAGTGGAGGCAGGACTCTGAGCGTGGGCCAGACTGTTTGTTAGATCGAAGGATGGAAGGGAGAAATGGCAAACTTTACATACGTAATCCTGGCTCCGAACGTCAGGGATAGACCAGGGGCAGGCCGAACATAAGAAAGGTCTCCAGGACATCATCTCAGTCCGAGTGTATGTCACGGTGGTATTGCTGGTGGGACGGGCAGGGGGACCGGCCCCGGTCGCATCCTGATCGCGGATGAGTGCAGACGAGCTTGCCTTAAGCGCGCCTTCGGTGCGCAATCGTCGCGCCCCCTGCGCTCGTCCGCTGCGCTTCCGGTACATACACGTGCCTCAAAGTGGGCGTGTCCCTATGCTCGGCACGGGGAATGGCGTCCGAGGAAGCTCCAAGTGTTCTCCCTCTCCAGCGCTAGCTCCGCTGAGAGGGGGGTGCCTGCAGACAGTGGTCGGTGTCAGAGAGCAGGGTGAGTGAGATTATAAAAACAGATCTGACACAAGTTAAAAACGTTCAAAATAGCAATTGAGCCTACTCCCGGCTGAGCCTCAGGAGGTTCCAAAATTATCTGCGGCGCTTGTGAGATCAGCGCGCTTTGTACTGGTGGCAGGGGGCGTGGCCTCAAAGTGGGCGTGTCCCTATGCTCGGCGTGGGGAATGGCGTCCGAGGAAGCTCCAAGTGTTCTCCCTCTCCAGCGCTAGCTCCGCTGAGAGGGGGGTGCCTGCAGACAGTGTTCGGTGTCAGAGAGCAGGGTGAGTGAGATTATAAAAACAGATCTGACACAAGTTAAAAACGTGCAAAATAGCAATTGAGCCTACTCCCGGCTGAGCCTCAGGAGATTTCAAAATTATCCTTCATCAGGGCGCAATTCATCAAGGTACATAGGAAAAGCACGGTCTTCCAGAAATCCAGGTTAATAAAATTAGTTCCCGTTCATAAGTTCTGGGCAGGCAAAAGCATATCTGTGGGCA
Organism: Lissotriton helveticus; assembly: GCF_964261635.1. Taxonomy (NCBI): domain Eukaryota; kingdom Metazoa; phylum Chordata; class Amphibia; order Caudata; family Salamandridae; genus Lissotriton; species Lissotriton helveticus. The sequence continues at coordinate 1,173,818,404 of NC_136059.1, read as the reverse complement.
AAAAGGTATAATCAATAAAGATTGCAAAGATTAATAATATACCCTAATAAAGGGAAGGAAACACTGGTCAATGGTATGGAGTAAAACAAAGTATCATCAAGCTATAATCCATACAGTCCTCAACATACATACTGTGAAAAAATTCCTAAAAAGAAATCGTGCAAAATTTTAATATATACAACAATGTAAACATCAGAGTCAAAGAACCACAAATGCTCCATAGATTAAGTAGCAAAAATGTTTTTGGGGGAAGAAGGACAACTACCTCATAAGTAAAGGAGAGAATATTAACAATTTGCAAATTTACATACCAGCAAATAGGCTCCTAAGGAGGCTGGAACAAGAGAATAATGAACGTACAGCCTCACGATATTAGATGGTCGAAATCGAATCAAAATGGAAGCATCAGGAGAAATCTGGACAGCAGTGCATAGAAAGAAAATGGGGAGCCGTCTAAATACAGATTTTATAAAATGGGACATAACACTAACAGTATTGCTCAGTGTCAGATTCCAGCATACCAGACCAATATGCTGAGGGTGCTTCTGTGTCCGGGGACTCTAAATGCCTAAAAACGGAAGAGGCTCACCTGAATACTCAAAAGGACGAGTGTTCCAAGAGAGTGCAGAAGCCCAAAGTTCTTAGTACGAGCAACGTTAAGATGAATGTTCGAAACTCCAAGTAGTCGAGTGAACACAATGCATTCTGAATAAGGAAAACAGAAAATATTTGTTTGCCTGAAAGGTATGTACCAAGGATGGTAAAGATACATAAATAATAACGCTGATAATAATAATAAACAGCAACAAATCCCAGGGAGTGCCAACATAAGCGTAACAACCGGTACGATAAATAGTAGAATGACCAAATATATGTTAGAATGATCCAACAGGAGTGGAACAAACGGGAACTAAAACCCGAAATAAGCAACACTCGCCTCGTGCAAAATTTACCTTAAATACGGCAACAAGCGCGTAATGCATAAACTTCGGAGACTAAACCCTCCAATCTACCAGGGTAGATGAGGCCGCCGTGGTCAACGAAAAATAGAGCGCTGGCAAGGTCCTTCGAGATAAGAAAAGAGTGCACGACTTAGAAAGCGACCAAGGCTTCCATAGTAGATGTAAAGTCGACAACGCCGAAATATGCTTACCTCAAGTTCAAAAGATCTCGATATCCATGCCATACGTGTCAGCATCCTACGTCAAGAGAGATAGGTCAACCCGAGGTACAACTGGACGGTATAAATACCGGCAGTAAATTCTACAATTCACGGCACCTGTTTGGATCAGGACGACGTGAACGGTCATTCTAAACACTAGACCGCTAGTGGCGGCACCGACTAAGAGAGAACACTGGCGCCCATATTAGAAAGTGAATATACGCCGATGCGATATATTCAGAGCAATCGAATTAGATGTTTATAGTTAGACAGAGCTCCAAAATTGCAACGAAATAAGGTAGGTTCCACCAAGGAGAGGGGGAGAAACGGAAAGAGTTCAATAAGAGAAATTAAGGACTCAAAATAAAAAACGACAATAGACATAAAAAAGGACTATTAAAAATATGAAAACAAGACCAAAAGATAGAAAATAATAAAAGAGAAAGAGAGAGAAAAACAAGTTGAAGTAGCATAATTAAATCATCTCTAAGCCAAAATGTATGTAACATTGACCACAGAACAGAATGAAATCGAGAGTACAGAAAACAAGAATAGACATTTTCTATATTTGGCGAGGCCCTCAAGAACAACTGGATGAATTTATTCTGTGGATAAATCTGTGCGATCCACATCTTAAATTTAGCGTGAATACCAGCTCGTCTAAGATTGGGTTTCTGGATGTGTGGATTTTAGTGAATAACAGCCACATTGAAGTGTCTCTTTACACCAAACCTTCAGCCCGGAACAAGTTGCTCTTTTACGAGAGTTACCACCCACGGAGCCAGAGAAACCGCATTCCATTCAGCCAATTTCTCAGGCTCCGTCGTAACTGTACTGATATGAGCAATTTTGAGTACCATGCTGGACAGATGAAAATGAAGTTTCTAGACAGTGGATACCCCAGGAGGTTGATTAGAGACTCTTATAAAAGAGCCAAATATTTTGACAGGGAAACTCTCCTGAAACCTAAAAAGAAAAAGGATGATAACAAACTTGTCATGGCCTTTACCCATTCCAACTTCAATGAAAAATTGAGATTTATCATCAATTCTCAGTGGCATCTCCTTAATATGGACAAATCCACGGACAAATTGGCTAAACCCATTTTTGCGTTCCGACGCAATAAGAATTTGAGAAACATGCTAGTGAGGGCATCGCCTGCTGAACCTTCAGGTTCTATCCAAAGGGGCATTACTGGAACGAATCCTATTACAGGTAGCCATAGGTGCGGTGGCTGCCACGCCTGTTATCCGGTCATCTGTACCCCTGAATTGAAGTGGGGTAAAAGGAATATTCAATTTAAGAGAAATGACCAATTGCAGGACAAGCAATGTGGTGTGGGAAACATCCTTTACCACGCGGATTTTACTCCGCGTGGCCTTTACAACGCGTCCGTTACAACACAAATCGTAACCCCGACTTGCGCTGGAGGGCGCTAGAGGATTAAAAATAGTATATTTACTATTCCAACACCTTCCCTAGTGTCCACGGGGACTGGTGTTAGAATAGTAAATTATACTATTCGAAATCCGCGCCCCCAACGCAAGTCGTGGTAACGACTTGCGTTGTAAGGAACGCGTTGTAAAGGAATGCGTTGTGGCGGTACGCGTCGTACCGTCATACATCCATGTGGTGTATCTCCTGACTTGCCCTTGTTCTAAGGGATACGTGGGTGAAACCGGGAGGGAATTCCGTACTCGTTTTTCCAAACATAAATCCTGCATTAGGAACTCACGTATGTGAGCACCACTGGTTGCACACTGGAAAGCCCTGAGACACTCGGTAGAGGATCTTAAATGGCTTATCCTTGAACGGATTCACTGTCCAAAAAATGGAAATATCGAGGGCCTTAGAAGTAAAAGGGAAGTTTACTGGATTTTCTTTCTTGAGACGCCTGTCTTAGGACTGAATGAACATATTCCATGGGAGAACGTGATCCATTGATTCTTATTCTTGTTTTCTGTACTCTCGATTTCATTCTGTTCTGTGGTCATTATTACATACATTTTGGCTTAGAGATGATTTAATTATGCTACTTCAACTTGTTTTTCTCTCTCTTTCTCTTTTATTATTTTCTATCTTTTGGTCTTTTTTCATATTTTGAATAGTCCTTTTTTTATGTCTATTGTCGTTTTTTATTTTGAGTCCTTAATTTCTCTTATTGAACTCTTTCCGTTTCTCCCCCTCTCCTTGGTGGAACCTGCCTTATTTCGTTGCAATTTTGGAGCTCTGTCTAACTATAAACATCTAATTCGAATGCTCTGAATATATCGCATCGGTGTATATTCACTTTCTAATATGGCCGCCAGTGTTCTCTCTTAGTCGGTGCCGCCACTAGCGGTCTAGTGTTTAGAATGACCGTTCACGTCGTCCTGATCCAAACAGGTGCCGTGAATTGTAGAATTTACCGCCAGTATTTATACCGTCCAGTTGACCTCGGGTTGACCTATCTCTGTTGACGTAGGATGCTGACCCGTGTGGCATGGATATCGAGATCTTTTGAACTTGAGGTAAGCATATTTCGGCGTTGTCGACTTTACATCTACTATGGAAGCCTTGGTCGCTTTCTAAGTCGTGCACTCTTTTCTTATCTCGTAGGACCTTGTCAGCGCTCTATTTTTCGTTGACCACGGCGGCCTCATCTACCCTGGTGGATTGGAGGGTTTAGTCTCCGAAGTTTATGCATTACGCGCTTGTTGCCGTATTTAAGGTAAATTTTGCACGAGGCAGTGTTGCTTATTTCGGGTTTTAGGTCCTGTTTGTTCCACTCCTGTTGGATCATTCTAGCATATATTTGGTCATTCTACTATTTATCGTACCGGTTGTTACGCTTATGTTGGCACTCCCTGGGATTTGTTGCTGTTTAATATTATTATCAGCGTTAATATTTATGTATCTTTACCATCCTTGGTACATACCTTTAGGCAAACGTCTATTTTCTGTTTTCCTTATTCAGAATGCATTGTGTTCACTCGACTACTTGGAGTTTCGAACATTCATCTTAACATTGCTCGTACTAAGAACTTTGGGCTTCTGCACTCTCTTGGAACACTCGTCCTTTTGAGTATTCAGGTAAGCCTCTTCCGTTTTTATGCATTTAGAGTCCCCGGACACAGAAGCACCCTCGGCATATTGGTCTGGTATGCTGGAATCTGACACTGAGCAATACTGTTAGTGTTATGTGCCATTTTATAAAATCTATATTTAGACGTCTCCCCATTTTCTATGCACTGCTGTCCAGATTTCTCCTGATGCTTCCATTTTGATTCGATTTCGACCATCTAATATCGTGAGGCTGTTCGTTCATTATTCTCTTGTTCCAGCCTGCTTAGGAGCCTATTTGCTGGTATGTAAATTTGCAAATTGTTAATATTCTCTCCTTTACTTATGAGGTAGTTGTCCTTCTTCCATATATCTTGTTGTATATATTAAAATTTTGCACGATTTCTTTTTAGGAATTTTTTCATAGTATGTATGTTGAGGACTGTATGGATTATAGCTTGAATATACTTTGTTTTACTCCATACCATTGACCAGTGTTTCCTTCCCTTTATTAGGGTATATTATTAATCTTTGCAATCTTTATTGATTATACCTTTTTGCCCACAGATATGCTTTTGCCTGCCCAGAACTTATGAACGGGAATTAATTTTATTAACCTGGATTCCTGGAAGACCGTGCTTTTCCTATGTACCTTGATGAATTGCGCCCTGATGAAGGAATTCCCCACTGTGGCACTGTTCCGAAACGCGCGTCGGCGCTTCCTTTTTTGTCTGGTTGATGAGAGTTTTTAGTTGGTTGAGTCAATATGGATGTATCGTTTTGTGAGTGAGTCAGTGATTGGTAGAATGAGTGAGTGATGTAGGTCCTTTTTTTATTGTTCTTCCTGTTCCTGGGCTGATGTTATATGAATTATATGTAGTCTTCATGCAATGAAGTATGGATTTTGTTCTATGTACATTTGATATATATTTTTCTATGAATACAAATGTTAATAAAATAATTTAAATATATTTAGCTGTTCTGTGGGCAATTGCCATTATTGGAATGATTTGGTCCTCTACATTATTGGGAACCGCCCTTTCATGTTGTTGTATACATATATTGCCCTGGTGGGTTGTTCCCCCTTCCCTTATCCTTTTTAGGTTCGGGGCCCATCTCATGCTCTTTTTACTGCCCTTGCAATCCTGCACTGGCTCCCAGTTCAAGAAAGAATTCGATTCAAGGCTCTATGTATTATCCATAAGTCTGTAATAGGAAAAGGTCCACCCTGATTTGCCCTTGGATTCGTCCCTATGTTCCTAATAGAGCCTTTAGATCTGGGAATAAAGGACTGATCTCAGTTCCTAAGATTAAAGATGTACAGAGCGGAGGCTGTTTGTTCACATACAATGCATCCAGACTTTGGAACACTATCCCTATTCATATTCGTCTGGAACCTGATCACCTTAAGTTCAGGAAATTGCTGAAAACCTTTCTCTTCCAGTAATCTCTCTTAGTTTCTGACTTGGTGTCTAGCACTGGGATGCCCCTGGGTAACCATGCGCTCTATAAATGCCCCTTCCTTCCACGTCACTACACTTTACTCCACTCTAGTATATGCCATGCCACTCTACATAATTCCACTCGATGACACTCCACTCAACGCTATTCCATTGTATGTCACTCAACTCTACACCACACTACAGCACTACACTCTATGATAATTCACTCAACACCACTCCACTCTATGACACTTCACTGTAAGACATTTCATTCTATACCACTCCACTCTACGTCACTCCACTCTACGCCACTCCACTCTATGCCAATCAAGTTTATGCCACTCCACTCTGCGCCAATCCTCACAAAGCTATTCCACTCTACGCCACTCCGCTTTACACCACTCCACTGTAGCTCATGTAGTTTAGTTAACAAGATGACAGTGTTCGAAGGTGTGCGAGTCATATTAATTTGTAGGTGGTGCGTAAATTATAAATCTAAGGCATAACTATGACTTTCGAATGTATAAAAACTCTGTGACGCATATTCCCTTACTTGGGATTTCCACACAAGGTCCAGGCTATTATCTATCTTGTTCTGTCTAAACCCTATTACACCAATAGCCTCTACCATGGATCATCTTTAACAACTAAAACAAAACTACAACAGATTCAGAACTCTGCTGCCAGACTACTCCTACATATAAAGCCACAAGCCCACATCTCCCCTGCCTTGAAGACCCTACATTGGCTACCCGTTGCCAGAAGATTCACATTCAAGTTGCTTTGTATCACCCACAAAGCGATATGTGGAACAGAACCACTCTTTATCTGGAATAAAATCACCAAATGCCTTCAACAAAGGAACCTCCGCTCCAGATTGGCACCACGCCACAAAATCCCACCATACCGGAAAACAACCATAGGTAGCACACCCTTTTCTGTTCAAGCAACAAAACTATGGAACTCTTTACCTTAAAACATAAGATCCATGGATGACTACCTTAACTTCAGAACACTACTCAAGAGTTGGCTCTTTTCCACATAAAAGCCATACTCAAACATAAATATAAAGCATATCCATGTGTATATAAGCATTTACTTGGACTGTATATGTGTACCTAGATATGTGTATTCCTTTGTGTAAACTTCTATAATAATTATGTTTATAAATGTATAGCTATTCGTCAGTTTGGCTTAACAAATATACATATTACTTATGGTTATATTATTCTATGTTTAACATAGCTGCGAGGCGCCAGGATGCCTGCAAGGTGATAGTGCACTCTACAAGTTACATAAATAAATAAATAAATAAATTGCATAAATAAGTATATTTTTATCATAACTATTTATCTACAATTGATTCACTATTGAATTACAAATGTATATATGTTATTAATTTTAAAAATAAATAAATGAAGTTAAAGTACAGCAACACTTGAAAGTAAGAGTTTATTAAATACAAGTTAAATCTACATATATTACCTTCCACATACATATTTACTTTCCATGTACTTATGTATCTTTATATTTATTACTTCTAATTCAGCATCTACAATGTACCACCTTATATTTCACCCTAACGCTCTCTCAATATATCCTCTACCTTCACTCTCTAACTCACCCCAAACCTCATTCTACTACTCTCTCAAATGCACTACCCTATTTCTCACCCTATACCTCTCTCAATATATCCTCTACCTCCACTCTCTGACTCAACCACAAAGCCCATTCTACTATTATGATCCCAAAAATAACCCTTTCTAGACTCTTCCCAAACCTTCACTCTTCTATCCCTCTACTATCTTTTTCAATCCAAATAACATACTCACATGTCTACTGCTCAAATTAATTTAATACTTCCCTATATTAATTCCCCACTAATCCTGTTTGGATTCCGGAGTAGCTTGCGACCCGCAGAAAAGTGCTTTGACGCCTCGTCTATAAATATGCAATTGCAATTACGATAATGTTTGTGTAGTTTAAGTTTGGTTTGTATAGAAAGAATAAACAGGTTTCCCTAACTATAACTACGTTTTAACCATTGTTTTCTCCCATTGTATATATATATATATCATCAACACGGTACACATAAGTAGAGTTAGGTATTGAAAATCTATACATTCTTGCCTGTTTATATTTTTGTCCTTGTTATAATGGCTATAATATTAACATATACCTATATTCTAACTATATTTCCTACTCGATATTCAGGACCCACACCATAGGGGTGGGGAGGGCAGTAAAAGGCTAAGTTGCGCTACGTATTGAATGTCAGAAATGTCTTGATTCCAACATCCTTATATTCTGTGATTTCAAACACAGGGTTTACAACAGTGTCTAGTTAGATAAGATCATTTCAAATGCATATTTATTTATTAATATTCAGTATTCACCAATTTCGGTGACAGCCTTTCTAGATATGGGAATTAAATATTAGGTACAACCAGGGACAATAGGACAAAATCAAGAACATTTGAAGTGAAGAATTCTGGAATTGGCAAGCTGGTGCGATGGCTACATTTCTTTAAATTTTTTTATTGCAAGCTCATACCACAAAAAAAGAATTAAACAATGCCACTGATACATATTTTAAAACAAATAACAATTGCTTATATATTTAATAGCACAGTACATGTGCCTGTTACGAGGAGGGTGTAATTAGAACTAACACATAAAATAATATATGTTAAATTTACACTATGATTCCTATTGGCCCAAAGAAAACATACTATTGGCTTTGTACTAATGTAACATAAAGACATAGGCTAAACACACAAGATGACTAATAAAATGGGGAAAAAACAAGAATTAAAAAAGGAAGAGAAAAAAATGACAAAGTAAGTTATTGAAGGGTTCTGTCCCAAAACCCTTCAACTTATGTATATTGGCGATTCGTGTTGATGACATGAGGCTAGTGACATGAGAACTAGAGCTGCTCTACGCCAGACATACACATGGGGGCTTGAGAGAAGGAGCTTTTGTAGCTATCCTTGTAAATAGACACAAACAAAATGTAATTATTATAATTTTGTTTAATTCTATTACCTCAAATCGGTTACACATCAACTTGAACGTGAACTGCAGCTTGAATTCCAAGAAGCACCAAACATTTCTCTATCAGTTTGGGACCCTGAAGAGGGAAAAACATATTTTTTTTAAAAACAGTTCAGTAAAATGATTTCTGTGTCTTCAATAACCTATTTCTGTAGGAGAATTATAAATTTGAAGGCATATTAATAAACTGTAAGGTATGACCTTTTTTATGCAAACAGAGTTGGGCTAAGTTCCTTCCAATCTTTTATATTTGTATTACTTATTTACCCACTTAAGGCACTTCAAAAGCAGGTCACAAAACATTAATTGGATGGCACAAATATAACTGCTATAGTTACAATAAAAATAGAGAATATGTAGAAATATCCGCGGAACGTGCAGTGCTAAAACGGACGTAGCACTTTCAACACGTAAATGGAGAATACCTAGCACAAAAATATGGTTTCTGTTGGGTTTCCATCATTTCCTTGTGCAGGCACAAACACTAGACAGACTGGTTGTAATGGCCATGTTTGTTCTGTGCAATAAATATTGAACCATGACCATGTTTGTAAAGCAGTATAACACGGCAATGGCGGTCATATGTAGGCAATAGTGCCTTTGAGCAGAGCAGAGATGGTGGGAAACCATAGACATCAACAAGTTATTGTTGCTCAAGTTTGTATACTGGTACCATAGAGTTTCTCAAGAAAACGAGGTCACGTGATGTCTGTACCTCAACAGTAAAACATTCCGCGTGGTTATCGGCTTTGCAGCAATGCTCCCTCATAGCACCAAACTCTGAATTGACTTTTGTCAGTTCTTCTTCTGTGATGTCGAGCTTCTGTTTTACCAAGTTGATAAGGAACCTGTTGGGACATTAAGATAATAGATCTGAAGATGATGTAATCTAATCAAAATTAAAAATTGCTTACAACATCGTTAGAGTTTTTCTGCTGTACATGCAGTATTTGAGAGCTTTACCACATGCGTATTTATGCCTCTTCCTTATTTACTGTGCAGTGGGTAAATAGGTTCTAGTTTGCTTATCTGCTACTAATTGTGTGGCTATTTGCTTCTTCGTTTTTATGTTGCGCAGACATTGCAAAATGGAGTTTGTGTGCTTTGCATTTATCAATAATAAATTTACGAGCGAAAATTATCGATATCGATGAGATCCACATGCAATTGCTAGGAGCTGAGTAAAATGGAGAAGACAAGGTGAAAGACAACCAAAAACAACAGTACACATTTGAAACAATTTAACCAGATAGAAAATCGTGAACAAAAACACCAAGGAGCTCCATGTAAGGGAGATGTATGATCATTCCTAATGATCAAGTAGTTAAGACATGTCAGTTGCCCCTGACTCTTGTGGCACCTCGATTTGTGCATTAAAAGTGAAACTATCCAAGTAAAATTGCATCTTGTTGAATTCCTCCTTCTTTATCCATCGCTTTGACTTGGCCTAACGAGGAATTTGGTCTGCTTTTTCTGAAAGCTAGTGACTTAGGGCAATCTGGTGTGGTGTTTTTCATGGGACCCACAATATTTTCTTCCCATAATGCTGAATCAATGTCAAAGTGTGGGTTAGCAAACGCATGGGCACAATTACAAGATCTTATTGCCACCAGGACATCACTTTTTGTGACGTTCTCGTGGTGATAAGCCCTTCGCCGTATTTACAAAGGTACGTTAAGCCACTTCACGTGGCTTAGCGCCTCCTTGTGAATAAGGCCCCTTTCGTGCAGCACTTAGCCTGAAAGGGGCGGGAAATGGGTGTTGAGGTGCACATTCCACCGCAACCCCAATTGCTTTTTTTACGCTGCCCCCTATTTACAAGGGTGGAGTAAATATGGGGCAGCTGCAAAACAAGACCAGGGAACACCTGGACTTAACATGGCAAAACGAGGAGAAATTATTAATTACTGATTGTTTATGTGCAGGAAGGGACATCTTCCTGCACATGAAGAATTATACCCACAACGCCGGCACCCTTGCACTGTGCTGCAAGGGGGCCTGCCATTCTGCTAGGCAACTTAATTTAGCGCCAGCACTAATGGAAGTACAGGGGTGCGCTGCATTATTGTAAATACGGCGCATCCCTGCATTGGAAACTATTGGAGTGTGGAGTTAGCAATCATGGCTTAACACCGCACTCCAACTGTTTCCTTGTAAATATGCCCCGCAATTTGCCCAAATTTATATGACTGAAATCTCAGGTGCTTTCAGCCAACGGCAAACAGCGTAACATTCTCTATTCCCACATTTCTACTGAAATAAACAGCACCTCACCGGTATGGGTGTACCTGATACACATGACAGGATTGGATCAAAACAGTAAACCCCAGGTCTAATACTGCAGCCACCCAAATTGGAAAGTGAGAGGAAATTGAGATTCTTTATCCAGTTATGAAATTTGCAAGGACCTTTTAGACAGGAAAGTGTAATATGAACCATACAGGCCACACCAGTATTGATTTCTCTGGGTGTCTAGTTTTTAGAAAAGCCCACCATGGTAGGATTCCAATGGTTAAACCCTTGGATCTATAGATACGGCTATTGTAGCTGGAGGCCTAGCCATAGTTGAGTATCCCTTTTAAAGGACGGTTCCCTCATCCAACATAGATGGCATGCTTCATCATTCGGAACGTCCTCATACCTTGATGCCCAGTCACAGTATGGGATACAGGCCCCTCTTTGAGAGGTAGGAGCTCAGGTATGTTAGTTGAAAAAATTGAAAGTACCTTTATTATTGCTATCCTGGGACAGGAGTAAAAACAGGGCACTGTGCGCAGTGATTAAACCTACCTTTAGTGTCAAACAAAGGTCGACATGTTTCAGCCTATAACCCTCCGCAGAGGTTTTGCGGTTTTCTTTCAGGACATAAATTCAGTGCTGCTGCTTAAAAATACTCAAATCAAAAAAAACAAATTTAATTATGTCATATACAAAACTGTCCAGTGATCCTAAGAGACTCATAAAGGAGGTTCCTCCTCCTTGGCATGGTGTGGCGAGTGGCCAGTTGTAGCTCTGGTACCAGGACAGAGAGCACCGAGCCCCATGCCAGTGTGAGTTTAGGCATGACTCTCAAATTAGCGGATTACCGCCAGTGAGTCCTCCACCTTGTGAATACAGGAAGGTTTCGTATATGTTATATTTGAATTTGTTTTTTGACTTGAGCACTTTGAGCAACAGCACTGAATTTAGGTCCTAGAGAAATGCTGCAACACCTTTGTGAAGGGTTATAGGATGAACCATGTCAGGTTTGGTTGACTTCCCTGAGTGCTGGCCAACTCTAGAACCAAATCCCGCAGCTGCCATCAGAACAATGATTATAAATCAAAGAAAAAATCTTCACATTTCCACATTGCACATTGTGGCTTTTCCTATGGCAGATGATAGGCATGTTTCCGTCAAGAGAAGTGTGGCATTGTAGAGTAGCAGAACTTTTGTCAGTCCCCTAAGATTCCAGAACTTTGCCTCACCGAAATGTGAGGATATCTGCGAGAATTAACAAAATGGTGGGGGTCTTTGAAAATTACACTTCTGTGGACTCCCCTGAGATTTTAGTTTTCAAATATATCTGGGTTTGGTTTTCTCGGATGCCAGCAGAGTACAGGCCCAATTAACATCTATCCCAATCCGAAGAAACAAGGTTAATCGAAAATCAAAATATTCTAGCTACTTACATCTCCCGAATGTTGGAATTCAAAGGGAACTATCTTGATCTTTCTACACAAGTGTACTATTTTTGTCAGGAAAAGTATGGGAATGCTGAGTGGTAAGATTCTGGAATGTTCTCTCACAGAAACGTGAGGAAAGTCCATGATTTTAGCTAAAGTTTGATGCTTGCACAGTATTCTGGGTAAAACGAACACTGAGATCTCTGCAGGCCAAACCACCAATGTATCTGTTTTTTAAAAACTTGGTAGGTTATATTGGGTACCAGCCAGCCTAGGCCCAAATACAGCAGTTACCCAGCTCCTAAAAGTCTGTGTCATTCAAATAGAAATCTGCATATTTTCACTTTCCATTTTGGAGCCTTTCTTGTCATTGAATAGGCCCACCCACGCAAATGGGGCACATTGTTTATCAGAAGAATGGGATTACTCAATGGTAGAGCTTTTGACAATTCCTTCAGATTCTGGATTTTTTTCCACACAGAAATGTGAGTAAGATATTTGATTTTACGCATAGTTTGACATTTTCAGTGCATTCTGGGTAGGCAAAAGAGTGTTATTCATTAAAATCACTTGACCCGGCACTCTCCCTATTGTCTAGTTTTCACAAATGCCTGGGGTTTGAAGGTTTCCCAGCGGAATGGCTGACCCTAAGCACAAATACCACACTAACATGATTCCCAGAAAGAATGAAATTGTTTGAGGAAAAATCTTGAACTTTCCACATTACATTTTGGTGCTTTTTTCTGTCATAGAAATTATGAACACCACTTGGTGAAAAAAATATTCTACTCTGTATTCACCTTAAAGCTGGGGAGAGTTCGGTCTTCGCCCAAGAAACTTTTTGTGGATTCTATTTTTAGAAGATAAAACACACACTTTCTAGTGCACCACCTTTTTTTACCATTATTCATAACATTCAAATTGACCCATTTTGCCTATCTTTTCTGGTCCCTTGGATGAAATCACAAATCTTGGCTACAAATGTACTCTCCTAAATGTGGGAAAAGAGGATGTCTGGAGCCTTTGCCCAAAAAGGCCTCAATATGCATCAGTTTATGCTTGGTATCCATCTTAGTGAAGCGTTCTATTTTCGGACTTGGAAACTTTACTGCAAGTCAGATCTCAGTCAGCGGTGCAAACCAGCAAGTTCAGGCTGACTGATGATTTGATGTTGACAGCTGTGGCTTCAACAGCAATCCTGGTGTCTCAAAATTTTCAAAGCAGAAAGTCAGCAAAAACTTTCCAAATTCTACTGCTTGCTGTTTGCTGGATACGAGGAGTGCATTCTAATACCAGCCAAGGTTCCAGGACCTGTGTGGGGGGCATGACTTGAGGGTTAGGTTCCAGTAGAGGCCAGGAGCAGGATGAAGGGCAGGGGCAGTTCAAACTTCTCAGTTGGACAGTAGCAGGGCGAGAGGCATTTAGAAGCTTGTTGTGTCTCTGTAGCTCAAACAGGAGGTTGCAACTGACCCTTGGAGTAATTTCTGGGGTCCTGAGTTCAAGGTAGGCATGTCTAGTCTTCCTTCAGGTCTCAGACAGCAGTGCCGTCTTTCTGATTTTAACAGTGCTGGGAGTGTTCATAGGAGAGATCTGCTGGGTCCACTTGTATGCCCAGCATCAGCCAATGGGTGGAGGACAATCCTTTGTCCACTGCTAAACCAGTTCTGGTCACTTCCTACCCTCCCAATGGGTTTAGTGCCAGCCTGAGTAGTGAGACAAAAGTAGACAGGCCTAGGAATGGGCTTCATCTGTCAATGACAAAGTAAGTATCCTTTGAAACCCAGGAAGGGACTAGGCACAGCCCAAGACCATCCTGTCAAGGGAGGAGCCCCCCTCCCTATATCCATTGTTCTCTACCCGCGGTCTGGGAGCAATACACAGTTCACCACAGGGGAGCCATAAGGTGTCAGGTGACAGCTGGATGCTGGCAGGACAGCTTTTTGGTTTTATGTAGGAAAATTCAAACTTTTTAAAAGTGTAAGTTCTGAAATAGTAATATAAAATCCGACTTGACCATTAACTTGGATTTTAAATTGCTATTGAAGTGAGTCCAGGAGCAATATTTGAAGCTGTCCCCCAAATTATTTAGCACTTATTAAATGTAGTAGTGAAAACATGTGTTAACCTGTGGGAGAGCCACCCTTGCTACACCGAAAAACGACGTGGGAGCTTTTTCACTGCCAGGATATGTAAATCCGGAAATATAAATGTCCAACTTTTTAAATACAATGCATTCTGCCATATGGCTATTCAGAGAGTACCTTTGGTGACTTGTAAGTATTAAAAATGAAGGTTTAGGTGCGGCAAAAGGTCTGTTGAGCCAGGTTAAAATGGCAGTTTAGAACTGTGCAACCAGGCTGCAGGGGCATGCCTGTAGAGATATTTTATGTGTTACTTTACTGGGTGACACAATGGGTGCTGCAGCCCTCTAGCAGCACTTAATTTACAGGCCAGGGTATTTGTGGTACCATTTAATAGCTACTTGCAAGTAAATTAAAGGTACCAGTTAGAGTTATGCCAATTCCACTAGGTTTAGAGAGGAGAGCATAAGCACTTTACCAAGCAGTGGCCCATGCAGGTAAGAGTGGTGGGGGGGGGGGGGGGGGGGGAATTTCGACGAACAATCGCGAGGGAAAATTCATTAAATTATTTATTTTCCCTCGTCCTCGTCTTTAGAAATTGTCCCACCCGGTCCCACCGCTCTTACCTGCACAGGCCGTGGCTTAGTACCACTGGTTAGCAGGGTAAAGTATGAGTCCTAAGGCCAGTAAAAACGGGATTAGCAAAAGAAAGCAAGAATCTGGGGTAATGATACGCAAAAGATGGTAATTTCAAAAATTATATTTGGCCGGTTCACAATGAAATCTTGCAACCATCAAAAGTGTACTATTCTGTAAATGTTCTTTTTAGCAGCAAGCTTTTTAGGTCTTAACTATTCTATCCCGCAGGGATAGATAGGCAAGTATATAGTAGGCAGTTCAAAATCTCTACCAAACTGCGGATCGTGTACAGTTCATGTGGACACAATCACGTGCATTGTCAACAGCTGCCACAACCACGCGCATTTTTTTAAGAGCTTCCATTTGCTCCCAGACACTTTGTGCACGCGCGCCGCGCTCTCCCTCTGTTGCCACACTTATTAAGCTCACCAGGCAGCACACCCCCTCCTCTCCATATGGTCGCTCGAGTTCACGTCCGAGTGCTTTCCCTGACAGGCTCTGCCCCACTGCCCCATTTGTCTGTGCCTCGCATCAGACTTCAAAGGCCGCCGCTCCTTCGCCCCCTGCATCAGGCCTCAGATTTGAAAGACTTCAAGCTGTGGTCGTAATCAGGCTCCTCTGCTTGCCGTAACCCCTACCTTTTCCCCTCCCTCCTGGTCAGCCTCACTCTCCCAAGCGCCTTGCTTAGGCACATACATACACCACTCTCGTGCTCCCCCCGCGATCATTTTCACTTTCACGTCTGCCGTAACCCCTCCCTTTTCCCCCTCTCTCCTGGTCAGCCTCGCTCTCCCAAGTGCCTCGCTTAGGCACATACATATACCACTCGCATGCTTCCCCCCTCCACGCGATCACTTTCGCTTTCACGTCTGCCCTAACCCCTCCCTTTTCCCCCTCCCTCCGGGTCAGCCTTGCTCTCCCATGCGCCTAATTTATTTTTTATTTTTACGGAATCCCTTGTTATTATGTGTGCAACATTGGCTTCCTGGTTGTTTATGTCAACACATCTTCTCAGCTGACATGGACACCACTTTTATACCAGGTTATAGAATGGGTTCAGCATGCTCACACTCTCTCTTTGTCGGTGACTCTATGCTTCTCATCGGAACGGCGATGTTGATATTTGTTTTAAGAAGTGCTAAGGGAGGGTTAGATCTGATTATTAGATGGCCTTTCCATATAGTGGTATCCTGGTACTTAAATGCTCATAAGAGTTTTGTGCACGCTGATTAAAGTCACTGTCTCACAAAGCGCCCCTGCTGTAGGTACTAATGCTTAGTGTACTTCATCCCTCGATTTCTTTTCTTTGTTCTCTTTTATTGTTACCATCTGTTTCTGCAGCATGATAAACTCTTATTGTAGTTCAAGTTAAGTGTCGTTTGTAATACTTCAAATGAGGCAATTACAACCCCATCACTGCTATTATTGAGTTTGTGTCCAGACGACCTTGCTGTAACCTCGCAGCTTGGCAGGTGGTAGGGTTTTTCCTCAGCTGCTGGTTCGTGTAAATAATCAAATCTGGGAAGGTCAAGAGCTTCAGGTTTTACCAAAGTTACAGTAAATTGCTATTAATATAGAATAATAACATTTCTTAAGAATATATCTTCCCAGGCGTAGGAAGAACATCCTTTTAGGAACAACCTAGAATGGTCCTGAAAACGTTTGCCCAGCACCAGCCCAGCATCGCCAAGTGGTGACATTAGAACTCCGACTCGGTCCCTCGCAAATGAAGAAAAAGTTTTTCCCACCAAGACAATAAAGTACCCAGAAGTTTTCTTCATCGAGGAAACTGTCCTGGGAGAGTTGCAGTGTCGGACCCTTTAATGGAAAAAACCCTGGCATTTTAAAGGTTATCCTAGTTTCAGCGTCCATCGGCTAAACCTGTGCAGTTTGATGACTTCAGCTGGGGATGCTGAATCTATTCAGAATGTCTTCTGCACCCTCTGGGCCACTCCCCAGGCTCTGACCCCCAAAACAGCTCCTGCACTTGCTCCAGCACACAAGTAAGACTTAGTCAAAGCCTACCTTAGTGCCTAAAGATGGCAGCCATGTGCTTGCAATAAAAAAATGAATTAAAAAATAAATTAGCCATTGTATACAATTTAAATAGACTAGTACGTGTGATAATTAGCTGAGAGGCATACCTAGAGGAGGATTAGAAACCCTTTTTAGTTCTTAATGTACGTCATAGGAACATATTATGCTTATTGCTACAAAGAAAAGGTACTATTGGCTTTGAATGACTGCATCCTGAAGACATAGTTTCATCACAAGGATGACAAAAAAAATCAAAGTTTAAAAAAAAAGCATAAAGAATAAGGAAAATATTGGTTATCTATGAACCCACCAACCCTGTTACTGAAGTGCACATTGATTGAAGCATATGTGCACTTAAATTTGTATGTCCTGTACCACTATTTTAGATTCCATAATTTTGGATCAGCACAGTTTTGCCTAATATGCTTCTGTACCAATATTTCAGATTAAAAAATGTTTTTTTACAATTATAATTTAATTTTTTTAACGTTTGAAGTTAGTTTTTCCATTGTCTCACCAATAATTTCATTGCAACTCCCTGTTCTCTTCTCCTGTGCTAATCACCTGCTCTCTTCCACCCCACCTCCTTCTCTAACTCCCTGTTCTCTTCTCTTCTCCCGTGCTGATCTGCTCCTCTCTTCCACCCCACCTCCTTCTCCAACTCCCTGTTCTCTTCTCTTCTCCCGTGCTGATCTGCTGCTCTCTTCCACTCTGCCTCCTTCTCTAACTCCCTGTTCTCTTCTCTTTTGCTGTTCTGATCTGCTGCTCTCTTCCACCCGCCTCCTTCTTTAACTCCCTGTTTTGTTCTCCTTCGCTAATCTGCTGTTCTCTTCCCCCCGCCTCTTTCTCTAACTCCCTGTTCTATTCTCCTGTGCCAATCTCCTGTTATCTTCAACCCGCCTCCTTTTTAACTCCTTGTTCTCTTCTCCTGTGCTGATCTGCTGCTCACTTCCACCCCACCTCCTTCTTTAACTCCCTGTTCTCTTCTCCTGTGCTGATCTGCTGCTCTCTTCCACCCTCCTCCTTCTTTAACTCCATTTTCTCTTCTGCTGTGCTGTTATGCTGCTCTCTTCCACCCACCTCCTTCTCCAACTCCCTGTTCTCTTCTCTTCTCCCGAGCTGATCTGCTGCTCTCTTCCACCCACCTTCTTCTCTAGCTCCCTGTTCTCTTCTCTTCTCCTGTGCTGATCTTCTGCTCTCTTTTACGCCGTCTCCTTCTTTAACTCACTGTTCTATTCTCTTCTCCTGTGCTGATCTGCTGCTCTCATCCACCCCACCTCCTTCTTTAACTCCCTGGTCTCTTCTCCTGTGCTGACTGCTGTTCTCTTCCACCCGCCTCCTTCTTTAACTCCTGTTATCTTCTCCTGTGCTGATCTGCTGCTCTCGTCCACCCCAACTCCTTCTTTAACTACCTGTTTGCCTCTCCTCTCCTGTGCTGATCTGCTGTTCTCTTTCACCCGCCTCCTTCTCCAACTCCCTGTTCTCTTCTCCTGTGCTAATATGTTTTTCTCTTCCAACCGCTTCCTTCCTTAACTCCCTGTTCTCTTCTCCCGTGATGATCTGCTGCTCTCTTCCACCCCACCTCCTTCTTTAACTCCATGTTCTCTTCACCTGTGCTGATCTGCTGCTCTCTTCCACCCCGCCTCCTTCTTTAACTTTGTTTTTTTCTCCTGTGCTGATCTGCTGTTCCCTTCCACCACCTCCTTCTCTAACTCACTGTTCTCTTTTCCCATGCTGATCTGCTGTTCTCTTCCTCCCGTCTCATTCTCTAACTCTCTGTTCTCGTCTCTTGTGATGATCTTTCTCCTATCTTCCATCCGCCCCTTCTCTAACTCCCTGTTCTCTTCTCCTGTGCTGATCTGCTGTTCTCTTGCACCCGCCTCTTTCTCTAACTCCCCTTTCACCTCTCCTGTGCTGATCTGCTGTTCTCTTTCACACCGCCTCCTTCTCTAACTCCCTGTTCTCTTCTCCTGTGCTAATATGCTGTTCTCTTCCACCCGCTTCCTTCCTTAACTCCTGTTCTCTTCTCCTGTGCTGATCTGCTGCTCTCTTCCACCCCACCTCCTTCTTTAACTCCATGTTCTCTTCACCTGTGCTGATCTGCTGCTCTCTTCCACCCCTCCTCCTTCTTTAAGTCTGTTATTTTCTCCTGTGCTGATCTGCTGTTCTCTTCCACCCGCCTTCTTCTTTAACTCCCTGTTCTCTTCTCCTGTGCTGATCTGCTTCCCTCATCCACCCGCCTCCTTCTTTAACTCCCTGTTCTCTTCTCCCGTGCTGATCTGCTGCTCTCTTCCACCCGCCCACTTCTCTAACTTCCTGTTCTCTTCTCCTGTGCTGATCTGCTCTTCTCTTCCACCCGCCTTATTCTCTAACTCCTTTTTGGCTTCTCCAGTGATGATCGTTTGATCTCTTCCATCCGCCTCCTTCTCTAACTCCCTTTTCTCTTCTCTGGTGCTGATCTGCTGTTTGCTTTCATCCCGCCTCCTTCTCTAACTCCCTGTTCTCTTCTCCTGTACTGATTTGCTGTTCTTTTCCACCGCCTCCTTCTGTAACTCCTGGTTCTCTTCTCCTGTGCCGATCTGCTGTTCTCTTCCACCCGCCTCCTTTTTTAACTCCCTGTTCTCTTCTCCTGTGCTGATCTGCTGCTCTCATCCAACCACCTCCTTCTTTAACTCCCTGTGCTCTTCTCTCGTGCTGATCTGCTGTTCTCTTCCACCCCACCTCCTTCTATACATCCCTGTTCTCTTCTCCCATGCTGTTCTGCTGCTCTCTTCCACCCCACCTCCTTCTTTAACTCCCTGTTCTCTTCTGCTGTGCTAATCTGCTGTTCTCTTCCACCTCACCTCTTTCCTAACTCCCTGTTCTCTTCTCTTCTCTTGCGCTGATCTACTGCTTTCTTCCACCCGCCTCCTTCTTTAACTCCCTGTTCTCTTCTCTTCTCCTGTGCTGATCTGTTGCTCTCTTCCACCCCACCTCCTTCTTTAACTCCCGGTTAACTTCTGCTGATCTGCTGCTCTCTTCCCCTCACCTCCTTCTCTAACTCCCTGTTCTATTCTCTTCTCCTGTGCTGGTCTGCTGCTCTCTTCCACCCCACCTTGTTCTTTAACTCCCTGTTCTCTTCTGCTGTGCTGATCTGTTCCTCTCTTCCACCCACCTCCTTCTCTAACTCCCTGTACTCTTCTCTTCTCTCGTGCTGATCTGCTGCTCTCTTCCACCCTGCATCCTTCTCTAACTCCCTGTTTTCTTCTCTTCTCCTGTGCTGATCTGCTGCTCTTTTCCACCCCACCTCCTTCTTTAACTCCCTGTTCTACTTTGCTGTGCTGATCTGCTGCTCTCTTTCACCCGCCTCCTTCTTTAACTCCCTGTTCTCTTCTCCTGTGCTAATCTGCTGTTCTCTTCCACCCGCCTCTTTCTCTAACTCCCTGTTCTCTTCTCCTGTACCGATCTACTGTTCTGTTCCACCCGCCTCCTTCTTTAACTCCCTGTTCTCTTCTCCTGTGTTGATCTGCTGCTCTCTTCCACCCGCTTCCTTCTTTAACTCCCTGTTCTCTTCTCTTGTGCTGATCTGCTGCTCTCTTCCACCCGCCTCCTTCTTTAACTCCCTGTTCTCTTCTCCTGTGCTAATCTGCTGTTCTCTCTTCACCCGCCTCTCTCTCTAACTCCCTGTTCTCTTCTCCTGTGCCGATCTGCTATTCTCTTCCACCCGCCTCCTTCTTTAACTCTCTGTTCTCTTCTCCTGTGCTGATCTGCTGCTGTCTTCCATCCGCCTCCTTCTTTAATTCCCTGTTCTCTTCTCTTCTCCCGTACTGATCTGCTGCTCTCTTCCACTGCCCTGTTCTCTTCTCTTCTCCTGTGCCGATCTGCTGTTCTCTTCCACCGCCTCCTTCTTTAACTCCCTGCTCTCTTCTCCTGTGCTGATCTTCTGCTCTCTTCCACCCACCTCCTTTTTTAACTCCCTGTTCTCTTCTCCTGTGTTGATCTGCTGTTCTCTTCCACCCGCTTTCTTCTTTAACTCCCTGTTCTCTTCTCCTGTGCTGATCTGCTGCTCTCTTCCATCCCACCTCCTTCTTTAACCCCTTCCATGCTCATGACTAGCTCAGCTCGTCATGCAGTACACTGCTACAGTGCTCATGACGAGCTGAGCTCGTCATGAACAATGGGATTCAAAGAAGATCAGCACCAAGGATGAATTGCTGTAGCATTGATGTGGTTAACTCCCTGTTCTCTTCTCTACTCCTGTGCTGATCTGCTGCTCTCTTCCACCCGCCTCCTTCTTTAACTCCCTGTTCTGTTCTCCCATGCTGGTCTGCTGCTCTCTTCCACCCCTCCCCCTTCTCCAACTCCCTGTTCTCTTCTCCCGTGCTGATCTGCTGTTCCCTTCCACCACCTCCTTCTCTAACTCCCTGTTCTCTTCTCCTGTGCTGATCTGCTGCTCTCTTCCACATACATGCTTCTCTAATTGCACACACACACATACATACAACCACGTATACCCACACACACAACCACACCCACAACCACACACACACAACCACACACACAACCACACACACACAACCAACCACACACGACCACACACACAACCACACACAACCCCACACACAAACACGCACGCAACCCCACACACAAACACACACATCACCACAACCACACACACAACCACACACCCAACCACACACACAACCACACACATAACCACACACACAACCACACACAACCACATACAAACACAACACACAAACAACAAAACACAGCCAAACACAACCACACACAACCACACACACAACCATACATATAACCACAAACAACCACAACCACACACAACCACACAACCACAAACACACACATAGCCACACACACAACCACAACCACACACACAGCCACACATACCACCACACACAAGCATATACACTCACACAACCACACCCAACCACACACCCAACCACACACCCAACCACACCCAACCTCACACACGTACAACAACACACACACAACCACACACACACACAACCACACACACAACCACACACACACACAACCACACACGCACACAACCACACACATCTATATATCGCCCTCACTCTATCTAGCTATCTATCGCCCTCACTCTATCTATCTATCTGTCACCCTCACTCTATCTATCGCCCTCACTCTATCTATCGCCCTCACTTTATCTATCTCTCACCCTCACTCTATCTATCTATTGCCCTCACTCTATCTATCAATCTATCGCCCTCACTCTATCTATCTTTCGCCCTCTCTCTAGCTATCTATCGCCCTCACTCTATCTATCTATCTATCTATCTATCGCACCACCACAGCATCACTCAGGTGCACCACAGCATTACTCTGGGGCACCACAACATCACTATGCGCTACCACAGCATTACTGAACGCCACAGCATCACTCGTCACCACCACAACATCACTCAGCGCCACCACAGTATCAATCTGTGCAACCATTCAACAACAACTGGTTCAAATATGTTCTCTCAATGTTTCAAGCTGTATTACAAATGTCACAAAAAGATGTTAATATTTCACTCTGTTCTTGGATTTTCATCACAATAAAATACACTGAACATAATCTTCACAAAAGTTTAAGCTATTGCCATTATAAATTACAATAACTTTTATTTAAGTATTAATGATTTAAAAAAATTAAAAGCCATTGTTATTTGTAATATCAATACATCTAAGTCACGTAAATACAAAACATGTTGCATTACAAATTCTATAGGTGTCACATTTGCAAACGTTAAAAGTATTGGCATTGTAAATGACAAAGCTATTAATTTCGCTATTTTCAAAATCAACACATAAATACAAAATGTGTCATTTACAAGACCAATAGCTCAAACTTTCCTAACGCGAGACCTATTGCATTGCAAATGCTTGTTTAAATATTCAGTTTCACTGGGGAAAGGTTGTCAAATTGGTGCATTGCAGTTTCCCACATTGGCTCACCTCCTTGAGGAAGGCACCCAGGTCACCCAAGATGGAAGATATCACTTACGCTTGCTGTTTATAGATCAGAGCCTCTGATGATAAAGAGTCACACAAGACATCAGTGAAGTGGAAGGAGTCGACTGAAAGTTTTGGAGGCACGTAGGTCTCATCTGGTCCCAGCGAAGTAAAGCATGACCTCTGATGGCCATAGGAGTCACTGCAGCAGTGGGCAACCTTTTCATTCGAAAAATTGGCAGGCAGCTTTTCACACATCTCTTCAATAACCAAAGCAAGCTGCACAAAACAAAAAAGAAGTATTGGAAATGCTATCAGTCTCACATTTGTTTGAGTTACAGAGTTTGGCATTGTAAATGGTAATGTACTTTACCTATGTGTTATGGAGTTCCTGTATGTGCTTTGTAGTGGAATTATGTGGGTTGAATTTGATTAATTATTTGTGGAATTGTGTGAAGTGAAACTGCGTGTTGTGGAGTGGATTTGTGTAGTGGAATAATGTGGAGTGATGTGGTTAGTAATGATATGGTATTAAATGTACCGGAATTATGTGGAGTTGGATTGTGTGTTATGTATTGTAATTATGTGGGATGGTATTTTGTGTTGTTAAATGGCATGTAGTGGAGTTTAATTATGTGGTATAATGTGGATTTGGTGTGTTGTGTAATTGTGTTGTTGAGTTGAATTAAGTGGGTTTGTATTGAATTATGTGGTGTGGATAGGACATGTGTGGTGTTATAATGTTTGCCATGGAACTGTGTGGAAAGCTTTGCCTTTTTGATGATAAAAAAACAAATAGGTAGGATCTAAGCTTCAGATGTGTGTTTGTAAAAATATGAAAATGTGCAATTAGTGTGTTTTTTATGGGTGTATAAAGCATCTGCAGGTAATTACACTCAATACATGTTGTCCAAATTTACTGCAAAAACTGCAATGGCAAAATTCTCCATATTGAAAACTTGGCTATGGAAAATAGCCTAATTTATTATTTAAAATGCTGATGAGGCTCCTAAGTGCATTTATTATTAGATACACGCCCAGAACAGAGCACCAAACCTGGTGAGACTCCCCCCCATTGCATTTTGAAATAAAAAGATTGTTTGTGTGTCCCATAGGTACCTTAATGTCCAAAGTACCAATACTCTTCACTGATTGGCAACTGTACACGGATGTGCTGTAAAGTTGCCACGAGATGGCATTTTAGTAGACAAATACATTAAAAAGGCAACAATAACATCCTTAAAGTGTGTGTGCAAGCATGTATACAAGGGAACAAGATAACAAGTTTTCCGATAGTTGGAATTACAATCAATGCGGACTACAACACAGTGAAAACAAAGAAGGAAGGTCTCAAGATTGTGGAATGGAACTCCTTGAATAAAGGTGGAAAATATTGGACGCAAGGCTAAGTTAAAGCGCTATGAAGCATATTCACATACACTAGTAAGTGGTACCTAAACTCGTTCTCAAAACGTCCCTGTGTCATGTGGTCCATTGCATTCTCTTCGCCTTCTATTCTTGCCCTGGAATCACAAGCAGCTTTAATAATAAGGCATTTGTTTGTTCTGTTAGGAAGTCTTACATCCACTCTTGTCAGTGCACCTTAAACCTGAAGTGCATGTCTGCAGTGAGTTGCTTGTTTGTGAAGAAGTCTGTGTGAATTATTGGGGACTGATAATTTAGAGTGCTTTTGAGGTCCCACTGCAGTGTTTTGCATTCTAGAGATTGATGTGTGTGCCCTGTTCTGTTTTCCATCACGTGCTGTTGTCCTGACCTTGGCAGCACCTCAACAAGAGATTGTCATATCCATGCTACGGCAAGCATTCCCATTTACACTGATGCAGACTAAACACACAATGGTTTCAAAATCAGGCAGATGTATGCATTAAGGTTTAAGGATGGCAGACCAATGTGAACTCCAGGCGACTACGTAACAATTTTTAAAACATCCCTGTACATACCGAAATATTGCCGTAGCTCCCCCTGCTGAAAATCTTTAATGTAAGCTTGCTTATCACAGAGACATTTCTAGCCAATGTGGCTGCACTGTTTCCACCACGTTAGTACTTAGGAGTTCTATTCCAATGTCTCACCTGTCCCTCGAGATTCCTTCGGAGTGGACAAGGTAAGTAAGAGATATTGGTTTGTGCAGCTCCCCTTGCTGCAAACTCTTGCCAGGGGCTATGCCTTTGTATGTAGGTGCAGTTATAGTGCCTAAACTGTAGTCTCTAGGAGCATTACCCCAGTATACTCCGTAGGACTGGTGCAACATGGGGTTCTGGTGAGATTTTTGAACACTCTTTCCTTCTTTAAATTTAGCGCTAGAACAGCAGAAGTGGACGATTTCACCGCTCATAGCACTTCCCTCCTCGGCTGGAGACATTTCGTGTGACGTCATCTCGACAATTTACGTGACTATACTGTCTTCTTCTGAACGATGACTCCTCTCACCCAGAGAATAGCTTTAGGATTGTCACAGACCCTAATTCAGCCCAAAAACACACTGCCTTGTTTGGAGAGAAACCTTAGATGCACCCTTGTTTCAACTGTTATCCTTTAAAAAAGAAAAACTACAATAAACAAGAAGCTTCAAAAAACAGATAGGGCTCAATGGCTCATGTTAGCATTCACCGCATAGACAGGGTGCCATGATGTTTCCTCCATTGCTTAGCTTGCCTGTGGTATGGATTCGCTTCATGGTAATGATGGCAACCAAACTTGACGCCACCCTTGGGTGTGTAGGCCCACTCCATGGTCTCCAACGAGCCCTGACTGACATTACTGGAGTCATGACGTGGAGAGAAGAACACCTGTCTGTTCAGAGTGGCTCCAGCGATACCACCAGTGAGCTGACACACATGCGGAGGCTCATGGAGGACATGGTGCGGATGGAGGCGGAAAGGATGGCAGCCACCGCTGCACATCAGCGGAATGTAGCTGGGATCTACCCTGCCCTGCAGACCCTCATCATGGCTTTGCTGCCACAAGGCGTGGTGATGATGAATGCTGCTCCCCCCACACCTTCCATATCTCCACCCCTGGTGTGTCAGTGCCTCCCAGTGTGGCAGGCCTATCCATTCCGGCACCTGATGTGTCAGGGGGACACAGTAATGCTTACAAATCTCCTACGGCCCCTGATGTGTCAATGGCACACAGTGCTGCAGCCGGTACAGCAACACCCACAGGTGGGGCAGAGCACTCATCCGGGGACGAAGACGTGGATGTGCCTGTGATCAGAAGGACTCAGTAGCATTCATTTCCACCACCTGACCTGTTTCAGCTTGGTCCCGCACATGGACTCATGACCTTCCACTGACCCCCGATTCAATCAGATGCACTCACCTTGGACAGAGACAATAACGGCCACATCCTGTGTGATGACCAATGACATGGCAACCAGACTGCGGACTGTAACCTCCCTCTTCCGCAGTACTTGTCATCCCCGGATGGACTCTGGCTGGCCCTCCACTGGCCCATATTGTGTAGTGTGCTCGGTATTGCCCTGGACCACTCCAGCTGCAGAACTGCACAGGATGTACAATAAACTTCCAGTGAGGTACTGCTGTGTCATGTATCTCATCATTCATGTATGTATGTGTGGATGAATGTAGGGACAGTTATTTCCCTTGCGTCAATGATGCTCTCATCCTGTGGAAGCCAGTCAGAGGGTGCTACATGGCAATTTGTGTAACGGGTCCCGGGATCACCAAAACAGGGACACACGCATCAGCCACTTCCTTGTCCGGACATGGACTGAACCACTCCCAGAGCCCAAGAGTCATTGTTGCAATCCCTGCGCTGTTCCAGTGTACGGCAGGCCAGAACACTCCACTAACGCTCCAAGGGGGGAGCCTCATTGCTACCCATCCCAGGCGTACTCGCTGGTCGTGTGCAGGTCACTGGTCTAGTTGACAGCATGCCACAGCAACTCACTGAGGGCAGGTTTGCACGCACACCACACCCATCCGGCACTGGAATCACAGGCCATGTGACCCCGCAAATGTAAGGGGCCGACAACATCACATTCCCCTCTGCCGGTGGTGACTGGATGACGGACGCTCCATGGTGCTCACTCATAAAGGGCCCATGATTTGCTGCGCACGCGGAGTATTGCGGCCGGCAGGGGCCTCCCCCCACGTGGCGCTGACTGGGGTTGAACAGGGTTAGTGGCACACGGAGCATTGCGTCCGGCACAGGCACCCTGACTGGGGTTGAACAGGGTTAGTGGCACATGGAGCATTGCGGCCGACATGGGCCTACCACTGCATGGCGCTGACTGGGGTTGAACAGGGTTAGTGGCACATGGAGCATTGCGGCCGGCACAGGAAACCCCGCCACAGGACGGTGACGGGTTAAACAGGGTTAGTGGCACATGGAACTTTGCAGCCGGCCCAGACACCCCACCACGGGAAGGTAACTTTGGGTGCAATGAGTCATTGGCACCTTAAGCTGCTGAGCGTGGGTTCAGCCTGCGATGATGTCCCGTCCCAGTGGTCGAGACAGCTCAGGTTGTGTGTGCCCTGCTGGACCGCAGTGTAGGCCAGAGCCAGCGGGCAGTGCGGGCCTACCGCCACATGGCCTCGCTTCCGGGATCACAGAGTTAGTGGCACCCCTTGGTCTGAGTGAGTGTGCAGCCTGTGATGGTGCCAGGTGTACTGGTATGTCCTAAGCCATGGAGTAATCAAGACCCAGCACCAGACGTGAGACCTGGTGGCCTGCGCAGCATGGCTGCATGGTGTGGAGGGTGCCATGTCCACGGGTCCCAGGCTTGTGGCTTGCAGCAGCACGTTGTGGGACCTCCTGCTTACACACCAGTGGCCGAAGGTGAGCAGTGAGGCCCGGGTGTGCATGGGCTGGCATGCTCCGACGGGCAGCAGGAGGGGCTGGGGTGCCTCTGCCAGGGTGTGCATGGGCGGGCAATGTTGTATTGTGCAAGTGTGTGCACTGTCCCAGTCATGTATCTGGACTCCGTTTCAGATGACGGCTCTGACTCTGATGTGTGACCTGGAGTACTGCTATACATACCGGCAAGTGGTTGGAGACACACCGGTGGCAGCAGGTGAGCAGTGTGGTCTGGGTGCACAGGAGCGGCACTCTTTCTCTCCCCTCTCTCCTTCTTCTCTCTCTCTCTCTCTCTCTCTCTCTCTTCTTCTCTCTCTCTCTCTCTCGCCCCCTATCTTCTTCTTCTCTCTCCTTCGCTCTCTCTCTGTCCTTTGATGTGCGCAGGACACACCTTCTCATGATGTTTTTGTCTTGCAGGCTGTGCACTATGGATTGTCCCGAGTGGAGGCGCCATGTGCCTTCATTTCATTTCAGTGGTCATTTCAATAAAGTTTCATTGGTTGCTTCGAAAGTGAATGTGTGATGCTCATTTCTGTGACGACACATGCATGTCACCATTTGTGATAGTGCGACATCAGGCAAATTATTTTGTACATGTTTAGATGTGGCATGTCTTTGGTCGGGGGTGCCAGGGAGGGGTGGTCCTGGGTGTGGGGTTTTGTGGGTGTTGTGGCTTTCTTGGGTGTCCGTGCTGCATGTTCAGTTATTCCATGGCATCTGTTTTTCTTCAGGTGTGGCTCTGGGCTGTGCTTCCTTTTGTGGTGCAGGCTGTGGTCCGACTTTACACCAGGTCAGAGCAGGTGTTAATTTCCTGCTGCTAACGCACCTTACTGCGGGTTTTGCTTTCTTATCGCGGATCTGGCTGGTCGTTGAGAATGTTGCGGAGTAGTGTTGTTCCGGCTTTTGGCACGGGAACGCCTACGCTGCATCTCATTAGCGATAGTTGCTGTAGTCATCCGTGGCAATGTTTGTTGCGGATGCTAACGCAGGCTATATGGTGCTGTGGGCTGTTTGCACCTGCTTGTGAATGGGGAGGTACATTTATCACGACTTTGGCTGAGCTAATGTGCCGTTAATTCGGCAATAGCTCATTGTGAATATGCCCCTTAGTCGTAAAAGAAACTTTTAAGGGTTGCAGTGTACCAAAGCTATGAGAGTAGGCGTTGATCTTCAACTTAAACCACAGTCAATGCTTTCTCAATTTGTTAACATTTTAGAATAGTAATGCAGTTTATTTATTGAAACAAGCACAGAGAATAATTTATCAGGTCCAATAAAATATCAGGTTTGATGATTCAATTATGTTTGCCCTTTAAGTGGCCCTGATGCAGTTTGGGACATACCCCTTCATTAGAGGGTATATTAATATTTTTTGTCAACTCCTGAGACAGTCTGATATATTAATTGTTTAGGTTGAGCATTCGAGACCTCTTGTAAATACGTCAGTATATACTTATATCTGTATGTATTTTGTGCGCTCTGGAGATCTGCCTTAGGTCTTGTGTGCTTCCGCTTAGGGACTTTTTTTCTGTTCAACTGCCTCTATTTAACTCTCTTGATAGAAAACGAGCAGTGAAGGTCAGTAAAATACCAGAATTGCTTTCTGCTTGTTCAACTGCCTCTATTTAACTGTCTTGATAGAAAACGACCAGCAGAGGAAAGTAAAATACCAGAATCACTTTAGCATTCTCTAGATTCCAGTCCATAGAAATTGTCTTCCACGAGCACCCTTAGACAATAATATTTTTTTCAAATCTTGTATTTTCAGTGACATGACCACCAAACGCCCTGATTTTATATTCAAAACAGAGCTTTGGACTATACTGTTTCCCGCTGAAAGGCAATATTTCTCTCCATGTGTTCCCATACCTGGCGTGTTATGCAGTTTGGTGCTTACTTACCCTCCATGTTAAAGAATAGTTAAATACATATAAGGTCCCAAAGGCAAGACTGATTGCATTGTGGCAGTTTTAGCGTGTCAAATCAATGAATCATATGCACTGGGCCATCATTGAAACTGATTCTGAGATATTTATTGGACCTATGAGCTATTCTCAAAATTTTGTTGCAAAATAAACTAACTTCTTAAACCATAATATTAACAAATTGAGTATGTGTTTGTCATGGTTTAAGTTGACTATTAATATCTACTGGAATCACTTTGGTGCACACAGCGACTCTTCAAGGTTTTCCTTGGGAGTGTTGATTTATTTGTTTCTGTGTTTCCATGCTGGAGGGACACACCCAGTTCTACAACTAGGGGCAGATTTACAAGGACTAGAGCATCCCTGCATATTAGCAGGGATGCGCCAGTAAAGATGTGACACGCAGGAATTCCATTGCGCCACCACGGATGCGTTGCATTTACAATGCAACACCGTGGCGCAAGGATAGTCAGATGCGTGTTGCATCTTCTGGTGTAAGGCAGCACATGACTAGAGTCGTGTCGCAAGCGCGATGCTACTCCAGCAATGCTCAGGGACGCCCTATACTTAAATAATAATAATAAAGAGTTTATAAAGCGCTTAGTTACACTAGCTAGCGTGTCCCCGTGCTGCCGCCAGAGGGAGCTACAGAGAAGTGTCGAAAAGGGCAGGCAGAAGCCCAAGGGCTCTATGTCTGGAAGAGCCATGTCTTCAGTCTTTTCCTAAAGATTTTATCCAATTGTTCAATCCGAAGGTACATGGGAAGTGCGTTCCACTGTTTAGCTGCCAGGTATTGGGAGCCAGTAAGGAGTAGTTCGGGCATTTTTGGATGAGGCTCTCCTAGGAAGCATCAGGACTAGGCGGGCGGCAGCGTTTTGGATGTATTGTAATCTTTGCACGCTCTTTTTACTGGCGCCTATATAGAGTGAATTCCCATAGTCCAAGCGAGAGGTGACAAATGCGTGGACTAGGGTTTTCCTGGCAGTTACCGGGAGCACATCTAGGGCCAGATGTAGGTCGGCCAATACCGGTCGGTAACGGCCGAAATTACTGAATTTCGGCTGTTACCGACCGGTATTGGGCTTTTTAGATGTAGGTGGCATTTTTGTAGGATTCGGTATTTTACAGAATCGGTAATTTATGGATTCGGTAAATTATTGAATTCTTAACATACCGATTCGGTAAATTACCGAATCCAGGATGTAGGGAGCACTCAAGTTAGTGCATTCCTCAGTTAAGGATTCGTTATTTACCACCAACTACAAGTTGGTGGTAAATAATGAAAACCTTTGAAAAAGCATTTTTTTTGCTTTTCCAACAGTGCCATGTTGCAGACATACATGCCCTTAGGGCATGTATGTCTGCAACATGTGCACCCATAGACGATTGAGGGTGCAACATGGTGTCAAAGTGACACCCTGCCACCCTTCAATGTATTCCCCTTTTTACTGAATCGGTATTTACCGATTCGGTAATTGCCATTCATTCCTATGGGCCTGGAGGCCCATAGGAATGAATGGCAATTACCGAATCGGTAAATACCGATTCGGTAAATACCGAATTTTACAGATTCGGTAAAATTTATGGAAAAATTACCTACATACTATATACCTATTCTTAAATACCGAATCTGTATGATTCGGTATTTAAGAATAGGTAAATAGTATTTACCTACATCTGACCCCTAAGGTCTTCCGAAGGCCCTTCATTATGCCAAATCACTTTCCCACCACCGTCCTGGTGTGTTGATCGAAGGAGAGAGTAGAGTCTAACCACATCTCCAGGTTTTTAACCTCCTCCTTAGGGGTGGGGGTGGTGCTCAAAGTCTGCAGCTACCAACTAGGTGACCATATCGAGGGGGCCTTGCCCACAGTTAGGACCTCGGTCTTGCCGCCATTTAGCTTTAAGCAGTTTTTAGCCATCCAGACTGCAAGCTCTTGTAGGCATGCGGAAAAGTTAGCGGCAGCTTCTTCTTGAGATTGGGACAAAGATACGACAAGCTGCGTGTCATCCGCATATGACACAACACTGATGTCGTATTTTTCAATGATACTAGACAGAGGGGCCATATACAGATTAAAAAGCGTAGGGCTAAGTATAGATCCCTGTGGTACCCCCTGCCCTAACCTGATATTCTTGGAGTAGTACTGCCCTTGGGATACTTGAAAGCTCATGTCCTGTAGGAAGGAGCTTAGCCATTTCAGAGCCAGGTTGGTCAATCCACTCTCCTTTAGGCGCTGAAGGAGTATGGGATGGACCACGGTAACGAATGCCGCACTAAAGTCCAACAGAATCAGTGCCACCGTCTGTCCAGCATTGACCAGACGGTGCATGGTTTCAGTGGACAGAAGCAGCGCCGACTCTGTGGAGTATGTAGCCCGGAAACTCGATTGCGTGGGGTGGAGTAGGCTGGCCTGATTCATGTGATCAGTTAACTGAACATTGACCACCTTCTCCACGATCTTGGCAAAGAAAGGTAGGAGAGATATTGGTCGAAGATTCTCCAACTGGCTGCCGCTAACCCCGGGTTTCTTTTTAATGGGGACAACCACTGCCTCTTTCCACCTTTGGGGGACTACTCCCACCTCAAAAGAGAGTCTGATGAGGTGCCTAATGTAAGGACCCAGAATGTCCATACTCTCCCTCATATTTCTCGGTTTAATAGGATCTCTCGGGGAGCCAGACTTGATTTTCAAAGCTATGAATTGAAGCAAGTAGTAAATATAAATCTTAATAGTATTTTGGCCTGAAATATTTAAATCTATAATCAGATTTGTGCAGTCTATATATAGCTTTATGACGATTATGATACATTATGACCCCCATCCAATTTCTTTGGCAAAATGAGACTTGTACTTCAACTGAATCATTTTATATCTTTTTTACACCTCTGTACACAGTTCAACCTCACATCTATAGACTGCTTTCCTGAAAGACTTTTATTGCTCAGGCTTCAAAAACGAACACACAATGGCCAAAAACGACAAAAGAGTTGATCTGTGTGCAATGTCTGCACAATTATTAGTAAAGCAATTCTAAAAACCTTAGTCCTTTGAAAGACAGTTTAAGACGCGGCTTAACAACAGAGCTGCCAACATTGGCACTGTGGACCAGGTTCCAGTCATAGTCTCTGTTCAACATCCTGTGATTCTGGGAAAATCACTAAATCTCCCCATGGCCAGAAAAGGAAAATGTTTAACATAACCTGGTGCTCATAAAAGGTGCTCTAATGCCCTTGGGTCTCATTTGGAAGAGGGGTTCCTGACACACTCATAGGGCCTTATTTATGAGGGCGTGCGTCACTTTTACACCGCTGGTGCGTCACTTTTTGTGGCGCACCAGCGGAGTAAAAAATGTGCCTTGTTGCACCATATTTACAAAAAGACCCATCTTGGTAGATGTGTCACTTTGTAAACCCCTTCGCCACATTATACCTGCGCCAGGTATAATGTATGCAAGGGGAGCGTTTTGACGCAAGAAAGAGTCATAGAAGTGACGCAGTGAAATCTATAAGATTTCACTACGCCATTTCTTGGACGCTAATGCGTCAAAATCTTACGCCTGCCTCATGGCAGGTGTAAGACTGACGCAGGCACTAACAACATGGGACTTGCCCATGTGAAAGTACACATTGCTGGAGTTGCGTCACTTTTGTGACACACTCCAGTAATGCGTCACATTCGCGCCTACAGATGCGTCAGAAATACTGACGTATCTGTAACTCCTTGCGACATGATGCGTCATACTGTAAATATGACGCAACGTTAGTGTCGCAGGGAGAGCGCAGTGAAAAGTGACGTACCGTTGTTTTCACGCAGCGGTGCGTCACTTTACATAAATGAGGCTGATAGTGTCCAATGTCCAGTAAAAATCTATTTAAATTTATTAGGCTGGACTAAAAGGTGATGGGAAGGCTGGGTGGTGTGGAGATGAGCTCTGTGCCCTACACCTGTCCTCGCCATTTGTGGTGTGAACATATAGAAACAACGAGAGAGTTGTGGACACAGAAACAACATCACTGTGAGGTAAATGTTAGGGTGGAGGTTGTGGGAATATTTTACAAATTGGTTGAGGATCACCCTCCAATGAGTGCTAGTGGCCATTTTGAAAATAACTGCTGTGTCCACTGTTC
Source organism: Lissotriton helveticus (assembly GCF_964261635.1). Taxonomy (NCBI): domain Eukaryota; kingdom Metazoa; phylum Chordata; class Amphibia; order Caudata; family Salamandridae; genus Lissotriton; species Lissotriton helveticus. The sequence continues at coordinate 1,173,784,416 of NC_136059.1, read as the reverse complement.
TTCCCTTCAGAACAAGCTAAGAATGTTAAAAAGAGATTGTACTCCATGAAGCTGAAGATTTGTGAGATTTAGATCCACTCCCTTACTTGAATCAATATGTCCACGACATTTGTTAGATCAGTGAGAGAATATATCTCCTTCTAGTCCAAAAGTTGTTTTCGTGGTGCTACTTTTGGGAAGACTATTTACTGGAGCCGCTATTTTCAAGAAGCTGTAAACTGAGAGAATGGAAAGTTTCAGTAGATGTTTCTGACTACAGAACATTGCACAAGGGGTACATAGGTAGGTAGAACCATTTTAAAAGATCTGTTGTAAAATGGGGTTACGATAAGTCAGTGCCGACATCTAAAGCAAGCTGGGTCAAATTAAAAGGATAACGGTTGGACCAGCATTAAATCATCACATGAGAAAGCCTTGCTTTTATTCAAATATGTTCCACCATAGGTCAAAAATCAGTGTTGACTTTCTACATATTCATCTTCGTCTTTGACTCATCAGGAGCAGCACCTATATGCCAGGCAGCGGGTTCCAATACTCCCATTGGCCTTCCTGACTTTTTTTAACTGAGGGTTCAACGGGGCTCATTTACGAGAAGTGTTGCATCGCTGCATGAAAGCAGCGATGCGCCACTTCTCAGTGCGCCCTCCTTGCGACACCAATGATGCGTCATATTTACAATATGACGCATCATGTCGCAAGGAAGGACAGATATGTCAGTATAACTGACGTATCTGTCAGCGCAAAAAGTGGTGCATTGCTGGAGTTGTGTCGGAAGCCTGACGCAACTCCAGCAATGTTCCTTTCACATGGGGCAGGCGTAAGGTTTTGATGCATTGGCATCCTAGAAGTGGCGCAGCGAAATGTCATAGATTTCGCTGGGCCACTCCTACAAGATTTTTTTGCGGAGAATGCCCTCCCTGCATACATAATACCTGGCGCAGGCGGAGCTGCTCAACGCTCCAGTTCGCGCTACGTTTTTGATGCTCGGCAATGCAACATGTGTTCTTGTGCTCTAAATCGCGAGCGAACGGCACTAGTGAACAAAATCTGCTTGAGGTTGCATCCATATGCTGCTGAGGCCACTAGCACTCTCTCGCGCCTACTGTCTTCACAAAAAAGGCACTGGATGTTGCAAGCGTGGCCTAAAGCAGCACTTACAGCCAGCAAGTCTTGCAAGCACTCTCTGGCAGTTGACAAGTCTTGTTGGCACCCGCCGGCATCAGGCAAATCTTGTTGGCACTCGCAGGCAGCTGGCCTGTAGTATTTATTGGGAACTCTGCATTCTCCGTAAATCGTGGAGTTCCCAAATTCCTCAAGCGGGGCAGAAATTTACACCCAGGCCTACCCTTATGTCCTTGATGTGGAGCATTGGGCTGCACAGCAGCAGTTCGAGGGAACAATGTGGAGGTCCTCTGTGATGGGTTGAATCGTGCTGCGTTGGTTCCAATGAGTAGCTGTTAGGGTTGAAATACCAGGTCAATGTTGAGTTGTGTCATGCTGTGTGTGTTCTGATGAGGAGCTGCAAGTGCCACAGTGCAAGGTCCATGTCGAGGTGTGTTCACGTTGTGCATGTTCCAAGGATGAGTCATGTTCCAAAGAGGACCTGTGAATGGTGTTCCGGGTTCTGTCATGGTGTGCCACTTCTGGTGAGGGACCACAGCTGTGGTTGCAGAGCACCTTTATACCCACTTCCAAGGGTCCAGGACTGGGGAGGCAGCACTTGTGGGGGGTTGGGCAGTAGGACTCAAAGAGGGCATAGTCCAGTTGCAGAGTTCAAGATGGTTGTAGCCTTTTCTGTCACTCAGGCTCTGATCAGCAGCCACCCAACTAGCCCTGGGAGTCACTCTGTGGTCTAGGGCTAAAAGAGTGCATGTCCACTCCCTCTTACTCAGGGAACAGGGATGTAGGAAACCGAGCAGTAGGGCAGCAGAGCTGTCATTTTAGCACTCCTTCTGAGTCTTCCACAGCTTCAGAAGTGATCTGAATAGTGTCTGAGGGTCCCAATTTTACACCTGCTGCCCACTTTGCAGTGGACGAAGCTTCTGGAGTTTACCCCTACAGAGATGTAAGGAATTCCCTGCCTCCTTGCCTTGATATATGTCTGGGGGCACAATACGTTAGTGTGAAGTCCTTTGTGTGTGTGTGTGTGTGTGTGTGTGAGCTGAGCCAGTGCCTTTGAAATGCAAGTGTGGTAGATGACAGCTCTGCCACCCCATCAAACCTATGATTACCCATCCTGCCAACACCCAATTGTGATTCTGTCTGGAAGGAATGCACAAAGGTCAACTGCCATCTACACCTAGTCATGTGACCGAGTAAAAGGCTGCAGTCACCAAATAGTTAGAATAAGAGAATGAATGTCAACTTTCTAAAAGTGGCATTTTCAGAACTGTAACTTAAAATTTTACTTTACCATTAAAGAGGATTTTACATTTCAATTCCTCAGATACAAAATATGACTTTCTGACCGGCTTCCAATCATAAGTTAGCACATATTAAATGTAATAAGGTAACTCACTGTTATCCTATCGGAGAAGTAGACCTCACAATAGTGAAAAGGCAAGCAAAACTTAAAAGTACATGCCCAGCTTTTTCATTACAATGCACGCTGCCCAAGGGCTGTTTAAGGCCTACCTCAGGGTTGACATATGTAATAAAAAGGCACTTTTAGATTTGATGGGGGTCATTTTGCTGAGTCGAACTGTCAGTTTAAAACTGCAAACAGGCTACAATAGCAGGCCTGAGGCATGTGTTAAGGGGCTAACTGAGTGGGTGGAACAATAAGTGACGCAGGCCTGCTAGTATTATTACATTTACCAGCCCTGGGTATGTGGTATACCACTTTACTATGGACTTTTAAGTAAATTTAGTATGCAAATCAGGTGTAGTCAATGTTACCATGTTTTAGGGAGTAGGCACAAGCTCGTCAGCACTGACTAGCAGTGGTAAAGTGCACAAAGTCATAAGGCCAACAAAAACTAGCTCAGCAAAAATAGGAAGGGTGAAGGCAAAATGTTTGCGGGGAAGACCACCCTAAGGCTGAAAGGTTTAGCAAAGTGCTTGGTCATGCTAGAAACAGCACTATGAAACCTTAGACATGAAAGCAACACTTTTAACAGTGGAGTAATATTGGGATGTAACCCAGAGGTCAAGAAGTGCACACCATGTGGCAACATCGCTGGTAATTTCTACTTGAGGACATTTTGATAAACCTTGCACTAAGATGGCCTATTCAATGTGTCTTTCATTCAATAGCAAATATTTTAGGAGATTCTGTCAACAATTATAGATGGTGGATAATCTGTAACTAGTATTTTACATTAAAAGGAAATCTCAGTTACCCTTTGGAAAGAACTGAATTCCTGCTGATACGAAAAGCCTTTGGGGTGATTCTAGTGCAAACCAGCATAAAGACAGAGGGAACGTTTGAGTGCAGTTTACCATAACTTGAAAGATACAGCAGATTTAAGAAGAACAAGTGACTAGTTTCAATAATATTTATACTTACTCCGCCATCAGAGCAGGACATCTGTTTTTCTTGAGGTACTTTACAGCACTTTTGTCCTACAGATGCCATTCCAGTTGTAATTTTAATAAGCGACTCAACTGTTACTTGGGGCATCTTTTTTGTATATTTCATCAACATCCTGAAATTAGAAGAATTCAGAAGTAATATATCTTCTGTATTAAAATGGTGAACTTGACTGAACACATATAGACTCAATAATGACCCCACAAAAGGTGAACATCGAAACACTATCAGCAACAGAACTCCAAACACCAAGGGGTGGAATCCCGTGCATTTTTCTGTGAAATATATTGCTTCTGCTGTTATTGAGCAATAAGTTGACTTTCCAAATCACACTCTATCTGGACAGAAATGCTGTGGCTAACTTCATAGAATTAAAGTGCCTCCTCATGGATATGGAGTTTTCTTACCAATTACCTTTTAGTTTTCATCAATAATTATTCATTATTTATTTATTTCATATTCTAGATGGCCAGAAATGAAGCTTGTCTCAGACATCAGTTCTACAGCAGTTTTAAAGTTTTGGGTGGAAGTTTTGAAATGAGAGGGACTACCTAATACTCTTTTGACTGATAACGGGGTACTAGTTTGTTCTAAATAAATGAAGGAATTTATGAAATGCAATGGAATTGCACACAAATTGTGTGTCCTATATCAAAGGTTTAATAAAACGTTTAAAGGAGGTATTAAACTGGCAAGATCTACGGTTGTGTTGGAAGCAAGAGGTCTTAAGATGGTTAGAAGCGTATTGTCTAACTCCTCACCAGTCCACAACAATGACTCAGTTTGAGCTGTTAAAAGGAATCAAACCCAATTCTAGGCTAGTACCTCGGTGGATGAAGTGGCACACAGGTTGGGTGAAGGTTGATGCTAGTCAACAGTGGAGGAAAAAGGAGTTGGAATTGCAAGCAGCTTGTTGAACAGATTTGATCAATTGCATAGGTCCAAGTTGATAATTTCAAAGTAGGCGAGTGGGTTAAAGTTAAAGCCCCTACTGGCAACAAGAAATTCGACCAATTTAATGAACCAATGAAAACCGCAAATCTCTTTCAGAATACTGTCAAGACACAAGATGGTAGAATGAACATGGGGAGAGTACTGAGACATTCCTGGCCTAGTCAAATTAATGATAACAAAAGGAAAAGCGAAGCGGTAATACCAGAAGGTGAGCATATGGCTGAGAAACATGAAATGCACAATAGTGCAAGTACTAATATCGGTATCAGATCAAGTGGACATCTGATGCGTCTCACCCCCCACTGCCAAATACTCCAGTGCATACCAAAGACAAGGTCCTCAGAGACTAAAAAAGCACTGATCAGTCCAAGAGATATGTGTCATAAGCATCCGACTCACCAGGAGTAATCTTATTACTTGGCAGTTCATGACTTTCATGTCCACTTGAATCATTTCATTGGCCATTCTAGATTCTTATCAGGGGTGGGCGCTGCAGAATATGTAGGCAAAACCATATCAAATTATAACCCATTAATGTGACACATTTTGCGGGGAAAAGGCACAACACTGAATTCCACATGAAGGCTTCAGCACAATGCTCTAGAAGACCCAGCGTTCTGTGCATCAATCAGGGAGTTTATAGAACATTGATATGAAGAAAATGAGGGCTCAACCAATTCACACTCCACTATATGGGAGGCTTTAATAGTAACACTTTAGCAACATTGTATACAAACAACTGTAGGGATCAGGAAGCTAATTATCAATCAGCTAGATGCTCTTGACAGACTGCTCCATGACCTTGAGAACAGGATGGTAGACGATTCAAAACATCTTACTGCCTTGAAGGAAGATAAAGAGCATGCTTCCCTATTCAAGCATTATAACTGCTTTGTCTACGCAGCATATTTAGCTCACCTGCACACAGAAGGTGATAAATCCGGCACACTTCTAGTTTAGTTAGTTAAACCAGACAAAACAAGGGTCCACCGTAACAAAAATAGTGGACATAGAGAGTCTCTACAGCAGTCTCAAGAAACAATTAACAAAGAGTTTGTAGACTGCTACAAATGGCTATAGGCTAGTAGTAATGATAGACCAGACTCTAATATAGATTACTGTCCTGAATATATCTCATTGCCTAAATTAGTGCGCTAGGTGAGAACAGAACTTGGATGACCAATTTCCTTACAGAAGGTGAAATATACAATATCTCTGCTGGCGAAAGGTAAGGTTTCTGGGGCAAACAGCCTACCTATTGAGTTTTACACATCTTTCAGAGATCAACTAGCACCTAAGATGGTCAAGCTCTATAATGAAGCATTAGAACATGTGATGCGCCTCCCCATGATTTGGGAGGCACTTGTAGCATCCGCCCTGAAGCCAGGAAAACCCCAAGAGGAGTCGTCAGCATACCGCCCCCTCTCAATATTGAATGAGGCCTATACGATATTCGTGAAAAATCTTGCTAACCGACTACTGCCTCACATTGCCTCCCTTAGCTGGAGATTCCTTGACAAGGTACTGCACCGCTTCAGCCTGGGAGAAACCTTCATAAATGGATTAAAGTCCTGTGCAACCTCTTGACAAGATGAGTACGCACTGGTCAAGTGATCTTGGGGTAATATCTAGTATGCTGGGGAACAGGCAAGGAGGCCCTATCTCCACCCTCCTATTTGCTCTAGTAATCATGCCCTTTGCCGCATGACTTTGCTCAATTGGCATAGCATGGGGAATTCCAAATAGAACGGCATACAAAATAGTTTCACTTTATGCTGATGATCTCGTGTTATATTTGCGAGAAGCAGAGACCAACATCTATGAGGTCATTAGGGAACTTGAAGCCTTTGGCGACTTATTAGGTCTGAATGTGACCTCGACAAAACTAATAATTTCCCATTGAAACCCAGAGCCCCATCAACATGGGATAACTCCATAGCCAGTCTTCCTAAATCAGAAGCCTCCACTTTAGATATTTAGGGGTACAGGTTTATCACACCGATGCTGACATATTAGAGAGGAATATAGGAAAGGCAGTAAGATCACTCCATTTACAGGTCCCCTTTTGATTTTCTCTATCTCTCACAGGAGCAAACTGAATAGCTTTGAATAAAATGGTAGTGTTAAATCAGCTGCTCTATTATTACACATTTACTGATGCAACATTTTAAAAGATTAGACAGTTTATTATTGTATCTGATTTAAAATGGAAGCTGCCTTAGAGTGATTTAGCTACTTTAAAATGACTGACAGACCAGGGCGGCCGAGGAGTACTTGATTTTTAGCTAAATAACTTGTGCCTTTTCAGTTGGTTGGCTCATTTATATCCGGGCATGGTTGGGAATGCTTTAAAGTCAGTAAAAATTGACCACCTTGCTGAATTGGTCCTGCATCTGCCTGGGCCACAGAATACCTCACTCTGCCTCATAAGAGTAATGCCATATTGTCAATGGAGTATCATGCAGTGTGTGACAAACGCTCAGCCCTATGCTTATTTGCTCAGCTGTCAAAGAGCGAAAGCATAGTAGTAGCTCAACGGAAGCAAGCAGAACGTACCATAGCAGGAGACCTGTTAGGGAATGGAACCCTGATCCCCTTTGAAGCAAAACTAGTGGGATCAGATCTTCCATCTGTTGGGTTTCTGATCCACAGGGTGGTATTGGCTCTGATGTATACTTACTGGCACATCATTGATGCAGAATCTCACCTACCTGGCTACATACAAACTGTTTTAACATGGAGATGGGCCGTAAGCTTTTCACATAGCTGCACAGACCATTACTGACTTTTTTTACTCTCCTGTTAACGAAACTGAACTTCTCTGGGAGAAAGATTTAGAGCATCCTTTTAGTGTCAGAAATTTAGATAAGTTCCTTACATTCCCTTAGAAAGTCTCTTGCAATGTCAGGCTTCAAAAAATGTAATATTACCAATCACACAGAGGTCATGTGTCCCCGCACATGATCAACGAAATACAACAATGAAACATCTCGGTGTTCCCATTGTCATGAGAAGAATGCTGATTTTTTATCACATAATGTGGGGGTGTCTCATTGTGGCCCAGTTCCGGCACTGATTCAAATGTTTTCCAAAGACTGTATCAGGAAGGTAGACATACAATACTCCAGAAGCCTGACTTATTGGCCTTGTAACTCGCACCCACTAAGGAAAGGCGGGAACTAAATTTGCTGATTTGTTATTGATACCAGCGAAGCCGCCCATCATTATGAACTGGAACTCCCCTACAGGGTGGCATATCAAACAGTGGGTAGCAGCCATCAAATTACATCATGTGAAAGTGATGCATTGTACAAGGAGGGGGTCACTGTAAATTTTGAATTTCCAGGGATTGGTACAAATTATATGCATCAATAGCTGAGACCAGAAACAATGACGAAATGCCCAAATTAAAGCAGAGACACACAGCCCCAATTATGCGTATCCCCCACAGCTTAACAGCAATACCTGAAGTAAATTTAAATTCAAATCAAATTCTATTTTTTAATTTATTTAGATCTAGATCTCTTTTGAGATCAACTATTTAAATAAAATATATTGATTCAGATTTTTTAATGAAAACCTTATACAACATGTTTAAAAAAATCTACTTTAAAACATGAATAAAACAGATTTCATGAATTTATACAAATTATAGCAAATAAATTCATTCAGTGGAGGTTTCAAAAAAGCGATCAAGTCAGTAGGAAAGTAAAGGCTATATCTAATAACAATAGGTTTCATAAAACAGTTTCTAGCCTCTACTACCTCCTTATTCGAACATAGATATAAAATATGTAGTAAATCCTGGATTCCATTATTGCATTTACCAGAAGTAATTTTATAGGAAATACCAATAAAAACAGATTAAAAAAATTTGGTGTAAATTAATTCGCCAGTTTTTGCTATAGTGGAGAGCATTTTGCCATGGAGATTAACATTAGCAATGCAAGATTTCTAATACATCCCTTTATTGCCTTCACCTTCACAGACCAAGCTGACGACAACTTGTAATGCTAGTGTGGTTGACCGCTATTTGATGGAAATCTTTGGGCAGGTTAGTCAAATATAGATTGGACGAATCAAAGAACAGTGCAATTCTTCATGACATAAAAATCTGTGAATTGAAGTATGTCAGTATTTATTAAAAAAAACTCACTTGTTCTCAAATAAACAGGGTCCCAGATTTTCGAAGGCATCACAAGTCTTTTTCATTAACTTTACGCTTGACTCAATTTCCTTTTTCAGTTCGTCTTCCTAAAAACAAATAAAAATAGTCACTACATGAACCCATATTGGATCAAGAATGAAGAATTGAGACGTTAAGATTTTTTTTCTTTAACTTATTGGCATTTAATAACAAGCATTTACAATGCAATGGCCACGGCATTCTTAAAGTTAGAGCTATTGGCATTGCTCATGACATTATTTTTATTTATGTTTTTTTTTTTAAACATAAATAAATGGCATTGTCATTTACAATGCCAATAGCAGGGCAGGAGAGCAAGCACAAGCAACGAGGGGGCAGGACAGCAAGCACAAGCAACGAGGGGGGGAACAGCAAGCACGAGCAATGAGGGCGGGCAGGACAGCAAGCACAAGCAATGAGGGGCTGCTGGGGAGCAAGAACAAGCAACGAGGGGGCAGGACAGCAAGCACAAGCAACGAGGGGGCAGGACAGCAAGCACAAGCAACGAGGGGGGGCAGGACAGCAAGCACGAGCAATGGGGGGGCAGGGGAGCAAGCACAAGCCACGAGGGGGGGCAGGACAGCAAGCACAAGCAACGAGGGGGGCAGGAGAGCAAGCACGAGCAACGAGGGGGCAGGGGAGCAAGCACAAGCAATGAGGGGGTAGGACAGGAAGCACAAGCAACGAGGGGGGCAGGACAGCAAGCACGAGCATCGAGGGGGGCAGGACAGCAATCATGGGCAACGAGGGGGGCAGGACAGCAAGCACAAGCAACAAGGGGGGGCAGGACAGCAAGCACAAGCAACGAGGGGCGCAGGACAGCAAGCACAAGCAACGAGGGGGGGCAGGACAGCAAGCACAAGCAACGAGGGAGGCAGGAGAGCAAGCACAAGCAACGAGGAGGCAAGACAGCAAGAACAAGCAACGAGGGGGGGAGGAGAGCAAGCACGAGCAACGAAGGAGGGGCAGGACTGCAAGCACGAGCAACGAGGGGGGCAGGACAGCAAGCACGAGCAACGAGGGGGGCAGGACAGCAAGCACGAGCAATGAGGGGGGGCAGGACAGCAAGCACAAGCAATGAGGGGCTGCTGGGGAGCAAGAACAAGCAACGAGGGGGCAGGACAGCAAGCACAAGCAACGAGGGGGCAGGACAGCAAGCACAAGCAACGAGGGGGGGCAGGACAGCAAGCACGAGCAATGGGGGGGCAGGAGAGCAAGCACGAGCAACGAGGGGGTAGGGGAGCAAGCACAAGCAATGAGGGGGTAGGACAGGAAGCACAAGCAACGAGGGGGGCAGGACAGCAAGCACGAGCAACGAGGGGGGCAGGACAGCAATCATGAGCAACGAGGGGGGCAGGACAGCAAGCACAAGCAACAAGGGGGGGCAGGACAGCAAGCAACGAGGGGCGCAGGACAGCAAGCACAAGCAACGAGGGGGGGCAGGACAGCAAGCACAAGCAACGAGGGAGGCAGGAGAGCAAGCACAAGCAACGAGGAGGCAAGACAGCAAGCACAAGCAACAAGGGGGGAGGAGAGCAAGCACGATCAACGAAGGAGGGGCAGGACTGCAAGCACGAGCAACGAGGGGGGCAGGACAGCAAGCACGAGCAACGAGGGGGGGCAGGACAGCAAGCACGAGCAATGAGGGGGGGCAGGACAGCAAGCACGAGTCTTCTCTGCCTGCAGTCGCGATCCCTGAAGGGAACTCAGGGCCCACCAATGCACTCTGCAGACCTGTCAACCTTTTGACTTAAAAATACGGGTAGTGTCAGACATTCAAGAGGGTAAACCCATTACGGTGAATGGGGAATGAGTACTATGAGGGGATGGGGGGTGGGTGATATTGGTTATAAAATCAGGTGACGCCATTAAAGTCTATGGAGCCATTTTCAGGCAGGTGAATAGCAGTAGAAAGAGGGTAACACCCACCAAATGAGGGTGAGTTGACACATGTGACGCAATGGTGCAAAGGGCACGGGTGCATATATATCCGAAGGAGTGGTCTAAATCTGTCGAGATCCATAGTTTTTCCAGCTGCAAACACCACAATTAAGAAAAGGGGAAAAAACGAACAAAGACCACATCAGCTAAATACAACTGGAAAGGGAAACGTCCGCATCCTTGAGCTTACTAGCCTGAAATGGCTGGGTCAAACTCACAGAACCTGCAGGCCAGACAATTAGGGTTCAGTTCCGAACAGTTTTTGTAAGTAGCGGCGGTGCTCTGATGTGGGGATTGGAGGAGACGTCACGCCCATGATGCCCTCTTCAGGCTTTGAAGTGGAAGAGGCGGGTATCAGGCCCTCTGTTGCAGTTGTTAGTTGAGGATATGACAGGCTGTCTGCAGAGGTCTTAGCGAGGCACTCCAAGCATGTGGCATAGAGCTCAGGGGGCTTTGTGGAGCTGTGTGCTCCGGCTGTTATTACACACCCAGGGCTTCGTCTGTGGGGAGGCGGAGAAGCACGCACCCGGAATTAAGATGCATGCTTGGTAGTATTTGCACATAAAAATGACACTGCAGAGGTAACTTGCCAAGGCCGCCAGCCTTCTAACAAAAACACTTGTTTTCCACAGCTAGCATTAGTAACAAGCAACGAGTGGGCGGCACGAGGGAACAGACGCACAATGAGGGGGGGCGGAAAGCACGAGGGAACAGACGCACGAGGGGAGGTGCGGAAAGCACGAGGGAACAGAGGCACAATAAGGGAACAGCCGGCAAAAAACTTACCTGCACAACGCCATGACACCACCATCTTTCTCCGAGGCGAGGCAGAAATGCCTCGGAGAAAGCAGCGTAATTTTCTGATTCGGGGCGTGGTTTTCTTTCTCTCCTCTTCCCATTGGCTGGAAGGTAAAATTCCAGCCAATGGGAAGAGGAGAGAAAGAAAAAAAGAAAGAAGCGAAAAAAGACGCCCCCGAATCGGGAAAAAGACGGGGCTTGAACGGAGTGATGCCCCTCTCCTCCAATGGCTGGCCTCCGTTTAGGAAGCCAGCCAATGGAGAAGAGGGGCGGGTTCAGTCCCCATTCTAAGAAACATTAAATCTCCGGACCGAACTGCGCAAGCGCAGCCTACAGTCCTCGACTTAAAAAGGACAAACAGTCTCCTGCATCACTACCTTTTTTAATCTGTTTCTCCTTAACGTCATGATTTGAAAATGCACTAATTCATACTTCTTCACCACTGTGAAGTAGAAGTGTTAGGATATGTCTGTGTCTTCATTAGTAGTTTAGGGCAATAAATGGGATATAGGCAAAATTTGTCTTGGACCTCTAAAATGCCTGTTATGCTAGTCACCTCACGAATTTTCAAAAGGCCCTGAAAAATGTGTACCCCCTAACTCTTATTTTTAAGTCTGAACCCTCAGATTTACACACTCAAACTTGTGGAATTTTATTTTTTTTTAGGTTTATTTTATTGTCATATGGATAATATTTAGCCCTGTCTAGAAAGATCTGCCCTTTAACCCCCAGTACATTAAAGTTTTTTTTTTCAATTCCCACCTTGGGAAGGGATTTAATCCTGCCCTTGACAGGAGTAAATTGCCCACCATTTCTATAGTGGGAATCGGTTATTAAAAAATGTTTCACTATCCACAAACTTAGGGAGTTTATGGGCTCTCTCAATCTTTCCAAGCTATCTCTTCCCTAGAATAAGAAATCCTAGACCCCTTAGTAGGACCACAGGTGCACGATATGACAGCATTGTGGGGTAAAAATATGCTGGATAAATGGTTTCACAAACACAATTTCACCTATTGTCAATTCGTTTTATTATTAAAACAGATTATTTGCATGTAAATTGACCTTAAACATACAAACGGCCTGTCTTTAGAGTTGGTCCTGAAGCACATATATGGACTAGGAAAAACATTACAACTATTTCAGAACACAGATTCTTCCTTATAGTGCATGTTGGATACCCGAAGCACATTCTATAACAATTTCACAACAATTAAAAATATTGTCCAGAAATGTATAATATAATCAGTGCCACATGTTCCAACAAAATTTTTAAAAAACCTCAGTTCAACAGATGTGTCAAGATCCTGCATATGCTCCAGTAAACAGTGTCCATGTGATACTGAATGTTGTACTTTCCAAATTTAAGATCAGGTAAAACCTTCAGGATCACAAAAAAACAATCTAATAGAAGATGAACACTAGTCCATAAGGCTTCTTACTATTAGTCATCAATAAATTATACTAGCCCACCTCATTTGCATGTCAATTCCAAAAGAACACTTTACAGGTTTTTTAAACACGTGTATGGCAACTCTCATAGGGCCTTCCAACTCATTTCCTGTAAGCAGCCATTTCAAATGATAAAAAATCCAAGATTTCAATAAGTTGCTATATACAATGGCAATCAAATGTAATGACTTTTTGCCCTGGGTATGAGTGTCCTGTTAAAGTCGGGTTCTCCTCAAGTACGTTATTTCTTCATGTTATAGGCTACTTTGATGTAACAATATTGTTCCTTATAGATCAGAAAATGCTCCTATGTGCTGACCAACACAGGACAGTTACAATGTTTTGAATTTCTAGAGTATAGATTATTGGTTTTATGGAGTTATTCATTCAGCCCAGGCTCAAGGGTAAGTTCGAGGACATCTCAACTCACCGTCAGGGATGGTTGTACTAGTTGACTGTTGTACATTTCTCATGCTTTATACCAACAGTGTTTTATTTTAAGACTGGAAGCTTCTAGATATCTTCTATGTATCCCTTAACTCCGCCTTGCACGGGTCTGCCGTCGCACTCCCGATGTACGTTTTGGGGGGGAGGGAGGGAGGGACAGAGGGTGGGGGTGGGGAGTAGGGGGGGGGTAGGAAGGGGAGAAAAGGGAGCTGTAAGGGTCCAAAGAGCCCTAATGTCCTTTCTGTACGTTCTATGCTGTTTTGTTCTTAAGGTTACCTATGTCACAAATGTCAATTGTATTTTTTTACAGTCCACTATGAGTCCACACGTTGTCCCACATGTTGTGCAGCCGGGGGTTTCATCCACTGCCTGCCTTAGATCACAGCGCACTATCTCAACGACGTTCCTCATCCCCAATGGCTAAGATAAACTCGTTGGCCGACGACCTCACAATAGTCTCTCTCAATGTTAAGGGCCTAAACCATCCGGTAAAAAGGAGGAAAATTCTTGATTATATCACCAAATCAAAGGGTGACATTATTTTGTTGCAAGAATCCAAATTGTCCGAGGAAGACCTACGTTTCCTTAATATTCATTGGGCATCACACATCCTGTCCTCACCAGCTTCCCACAAAAAAGGAGGGGTTATTACCATCTTAGCGAAAAAAGCAAACCTTACTCTAATCTCACACTCCCACGACGAAGTAGGCCGGCTGTCCATTACTAATCTCCTCAGGGAAGATGACCCTATTCATGTTCTAAATATATACGGCCCAAACGCAGACGACCCAGATTTCTGGGAATCGGTCTCACAGTCCCTAGAACCTATCCCTACTGATGATCTGTTGATAGTGGGAGGTGACTTTAATCTCCCCCTGGACCCGATCCTCGATAGGCAATCCAAATGTGCCTTCCACCCTTCCCGATCACATGACGCCCTCCTTCGCATATGTGACAGATACCACCTGAAAGACTCGTGGCGCTTACAAAATCCAGACGGTAGGGACTACACGTTTTACTCTGCACCTCACAATTCCTATTCACGTATCGACTTCATATTAGTTTCAAGCCCCTTCACACACCTTATAGAGGAGACAGAGATAGCCCCCAAATTAGTCTCTGATCACGCATGCATCAGAACCAAACTAGCTGGCTCCAGATCGATTTTACCACCTAGGAGATGGCGATTCAATGACGAAACACTTGCAGATCCCACAAACAAATTATTAATATCGGAGGCCATTGAGGATTATCTCTCTTTAAATGACACCCCCGACACTACACCTACCACCCTGTGGGATGCTCTGAAGGCCACAATCCGAGGGACCATCATCACAATCAGGGCAAGGGTAAACAAGACTCTCAATAAAGAGCTAGTAGATCTAGAGCAGCAGATTACCACACTCGAAACCCAACACAAATCCAACCCGCTTGACTCTTCCGTCTTTGATACTTTGACCAAGAAAAAATATGAATATAACACCATCACCAGCAAACGGGCGGGGGTATGGGTTAACCGATTCAAGGCCCTGAAACTGTGCGAGGGCAACAAAGCAGGGAAACTGTTGGCCTCCTATCTCAAACACAAACAGAAACTGACTACCATATCGTCCATTAAAGACTCAGGCAACGTCACACACACCAAACAATCTAACATCCTTGACACTTTTAAAAAATTCTATGAAGACCTATACAAAAATGACAAGATACTAGATGAAAATGCCTGCGCAAATTACCTCTCTTCACTCCACCTCCCGAAAATCTCGGAATCTGACAAATCCCATCTGGACTCCCCAATCTCTGATTCGGAAATCAAAACAGCGATTAACACCCTGAAGAACAATAAAGCCCCCGGCCCAGACGGCTTCACTGCACCCTTTTTTAAGGCCTTTGCGGACCAAATTAGCCCCCCACTCCTAAAACTCTTTAACTCCACTGCAAACAATGGCGGTGTTTCTCCATCAATGAGCGAAGCCACAATAATAGTTCTGCCAAATGAGGGGAAGGATCCACTACTCACTAAAAATTACCGTCCCATATCCTTGATAAATCTGGACTGCAAGATTTATGCTAAAATCTTGGCGAGCAGAATAAACTCCATTCTCCACAAAGTAATTAGCCCCTCGCAGGTTGGCTTCCTAAAGAACAGGACGTCCAACGACAACACTAGACTACTATGCCACATCCTGGAAAAGGCAAAATCCTCTTCCGCGCCAATGGTAGCAATAACCTTGGACGCGGAAAAGGCATTTGACAAGGTTTCATGGTCCTTTCTGCGCCAGTGTATGTACGCCTTCAACCTGGGAGATACCTACACCAGGATGGTGATGGCCCTCTACTCTGCACCTTCGGCCAGGATAGCTATAAACGGCACCCTCTCGGAACCGTTCCGTCTCTACCAAGGTACAAGACAGGGCTGCCCTCTCTCACCAGCACTCTTTCTCTTAGCCCTTGAGCCCCTCATTACAGACATCAAACTTAACAGAGACATCGCGGGTATCTCCTTTGGGGACACGCGAGTCAGGTTAGCTGCATATGCGGACGATATCTTGATTGCGACCGAAAACCCTACTACCTCCATTGCTGCCCTAATGACCTCGATAGACAGATACTCCTCCCTCTCCGGATACAAATTAAATAGGGATAAATCCGAAGTAAAACCTCTAAATGTCCACACTTCGAAAGAGGTGTTGGGCGACTCCGGCCTTCTCTGGCAAACAGGAGTGATTAAATATTTGGGAATCGAATTCACGGATGAGTTATTGAGTACCCTTAAACATAACGAAAACAAAATCCTGAACAAAATCAAAAATTTGCTGGACGGCTGGTCACCCCGTTTCATCACCTGGTGGGGCCGTATCGAAACTATAAAAATGATGATATCACCCATGGTTAACTACCTCGTCACGATGCTCCCACTCGTCCTCTCCAAAGAATTCCATGCTAAAGTAGATAAACACATCTCGACTTTTCTATGGCAGGGCAAAAAAGCGAGAATTAGCTTAAAAAAACTTCGATTGGATAAGAAACTGGGAGGAGTTAATCTGGCGGATTTTAAAATATACCAAATAGCCTTCTTAGCAAAACAGGGGTCCTACTGGATATCCTCCCAACCGGACTATAGCCCAGTTTGGCTATCTGTAGAAAAAGCGATACTGAAGGGGCTCAGCCCCAGCGCCCTACTCACTGTCAAACCCAGCCCCAACCTAGGTCCAGGTCTAATCTTCAAAAACACGAAAATGGCTCTCTTAAAAGTCAGTAAATATTTACCACATCAATTCCGAAACTCACAGTGGGAGTCTTTATGGCACAACTCAACCATCACATACAAAGGGAGACCTCTCAATTACCACGCCTGGATAGACAAGGGCGTCATATTCCCCCACCAACTCGTCGGAAACGCGCTACCCCTAACCTTTAAAGAAATTCAGGTTAAGTTCCACCTCAATAACATTGAATTTTATAACTTCCTACACATTAAAGTAGCTCTAACAAAGGCTAATCTGAATGATGCCACTCCTTCCCTCCTAGATTTATTCCCCTCCCTTAACAAACAAGGACACCAAGTCTCTAGCTTGTACAAATTGATGCGTCCGCAAGCGTCCTCCCTAAATGCACCCATCCATCGATACTGGGACTCATTCTCCTCCGTACCGAACTCGGACACAATTTGGGCCAGAACGTGGGAATCCACCACCCGCCACAAAATATGCCCTACACTGTCTCAAACCAAGTTCTGGCTTCTGCATAAAGCATTCTGGACTCCCAGGAGGTTGTTTCTTCACAAAATCAAGGACGATGACACGTGTTGGAACTGCTCAGGGGTGGGAGGAGATCTGGAGCACTTAGTCTTCAAATGCCCCAGTGTTATCTCGTATTGGGACAAGATCTTTGGTTTCGTGAAGGAAGTCCTCCATATTACTCTACCAAGAGAATTCTCGTCGCTTGTACTAGGTTTTGCCAAAGCAGTCTCTCTCAATGAAAATGATAAAGCCCTACTGGACCTGCTGCTGACGGCTGGGGTTAAAATCATACTTAACAACTGGAAAAGCACGAGCAAAGCCTCCTTTCCTCACTGGTTGAACTGGGTATCGTACTTGAGAGGTGCTGACAATATATCCTTGACCTCCACTCCGTGGAGACCCCCATCGAGGAAAATCTGGTCCTCGCTGGACGCTCATTTTGATGCTTACAAACCTCCTTGAATCTTGCCTACAAGGTCCTAAAGCGCGTCATCACACAATGTTTCATTCTGATTGTTAGCCAGTCTATGTTTTTGTACTTTCTTAACCACAGAGTGATGACTCCAGCTCCCACATGTGCTACAGGTTTGGGATACGTAAATGTTCATCTTATGTAGCCTCTGCGATAGTGGGGTGGTGCCTACCTCCATCAAGGTCAGGCCTTACATGACACCAGTTATCATCGGAATGTATGTGGTCATTTTAAGGGGTATTTTATGTAACATGTTGGACTCATGGTTTTATGGTCTCAATTGCATTATTGGTACCAACTTTCTGTATTCCTAGCCATGTGACTGTAACTATTCGTACTGAACCGTCTATTCCTGTACTGTTGATTCTCTTTGCAGCTCCTAATAAAAATCTTTTGAACTAAAAAAAAAAAAGTCGATATGTGTAATAACTCCTGTTGCCGCACATTTCAAAATGTGGGGCCTCATTTATGAAAAGTGACGCATCGCTGCGTGAAAACAGAGATGCGTCACTTTTCACTGCGCACTCCTTGCGACTCCAATGATGCGTCATATTTAATGTATGACGCATCATGTCGCAAGGAGTTACAGATACGTTAGTATTTCTGACGTATCTGTGAGCGCAAAAGTGACGCATTGCTGGAGCGTGTCAGAAAAGTGACGCAACTCCAGCAATGCTCCCTTTCACATGGGGCTTGGGTCATGCGTCAGTCTTACGCCTGCTGTGAGGCAGGTGCAAGATTTTCACGCAACGGCGTCCTAAAATTGACGCAGTGAAATCTCATAGATTTCACAACGTCACTTCTACGACCTTTCCTTGCGTCAATATGCCCCCCTTGCATACATTATAACTGGCGCAGGTATAAAGTGGCGCAGGGGTTTACAAAGTGACGCATCTACCTAGATGCGTCACTTTGTAAATATGGTGCAACAAGGCACATTATTTACGCTGCTGCTACGTCACAAAAAGTGACGCACCGGCGGCGTAAAAGTGACGCATGGCCTCATAAATTAGGCCCGTGGAGTTTTGTTTGCAAATACCACACACTTGCAACTTGCGGCAAGTACATTTTACCAGGTCAATCCGGCTGAAGTCTACCATTGGAAAAATGCTGAGAAATTTGCGTTTTGATGCAGAAAGCAATGAAATCATTACTATGCCCCATTTTTGTGCTAACTCACAATAGGTGGTATTTTTCGCACCAAATAAATTTGGACACCAGCAATGTTGTATTTTGTCCTCTGGGTCACTCGTAATATGGGCCATAATAAATGATAGAAAATGTTCACTTTCTCTCTGTCTTGCTGCCCATGGACATTCATCTCTCCTCAAAGTGTATTTACAAGACAAGAAAGATATGTCTGCTCCATAGAATTGGGCTCTATTCCGAAGCTCACAGTCATGCCAGCACCTATAGTATTTAGAAAACAGTGCTGACATTAACATCTCTACAGCACAGTATGTTCTAGAAATCAGACTCATGTTTTTTCAGTTTGTTTTCTTCTTGAACGTACCACATGTTTATTATTTACATTTTTATTGTTCCGATTACATTTTTCTTTTTTTTTCCAATGATCAATAATGTCCCCTTCAGGCAAGTTGCTATTTTCAAATTAGCAATAAACTACAACGAAAAAGAACTAAGGGGCATATTATCAAGGGGGTTTATCTCCGCTTTTTTGGCTTTAAAAGCCAAGAAAGCAGAGGTAAAATTATCTCCCTATTACCAAGCTGTCGCTAACACCAGTTAGTGACAGCTAATAGGAGATAGCGACCATCTTGGGCCCCGCTTTGCATGTCAGTGATATTTATCACTAATGACATGCAAAGTGGGCGTGCCAAGATGTTAGCGACTGGAAACAGTCGCTAACATCGCTATCTCCTATTACCAACTTTTGGAGATATTCGCGCTAAGCGCGAATATCTCCAAAAGCTAACACCTGCCCTGAGCAGTTCTTCACCATGTTATCCAATGGGAGGTGGATAACATGGCTAAGAGCATTTGCTCGATAATGCATGAATATCGCTGACTTTTCAGCAATATTCATGCATTGCGGCCGTTTTTTATCGCATTTGCGATAAACCTTGCTAATAGCAAGGTTTATCTGCGATAAAAATCGCCGATGTGCGGCGATAATTTTTGTCTCTAAACAAGTTAGAGACAAAAATTATCGCTAGTTGTTGGTAATATGCCCCTAAGGGACCAAATTAGAGTTTGACAGATGGTTCTCTTCCCATCAGACCGACAGATTTAGAGATGCTCGCAAGCCCAACAGTCATCGCTGTACATTAAAAGGAATCGTCTTTCAATGTACAAAAGGTTTGGTCAACAGGCCAACCAAACTTTTGAATCTTTTTTGTTTTTCAGAAACCCCGAAGTGGGCATTTGTTTCAGAAAACACAAAACTAATGACCCCATCACCCAGGAAGTTAACCAGAAAGCCGAACAAAAGCAGAGTTGGAGGCCTAGGTAGCTCTGAAGTATTAAAGTCATGTTTTTTTACAAAAAAAGTACCTCCGATGACTTCTGTGCTTGAGATGTAGCAGTGTCCAAAAGATGACTGTTGAGCACATGAGATGACATATAGCCCACAGCTCAGAGCAGCAAGAGGGGCAAATTGTGTCATTGGTGTGCATACTTTGCTTTTTGGTAATTTTATATTTTTACCTAATTTTCATCAAATTTCTTTTCAGATGGAACTTAATAATGGAAGTGTTTATTTCTATCATTTTGGACTGAGGAAAAAAAGTGTAAGATTAACAATCCTGGTGAATATTTGTATATGTGTCAAAACTGTAATCAGAATTCTTATATTGCAATTTGGCGGCTCTTCAGTTATGGCAGAGGAGTGTCGCCCCACAGCTGAAAGGCTGCAAATGAAAAAAAAACGATAATAAAACTATTTTATTATCATTTTATTTTTCACGTACTCTGACTTGGCTGAGTCCACAGAGTCTATGGAGGGGTGGGGCCATGCTCTGCATCTGCAGCAGCCAGGAGTAGGGAGGAGGAGTGCACTGTAAGTGGTGGCAGCAAGATTTTAGTTTCCAGTGCTGAGAGAAAGGTACAAACACCCAGCGATGTGGCGCCTGACTTGAGGCAGGGGGTTGACATACACCAGGGGGTTCAGGTTTATGAGATAGCTCCAGTGGTGTGCAGTGTCCCTGAAGTAGATTGAGGGACGGACACAGGGCATCATATTCCCAGTGGTGGGAGGGACACTCTACTGACTCTAGATGAGAGGTGCAGGGAGAGGGGTTCTCCCATGGTAGAAACATTGGTGTGTGAGTTTGAAGACCAGCCAGAAGAGTGTGGGTTGTGTGACAGAGACAGTAGTACACTGTCTTGCCAATCTAAGGAGAGTGGTGTGGGGTACTTGTGTGAGGTACTGGAGGGTGAGGCAAAGGGTAGCTTGGTTAACAACTGTGGGGGGCTAAGTGATTCATTTGTTGGAGAGCATATTTTAAGTCCCTGTTTTCCAGAGCTATGCCAACACCCGATGGAGTGTGAGTTCTCTGATTCCAGGGAGCTTGCATTGGAGGTAGACCTATTGGTGGATTCCAGAGAGTCTGAGGAGGCATTGGGAAGTGATCCCAAAAGGAGTGGCTCAGATATCGTCCAGACCTGTGAGGTGGAAGAGGTTCAGTGTGGCCCAGTTAGGTCCCAGTGTAGTGGGAGGGGTGTAGGGGCTCACGTCCGGTCTCAGTGGAGAAGGAGTGAGTGTGGGACTGCGGGTCCCAAGGTGCCCGAAACCCAGTCTCAGGGTCTGGGGAACACCAGGTTGGGGGCCTAGAGGGTGCTAGTAGGTCACTTGAGGAGGATCTCCTAGTGTCTGGTGAACGGGGAGTGCCTGTAACCAGGCATCCATCAGTTCTGGTGTCTGGCAGTATCACTCCAGTTGGGAGGCTGCAGAAGTCCAGGCTGAGGGATGAGAGGGGGAAGGAGTCCCCAGTGGGAGAACCAGTGGGTCAGGGGCCAGCCAAAAGGGCTGAGTCACCAGTGAGTGAACATTGTGACCTCACTTCTGTCCTGGGGGTTCTTCCCGCGCTGTCAGATGGACAGGGGTCCGGAGATCTGCACCAGGCAGACTGTCGCATGACACCTGAGTTATGTGTCGCCCTCGGGTGGGGGGGGCATATGTGCTCCCAATGAAGTCCTGGTGCCACGGGCAAGTGCACAACCGCAGGTATTGGTCCCTGGGTTGAGAGACCAGGTTCAGGATCTGCCTGACCTGGAAAGAAGGACATCTGTCTGTAACCAGTGTCCTGACCAGTTTGGCTTCCTGTGGTATTCCTCCTGGAGGGGGTGCAGAGGGAGGGAGTCCTCGCCTCTGACCTCGGTGCAACCCAAGGGTTTAGACCCTAGATTGGGAGACCAGTTGCCGGAGAGAGGTCCTGAACTGGTGAAAGATTTGTGTTCTGTGGATGACTCTCCTGGGAGCAGAGGGCAGGACCCCAGAAGGAGAGGTACGGGAAGGAGAGCCTCGCCCGTGACCTCTGGTCAGTTTGAGGGTACAGACCCAGGGCTGGGGGGCCAGTGCCAGGATGTCAGGCCTGACCTGGCAGGAGGGAGAGTGGAAAAAGGGTGCCGAGCACATGGGGCTACTGCCCCCCACCCTCTGACACCACAAGGGGTTGAGAGCCCTAAGAGGCATAAGGCCTGGGTCTCATCCCTGACCACTTTTGGTGGCCACTGTGGCTTGCTGTCTGTCTGTTGGGATTCACCTGTGAGCAAGTTAAGTTTAGGTGCTGCACAGATGGTGCCCACAGGTGAGGAGAAGAGTTCCACATGGGTTGGCGTGGTGGACCCTGGGAGTATGGATAGAGTGATCCAACTGGGTTCAGGACGGCGTAGAACAAGAATAGTGCCCCACTGTTTGGGCCAGTTTCTGTGTTCTATCACCTTAAACAGGGAATCCCATTGAGGTATCGTTTGGTCTACCCTGGCTTTAGGCTGGAAGCGGGTTGTGTTGGAATTGGCCCTTTTTGCAGGGTTATCCCCAACGTTTTTGCTTCTTCCCCCCTTGTTTTTCCTGACCTTGCAGGGCTGGGGGATTCCAGGAGACAGAATGAGTCCACCCAGTCATGAATAGAGAGATCTGCATCTAGATGAGAGGGAGGAGTTGTACCTGGGACCTGAATAGGACTGTGCCTGCCCCCCACAGTGCTGGCTCCACCCCCTTTGGCGTGTCTCATGTCTCTGCCCTGCAATGTGAAAGGAGAGAGGGAATCATGTCAACAAAGTGCTCCAGGGCTGAGCTTTCCCTCCACAATCCTGGCTGCACCTCCTTTGGGGCGTCTGATGTTTCTGCTCTGTACTGTGTAAGGAAAGAAGGAGTCATGTAAACAGAGTGCTCCAGAACTGGTTCAGACTGGGCTCGGAGCCCTCCTGCACAAAGGGAACAAAGACTTTTTGGGGTATAAGTACAGGACTCTAGACTACAGAAAAATACATCATCCGGGAATCAAAAAGGAACCTCTGCCAATGAGAAAGATGGAAGACTGAAGAGTGAAGACTGTCCTGCTGTTGCTTTGCTGGACTGACCTGCAGTTGCTTTGCTGCCAAGGAGAGGGGAAGGGGGGGGCGTGGCTAGCCGTGCTGCGAGATGGCCGCTCGTTGAGTGAGCTCCGCCGGCTACAATAATTAATCCTGCTCTAATCCTGTTCCTGGCGACTGCGGACCCCCGCTGCCTCGGGGTTCGACAGCGGACACCTCCATAGTCCCGGAGTGAAAGTTTGGGACACACCGTGGAAGCAACACGGGGACTAGAGCCATTCCGCTTTTTGCCGACCTGCACGCCCGACCTGCTACTGGGCGGAAGTGATCAGCCCTGGGCGACGCGGCGCACTACAGCCCGCGGCTTTGCGGGCCTCTGACTACCCGGCGACCGGAGTAGGGACAACTTGCCGACGGCGGTGCCGGAGCTTTGAACGATCCTAGGCGGACCCCTGCAGAGCCCTGGATAGGTCATAGGCACTGGGGTCGGCTGGGACGCGGACGTCGGCCGGATCCCCTGCTTGTCGGCAGATCTATTTGAGACGCGGGACTCGGCCCGTCACTGTCGCAGAGAAGACGCACGGTGACCGTGACTGGGGCAAACAGGTGAGCACCCCGCTACAACCACTGGCAGAGGCGGACGGGGTACAGCGGACAGCGGTGCGTGTGGCGGAGCCCCCGCTGGCGCCCTCATGCCCTCACAACTAAGCTTCGGTGGTACCGGTGTGCATAACTAATGTAACTGGCGCAATACCTACACTACTGCGAGACTGGGGGGCTCCAGCCCTGTCATTATATGCCGGCCACCTGCCCTGCCGCCTAACTAAGCGCGGCGCCGCTGCAGTAAACTACGCAATCAGCCCGCCATTTTGAGACTTGTGGTGGGTCTACCTGGCACGCTGCGGACACCGCGTGTACGGTTCACACACTCCACTGGGACCTGGACACTAGGCTGCAACTTCAAGACCCCCCGAAACTGCCTGTATAATCCCTGCACCACACAGATCGACGCAACTTACTCAGTGGGCCGCTGTGTTCCCAAGCCAACCGCTGCTGGGGTCCCACTGCCGCGATGGGGAAAAATGAAGCCAGGCAGTCCAGGATCAGTTTTGACAATGGTCGTCCTCCGAAGAACCCTACTACAGAAGCGGGAGGCGGCGTGGCATCGTCGCAAGGGTTGCCGGCCGATATAGACTTTGGTGCGCTTATCATGGAGGTGAGATCCGGTCTGAAAAGTATCGATACCAAGCTTGACGCCATGTCTGCGCAACTGGAATCTGTGAAATCCAAGGTTGACGTGCATGAGACTCGGCTAGACTGCTTGGAAAACAGACAAACTGAATGCTGTGAATTCCAGCAGCAAACCAAGCAACATATCACATCTCTGGAACGAGAGATAGGCATTTTGCGAGCCAAGTCAGACGATTTGGAAGCACGTTCCCGTAGATCTAATATACGCATAACGGGAATTCCGGAGACGACAAACATCGACAAGATGGAGACATATGTGGCGGACCTTTTGCATGAACTCTTTGACCCACACCTGTCTTCAGTCTTCACGGTCGAGAGAGCGCACAGATCGCTAGGGAAGAAACCACCACCAGGGGCTACACCTCGGCCCATCCTAGCTAAACTGCTCAATTACCAGGACAGGGACTTGATCTTACGTCTGGCGAGAGAGAAGGGCAAAATCACCCATAAAGGGAACAACATCTCCTTTTATCCAGACTTCACCCCCCTGGTGCAAGCGGCCCGTAAGGAATTCCTACCGGCGAAAAAACTATTCCTACAGGCAGGTGTGCCGTACTCTCTGCTGTACCCGGCAAAATTGAAAGTACTACATGACAACACTACCCACTTCTTTACGGATGCGAAATCGGCGCTCAAGTTCGCCAAGCACATCGGCGGAGCGGGGACTAGGAGAAGATCGCCCAGACATGAAGACACGACGGACCAGCTAAGTGACATTGACTGAATGTTGTTCTGGTGTCGGAACTGAGACGTCGTGGGTTTACC
This sequence comes from Lissotriton helveticus, assembly GCF_964261635.1. Lineage (NCBI taxonomy): Eukaryota > Metazoa > Chordata > Amphibia > Caudata > Salamandridae > Lissotriton > Lissotriton helveticus. The sequence goes on along the minus strand of NC_136059.1, from coordinate 1,173,759,379 downwards.
ACCTCGTGTATTACATGGGTTGGTGCAGACACTTCCCGTTCACAGATGTTGCGTGCAACCTGGATGCGGGTTGGGTAAGGCCCTGTCTTGTCCCCGGACTTCCGGCTGCATTTAATGGTGCCCTACTTCCTCTGGACATTTTAAATATGGTAAGACCGGGGGATCCCGGCGCGGGGGGTTCGCGGAACTCATGGACCCTTATCCCTAATTTGTGGCCACCCTGTTCACACGGGGGTGTACGCTGGGCACACCACGCCCCATGGGGTGCCTCCCGTTGTTTTTGCTGTTGGTTTTAGGGATGTTGGGGTATTTCCACGCTACGCGTGTGAGTTTCTGGGATATGTCACGACCTAATTGGGGGGTTGCTGCGGGAGGGGGGTGGAGGGGGGGATTTCTCGAGTTGCGAGTTTTTGTTCGTATTAAGTGCAATGTACTACTACACATGCTTATATATTTGCGCGCTGGGTCTGCAGATGTGATGGCTGGGCACTCGTTTGGCCTCTGTACGTGGGGATACGTAGGGGGAATCCTCTGTTGTACTGCACTCTAATGGGGGGTATCAAACTATGGACTTGGAACATTAGAGGCCTTGGGGACTACAAGAAGGCCCGTTTACTGCATGGCATGTTATCCAGACACAATGTCGATATTTGCTTCCTACAAGAAACTCATTTAAATGTGATCCCCTCGGCCCGATTGAAAAATTCCAGATGGGCACATGTCTATTCCTCCATCTACTCTAGTTATGCGAGGGGCGTTGCCATACTCATTCGCAGGGGGCTGGATTGGAGGGAGTTCTCGCAGATACGTGATGCGGAGGGAAGGTATGTTTTGCTACATGGGTCTTTACAGGGGCGTCCCATTGTCCTGGCTGCAATCTATGGCCCCAACGTGGACGATCCTGATTTTTTCAGGAGTGTTTGGGCGAAGATTGAGTTACTACATTGCCAGACGATTGTACTGGGGGGAGATTTCAACGTTGCATTAAATGATGACATGGATCGTGAGGGTGTGAGCAGGCCACAGCATGCTGGAGCGCGCCAGGCGATATTTGATGTCATGAATGAGGGTCTGCTTTTGGATGTGTGGAGAGCTAGGAATCCGGGGGTCAGGGTGGGGACCTGCTACACCTGCCACAAAGCTGCCTGGTCTAGACTTGACTTCTGGTTGGTGTCTCCTGAAGTTGCGACATGGGTGTCAAATGTAGATATAATGGCTAGGTCGCTGTCGGACCATGCTCCGTGTATGTTAGAACTGAGCCCTCCCGACACTCTCCACAGGGCGTTTCAATGGCGCCTTCCCCCTCACGTACTCACAGACCCAGTGTTCGTGGAGGAGATCAGAGAGGACATCACTGCGTATTTTGAGGAGAATGCTGGATCTGTCCCATCCGAGGCTTTAGTCTGGGATGCCTTCAAGGCTGTAATCAGAGGTCAGTGTATAGCACGGAAAGCAGGGGTCCTTCGCTCCATAAGGGACACGCTAGCTAAACTTGAGGGGGAACTGAAGGATCTTGATGCTGCTTTTAGCTCGGATCCGTCGTTGGAGAATGCTGGCGCTCTAAAAACCAAGCTATTGGCTTTCAATGAGGAAGCGGAACGGGAGGTGAAATTTCTGGGGAAACAGGCTGAGGCGCGCAGATACGGGGAAGGGGATAGACCAAGCAGGACCCTTGCCAGGCTGATTACTCCTCGCACAAATTCGAACTTCATACACACTATTTATGATACATCCGGACACTTAGTGACGGGCCAAGAAGCAGTGTTGGGCGCCTTCGCTGACTTCTATGCTACCCTGTACACCTCAAGACAACCCACAGCACCGCCTTCACTAAATGACTTTCTTGATTCCATAGCGCTCGTATGGTTCAACGATAACCACAGACAGTACATGGACCTCTCAGTCACAATCCAAGACATCACCCAGGTGATTAAAAGCATGCCGGCCAACAAAGCCCCTGGCCCGGATGGCCTGACAACCTCCTTCTATAAAACCTATGTAGCTGAACTGGCGCCGAGACTACACTCTGTATTCGTCGAGGCTCTTGAATCTAATACCCTTCCGGACTCCATGCGGGAAGCTCTGATTATCACGTTACTCAAACCGGATAAAGATGAGCGACAGCTAGACTCCTACAGGCCCCTATCGCTTATAAACGTGGATGCTAAAATTTACGCGAAGGTCATTGCAGATCGGTTACAACCGATGTTGCCCATGATTGCGCTTCCAGACCAATCGGGATTCATCCCTGGCCGCGCGACATCACATAATCTCAGAACCATCTTCTCTGTCCTTCACTATTTACACCCATCTGTACAGGCGGCGGTGGTGTTCCTTGACGCCACCAAGGCCTTTGACTCCCTGGAATGGCCCTACCTCTTCCGTGTCCTAGGACGGATGGGCTTCAGCCAGAATTTCATGACACTGATCAAGCTCCTGTACACAGAACCCAGAGCCCGAGTGAGCGTTAATGGTCTCATCTCCAAACCGTTCAATGTCTCAAGAGGTACTAGGCAGGGATGTCCTCTATCCCCGCTACTCTTTGCGATAGCAATGGAGCCGCTTGCGGCCCGTATAAGGCAACACCACACCGCCAGAGGCATTGGATTTAGTGCTAGGAGCTTACTGATTTCGCTATACGCGGATGATGTCACCCTGTACGTCCTGAATCCTAAAGATAACCTAAATCCGCTACTCCGCGAGTTTGTGAGATTTGAGGGCCTGGCGGGGATCTCCATCAACTGGGCAAAGTCGGTGGCGTTCCCACTGACGGAGAGCACTGATCGCCCTGCTCCTGATTACCCCCTCGGATGGGAGACGGAGGCGGTCAAATATCTGGGTGTCTGGATCAGCCGAGATATACAGGAGTTGTGGTCACTGAATTTCGGGAGAGCGGTGGACTGGCTGGGAGGGAAGGTCGAGGTTTGGAACAAACTACCGCTGTCTCTAGTCGCGAGGATTGCACTGACTAAAATGGTGGTTCTCCCCAAATTCTTATATTTGTTTGTCAACGTACCACTGCCTATGACAGCGGCCTTCCATGCTCGTGTACGCTCATTGCTGCTGAAGCTGGTGTGGGCCGGCGGTCAGGCCAGAGTCTCCTGGGACTTACTCACGCTTCCACTCCGTCAAGGGGGCCTGGGTGCCCCTGATCTGAAGCTGTATTCCCTCTGTGCGCAGGCCCAGTTCCTGCATTTCTGGGCCTACCCCACCCCGTACCAGCCGCATGTGGCGGTGGAACTAGCAGTGGTCGCCCCATTGCCCCTACAGGTGGCATTGTATGGTAAAGTCACATGTCCGTCGCGTGAGGTGGACACGGTGGAAATGGTCCGCTGGTCCTGGCGAGAACTCCAGAAGAGAGCCGGTCTCCCCCTGCTTTATGCGCCAGCCATCCCCTTGAGGGGTAACCCGATGCTGCCTTGTTTGACGGCACGGGGCGGTGTCCTCTCCATCCGTGACACTCGCCTTCTAACATTTGCTGACTTATATCCGGACGGTACTTTCCTCGAGGTGTCCGCTGGTGGTGAGGACCAGCCCTGCTCATTTGCTGACACACTATTGCATCACTCACTTAGGGAATCTTGCAAGAAGATGGGACCGAGCTTCCCGGAGGAACCCTGCACACTAACCGCCCTCCAAAACTTGCTATCACGACCTTCCCCTAAAAAGCTGGTGTCCAGACTGTATAACAGCATGCAGGACCAGGCCCCGGTGACAGAGGCTACGGCCAAACACGCTTGGACTGCTGACCTAGAGAATCAGCTACCGGACGCCACATGGGAATATTGCTGTGCACAACTAACAGCCCTATCCCCTAATTATCGATTAAGGCTTATCCACTTCAAATTTTTACATCGATATTACCGCACTCCGACACTGTTACACCGTATGGGTCTCCGGGAGAACGCCTCTTGCTGGAGATGTGGGGGTGAGGATGCGACCTTTATTCACATGGCATGGAGCTGCCCCAAGTTGTGCGCGTACTGGTTGGAAATTTTTACTGCCATTAATCACATCATACAAAGAAATGACTCCCCGTCCCCACTGCTGGGTTTGCTGGGGTATGTTAAAGACACTGCACCCTGCGACAGGAAACTGCATGCGTTGCTTCTTCTATATGCCAAACGTCAGATTGCACTACACTGGGGCAGGCCGGGTCTCCCCTCCTTCGAGAGCTGGATTAGGGATGTGACTTATGGCCACACACAATTGGCACACTACTGGGAGACCATGCCCACCGCTTCCAGACCCACTGACATATGGGGCCCGTTTGTGCAGTGGACTGCAGCGCGCGCGAGATCGGACACCTCAGGTACTCCAAGCGCTGCGAGTGTTTCAGACGACATGGGCTGAGGGTGCGCGCTGAATGGGTTATCAATTGCCGTCCCATGTGGTGGCGCAGTAGTGATCAGGTCCTACCCTGGCGCGCGCACATCATTTGCTGCCCCCACTGGACCCGACCGTGTCCCTGGCCTCCCCCTCCCGCTGACCCTCCTGTAGCCTATTGATTGCCCCTTCCCCCCCTCCCCCCACACGCCCTTTTGCTAATACGGGCACAGAGGAGATGATCTTGCACACACGCCCTGACTGTGACCTGCCCTCTCTCTGAGTGATCCGTTGTGGGCCCGCGCGTCTCTTTTGTGGACTGAAGTGTTGTATGTATGCTGTTTCTTAGTACTTGCACCTATGTTTAGACGGTTTTTTGGGTTACCTTGTTGGGGGGGTCCTGTTGGGAGAAACAATGGTGCTGATAGACATATCCTATCCACGGGCCGCTGCAGCGGATAGTTGACCGCTGCTTCTTTAGGAGCGGCTCCCCATTTGTTGTTATCTTCTAATTGTCTGAGGCACTATGAGAAAAGCATGACCATTTCCTTGCTGATACTGCACTGCGCACACTATAGATTTTATTGTAATTCATGTTTGTATCTGCTTGACTGACCAGGTCGGATGTCGGCCCCTGGATTGTTTCTTTGCACTTTTATGTATGCTCTTATTGATAGCGGCCTGCCTCCGGGTTGTTGGCGTGACGCAGTGTGAATCTTCTCTTTCATCTGTTTACATTACAAGTCTTGCAAATAAAAAAAAAAAAAAAAAAAAAAAAGGAGAGGGGAAGGACTTTGCTGTGTGCTGTGTCCCCTTGCTTGAAGGAATCTAAAAGGGCTTGAAGAAAATCTGGCTCCCTGTTAAGAAGTCCCAGGAACAAAAGGACTTCACCCCCAGCTTCCCTGAACTCTGCTAGAGAGTTCTGTTCTTCCTAGAATGCTTGGGCCAGTTGTGGTGCTTCTGGAAGTTTTACATGTGTTGGGAAGCTGGAAACCACGATTTAAAAAACGTTCTGCACGTTTTAACTCATCGCTTGCTTGCGGAGTGCATCCCCGTCAGTGTGAGGAAATTCCCGCCGCTACGAAGGCTGAGATCATCGCAGCGCCTGTTGGCGCTGCCAGAGTAGTCACATCCTTTGTTTGCGAGACGCACCAGTCCGGTGCGGGAAGATTACCATCGCTGCGAGTATCGTCGCAGAGCCTGGCGTCACTGGGTGAGATCATCACACCTCTTGCTTGTGGACCGCATCACGTCGCTGCGAGAGTCGTCGCTGAGCCATCGCCTCGATGGGCCGCGAGAGGAGAAGATCTCGTCGCCGCACCGGAGATCGTTGCCGCCTCGATGATCGTCGCATCGTACCTTTTGCGAGCCGCTTCCACCGAAACCTGTGCACTGGAATCCACTCAAGGTATCGCATCCCTCCCCATACAGACCGGAGTCATCGTAACACACCCGCTGCGTCCAGTGGGCTTGTCGCATCGCCTCCCCAGGGTCTCAGGAGTGACTCATCGCTTGCTTTTCAATGCTACAGCTTTCACTTGGAACTTTTGTCGCATCTAAAGGTACTGTTGACTAAAACGTCACGTTAATTTCATCTGTGGTTGCTAAAAGGTACACACATAAACAGAATAAATATGGAACTGAATTTAATTCAGCTGTATAAAGTGATATCCAGTACTTTCACAGGTATTATATTTCATTTCATACAATACATGGCAATTGATGAAGTCATCATTCAATATAGTGCTCGGAGGGTGTCAAAGAAAAAGGGGGGGGTTTGATTCAGTAGGGTAGGGTGTGGTGGGGATAGATTGAGGGACATAGAAAAGGAATTGTGTCCTGTGAACAATTCTGTATCAATCTGAGAACATTTCCAGTCTACAATAGATCACACGGTTCCCTATATAAACATTACACGGAGGCCATATATGGCTAATTCTGTTGTGGCGTGTATGTTGAAAATAATGTTGTCGACGTTTCGACCCCTATGGTAAGGGCAGGTGATACCTCAGTCTGGGGTCTTCATCAGGACTATAGAAATAGTGAGCACCTACGGAAATAGATACGCATATCACTCAGTAGGATGAATTAGAAATTAAAAATTAAAAAGGGCATCACTCAATGGCCCACAAACAGGTGTACCTACATATATTATGGCGTTTGGAGACGTCCCACTTCAGTTGGAGACTCGCGCCGTTGGGGGTATTCTGTGGGGGAACAATTTGACATTAGGGAGGATGACGTTGGGCAGGTCAAGGAGGGATAAACCCTAGGGGAACCACCAACACTTACTAGATTCTTCTGCGGATGAGAACCAGATGAGTTGAGAATTAGCGTGGTTGAGATGAATCTGTGGGTACAAAATATGTATCCATGTATATATATCCCAGTGGGAGGGTTAAACAGCACGTGAGAAGCTCGATAAATGGGTGTAGCGTTTAGCGACATAGACTTACTTGAAGGTCCCCTTCAATTGTATCCATTAGTTGGTGTGGTGTAAATCAGACACCAGCTAGAAGAATTATTCAGGGAGAGGGTCTTGGTGTAGATCAATCATACCATCTGTAAGAATCAGAGAGACAGTGTTGGCTAGACTCTCTATGTACTCAAGTCGGCTTGTACAAACGGTGCTAGTTAATGAGGCTAAGACAGTTACTGATTCCTTAGAGTATCTGTGTACTCAAGTCAGCTTGCACACACGGTGCTAGTTATTGAGGCTAAGATAGTTACTGAAGTCCCTTTGATTTCTTAGACAGAACGGGATCTGGGACTGAGATGGAAAGCATGAAGCGCATTGTACCCATAGTGTCAGATCTTGTTTATCTGCTTCCACTGCTGTTGAAAAGAGAAGGGCAGCCCGTATTCGCAGCCTCTCTATCTGACTCGCTAAGGCAGTTCTAGGTCAGCGTGCCTGTGGCTCTTCAGCGGGAACCACCGGCGCTTGCACGGTGTGGCTAGAAATGCTCCGTGCAGTTACTGATTCCTTGGAGTATCTAAGTTCTCAAGTCAGCCTTTCCACAACGTGCTAGTTATTGAGGCTAAAATAGTTACTGGAGTCCCTTTGATTCCTTAGACAGAACGGGATCTGGAACTGAATTGAAAAGCATGAAGCCCAATGTATCCATGTCCGTTATTGAGGCTAAAATAGTTACTGGAGTCCCTTTGATTCCTTAGACAGAACGGGATCTGGAACTGAATTGAAAAGCATGAAGCGCAATGTATCCATAGTGTCAGCTCTTGTTTATGTGCTTCCACTGCTGTTAAAAAGAGAGAAGGGCAGCCCGTGTTCGCAGCCTCTCTAATTGACTCGCTAAGGGAGTTCTAGCTTAGCGTACCTGTGGATCTGCTGGCGTGAATCTTCAGCGGGAACCACCGGCGATTGCACCGTGTGGCTAGAAATGCTCCGTGCTGGGCAGGGGGCGTGCCTCTAGGGGCGTGTCGAGGCACCTCGCGGTGCCGCCGCTAGCTGCTGGCTCCGCGGATGTTTCCTCACTGCGCATGCGTGCTGACAGAAACATACTGTAATGTGAGAGCGGGCGACTCGCAGAGGCGCATGTGCGTGTAAAGAGGCATCATCATTGCGGAGCGGTACAAAGAGTTAACACTGACATATACAAAGGCATCATGTCCTTGTAATAGCGCATATGTGTTCACACACACCTTATCGTTATGGAATAGTATATAGTTTCAAAAGGAATTAGCATTGACTTAAACATGTAATAACGCAGTAATTTTTACAGCATTCTCACACAATGTCCGTGAGTGGCAACATTAGATGTTAACAAGTTATCAGTTGTCATTAGCCAAACTCACTCCATATTAGATACACAAGAGGTCTCTATCTATAAGATG